>NC_141698.1:505696921-506414421 GCF_964263255.1 Lissotriton vulgaris | reverse complement strand
GAAGAAGCCACAAGAATGGTGAAATTTGGATCCATTTCTTTAAGGAGCAGCTGCAACAGGAGACGCAGAGAGAACAGTCACCATCTGTTCGTGTACAACCAGACCGGTTTCGGGAGTCTATCCCTTCTTCAATGGCTCCTGCTTGGCAATGATGATGCAGTATGCACTTGTGATATTAAAGCCTGCCTTCAAGGGCGTTGTCAGATGAAATGGCCTTCTGGGTCTTGTAGTGCATACACCATTTACCTCGTCTGAGTTCATCATTGTGGCAGTTAATAAAAGTACAATTAAAACCCATGTGGGCTGGTGAGCATGTGGCTCTGGGAGTCCTCTTGTCTGTGGTCAGCTGCTTCTGGACACCACTCCCCCGTGTACTGATCGCACCGTTGGGCGCAATCACGGGTCCGCAGCAAGCGGCAGGCTTTGCTTCCGCGACTGGGCTCAGCCGCAAAATATTCAAACAAAGAGTTTAGCCCTCAGTGGAAGAAGCCACACGAATGGTAAAATTTGGATCCATTTCCTTAAGGAGCAGCTGCAACAGGAGATGCAGAGAGAACAGTCACCATCTGTTCGTGTACAGCCAGACCGGTTTCGGGAGTCTATCCCTTCTTCAATGGCTCCTGCTTGGCAATGATGATGCAGTATGCACTCGTGATATTAAAGCCTGCCTTCAAGGGCGTGGTCAGATGAAATGGCCTTCTGGGTCTTGTAGTGCATACACCATTTACCTCGTGTGAGTTCATCATTGTGGCAGTTAATAAAAGTACAATTAAAACCCATGTGGGCTGGTGAGCATGTGGCTCTGGGTGTCCTCTTGTCTGTGGTCAGCTGCTTCTGGACACCACTCCCCCGTGTACTGATCGCACCGTTGGGCGCAATCACGGGTCCGCAGCAAGCGGCAGGCTTTGCTTCCGCGACTGGGCTCAGCCGCAAAATATTCAAACAATGCGTTTAGCCCTCAGTGGAAGAAGCCACAAGAATGTTAAAATTTGGATCCATTTCTTTAAGGAGCAGCTGCAACAGGAGACGCAGGGAGAACAGTCACCATCTGTTCGTGTACAGCCAGACCGGTTTCGGGAGTCTATCCCTTCTTCAATGGCTCCTGCTTGGCAATGATGATGCAGTATGCACTTGTGATATTAAAGCCTGCCTTCAAGGGCGTGGTCAGATGAAATGGCCTTCTGGGTCTTGTAGTGCATACACCATTTAACTCATGTGAGTTCATCATTGTGGCAGTTAATAAAAGAACAATTAAAACCCATGTGGGCTGGTGAGCATGTGGCTCTGGGTGTCCTCTTGTCTGTGGTCAGCTGCTTCTGAACACCACTCCCCCGTGTACTGATCGCACCGTTGGGCGCAATCACGGGTCCGCAGCAAGCGGCAGGCTTTGCTTCCGCGACTGGGCTCAGCCGAAAAATATTCAAACAAAGAGTTTAGCCCTCAGTGGAAGAAGCCACAAGAATGGTAAAATTTGGATCCATTTCTTTAAGGAGCAGCTGCAACAGGAGACGCAGAGAGAACAGTCACCATCTGTTCGTGTACAGCCAGACCGGTTTCGGGAGTCTATCCCTTCTCCAATGGCTCCTGCTTGGCAATGATGATGCAGTATGCACTCGTGATATTAAAGCCTGCCTTCAAGGGCGTGGTCAGATGAAATGGCCTTCTGGGTCTTGTAGTGCATACACCATTTACCTTGTGTGAGTTCATCATGGTGGCAGTTAATAAAAGTACAATTAAAACCCATGTGGGCTGGTGAGCATGTGGCTCTGGGTCTCCTCATGTCTGTGGTCAGCTGCTTCCGGACACCACTCCCCCGTGTACTGATCGCACCGTTGGGCGCAATCACGGGTCTGCAGCAAGCGGTAGGCTTTGCTTCCGCGACTGGGCTCAGCCGCAAAATATTCAAACAAAGAGTTTAGCCCTCAGTGGAAGAAGCCACAAGAATGGTGAAATTTGGATCCATTTCTTTAAGGAGCAGCTGCAACAGGAGACGCAGAGAGAACAGTCACCATCTGTTCGTGTACAACCAGACCGGTTTCGGGAGTCTATCCCTTCTTCAATGGCTCCTGCTTGGCAATGATGATGCAGTATGCACTCGTGATATTAAAGCCTGCCTTCAAGGGCGTTGTCAGATGAAATGGCCTTCTGGGTCTTGTAGTGCATACACCATTTACCTCGTCTGAGTTCATCATTGTGGCAGTTAATAAAAGTACAATTAAAACCCATGTGGGCTGGTGAGCATGTGGCTCTGGGTGTCCTCTTGTCTGTGGTCAGCTGCTTCTGGACACCACTCCCCCGTGTACTGATCGCACCGTTGGGCGCAATCACGGGTCCGCAGCAAGCGGCAGGCTTTGCTTCCGCGACTGGGCTCAGCCGCAAAATATTCAAACAAAGAGTTTAGCCCTCAGTGGAAGAAGCCACAAGAATGGTAAAATTTGGATCCATTTCCTTAAGGAGCAGCTGCAACAGGAGATGCAGAGAGAACAGTCACCATCTGTTCGTGTACAGCCAGACCGGTTTCGGGAGTCTATCCCTTCTTCAATGGCTCCTGCTTGGCAATGATGATGCAGTATGCACTCGTGATATTAAAGCCTGCCTTCAAGGGCGTGGTCAGATGAAATGGCCTTCTGGGTCTTGTAGTGCATACACCATTTACCTCGTGTGAGTTCATCATTGTGGCAGTAAATAAAAGTACAATTAAAACCCATGTGGGCTGGTGAGCATGTGGCTCTGGGTGTCCTCTTGTCTGTGGTCAGCTGCTTCTGGACACCACTCCCCCGTGTACTGATCGCACCGTTGGGCGCAATCACGGGTCCGCAGCAAGCGGCAGGCTTTGCTTCCGCGACTGGGCTCAGCCGCAAAATATTCAAACAAAGAGTTTAGCCCTCAGTGGAAGAAGCCACAAGAATGGTAAAATTTGGATCCATTTCCTTAAGGAGCAGCTGCAACAGGAGATGCAGAGAGAACAGTCACCATCTGTGTACAGCCAGACCGGTTTCGGGAGTCTATCCCTTCTTCAATGGCTCCTGCTTGGCAATGATGATGCAGTATGCACTCGTGATATTAAAGCCTGCCTTCAAGGGCGTGGTCAGATGAAATGGCCTTCTGGGTCTTGTAGTGCATACACCATTTACCTCGTGTGAGTTCATCATTGTGGCAGTTAATAAAAGTACAATTAAAACCCATGTGGGGTGGTGAGCATGTGGCTCTGGGTGTCCTCTTGTCTGTGGTCAGCTGCTTCTGGACACCACTCCCCCGTGTACTGATCGCACCGTTGGGCGCAATCACGGGTCCGCAGCAAGCGGCAGGCTTTGCTTCCGCGACTGGGCTCAGCCGCAAAATATTCAAACAAAGCGTTTAGCCCTCAGTGGAAGAAGCCACAAGAATGGTAAAATTTGGATCCATTTCTTTAAGGAGCAGCTGCAACAGGAGACGCAGGGAGAACAGTCACCATCTGTTCGTGTACATCCAGACCGGTTTCGGGAGTCTATCCCTTCTTCAATGGCTCCTGCTTGGCAATGATGATGCAGTATGCACTTGTGATATTAAAGCCTGCCTTCAAGGGCGTGGTCAGATGAAATGGCCTTCTGGGTCTTGTAGTGCATACACCATTTAACTCGTGTGAGTTCATCATTGTGGCAGTTAATAAAAGTACAATTAAAACCCATGTGGGCTGGTGAGCATGTGGCTCTGGGTGTCCTCTTGACTGTGGTCAGCTGCTTCTGAACACCACTCCCTCGTGTACTGATCGCACCGTTGGGCGCAATCACGGGTCCGCAGCAAGCGGCAGGCTTTGCTTCCGCGACTGGGCTCAGCCGCAAAATATTCAAACAAAGAGTTTAGCCCTCAGTGGAAGAAGCCACAAGAATGGTAAAATTTGGATCCATTTCTTTAAGGAGCAGCTGCAACAGGAGACGCAGAGAGAACAGTCACCATCTGTTCGTGTACAGCCAGACCGGTTTCGGGAGTCTATCCCTTCTTCAATGGCTCCTGCTTGGCAATGATGATGCAGCATGCACTCGTGATATTAAAGCCTGCCTTCAAGGGCGTGGTCAGATGAAATGGCCTTCTGGGTCTTGTAGTGCATACACCATTTACCTCGTGTGATTTCATCATTGTGGCAGTAAATAAAAGTACAATTAAAACCCATGTGGGCTGGTGAGCATGTGGCTCTGGGTGTCCTCTTGTCTGTGGTCAGCTGCTTCTGGACACCACTCCCCCGTGTACTGATCGCACCCTTGGGCGCAACCACGGGTCCGCAGCAAGCGGCAGGCTTTGCTTCCGCGACTGGGCTCAGCCGCAAAATATTCAAACAAAGAGTTTAGCCCACAGTGGAAGAAGCCACAAGAATGGTAAAGTTTGGATCCATTTCTTTAAGGAGCAGCTGCAACAGGAGACGCAGGGAGAACAGTCACCATCTGTTCGTGTACAGCCAGACCGGTTTCAGGAGTCTATCCCTTCTTCAATGGCTCCTGCTTGGCAATGATGATGCAGTATGCACTTGTGATATTAAAGCCTGCCTTCAAGGGCGTGGTCAGATGAAATGGCCTTCTGGGTCTTGTAGTGCATACACCATTTAACTCATGTGAGTTCATTATTGTGGCAGTTAATAAAAGTACAATTAAAACCCATGTGGGCTGGTGAGCATGTGGCTCTGGGTGTCCTCTTGTCTGTGGTCAGCTGCTTCTGAACACCACTCCCCCGTGTACTGATCGCACCGTTGGGCGCAATAACGGGTCCGCAGCAAGCGGCAGGCTTTGCTTCCGCGACTGGGCTCAGCCGCAAAATATTCAAACAAAGAGTTTAGCCCTCAGTGGAAGAAGCCACAAGAATGGTAAAATTTGGATCCATTTCTTTAAGGAGCAGCTGCAACAGGAGACGCAGAGAGAACAGTCACCATCTGTTCGTGTACAGCCAGACCGGTTTCAGGAGTCTATCCCTTCTTCAATGGCTCCTGCTTGGCAATGATGATGCAGTATGCACTCGTGATATTAAAGCCTGCCTTCAAGGGCGTGGTCAGATGAAATGGCCTTCTGGGTCTTGTAGTGCATACACCATTTACCTCGTGTGAGTTCCTCATTGTGGCAGTAAATAAAAGTCCAATTAAAACCCATGTGGGCTGGTGAGCATGTGGCTCTGGGTGTCCTCTTGTCTGTGGTCAGCTGCTTCTGGACACCACTCCCCCGTGTACTGATCGCACCCTTGGGCGCAATCATGGGTCCGCAGCAAGCGGCAGGCTTTGCTTCCGCGACTGGGCTCAGCCGCAAAATATTCAAACAAAGAGTTTAGCCCACAGTGGAAGAAGCCACAAGAATGGTAAAGTTTGGATCCATTTCTTTAAGGAGCAGCTGCAACAGGAGACGCAGAGAGAACAGTCACCATCTGTTCGTGTACAGCCAGACCTGTTTCGGGAGTCTATCCCTTCTTCAATGGCTCCTGCTTGGCAATGATGATGCAGTATGCACTCGTGATATTAAAGCCTGCCTTCAAGGGCGTGGTCAGATGAAATGGCCTTCTGGGTCTTGTAGTGCATACACCATTTACCTCGTGTGAGTTCATCATTGTGGCAGTTAATAAAAGTACAATTAAAACCAATGTGGGCTGGTGAGCATGTGGCTCTGGGTGTCCTCTTGTCTGTGGTCAGCTGCTTCTGGACACCACTCCCCCGTGTACTGATCGCACCGTTGGGCGCAATCACGGGTCCGCAGCAAGCGGCAGGCTTTGCTTCCGCGACTGGGCTCAGCCGCAAAATATTCAAACAAAGAGTTTAGCCCTCAGTGGAAGAAGCCGCAAGAATGGTAAAATTTGGATCCATTTCCTTAAGGAGCAGCTGCAACAGGAGATGCAGAGAGAACAGTCACCATCTGTTCGTGTACAGCCAGACCGGTTTCGGGAGTCTATCCCTTCTTCAATGGCTCCTGCTTGGCAATGATGATGCAGTATGCACTCGTGATATTAAAGCCTGCCTTCAAGGGCGTGGTCAGATGAAATGGCCTTCTGGGTCTTGTAGTGCATACACTATTTACCTCGTGTGAGTTCATCATTGTGGCAGTTAATAAAAGTACAATTAAAACCCATGTGGGCTGGTGAGCATGTGGCTCTGGGTGTCCTCTTGTCTGTGGTCAGCTGCTTCTGGACACCACTCCCCCGTGTACTGATCGCACCGTTGGGCGCAATCACGGGTCCGCAGCAAGCGGCAGGCTTTGCTTCCGCGACTGGGCTCAGCCGCAAAATATTCAAACAAAGCGTTTAGCCCTCAGTGGAAGAAGCCACAAGAATGGTAAAATTTGGATCCATTTCTTTAAGGAGCAGCTGCAACAGGAGACGCGGGGAGAACAGTCACCATCTGTTCGTGTACAGCCAGACCGGTTTCGGGAGTCTATCCCTTCTTCAATGGCTCCTGCTTGGCAATGATGATGCAGTATGCACTCGTGATATTAAAGCCTGCCTTCAAGGGCGTGGTCAGATGAAATGGCCTTCTGGGTCTTGTAGTGCATACACCATTTAACTCGTGTGAGTTCATCATTGTGGCAGTTAATAAAAGTACAATTAAAACCCATGTGGGCTGGTGAGCATGTGGCTCTGGGTGTCCTCTTGTCTGTGGTCAGCTGCTTCTGAACACCACTCCCCCGTGTACTGATCGCACCGTTGGGCGCAATCACGGGTCCGCAGCAAGCAGCAGGCTTTGCTTCCGCGACTGGGCTCAGCCGCAAAATATTCAAACAAAGAGTTTAGCCCTCAGTGGAAGAAGCCACAAGAATGGTAAAATTTGGATCCATTTCTTTAAGGAGCAGCTGCAACAGGAGATGCAGAGAGAACAGTCACCATCTGTTCGTGTACAGCCAGACCGGTTTCGGGAGTCTATCCCTTCTTCAATGGCTCCTGCTTGGCAATGATGATGCAGTATGCACTCGTGATATTAAAGCCTGCCTTCAAGGGCGTGGTCAGATGAAATGGCCTTCTGGGTCTTGTAGTGCATACACCATTTACCTCGTGTGAGTTCATCATTGTGGCAGTAAATAAAAGTACAATTAAAACCCATGTGGGCTGGTGAGCATGTGGCTCTGGGTGTCCTCTTGTCTGTGGTCAGCTGCTTCTGGCCACCACTCCCCCGTGTACTGATCGCACCCTTGGGCGCAATCACGGGTCCGCAGCAAGCGGCAGGCTTTGCTTCCGCGACTGGGTTCAGCCGCAAAATATTCAAACAAAGAGTTTAGCCCACAGTGGAAGAAGCCACAAGAATGGTAAAGTTTGGATCCATTTCTTTAAGGAGCAGCTGCAACAGGAGACGCAAAGAGAACAGTCACCATCTGTTCGTGTACAGCCAGACCGGTTTCGGGAGTCTATCCCTTCTTCAATGGCTCCTGCTTGGCAATGATGATGCAGTATGCACTCGTGATATTAAAGCCTGCCTTCAAGGGCGTGGTCAGATGAAATGGCCTTCTGGGTCTTGTAGTGCATACACCATTTACCTCGTGTGAGTTCATCATTGTGGCAGTTAATAAAAGTACAATTAAAACCCATGTGGGCTGGTGAGCATGTGGCTCTGGGTGTCCTCTTGTCTGTGGTCAGCTGCTTCTGGACACCACTCCCCCGTGTACTGATCGCACCGTTGGGCGCAATCACGGGTCCGCAGCAAGCGGCAGGCTTTGCTTCCGCGACTGGGCTCAGCCGCAAAATATTCAAACAAAGAGTTTAGCCCTCAGTGGAAGAAGCCACAAGAATAGTAAAATTTGGATCCATTTCTTTAAGGAGCAGCTGCAACAGGAGACGCAGAGAGAACAGTCACCATCTGTTCGTGTACAGCCAGACCGGTTTCGGGAGTCTATCCCTTCTTCAATGGCTCCTGCTTGGCAATGATGATGCAGTATGCACTCGTGATAATAAAGCCTGCCTTCAAGGGCGTGGTCAGATGAAATGGCCTTCTGGGTCTTGTAGTGCATACACCATTTACCTCGTGTGAGTTCATCATTGTGGCAGTTAATAAAAGTACAATTAAAACCCATGTGGGCTGGTGAGCATGTGGCTCTGGGTGTCCTCTTGTCTGTGGTCAGCTGCTTCTGGACACCACTCCCCCGTGTACTGATCGCACCGTTGGGCGCAATCACGGGTCCGCAGCAAGCGGCAGGGTTTGCTTCCGCGACTGGGCTCAGCCGCAAAATATTCAAACAAAGAGTTTAGCCCTCAGTGGAAGAAGCCACAAGAATGGTAAAATTTGGATCCATTTCCTTAAGGAGCAGCTGCAACAGGAGATGCAGAGAGAACAGTCACCATCTGTGTACAGCCAGACCGGTTTCGGGAGTCTATCCCTTCTTCAATGGCTCCTGCTTGGCAATGATGATGCAGTATGCACTCGTGATATTAAAGCCTGCCTTCAAGGGTGTGGTCAGATGAAATGGCCTTCTGGGTCTTGTAGTGCATACACCATTTACCTCGTGTGAGTTCATCATTGTGGCAGTTAATAAAAGTACAATTAAAACCCATGTGGGGTGGTGAGCATGTGGCTCTGGGTGTCCTCTTGTCTGTGGTCAGCTGCTTCTGGACACCACTCCCCCGTGTACTGATCGCACCGTTGGGCGCAATCACGGGTCCGCAGCAAGCGGCAGGCTTTGCTTCCGCGACTGGGCTCAGCCGCAAAATATTCAAACAAAGCGTTTAGCCCTCAGTGGAAGAAGCCACAAGAATGGTAAAATTTGGATCCATTTCTTTAAGGAGCAGCTGCAACAGGAGACGCAGGGAGAACAGTCACCATCTGTTCGTGTACAGCCAGACCGGTTTCGGGAGTCTATCCCTTCTTCAATGGCTCCTGCTTGGCAATGATGATGCAGTATGCACTCGTGATATTAAAGCCTGCCTTCAAGGGCGTGGTCAGATGAAATGGCTTCTGGGTCTTGTAGTGCATACACCATTTACCTCGTGTGAGTTCATCATTGTGGCAGTTAATAAAAGTACAATTAAAACCCATGTGGGCTGGTGAGCATGTGGCTCTGGGTGTCCTCTTGTCTGTGGTCAGCTGCTTCTGGACACCACTCCCCCGCGTACTGATTGCACCGTTGGGCGCAATCACGGGTCCGCAGCAAGCGGCAGGCTTTGCTTCCGCGACTGGGCTCAGCCGCAAAATTTTCAAACAAAGAGTTTAGCCCTCAGTGGAAGAAGCCACAAGAATGGTCAAATTTGGATCCATTTCTTTAAGGAGCAGCTGCAACAGGAGATGCAGAGAGAACAGTCACCATATGTTCGTGTGAAGCCAGACCGGTTTCGGGAGTCTATCCCTTCTTCAATGGCTCCTGCTTGGCAATGATGATGCAGTATGCACTCGTGATATTAAAGCCTGCCTTCAAGGGCGTGGTAGGATGAAATGGTCTTCTGGGTCTTGTAGTGCATACACCATTTACCTCGTGTGAGTTCATCATTGTGGCAGTTAATAAAAGTACAATTAAAACCCATGTGGGCTGGTGAGCATGTGGCTCTGGGTGTCCTCTTGTCTGTGGTCAGCTGCTTCTGGACACCACTCCCCTGTGTACTGATCGCACCGTTGGACGCAATCACGGGTCCGCAGCAAGCGGCAGGCTTTGCTTCCGCGACTGGGCTCAGCCGCAAAATATTCAAACAAAGAGTTTAGCCCTCAGTGGAAGAAGCCACAAGAATGGTAAAATTTGGATCCATTTCTTTAAGGAGCAGCTGCAACAGGAGACGCAGAGAGAACAGTCACCATCTGTTCGTGTACAGCCAGACCGGTTTCGGGAGTCTATCCCTTCTTCAATGGCTCCTGCTTGGCAATGATGATGCAGTATGCACTCGTGATATTAAGGCCTGCCTTCAAGGGCGTGGTCAGATGAAATGGCCTTCTGGGTCTTGTAGTGCATACACCATTTACCTCGTGTGAGTTCATCATTGTGGCAGTTAATAAATGTATGATTAATACCCATGTGGGCTGGTGAGCATGTGGCTCTGGGTGTCCTCTTGTCTGTGGTCAGCTGCTTCTGGACACCACTCCCCCGTGTACTGATCGCACCGTTGGGCGCAATCACGGGTCCGCAGCAAGCGGCAGGCTTTGCTTCCGCGACTGGGCTCAGCCGCAAAATATTCAAACAAAGAGTTGAGCCCTCAGTGGAAGAAGCCACAAGAATGGTGAAATTTGGATCCATTTCTTTAAGGAGCAGCTGCAACAGGAGACGCAGGGAGAACAGTCACCATCTGTTCGTGTACAGCCAGACCGGTTTCGGGAGTCTATCCCTTCTTCAATGGCTCCTGCTTGGCAATGATGATGCAGTATGCACTCGTGATATTAAAGCCTGCCTTCAAGGGCTTGGTCAGATGAAATGGCCTTCTGGGTCTTGTAGTGCATACACCATTTACCTCGTGTGAGTTCATCATGGTGGCAGTTAATAAAAGTACAATTAAAACCCATGTGGGCTGGTGAGCATGTGGCTCTGGGTGTCCTCTTGTCTGTGGTCAGCTGCTTTTGGACACCACTCCCCCGTGTACTGATCGCACCGTTGGGCGCAATCACGGGTCCGCAGCAAGCGGCAGGCTTTGCTTCCGCGACTGGGCTCAGCCGCAAAATATTCAAACAAAGAGTTTAGCCCTCAGTGGAAGAAGCCACAAGAATGGTAAAATTTGGATCCATTTCTTTAAGGAGCAGCTGCAACAGGAGACGCAGACGGAACAGTCACCATCTGTTTGTGTGAAGCCAGACCGGTTTCGGGAGTCTATCCCTTCTTCAATGGCTCCTGCTTGGCAATGATGATGCAGTATGCACTCGTGATATTAAAGCCTGCCTTCAAGGGCGTGGTCAGATGAAATGGCCTTCTGGGTCTTGTAGTGCATACACCATTTACCTCGTGTGAGTTCATCATTGTGGCAGTTAATAAAAGTACAATTAAAACCCATGTGGGCTGGTGAGCATGTGGCTCTGGGTGTCCTCTTGTCTGTGGTCAGCTGCTTCTGGACACCACTCCCCCGTGTACTGATCGCACCGTTGGGCGCAATCACGGGTCCGCAGCAAGCGGCAGGCTTTGCTTCCGCGACTGGGCTCAGCCGCAAAATATTCAAACAAAGAGTTTAGCCCTCAGTGGAAGAAGCCACAAGAATGGTAAAGTTTGGATCCATTTCTTTAAGGAGCAGCTGCAACAGGAGACGCAGAGAGAACAGTCACCATCTGTTCGTGTACAGCCAGACCGGTTTCGGGAGTCTATCCCTTCTTCAATGGCTCCTGCTTGGCAATGATGATGCAGTATGCACTCGTGATATTAAAGCCTGCCTTCAAGGGCGTGGTCAGATGAAATGGCCTTCTGGGTCTTGTAGTGACCATTGAAGAAGGGATAGATTCCCAAAACCAGTCTGGCTGTACACGAACAGATGGTGACTGTTCTCCCTGCGTCTCCTGTTGCAGCTGCTCCTTAAAGAAATGGATCCAAATTTTACCATTCTTGTGGCTTCTTCCACTGAGGGCTAAACTCTTTGTTTGAATATATATATATATTACCTACTGGCGATAGCCAGTAGGTATATATAGTTAGGATTTTTTTCCTATGGGACTTTTGAAAATTCTATGTCTAATAACTTTGGCGTTTGTGGACGGAATCGGCTGAAATTTTCAGGAAAATGGCACATTTTGTTTCTGAGCAGCTCCTGAAAATTTGGGGGGGGTTCGTCAAGGGGGGGCCGAGAAAAAAGGGGGGTCCCAAAACGCGTTTTTCCCATGTTAATTTCCATAGGGCGGTTGGACTCACTTTTAGCCCGAACGGCTGAATGGATTTCCACGAAACTTGGCAAAATTGTAGGGACTGTTAGCCCGATGTGCCTTTGCTAGGTCTCAATATATGTGCTTCAGTGGATTTTGAGAAATTAACGTTTAAATCAAGATATATATCTGTAACAGCGCTCCGGGCAGCGATCCGGTTCGCGAACTTTTCGCGTATCGGAACTTTGCGAAGCGAAGCTGATTGGCTCTCCGGTGTCTGTCAACATTCTAAACAGTCCGGTGCGGCCGCCATCTTGTCTCTCGGTAGGATCGAGAGACAAGAGGAGGCCAAAACAAAGGGGGAAATGAAGGAAAGGGGGCAAGGTAGACCCCTTCTGACCCCCTAGGATTGATGAGGGGGATATTATAGAGCCACGCTGGGCCCAAAAAAAAAAAAGAAAAAATCCGATTTTTTCGCCGTAGAGACGCGTCTTGGTTCGCGAACCGGGCAGCTAACCGGGCAGCTAACCGGGAAGCTAACCGTCAGTGTAACCCAAAAAAAAAAAAATAATAAAATCCGATTTTTTCGCCGTAGAGACGCGTCTTGGTTCGCGAACCGGGCAGCTAACCGGGCAGCTAACCGGGAAGCTAACCGTCAGTGTAACCCAAAAAAAAAAAAATCCGATTTTTTCGCCGTAGAGACGCGTCTTGGTTCGCGAACCGGGCAGCTAACCGGGCAGCTAACCGGGAAGCTAACCGTTAGTGTAACCCAAAAAAAAAAAAAAATCCGATTTTTTCGCCGTAAAGACGCGTCTTGGTTCGCGAACCGGGCAGCTAACCGGGAAGCTAACCGGCAGTGTAACCCAAAAAAAAAAAAAAATTCGTTTTTTTCACCGTAGAGACGCGTCTTGGTACGCGAACCGGGCAGCTAACCGGGCAGCTAACCGGGAAGCTAACCGGCAGTGTAACGGGAGTCTGAGGAGTAGCTGATTGGCTGTCAATATTGTAAACAGTCCGGAGCGGCTGCCATCTTGTCTCTCGGTAGGATCGAGAGACAAGAGGAGGCCAAAACAAAGGGGGAAATGAAGGAAAGAGGGCAAGGTAGACCCCTTCTGACCCCCTAGGATTTATGAGGGGGATATTATAAAGCCACGTGGGGCCCAAAAAAAACAAACAAAAAAATCCGATTTTTTCGCCGTAGAGACGCGTCTTGGTACGCGAACTGGGCAGCTAACCGGGCAGCTACCGGGAAGCTAATCGGCAGTGTAACGATAGTCTGAGGAGAAGCTGATTGGCTGTTATCATTGTAAACAGTCTGGAGCGGCCGCCATCTTGTCTCTCTGTGGGATCGAGAGACAAGAGGTGGAAAAAAAAAAGGTGTAAATGAATGAAAGGGGTAAGGCAGACCCCTCCTGAACCCCTAGGATTGATGAGGGGGCTATTAAAGTTCCATGGGGGGTGAAAAAAAAAATTTGCGATTTTTCGCGGTAAAGGTGCTTCCTGGTACGTTAACCGGGCAGCTAACTGGCAGCGTAACGGGAGTCCGACATATTGTGTTTTTTGAACGTTTGTGATATGTGCACGTGTGGATTTTGTCTAATTAAGGTTAAAAAAATATATATATATCTGTAAGCGTGTTCTGGCGCGCTTACGTTTTGGGTTTGGTTTGCGCTGCAGAGACGATACGTCACGGTTATGCGATGCATCATGAGGCGTCTCACGGGCTACGTGATACGTCACTTAATAAAGAATATATTTTACAGCTATAGATATTAGCTTTTAAAAAACCAATGAAATTCACAGAAAAAACCATAGGTTATAGACCATATATAGTTAGGAATTTGCATTTACAAAACCTTGAAAATTCACTGAAAAAACCATAGGTTATAGACCATATATAGTTAGGGATTAGCATTTAAAAAACCTTATTTTATTTGCACAAAACCATTGAAATTCCATATATAGTTAGTTGCACTAACTATATATCGCGGACCCGCAATCCACTGCTAATGATGTCACATATTACATCATTCATGACATGGTCAGTGACATCACTGATGACATCACTGATGACATCTCAAATGACATCACTGATGACATCACTGATGACAACACCCAGTGACTGTATGTTTCTGTAAAGTTAAAATATGTCTTACATATTGAAGAATGAGTGGATGTATAAGTGTCTGGATGAAGGATTTAGTAGGTGCATGACTGACTGTATGAGAGAATGATTAAATGTGTCTCACTGAGTGCATGGGTTAGTGATTAAAGTGTCTTAAATTGGCAATCAATATTTATGTTCTTCTGTAAACTGCTGCATGTTTAAATCAGTAGCTATATCAGTAACTATATGGGTTATTGAATGGTTGCCCAAGTATTTGTATGGGAGACTGAGTGTGTGTGTGGGTGGCTGGGAGGTGTATAACTCTGTGCATAGATGTGTGAGCGGTTGATTCCCTAGGTGTATGGGTTCAAAAGTGCATGTAGAAACAGCTGTATGGACAGTTGACTGTGTGCATGAGTATATTGGTGAGTGAATGGATATCTCAGTTCTACATGTCAAAGTAAGTACATATGTAAAACACACTCCATGTGAGAGTTGACATATATAAATAACTGAACATAAGAGTCAGTGAATGTGAGAGTGGCTGTATGAATCATTGTGAACTTGTATCAAGGATTGTATAAGAGAGTAAATATGTGTTAGTATATGTTTGAATAAGTAAGGTGTGTATAACTGTATAGTTAAGGAAATGGAGATGTGATTGATTCTTTGCATGACTGAATAGGTGTGTGAGTAACTCCATGGATGTGTGACAGTCTGTGAGTGCCTGTTTACACTGAGTGTATCAAAGGTTATATTAGAGTCTGAAGATGTATTATCACATAAATGATATCATCAGTGATGTAATCAGTAATGTCAAATGAGATGTCAGTGATGGCATCAGTGATGTCATTTGAGATGTCATCAGTGATGTCATCAGTGATGTCATTTGAGATGTCATCAGTGATGTCATCAGTGATGTCACTGACCATGTCATGAATGATGTAATATGTGACATCATTAGCAGTGGATTGCGGGTCCGCGATATATAGTTAGTGCAACTAACTATATATGGAATTTCAATGGTTTTGTGCAAATAAAATAAGGTTTTTTAAATGCTAATCCCTAACTATATATGGTCTATAACCTATGGTTTTTTCAGTGAATATATATATATATATACATATATATACATATATATATATATATATATATATATATATATATATATATATATATATATATATATATATATATATATATATATATATATATATATATATATATATATATATATTCACTGAAAAAACCATTGGTTATAGACCATATATAGTTAGGGATTAGCCTTTTAAAAACCTTATTTTACTCGCATAAAACCATTGAAATTCCATATATAGTTAGATGCGCTAACTATATATCGCGCACCCGCAATCCACTGCTGATGATGTCACATATTACATCATTCATTACATGGTTAGTGACATCACTGATGACATCACTGATGACATCTCAAATGACATCACTGATGACATCACTGATGACAACATCCAGTGACTGTATGTTTCTGTAAAGTTAAAATATGTCTTACATATTGAAGAATGAGTGGATGTATAAGTGTCTGGATGAAGGATTTAGTAGGTGCATGACTGACTGTATGAGTGAGTGATTAAATGTGTCTCACTGAGTGCATGGGTTAGTGACTAAACTGTCTTAATTTGTGCATCATTATATCTGTTGTTCTACAAACTGCTGCATATGTTGATCAGTAGCTATATGAGTAACTGTATGGGTTATTCATTGGTTGTCCAAGTATTTGTATGGGAAACTGAGTGTGTGTGTATGGGTGGCTGGGAGGTGTGTGACTCTGTACATAGATGTGTGAGTAGTTGATTCACTATATGTATGGGTTCAAAAGTGCATGTGGAAACAGCTGTATGGGCGGTTGACTGTGCATGAGTGTATTAGTGAGTGAATGGATATCTCAGTGCTACATGTCAAAGTAAGTACATATGTAAAACACAGTACATGTGAGAGTTGACATATATAAATAACTGTGCATA
Source organism: Lissotriton vulgaris (assembly GCF_964263255.1). NCBI lineage: Eukaryota > Metazoa > Chordata > Amphibia > Caudata > Salamandridae > Lissotriton > Lissotriton vulgaris. The sequence continues at coordinate 506,398,628 of NC_141698.1, read as the reverse complement.
AGAGCCAGTGAATGTGTGAGTGGCTGTATGGATCATTGTGAACATGTATCAGGGATTGTATAAGAGAGTAAATATGTGTTAGTATATGTTTGAATAAGTAAGGTGTGTATAACTGTATAGTTGAGAAAATGGAGGTGTGATTGATTTTTTGCATAACTGACTAGGTGTGTGAGTAACTCCATGGATGAGTGACAGTCTGTGACTGTCTGTTTACACTGATTGTATCTAAGGTTATATTAGAGTCTGAAGAGGTTCATGGTATTATCACATGAATGATATCATCAGTGATGTGATCAGTCATGTCAAATGAGATGTTATCAGTGATTTTATCAGTGATGTCATTTGAGATGTCATCAGTGATGTCATCAGTGATGTCACTAACCATGTCATGAATGATGTAATATGTGACATCATCAGCAGTGGATTGCGGGTGCGCGATATATAGTTAGCGCATCTAACTATATATGGAATTTCAATGGTTTTATGCGAGTAAAATAAGGTTTTTAAAAGGCTAATCCCTAACTATATATGGTCTATAACCAATGGTTTTTTCAGTGAATTTTCAAGGTTTTGTAAATGCAAATTCCTAACTATATATGGCCTAAAACCTATGGTTTTTTCTGTAAATTTCAATGGTTTTTCAATAGCAAATATCAAAAGCTGTCAAATGTCAAGTACGTGATAGGTAAAAACTTTTTCGTGTTTATGCACGCTGATGTGCTTTGAACGCTGCCCCCCCCCTCTCCCCTCTTTTCTCTTAGTAGTACTCTCTCTTTGCAGATAGTGAAGAGTAGTTAACGCAGGCCTTTACCCCCGTTGTAATCCGTCGTGCCTGCTTGTCTCTCCATTTGATTGATTGTTATCCAAGCATTTACTGTTTTACAATTGATTCTCTTTGGTTCATTCTCTATTTACAAACAAGCACAAAGTCGCAATACTCTGTTTAGTCTTTGCAGATAGTGAAAAATCGTGTAAAAAAATAAAATTAATCGAGCAAAATCAGTAGACCACTAATTGGATCTCTTTTTGACCTCGCTAAAATAGAAATATTAGGAACAACCCTTCATGAGAAATACGAAAATAGTGAGATGAACTGAGCTCCACACCATGAGGGCTGCAAGACAGCTCGACTCCGTCACCCACCACGCCCAAAATAACGACAAACCCTATGCAAATATTAAAAATATATACAACACACCAGCAAAGAAACAGGGTAAAACATTTTATTAAATAACTATTTACATAACTATTTTATACTTTTTATTGCCCGATCCGGCTAGCTCAATCGATCGAGCATGAAACTCATGCACTCTGATAGCAAGCGTTGCTACTGATGCTATTCAGACCAAAACTGGTTTTCAGTTTGTACATTTTTCTAGATTTTTCCATCCAAGGTTGGTTGAGTTTGTAGAACGATGGCTTCAGATTTTCAACAAACGGTGTGGTGGCGCGGACTGGGAGGGGGCGGTTCGCTCCTGCCCCCTCCCCAAGTAAGATTTTCATACGTGAAAGTACGTTAATGGTTTTGGTCCCTGAGTTGCTTCGATGTCACTGCCATTCTCAAATGGCATAAGTTTAATAATGAAAAGCTTGGTCATATGACCTAAAAAATACGCTTTTTATTGATTTCGAACTTTTTTTTTTTAAACATATATGTTATAATATTCCAGGCTAATGTACTTTCCCGGAAAATTTACAACTGTCCTGCAAGTAAAATATATTCCTTTTTCGAGAAAAAGGGCGTTTCTTCGTTCCATGACGGGGCCGTTGAGTAAAAGAGACTCGGCCTGCTGTCTTAGTCGCCGATACGCCTGATTATCAGATTCTTATCGATCACTTTATGTTGCAGGAGTGGAAAACACAACTGCCCTTGACCATTTATCTTTACTGCGTTCCTACGTATTATACCTTTTATCCGTCATGTAATTGGACTGCTTTATTTCACTTGCCTTTTACTGATTCGAAAACAGTGACTAAAAGTAAAAACTTTACCAATGTAAATACTACTACCATGTTTTGTTTTAAAAACCTTTATTGTGAAAATGTCAGTATACAAATACGGGCCTATAACCACGTGGGCCGGCCACGGAGCAAACTGAAATCGTATATGATGAGGAGACATTTACATTATAGAGGAACGTAACGAGCGGGCCATTAGGTTGCAAGAACTAAGGTGTCTAACAGTTGCAGAATCGGTGGACGTACATTTTGTAATTAAATTACGACAGGGCCACTTACAAAAAAATCATCTAGATATACATTTGCGGGCAAGTACCATGGGTGACGTTAATTCGAACTTTCAATACTACAGTAATCAATAACACATCAGAACTTAATATCAATAGGGATGTCAAAATATTCAATCAATTCTCGTCCCCGCCCGCCATGAGCATCAAAACTGCATTCATATCTCGTGATATCAAGGTTTTTCAACCAGTACACAACAAGGAGTTACGAGTCCCATTTATACCGGCGCCATTTTGGGCGAAGCCGGGCAGGTGCAAGATATAGTCAAAATGTCTCCACCAACCATCGGCCAGACCAGAACCCATTTCGGCCCTTTATGCTACAAGATGGTGTCTTCCATTCAGAAAATATTGTTGGCAGCATTTTGAAAGGAAAGATAAACAGCCGTTCTCCTAGTGAGTCTCACATTGTTACATTTAGGAAGAATGTTGAAGAGTAGTATGTGGAAAATCTGAAGCCATTTTTCTACAAACTCTCAATCAGCCTTGGATGGAAAAAAAAATCCTGAAGAATGTACAAACTGAAAACCAATTTATGTCTGTATAGCATCAACAGCAACGCTTGAGTCAGCTTTGTGTGAAGCCGCCATTTTGATTCAATCAATAACGTCCCCCTGCACACATTCAGGGACCTGGTTGTGTCTTCAGGTGAAACGGATTGTGGGACAAGAAGCAAAAAGGAAAAGGAAAAAAGTTCCGCCGGACCTCGGGAGCCGGCCGCCTATGTCATGTGCGATCTTTGGCCACACCAGGGCAATAGTGAAGCTGCAGCAGGTGCAAATAAGCTTCAGACAGTCTTACAAGCACTGCTCAGAACTCTCAACTATGGCACTCAACATCCAGGACTTGCCATTCGGATCTTGGCGCCTTGTGCTGGTTCCGACCTATTCACACATCGGTCCACTACTGACATCACCTCATAAGCCAACGGGGCGCCCCACGCCGACTTTCGGCGCAGCATTGTAGGATGGCCACACCAGTGCGGCAACTTGCTGGACACCACCTCGGTGCCATCCGGATCTCGGCGCGTTCGAGTCACTGTACCGCAAGAGTGACCGCAACTCAGCTGGACACGCCGTCTTTCGGCGCAGCATTGTAGGATGGCCACACCAGTGCGGCAACTTGCTGGACACCACCTCGGTGCCATCCGGATCTCGGCGCGTTGTGCTGCCTTCGGCCTACTGTAGCCGCGAGTGCGGACGCAACTCTGTTGGACGGCGAGTGAAACGCTAAGGGGCGCCCCACTGCAGCCGAGGAGCCTCCATCTTGGGGGAGACGCACAGCCCCCACTGACTGACGCGACCTCACAGGCCAACGGGGCGCCCCACGCCGACTTTCGGCGCAGCATTGTAGGATAGCCACACCAGTGCAGCAACTTGCTGGACACTAACTCGGTGCCATCCGGATCTCGGCGCGTTGTGCTGCCTTCGGCCTATTCGCACATCGGTCCGCTACTGACACCGTCTCACGTGCCAACGGATTTTCTACGCTTTTTGTAGCCCTATGCCGCATAACAGGTCATGTGACTTGTTTATAAAACTTTTCATTGGTTCATTTTACTTTTGGTTTCCTAAAGATGGAAGGCTTGGTCATATGACCTAAAAATAACACTTTTCATTGGTTTAGAACATTTTTTTTTCCCAAACGATGAAAGCCCCACCTTGTTTCTGGATGATTCAGACTGAAGCTGGCGCCAGCATGAGAGCACCACCATCTCGTGGCTCCGTCGTGGTCATTCCGCGAGCAATCATGGCAGCCGCTCCCCACCGGAAGCCTGCAGGAGTCGAGGGCCCCAAGACTTTTGTAGAATCTTCACGGCTGAGGGGACGCTTTCGAGAATGGAGCCCAAGCCCTAGCAGGCAAGCGTCCGAGTTCCAAGGTGTCCCAGGGCCATTTTAGTGGACCAGGCACAAAACCGAAGAGCCGTCCGCCATTTTGAGAGTCCTGTGGCAGCCGCCTATCGCTGCACTGCAAGAGTGGGCGGAAGTCAACTACATGGTGAGCGAGACGCTGTAGCCGCAAGAGCGGGTGCAACTCAGCTGGATGGCCGCCACCTGGGGAGGCCCGTTCACGCCGCCTCCCCCACGCCCCCCCCGGGCCGCCCCACGCCAATTTTCGGAGCAGCATTGTAGGATACCAAAACCAGTGCGGCAGTTTACTGGACATCACCTGGGTGCCATCCACATCTCAGCGCGTTCTGCTGCCTTGGGACTATTCGCACAACAGACCGCTACTGACGAAGCCTCCCCCCGCACCACCCGGGACGCCCCACGCTGTTTTTCTGAGCTGCATTGTAGGAAACCAAAAACCAGTGCGGCACCCAGGTGACACCACCTGGGTGCCGTCCAGAACTCAGCACGTTGTGCTGCCTTGGGACTATTCGCACAAAAGACAGCTTCTGACCATTGTTGCTTTTTTTTTGTCAAAGAATGTTTAAATGTATTTACAGTTTTTGTTGCGTTCGTTATATTTAAAAGTTAATAAAGTTTTATAATCCTACTTTGTTGGAGTGCTATATATTTTTAAAAAATCGGGTGAATGGGGCCTTGAATCGGGTTATTGTCATGTGTGGGCTTTGCAAGTGTACTGCTACAGGATCGGACATTTCAAACTCAAATGCACGTTCTTTTTCTTACCTTTCCGAAGCATGGAGCGCAATAGCAGGCAAAGAAAGGGTGATGCAAGTGTTGAACACTGCCTGGCCTGGCAAGTTGCTGGCAGTGCCCCCCCCCCGCCCGCTCCTGAAAGAGGGCACACACACACCGCCGCCCCGAGTAATTCACAGATCTTTAAAAGACCATGCGCTTGTTCATGAGGCTTAAATGGTTTATCACCCCTTCTAGAGCCCCTGCATCGACCCTCTGACGTTTCCTGGAAGAATTAGCACGTAACACAATACCAAGCCCTGTCAGCTGAAACCCCCGAGGAATCGTGGGGCATATTATCAAAGGGGTTTATCTCCGCTTTTTTGGCTTTAAAAGCCAAGAAAGCGGAGATAAAATTATTTCCCTATTACCAAGCTGTCGCTAACACCAGTTAGTGACAGCTAAAAGGAGATAGCGACCATCTTGGGCCCCGCTTTGCATGTCAGTGATATTTATCACTAATGACATGCAAAGTGGGCGTGCCAAGATGTTAGCGACTGGAAACAGTCCCTAACATTGCTATCTCCTATTACCAACTTTTGGAGATATTCGCGCTAAGCGCGAATATCTCCAAAAGCTAACACCTGCCCTGAGCAGTTCTTAGCCATGTTATCTAATGGGAGGTGGATAACATGGCTAAGAGCATTTGCTCGATAATGCATGAATATCGCTGACTTTTCAGCGATATTCATGCATTGCGGCCGTTTTTTATCGCATTTGCGATAAACCTTGCTAATAGCAAGGTTTATCTGCGATAAAAATCGCCGATGTGCGGCGATAATTTTTGTCTCTAAACAAGTTAGAGACAAAAATTATCGCTAGTTGTTGGTAATATGCCCCCGGGTTTTTGCTTGCAGAAATCGGGAGGCGGGAGACTAGCACTGAAATCAGTAGTCTCACGCCTGAATCGGGAGGGTTGGCATGTCTGGATTCTCTACAGCTGGGACCATAAACTACATCCGCAGGGCTAGGTGATAGCCTGGGACCGGCCTGGCATCTAAAATGGCCGCCGTGCACGACAAAATTGTGGCATTGGAAAAAAGGCAAGATGGCGCAGACAATGTTTATCAATAAGGATTCATTTATAACAAAATATTTTATCGCACTGACAAATTGGCGGTCAACACTTCCTGATTTCCATCGAATCGAACGTTAACAGACATCACGCAGCAAAAAAAAAAAAAAGCTCACGCACAGCCGCTGGAAGACATGTATCAACATATATGAGCCTCCTCAGCCACCCTCAGAAAACATAAGGGATCAGGATACGTCTCCCGCACCCCCTTATACCTAGTAATTTAATTAAAACGAAACACAAAATGGCGAATTCCCGTTTCGCTACCAGTTTGCGGCCCGGGAAGCGCTTCTACCGTGAAAAATCAATTTTTTTTTCCCCACAGGACCCTTTAATAACCCCAACATCATTCCTAGGGGGTCAAGAGGGGAATACCTTGCCCCCTTTCATTAAATTCCCCCTTCGTTTTTCACCTCTTCTTCTCTCTCGATCCTACAGAGAGACAAGATGGCGCACGCACAGCCGCTGGAAGACATATATCAACATATATGAGCCTCCTCAGCCACCCTCAGAAAACATAAGGGATTAGGATACGTCTCCCGCACCCCCTTATACCTAGTAATTTAATTAAAACGAAGCACAAAATGGCGAATTCCCGTTTTGCTACCAGTTTGCGGCCCAGTTCGCGGCCCGGGAAGCGCTTCTACCGTGAAAAATATTTTTTTTTTATTTTCCCCACGGGACCCTTTAATAACCCCAACAACATTCCTAGGGGGTCAAGAGGGGTATACCTTGCCCCCTTTCATTAAATTCCCCCTTCGTTTTTCACCTCTTCTTCTCTCTCGATCCTACCGAGAGATAAGATGGCGGCCGCTCCGGACTGTTTAGAATGTTGACAGACACCGGAGAGCCAATCAGCTTCGCATCGCAAAGTTCCGTTTCGCGAAAAGTAAGCGGACCGGAGCGCAGCCCGGAGCGCTGTTACAGATATATATCTTGTTTTGAACGTTAATTTCTCAAAATCCACTGGAGCACATATATTGAGACCTAGCAAAGGCACATCGGGCTAACAGTCCCTACAATTTTGCCAAGTTTCATGCAAATCCATTCAGCCGTTCGAGCTAAAAGTGAGGCCAACCGCCCTATGGAAATTAACATGGGGAAAACGCGTTTTGGGACCCCCCTTTTTTCTCGGCCCCCCCTTGAGGAAACCCCCCCCATTTTCAGGGGCTGCTCAGAAACAAAATGTGCCATTTTCCTGAAAATTTCAGCCGATTCCGTCCACAAACGCCAAAGTTATTAGACATAGAATTTTCAAAAATCCCATAGGGAAAAAATCCTAACTATATCTACCTACTGGCGACACGCCAGTAGGTAATATATATATATATATATATTGCTCCAATCTTCGGATTTACACAAACCAAAAGAACCGAGCTCAACTCCGTAGTGCGTGGAAAGTTTATATTTATTTCAGTTATTCGGCAAATCCTTGCCTAAAGTGTTTCGGAGCCAAGCTCCTTTATCACGGGTCAATTTAGTTTGTTTACAATAAAGTAGTATATATATACACATAAAGAAAGAGTGAAAAAATGTCTCAATAACATAAGCATCGAAATAGGACTACTACACCACATCTTAGGCTAAGTAAAAATGGCAGCCATTTTGGAGTGTTGCTTAAGTTCATAATGCCATTGCTCTAGTTACAGTTTTCTTGGATTAGAACTTTATAAACAAACTTAATTTAACTCATTTGGGTATATTACCCTTATCTTCAATCTAAATACAATTGATGTAATTTTCTTTATGTTTTTATGTTTTTTACAACAATAAACAGTTCCGCCCCAGTGGGCAAACAATAATAATATGTCCAAAGTTTCAAGACAATATTTCATATTTTCTTCATATTGCAATATTTACGTTATTTACAATTCTGCCCATGTGAGCACTTTATATAGTAGTACTCATGTAACACTGGCTTCTCACTATTGACCCCATATTTTGATGATGGTGTCTCCATCTCCTATGATAAAAACACACAATTGATCAATATTCATCTATTAAAATATATACAAACAACTAGCAGGCTACTCTACTTTTTTCAACAGTGCATCTAATCATCCCAAATGAACTGACAGTTCCTCATCCTTGTTCAACCCAAGGGGATACATTGCCTCATACTTAATAATCATTTTGGATTCTCAGCATCTTAATTCTTTTAAGCGGTTCCCTCCTCTTTCCATCTTTGGAATCCTGTCCAATGCACAGTATTTCAACAGTTCCCCATTTTTATCATGTACATCTTTGAAATGCCTCGCTATTGGATATTGCCTATCCTCATTCACGATGGCTCTTCTATGATCGAGAACACGCTTTTTCACCTGATGTATGGTGCTTTCAATGTAAATTGGGGGCAAGGACAAACTAGGGCATATATACAAAAATCTGATTTACAGGTTAGATGTTTATCTAGCACAAACGGTTTTTGTTGTACACATAATTCAATTTGTTTCATGTTTGTGCTGTTCTTACATGCTTTGCATGCCCTACAGGTAAAGAATCCTTTTACCATTTGTTTCTCACTTGCATCCCTTAAATCACTGCTACATAACATGTCTCCTAGAGCGGTGCATTTTCTATAGGTGATTTTGAAATTTTCACCTACGTATTCTTTTAGGGTACTGTCAGTTCTTAGGACATTACAAAATTTCTTTAAACAACGTCTTACCTCCCAGGCCTGATTACTACACGTTGTGATGAAACGTGCAAGGCTGTTTGATTTTATGTCCTCATCTTTATCCACCAACAGATCTTTCCTGTCTATTAGTTGGATGTTATCACATGCCTTATTTATGATCTTTTCAGAATACCCTCTGTTTTTAAAACGAATAGTCATATTTTGCATTTCCTCAATGAAACCTGTTTCTGTGCTACAATTTCTTTTTGCAAGTAATAGCTCCCCATAAGGGATGCTGTTCACCAGGTTTCTTGGGTGACAGCTATCAGAGTGCAGCAGGCTGTTACCTGATATTTTCTTTCTGAACAGCCTGCTTTCCAGTTTTTCATTTTTCACTGATAGCTCTACATCTAGGAATTCAATTCTTTTGTCATCAATGGTACTCGTGAATTTGAGATTTAACTCGTTGTTATTCAGAGTCTGAATGAATTCCAAGGCTTTGGATTCAGAGCCTCGCCAAACACAGAAAACATCATCGATGTATCTGGCCCAGAGGACAACATTTTGGGAAAAGGCATTAATCTTACTCGCCACCTGCTCCTACCACAAGCCCAGATATAAACCTGCGTAACTGGGGGCGAAGCAGGTTCCCATTGCCGTCCCCTGGGTTTGGGGGTAATCACATGGATAAACAGGAAAAAGCTGTTGCTCAAACATGCCTGCATCATGTCCAGCAACATGTCCATATGTTTGAAGTAAGACAACTTTCTCATTTGTAGAAAGTGTTGACTGGCCTCTATGCCTAATGAATGGGGTATACATGTGTATAAGCTATTGACATCCATTGTTATCAACAGCATTCCATCCTCCCACATGATATTTTCAATTAATTTAAGGAAATGACCTGTATCGCGCACATATGAGGGTGGGGATTAGACATAGGGTCTTAAAAAATAGTCAATATATTTAGATGTCATTTCATAAAGACTACCTACAGACGAAACTATAGGTCGCCCCAGTGGTTTTGCACTGTTTTTATGAAGCTTTGGCAGCAAATATAAAACAGGTAGTTTGGGGTGTTCACAATACAAAAATTTGAACTCATCTTTGGAAATCAATAGCTCACTTTTCCATCTTTTCAAACATTTTTTGAATTGCTCATTACTTTCTTCATAACATCCCCTAGTTGTAACGCCATAATTTTCTTCATCTCCTAACTGTCTCAGCCCTTCCTCAAGATACATTGTTAATGGTCACACCACTATGTTTCCACCTTTGTCAGATCTCTTTATTACTATGGAGGTGTTATTTTTCAACTTCTGTATTGCCTCATTTGGTTCAGAAGTGAGATTGTAATTGTTTCTTTTCTTACTTTGACTCAACTTTCTAAAACATTCCTTTACACCTTTTTTGAAAATATCAATGGCATCACAATGGACTTGGGGCAAAAATATAGACTGAGGTTTAAAACCACTTCCACTACAATGATCAACAATTAATTGCTCCTCAGCAGCTATGTCCATGAGATTATAGCTTCCAGCTTCCTCATCCCTTATTCATGTAGTAATTGTAAAGTACCTAAGTCAGCAATTGTTAAGTTCGTATGATCCCCAATAGATGGAACCTGTGCAGTTTGTTTGTATTCATACCACTTCTTAAGCTTTAGTTTTCTAGTGAAGTGAAACATATCAATTCTACCCATAGTGTAATCAAATTTCTTACTAGGACAAAAGGTCAAACCAAGGGACAAAACATTAATTTGAGTATCAGTCAGTAAAATATCAGATACATTTACCACTGTAAGTTCCTCCATCATTTGGTTGCAGATTTTCCTCGTGTTGTCATTCCCACGTACAAATCCAAGTTCCCTTGTTTTTTTGCACCTCAACCTTTTCTTCCTCTGGCGATTTGACCACGTCCTTTGTTCCCTTGGGGTCCTGGACTTCTTTGATTTTGACCTTGACGTGCTATTGCCATTAGGTCGAATTCCTTTAAAATTTTGGATTTTACTCCAGGTTGTGGGTCCACTCCAACCTCCTTTACCACAGGGGCATTGTTTAATGTCTGATTATTCGGTAATTCAATCGTAGAACTTCTCAATTATGTTTCTTCCACAGGCGCTATTTTTCGTGGCACTACTGCATTGCTTCCCTCTTTCTGGTTTGATGCTCTCAAATGGTCAAATCCTTTACCAAACGTAAAGATTTGACCCAGGTTATAGTCCTGTTGGTCTCTGTAAAATTTATGTTGTTTCATTGTATATATTCATTTAAAAAACACAGGTTTCAGGGACGTTATAGTTAGGGATTAGCATTTAAAAACCTTACAGACACCCAAACTCCCACTCATTCTTCAATACACTATGGCATATATATATATAACATTCGTCAACTTTTTAGAAACAGTCATAGTCACTGGATGATGTCATCAGTGATGTCATTTGAGATGTCATCAGTGATGTCAGTGACCATGTCAAAGAGTGATATAAATATGACGTCATCAGCAGTGCATTGTGGGGTCGTGTGTTATAGTTTGCTCTATATCAGCCGAATTTCTCCAGTGAAATGTCAGCCTAACTATAACATCCCTGAAACCTATGGTTTTCTCAATCAATGTCAAAGGTTTTTTAAATGCTAATCCCTAACTATAACGTCCCTGAAACCTGTGTTTTTTCAGTGAATATATATGTATGTTTGCCACGACAGTGAAAATAAATGTGGCTAAATAACATTCATGGTATTAAGAGTAGCTGTGCTAATCCATCTGCAAGATTTGAAACTGGTTCTCCAGTTCCAAGGTTAGCAGCACTAGCCATTAGGCCACATCCACCCCACCGCCCCATCCACATGCATCCTATGTAAAACTTACTTATGCAGGTAGTGGTTGGTGTGGTACATGACTGCTAGAACTAATCACATCACCCCCCATGTAGAAGATGACCTCTGCTAATGTCGCTCCAGTTAGATACTAAACTTGGCGTTATTGACAAGCCCTCACTAGGCTGCTTATCTGGCTAGAAACTGAATTGGTGCTAACCTCTCAGGTTCTCTGTTACTATTACAAATGCTGCTGAAGCAGAGACTCAGATTGAAACATATGTGGCCTAATATCTTCAGATAACATCTTTTTGGTCACGTTATCCAAGCTCCCTTCCTCCATATTTTTAAGCAATTGCTGGGGAAATCATCAAAAAAATAAAGACCAACGAGAATGTTATCAATTCGAATTGTTGTACTTTGGTAATGTCTGTTCTGATGGATATTGTGTTCCATTTGCAGATTCTTATAGCACGCACAGGTTTCCTCACATTCCTCAAGTCTGCTGAGTGGCATGGAATAGAGGCGCCTGGATCAGCAGTACCATTTATATCACAGGGTGTTGCCATGTCAGGTTGGTGAAAAAAGGTTCTGGGGATCCCTGCTCTGTGACAGAGAAATTTCAGTGTTGAACAATCTGGAGAAGAATTGAGCACCCTCTACAACCAACATTAACATAGAAATTTAACATTGTCTTCTCATGTGACATCTCACCGGTTAAAGGACATATTTTTCTTACACACATTACACCTCTTTGTCTACATTGAAGTTTTCCCTGCACAACAAATAACAAATTATGTTTCCATGTTGCACCTTTACTCCTTTTGGATCATTCAACCACTGGAAACTTGTGTTTTGGACTTATCTGGTTGAGCATTATGAGTAGAACATCTGAACATGGATGTTTATTACTTTACCATGTGACTTTGGCAGTGTTCTTTGTTTGCACACACTTGTATTGTTTGCTGGCTGAAAAGTCAAATCGAAGCCCTTGGTGGAAGAGGAATATATGGTCCAGCCATGGAATGCCTTCTGCACGATGGCGCAAATGTGGAAAAACTCCAACAATTGACTTTCATGCCAGGAGCAGCTTCAGAACGTACGCCATGTCCTCAGTGAAAATGATGTATGGTAAATATTTTCATGGTGGTAAATTGGATGCACAACAGAGATGGAAATCATTCTTTTAAAGCTCAATGAATGTGATGCAAATTATATGAGCTGAAGAATAGAGTCTGCAAATCATTGATACTGATTTTAAAGTATCGATTAATCCTGCCTCTCTGATGCACGTTCGTAGCACATACAGTAGCACTCCAGTTATGCTTAAGGAAGGAGAAAGTTTGTCTGGCAATCAAGGGTGGGCTAGGGATGATAAGGTCTACCGAAATGGAAGTGTGGGGAGCAGGGATTACTAAAATTCTGTCTGGGAGCAGGGTCGGAAGCTAAGACAAGAATGTGTGAAGAGGAATTGTAATTGTTACTCTGGTGGGAAAGAAATAAGACAGTTTAAGGAAGATTTTGAGAAGCAGCTAGAAGTAAGAGGAGAATGAGAAACAAAAACACTACACAAGGAAACATTACTCGCGACAACTGGATTGCATCTTTTAGTCTTGTACATCCATAAACTGAGCACACTCCTGTCAACTACAGTGGGGGCTTTGAACATTACAGCTTGTTTTCTTCAAAGAAGTGGTTTCAGTTTTAGGGTGATGCACTATACCTCCCCTGAAACAGAAAGTACCAGTACCCAGGCACCAGCTCAGATTGCTTTTTCTTGCCATTAGCTTTGGACATGGTATGGAGGGCTCCAAAAAGAGGCTTACTGGAAAGAATTTTGACACCATATTGATGAAGCTGGATCCATAAATACTGACAAGAGGATAGTCAGAGGTAAGTAATTCACTCTTACTTAGTTGCAAAACTATTCAGTGATTTATTTGTAATATTAACAAAAGTAATAATTGGCCTGCCGAACATATGACTATTAAAACTCCCTATAGGATGAACTATAAAAAAAACGAACACACACTTGTACAAAAAGAACATTTTTACTGTTTTCCAAACATGTTTTACAGCAAAAGGAGTCGGATGATCTTGACCACACGCTATTATAACATGAAAAGCAAGATACACATTTCTAGTTATGGCTTTCACACATCTGGGTGGGGGAGCTGGTGCTGTAAACATACACAAATAATTCCCTACGTTACAACTGGGCTAGCTATCATTCATGTTTCACATGTATCCAACAATTGGGGGTTGTTAGAATCTAATTCTAAAAAGAAAATACTATCAAATAAATCTATTTCAAGTTGTAAAACATCATATAGGAAGGTTGGGCTTTTTCATACTTGTTCCTAGTATGCTTGTAGTAAATATTATGTCACCTTTACAATCGATGGCAAGAACACAGTACGGTTCCTCTTTTTAAAAAAAAACAATTCCTTGACTACAAAACCACATAAAAATGATTATATACAAAATGGTTATTGGAATTTTTGGTTGTGTCCAGTAGTTCTAGAAATAGCTGCTGCTGTTTATTTACGTTTCCTTAGTATTAAGTACATGATGCTGCTGATTAGGGTAAAAGAAAATGCAACCCAGGCTAAAATGAAGGAGTATCCATAGGTCCCTTCTTTAAGGCCCCCTGAGTAATTCATATTGTCATGGAAATCATCATGCTTGGCTGTATAAATTGCTGCTCCAATTAGAACACAAAGAGCTGAAACAAAAAATAAAAACACAGAAGTTAATTAATTGAAACAGGAGACAATGCAACTATCATTGCTAATTTTATTACACCTTTCAAGATGTTGTTATGTCACAGAAACCATTGTAAATGTGTGGCCCATTAGACTGCTCTTCCAAAATCTCAACCCCTTTTTTAGACTTTGTGGTACCTGACAAAGAATCAGGCAGTTATCATTTCTATTGATTTAATAAGCGTTGGCAAAATCAATAGTTTGCGTCTTTGGGACATTTTGGCTTTGCCAATTCCTTTTGGCGATGACTTACAGTGTCCGGGAATAAGCAAAATGCTTTTTTCCCATGCTGTGAAACATCAAGAAAAAAGCTGCTACTCGTAGTCATGTCATTCTACTGATGAGTGCATGTGTGATGACGTATACGTGTGCATTAGTCATGACGCATGCGAGGTCCACGAGAATGACATGGGAGTCATTTGCTATGATTTTTTATTTACCGAACACAGACACCAGATGTCACAGAGTTCCGTTATTTCAAAAAAGTACGAATTCTTTTAACATGAAAATGCAAAATAAAAATAATTGACTGACGGGTTTGGGGGCAACAGAGTAGTGGGTGGGGGTGGACTTGAAAGTAGCACTTGAGGCTGGGAGCAACACAGGGACATTAGGAGAAGCATATGATATAGAGAAAAGCAGGAGTGCGGGAGAGAAGCACACAAGAGCAAAGTGGGTTGAAGAAGGAGCAAATGTGGGTCACGGCAATGCCAGGGCCAAGGGAGAAGCACACAAGAGAGAGGGCAACATGGAACACATACATTAGGGTGGCAGCACGCGGAATAGCGATAAGGAAAACACATAGGCTGTGATGGTGTGCTTAACCAAAAAGAATCACACACCACAAACTATGTTTCCCAATGGAGACACCTCTTCCTCTCCATCCTCAACAATTTGGGCAAGTATTCCTTTTAGCTTCCCATCCTGGAAAAGGATTTACTTGGCCTTTCACAGGTGTAAATATCTAACTATTTTCTGGACGAGATGGGCGTCAGAAAATGTTTTGTGAATTCCCAGAACTGTGTAGGTTTCGGGAGTCCACAAACATCTAGGATATTCCTGCGCGGCAAAACTAACCCGCCACTCAGAGAAGTAGATAAATTAACAGAAAACTCTGTGAATAAATCTGTTTAGGAATGTAAGAACCAACATGTACCACTTTTCCTATCCTTAGAGATCGTAAGTGTGTTCAGTCACTGAAAATTGCATAATTCAGGAGGGAAATGTGACTCTCGACTAATGACCTGATTACAACTTTGGCAGTGTAAGAGTGGGCTGCCATGCCACCATCCTGCTTCAACACCGCCAAAGCCGCTCGCCCGTTTACAAGTATTCTCATGGTCTGGCGGGCGGACAACGAGGCAGTCTCACGGCAGTGCCTACAGGAAAGGCACTGCAATGGGAGCTTCAAAGGCCGTGCCTGAAAGGCATGGACTGTGCAGTCCCTGCCATGCAGAAATAGGGGTACATACACAGAGGAGGCACAACACTTGCCCCCCATGCATGCATCCCCATGCACAGGGGAAACGGGGTGCCCTGTAGGGCCCACTTTGTTTCCCCACCGCCAGCCTGTTTATGGAGGTATCATCTTCAGGAAAAGGCCAGCAGTGGGGAAACTCTTAAAACACTGTCAACCTTGTGCATCAATGTAAGTCAACAGTGTTGTGGATACCTGGATCATGTGGATATGGATTGGGAGGGGTAGAATAGCGGATTGAACCTGCATTAATAGACCCAAGCAGGCCATATGTAGGATCTGGGCACACCTATTAATGTGACAATTGGAGTCGAACATTATTCTTGTTCTCACAAACAGTGGACACTTGTTGCTGGGAGCAGAAGACTTCCCCCCATTGAGCACAAAGCAAGTTACTTGGAAATTAACAGAAAATCGGTAGTGCCAAATCCCAACATAAATATTTACTTTGGTTACACAGCTTGAAACCTAAAGTAGTTGGCTGAAAACTCTGTTTTACCAAATGATTGACAACTGTTAAATATTTCAATTCAGTATTGTGTCTCCTAAATAGAAGCAAGGTGGGTCAATATAGAGGGAGCACCATTCTCAGGGAGACAGCGAGCCTTTAATGGCCTTTCTACAGTATTTGATTTGTGGAACCCTCCTCCAAGTCTTGAAAAGCTGGACCTTTAACTTGCAGTTACAATAACTTGCAACTTATAAATTGTCCAGCTGAGATTTCGTCAGGAATCTGAGGTACTGAAGGGGTAACAGCTGTACATTAAAAATAATAGTAATCATTTGCAATGCAAGGTCTGTTGTGCCACTAGTTTGGGAATGAACTTCAATGACCTTTGTTTCAAACATAGGGGCATATTTACAAGGGGATTGCACCACTGGAGTGTCCCTTATTATGACGCTCTGGTGGTGCAATGTGCTGCACCATATTTTAGTGGCTTAACACTGTTTTGTAAATATCATACCCCTCCATGCTGGCAAAGGGGCGGGCAATCAGTGTTGCTGTGGGCGTTGCACCGCAACGCCCATTGCTTTTTGATGTTTCCCCAGATTTACAAAGATGTGTAAATCGGAGGCAGAGCCAAAAACTAACGCCCTTGCAAAGCAGGCATTAGAGTGGCACAATGAGTAGAAATACTTTTATTTCTCCACTTTTTTGTGCTTTCTAAGTGTGCAGCATTTTACAGCACACATAGAAGGAGCAAATTACCTTTAATGATTGTTTATGTGCAGGAAGTTGTCTCTTCCTACTCACAAACAATCATCCCTGCAACACAGACACCCTTGCACCAAGGTGCAAGTGTGTCTGAGTTGCAGGGAATCATCCCTGCAACGCAGACCCCCTGCGCCTGTGAAAATTAACAGCTGTGTGCCAACGGAGGCACCCTTTCACCATGGCACAAGAGTGTCTTCGTTGGCGTTAGGCAGCTTTTTTTAGTGCTGTTGCACTGAATGGATGAGTTGTGAATATGATGCATTCCTGTGTTTCTGAAATGGCGCAGCACAGCAGTGCTAAATTGCTATCAGCGCTGCACCATTTCTTTGTGAATACGCCCCATAATATCAAGAGAAGGTGTTTTACATGCAAATCATACATTTTAAACTGTGCTGTAACCGCCCAGCAAATGCGATAAGGTAATGGCAAAGTATAATAACTAAGCAAATGGACACATGCCACATTTCAAGAAAATGCGGATCCTGGCTGTTGCTCAACAGACAGACAACAATTCAACTCTGTACCCTCCTGTGTTTACTTGTGCTTCTTAGTATATATACGCTGCAGAATCCCTAGCAATAGTCTTACAGGCCTCGCTTACCACCATGCCATATCAGTCTATGTCTCCAAATGGTTTTTCCTGTGCCATTGTAAATGCTCTATTATAGGGACACAATGCCACATAGGCTGCGCCAACAAAACAAGAGCAAAATGCTACTGCTTAGAGGAAAATATCGGGTGCATATTCATTTAGAGTGGGCTGGGAACAGGAATTCCTCTCATTTCTGGAGGAAGTCAAGTTGTGAAGGAAACACAGCCCAAAATTGTTTCTCCGGATCTTGCACTTCATGCATAAATTGGAGGATTTTCCATTAAGATCAAACTCTAAATCAGGTACAGGTTAGTGGGAGACATTGATAGTATGTTGGTAGTAATTAGATAAACTAAAGAAGTCAACTCACAGACCTGCAGCCTTGGCTTGAACCAAAATACTAGAAGTGCATGCAGTCCTTTCACATGTGTCAAAGCAATCCAACTGCAGTACATACCAGACTGGACGACTCAATTACTTAGGGTGTGCAAAATATTCTGTTCCACTACTGGAATTGTTGGAATTTTGGCCACTCTACGTTATCCTTTAACGCAGAGTTTTGTCCGAATTCGGCCAATTACCGTGTATTGGAATTTTTCTCCTGCAAGGCTCCAGAATATGCGAGCTGACAACCGCATGCGAGATTTGGTGGGTGGTTACTGGCATTCACGAACGGTCACAGTCTGAGGGCTGCCCTTTGCATAGATTTGCTGCCACTCTAGTAGATTTTCTACTCGGGCACCAGAAAATCAACTTGAATGGCCGCTTGCTCTTGCTCAACGCATTGTGCTGTTTGTGCTGATTTTCAGCCCTGCATGCAGTGCCGGCGCTACATTGCAGCTTGAGCTGCATATTTTCTGCTTGTTGGCAGAGTTCCGCTGAATCTGACCGAGTTTTTCTGTAACTATGTGGAATAATTCCATGTAGTGAAACCACAAGAGCTCCGCCCACCCTGAGAATAAAACTCTACTTTTAATAGCAAGTAGATGGCAGGATTGTACATAAAATCATTTGTCGCATTCGTTCTAAATGGATTTAAAAATTATGAAGCGAGAACTATTTGAACGTATCAATTTTCAGGAGTAAAAAGTTACAAAGGAGGAGGGAGGTCTTTTATGGCGAAGCTGATAAATGTTTCAGGTTTGTTTGCTCAAATTATGCAGAGATGTTGAAGACGTAGCCCTTGGCCTGCACTACATAAAGTGTAACCATGCTAATTAAAGAAATGGCAAGATGTGTAAGTAACATATTTTGCTTATATTTCTGTGTTCACGCTGATCTAGCATTCTTGTTGCCTATTGTACACATTTAAGCGCCTCGAGTGCAAGCCTTAACCACTGTAGTCCTCCAAGACATACTCTTTATGACTGTTCAAAGAGTTCAAGACTCCTGAAGGACTTCAAAGCTCCACTTGCTTTCGCAGCAAGAATTCACTTTAGATGAGTATGCCCCAGATTATACTGCCTTCTAGCAGTTCGATCCAAAGGCGACAGAAGAGCTTTGTCAAAGGTTTGCACAGAACGACAGCCCAAAGAACAGCAAGAGTAAAGGCTTCCTAGTTGGCATAAGAAGCTTATCTCACTTCTTCTTACAACTGCATTGTAGCCTACAACACTTGTATTATGGCAGACATGAGGCCTGAAGTCTTCTAACATCCTTATGCCCAACCCCTCTAAATTGAAGTTTCATTTCATTTCATCTTTTTTTTCTCTTCAGTTTCTTTGATCTTTCCCTGGCTTTCTTCCTCGACCACATTGAATTTCACTGTCTCACATTCTCTTGCAGGTTAAATCTTTACTCTTCATTCTTTAATGAGCTTCCAGATATAAATTCAGCAAGCCAGTCTCGCCCTGTGCCTTTCAACCATGTTACTGCATTTGGTAAGAAAGATTAATCCGATTCCCAGCTATGCTTCGCTGTCAAAGTCCTTGTTCTTGGCATGGGCAATGCTATCACTTCCTTACATCTCGTTATTCCCCAGCAATGGCTCTGTTCCACTCTGCAGACCCTTTTTGGTTCAGAAAACAATAAATCTGGTCACATCATGACCACTCTCTTTTTCATTCACTTCTTTTTTGGTAGGCACAGGATTAATTTCAAGCGATGTTACCTGATCTACCAGAAACATCTCTCTACTCAAAATTTCTAGCTGTAGATCAAAGGGATTTAAGAGTGACAGGGAGCAAGGGGCCGCTCTGTCCGAATGGGCCCACATTTTGTCTTGTGAAATTATACCAGGGGCTTTTTTGCAGCCTCTCTTCCTCTGTGTAAATCGCTTCCACTTAGTATCAGATTTTATCCTACTTTTGTCTATTCATTGAACGATAACACCTTTTACATTTAAGCAAGCTTATACCGAGCTTGCACTGTTGCTATCTTGCCATTTTGAATTCCCCCCACCCCCATATTTTTATATTGTATTTTTTTCTTTACAGGTCGTCCCCTGTGACATATGGGACTTTCATGATCTTCTTATCCTGTTTAGATATATGTATTTCATTTTCCCTTCAGTGCATTGACCAATCATCTTCAGTTCAGTAGTGAGCTTTTAAAAAACTCTTGGAATGTGTAATGTGCATAACAGGGACCCAATAGGGTGGCATGTGCTTTTAACAGATTGGCTTGCTACTTGAATGTAACCCTTGCCCTTGCTGCTGTCAAGGGAGGTATCACCCATAAGGAGCATTGGCTTCCCTTTTCAAACTGACGAGTCAGTCTGCATTTTGAAGAAGGTTTACTTTGAGATGGTGGTGAAAGTAGAGCTTTGGTCTTAGATTTAGTATCCAGTGACAGGGGGTTCAAGTTCCTAGGCATTACACAGGAGAACACATCAAGAATGGGGACAGACATACTGCTGGCAGAAGGTTGAGGTGTGGTTGGCATATTAGACTCTGGAGGACACTGTATGACAGACATCCCAATTGTCACACTGGCATGGTGGCTTCAGATTGGAAGACTCCTGCACGTCACACTGCACAGCGGAGGACGAAGGTATCGTGCTCCTCATTCTGAAGGGCACAGCCTGGGTTCGGGACAATAAGTGACCGTCACAGTAGTGCCTGCCTCAATGAAAATGTAAACTGTCCATTCAGTTCAATACATGACCCACAACACCTAAGTTACACAACTGCCAAGGTCTGGCATGGTAATGATATATTGAATCAACCACATGTTGCATACCGCTGCCTGGTCGGCTTTCTTAATGGCAGATGCAGACCAAATCTTAACTGTTGGAAGCCAGTTGCTTCTTTGTTACCCCAGATTCCACTGCCGTAATTGAAAATGTATTTGTGCTTTGTGTTGAGTTGTGCATTTTGGGAATGTGTGTAATCCTGATTTGTTTGTTGATTTGGCTCATTGAGTTCAGCAAGATTCCTCCTTCCTGTATAGATAACAAACACTCTCAGACACTTTAAACATGACTCTTTCAAAGTGGAATACTCTGCTAATCAATTTCCATTGATTTAAGGCTGTAAAGGAATGAGTACAAGTAAATAAAGTGCTGCAATAATGGCACGAAAAAACTATTTTTGTGCCACAAACCGTGCACATCTATGCCACAATATCCTTGGGGGGTCTGAATAAGGTCACTCGAATGGAAATAAGTAAGATTTTCTCACAGGTCTAAGACTCAACAGTGATGGATCTTCATTCCAAGGGAAGTTTCGAAGAGGTGTTTATAATTGGATGAAAGAAGTGAGTTCAGTTTTGTGCTGCAGAAACATTAAGAAGCTCATGGCAAAGTGCCAAGGATGCTTGTCACGCCCTGGTTCTATTATGGTAACAAAAGTGTGAAACCCTCTGGGCCTTCAAAGCTGCATTTTCAGAGTACCTTATACAAAGGTATTTAAAACTGCTTGACTTTGTGATACAATCTGGCTCTCTGTTACATGTTTCATGTGTTTGTCTCACTGTAGGTCAGTGGTTCTTAATTGTATGACTTCTGTGGATCCACCATGAATCACTACTGGAAGCTGTGGTCCCCAGTCTAAGCAATTTCTACAACTTGGACCTCCAAGCCATACACACAAATACAGAAACAAGTATAAGTTTAACAGATGTACAAATATGAAATTAATTTAATTCAAAACAAAAAAAACTAAAAATCTATATTTTTTAATTTTAGTGGGAAGGTTGGAACTTTTGTTCTTTTTTTGTTTTTAAAAGGTTAAGTGATTTGCTAGAAGTAGCATATCACTTTGCAATTTTTGCTCCTAGTGCATTCTCTCATTTCTGTAATCATCTATACTCGGGGGCAGATTTACTAATATATTATGTAAAGCAGAAAGGCAACTTGCTGCTTGCTCTCTGTGAAAGGGATAGAGCAGAAATGTGCTATATCTACTACGATATGGCGAACTTCTGCTCTCTGCTAGTGCTGGTGCAGTGTGCTGCCTAGCACCAACACAGGCACCCTTGTTGTAAAACTCCTTGTGTTACAGGCAGAATTGTTTTTGCACAGGAAGGAATATGCTCCTGCACACAAAGGATCCTAAGAGGCATTTTCCTCTTTCTATTCATGATGCAGAATGCATCACACATAAAATGGGGAAGAAACGAGGAGAAATAAAGATATTTCTCTTCACCTCTCTGTGGTAGGCACACCATGCTGGAGCAATCCAGGTTTACAGTCTTTAGTAATTCTGGGATTCCATCAAATTCCATGGGTGGATGCATGGGAATGCATTGTGTTATACTTCTTTACAAAGTCATGCAAGGCAGCACAAATGACCCCATAAATGGCTTTATTAATCTCATTAAGGAATAATGTTGCCTTGAGATGCCTTGCATCATGCAAGGACTATGCAAGTCGTTAGTAAATCTGCCCCTCAATTCTGTTTGCCTTTCTTGTACTGCTCAGACAAACAAAGCTAAAGCTAGTGACTTAGGGGCTTATTTGCAAGCCCTTGCACCACAGGTGCCTCACGTTTAATATGTAAAAAAGTGATGCACCAGCACCGCATGGGCTTGTAAATAAGCCCCGTACCTTTTAAGTCTCCAGTTTCAAATTCATTCACAGCGTTTAAAAAGTTTCGATTTTGCATTTTCTTTTTTCATGTCTATATACTTTATTGATTTGCCAATATTACTTATTTTCTAAACATTACCAGACACCGTGAGCAACAGACTCAAGTTTAATAACCGCTAGTCTAGCTTATTAACAAGGAGTTTGATTTCCAACCAGACATGAACACCAAGCATGGATCAAGTTTGAGTTGGCATTGATAAGCAGACTTCAGCTCATCTCAAAGGGAGAGGGAGAGAAGCAGAGACATGAAGGGGATGAGGCTAAGAACACCGCTTTCTTGTTCACATTGTTATATAAATCCACTTTTAAAATGTAGAATTTAGCATCACTTTACGTTATAGGAAACCCCAGACCCAACAAAATGTGAGGTGGTTGCACAGTTGTAGGGTGTCTAGCTTCCACAGAACTAAATATCTATGTTTCCTGCTGGTTTACTACTCGATTGGCACAAATGCCCTATGTGTCTCCTATTTATATCCATATTTTTAACTATACATTTTCAATTCTTGAATTTGCCGGCATGTCAAGCATGTGTATTGCTAGTAGGATTTGTGCTGCTTCATAAACTACTATTATTTTAGAATAGCCTCTAATACTGAAAACATCATCTGTGGCTTTGACAATTAGCAAACAAAACAACGGAGTGGACAATCAGTCAGTTCTCAGGGAACATGGCCAATTGTTCCAGTGCCAGTCCGCCGTAATTGCCGCTTTCTGCTTATGTTGAGATTGCTTGACTTTCAGATGTCTTGGAAAAACAATTACTTTTTTATTGTCAGATGAGGACTCTGGGTGTCCTCTAACTTCGGTTTACACCAGTGAAAACTGTGCTTATTGTCCTATTACTTACCGGTAATCTTCATTACTCCGGGTCCCGTTGTCCTCGTCCCCTTCATTAATAACAAGTGAGATCTACTATCTCTCAGACAGAAAAAAGAAAGTAGGAATGCTGGTACGCCCCTCCCTCTCCCTATAGGGAGTACATAAGGGTACAGTACCCAGCATGCCTCCTGAACCACCAAGCCCAAGATGAGGGCCGGAAAGCCCGGGAGGGAGGGAGGGATGTAATGAAGGGGACGAGGACAACGGGACCCGGAGTAATGAAGATTACCGGTAAGTAATAGGACATTACCCCCAGGTCCCTCCTGTCCTCGTCCCCTTCATTAATAACAAGTGAGAATACCCAAGCAGCAACCGGCCATCATCAAACAAAAAACCACCAGGACCCAGCAGAACAGCAAAACCCAGCAATTTATTGAAAACAACAGCACAGCACAAAAGAAAACAAGGGGATCAGGAACACACAGCCCGAAGAACCCCCAAACCAAAGTTAGTGTCATCCCCCAGAACATTCTGGATACGGTAATGCCTAACAAAGGTATTAGCAGAAGCCCAAGTAGCGGCCCTACAAATTTCCGAAAGGGACACCCCACGAACCTCTGCCCAGGAAGCAGCCATACCCCTAGTAGAACGCCCCTGAACCCCAGCCGGGGGAGGGGAACCAGAAAGGGAATAGGCCAGAACAATAACCTGCTTCAACCAACGCCCAATGGAAGAAGTAGAAGCCCGACCACCCCTGGAGACAGCACCAAAAGAAACAAACAGGGAGTCAGAAAGCCGGAAATCCCGGGTCCGATCCAAATAAACCCGCAAAGCCCGGCAAACATCCAGCAAGGACCAAGGGAGGTCGTCCCCGTCCACCGGAGCCGAAAGCAAAGCAGGGAGGACCAGCTCCTGAGAGCGATGAAATTGTGAGGAAACCTTAGGGACGAAAGAGGAATCCAAACGAAGGACCACCCCGTCAGCAGAAAAGGACAGAAAGGGTTCTCGAGCCATCAAGGCACCCAGCTCCCCCAGGCGACGAGCAGAAGTGATAGCCACCAAAAAAACAACCTTCAGCGTGACAAACTTGATATCCACCTCTTCCAAAGGTTCAAAGGGAGCAGCAACCAGTACCCTCAAAACCAAGGGAAGATCCCAGAGAGGAAAAGACGGACGCACCACAGAGCGTGAGTTAGAAAAACTACGCAACAGCCAGGAAACCAGACCATCCACATCTGGCAGGTTCCCCCAAGGAGCCCGAAAAGCCCTGATAGCAGCCCACTGAGCCCGCAAAGTAGAAACGGACAAACGCTTCTCGAACCCATCCCAAAGGAACTGGAGAACATCCGGCAAAGGACAAACCAAGGGAGACAAAGCCAGGCCAAGACACCAACGCTCAAAGTTGCCCCAATGCCTACCATAGGATTGCAGGGTAGAAGGCTTCCGAGATTGCTGAATAGCCAAGGCTAAATGCTCCGGGAGACCCCTACGCCTCCACCCTTGCCTCTCAACCACCAAACCGACAGCCGAAGCCGCCGGAGGGGCAACATCGGAGACGACCGCAAGGGAGACGGAAGGAAGGGGAAGAACCATGGACCCTGAACAGCCAACAGCATCAGCGTGGGGAACCAAGTCCTGCGGGGCCAGAAGGGCACCACCACCACCACCTCTCGATCCTCCCGCAACAGGCGGGACAGAAAGCGAGATATCAGAACCAGAGGAGGAAAGGCGTACAGCAGGCGAGACGGCCATGGAAGGGACAGAGCATCCACCCCCCAAGAACCCTCCTGAGGAATCCGGGAGAAGAAGCGGGGAAGCTGCGCATTGAGCCGGGAAGCAAAGAGGTCCAGAAAGGGCTGACCAAACCTCACGCACACCAGACGAAAGGCCACCGGTGTCAACGCCAACTCCAGGGATGCAGGAAAAAAACGACTGAGGGCATCCGCCACCCCATTGTCCACCCCCCGAACATGTACAGCCACCAGGGACAGAAGATGGCACTCCGCCCAGCAAAACAACGGGGACACCACCGCGTTCAGGGACCGAGAACGGATACCGCCCTGGTGATTTAGGTAGGACACCGTCACTGAATTGTCCGACCGAACCAACACATGGCAGCCCACCAGAAGAAGTCGAAACCCCCTGACAGCTCGACACACAGCCGACAACTCCCGCCAGTTCGAAGACTGACGACATTCCAGAAGGGACCAACGACCCTGAAGGCAGTCCGACCCCAAAGTCGCACCCCAACCCAGAGCGCTGGCATCCGTCGTAAGTACCACCGGAGGAGGAGACTGCAGAGGCAAGCCCTTGTCCAGACTGGAAGACAGAGACCACCAACGCAGGGCAGGAAGGATACGGAGAGACACAGGAACAAGAAGGGACAAATCCCCCGACAAGGGATCCCACCGAGACAGCAGGTAGGACCACAGAGGACGAAGATGGAAACGCGCCCATGGAACCGTGAACACAGTGGCGGCCATCAACCCCAGAAGACGCAACCACAGGCGGACCTGAAACGACCTCCCCACAAGAAACCGATGAGCCAGAGAACACAGGGTCACAGCTCGATCCACCGGCAGGAACACCCGATTCAGATCTGTGCGGAAACGGGCCCCAATGAACTGCAAGTCCTGAGTAGGGGGGAGCCGGCACTTGGGGAGATTCAACAGGAACCCATGGTCCCTCAAAGCAGCACACACTACCCGCTGATCCGACAACAACTGCTCCGCTGAGGGGGAATGCAGGAGCCAGTCGTCCAGATACGGGTAAACCATCATCCCTTGGAGATGCAAGAAAGCTACCAAGGGAGCAACCACCTTCGTAAACACCCTGGGAGCCGACCTCAGGCCAAACGGGAGAACCACAAACTGGTAATGGACCCCCCGAAGGCAAAAGCGCAGGAAGGGACTGGAGAGAGGATGGACAGGGACGTGATAATAGGCATCCTGGAGGTCCAGAGAGCACATGTAATGACCCTGCAGAACCAGGGGAATCACCCTCTGAAGAGTCTCCATTTTGAACGGAATCCGCAACACAAACTTGTTCAGGGCCTTGAGATCCAGAACAAGGCGAAACCCTCCCGTCACCTTGGGCACCAGGAAAATGATGGAGTAAAACCCCTGACCCCACTCCCCCGGAGGCACCACCTGAATCGCCCCTTTGTCCAACAGTGACTGAATCCCCCGAGAAAGTTCCGCCCGTTTGGACGGGCAGGATGGCCAAGGAGTCGGACGGACCCCAGAGTCCGGAGGCAGGCTGGAGAACTCCACACGATACCCCAAGCGGATCACGTCCAGGACCCACAAGTCTGAACAGGAGGACATCCAGGCCGGAAGAAACAACCGAAGCCGACCACCTACCAATGGTCCGACCTCGGACCCCAGATAGTCAGGAACGAGGCTTCGCAGGAGGGGACTTTGCCTTCATGTCCCGACCCCGACCAGGCTGAAAACGGCCACGAGCTCTGGAAAACTGTCTGCGAGAAGAGGGCCTAAAAAAAGGCTTCGGCTTAGAAAAGGCAGGAGCAGCCGCGGGCATCTTGAAAGAAGAGGAATGTTTCTTCTCCTTAAAAAGACGATGAAGCTTCCCCTCCAACTCTGCACCAAACAACATGGAACCCTGAAACGGCAGACGCAGGGCAGCAGACTTCTGGGCAGAATCGGTCTTCCAATCCTTGAGGACCACATTCCGACGAGCCGCTATACAAGCACCCCCAGACAGAGCGGAGGCCCGAACCACGTCAAAGGAAATGTCAGACAAAAACTCAACCTGACGCTCGATGTGAGCCAGAATATCAGCGCAGTCAGTGGTATTATCCATAGAATCAAATAAATTCTGCAAGTCAGACAGAAGAGACTGTGCCACATAGGTCCCATAAATACCCGCCCTCAGGGCCAAATGGGAGCCAGAATAAACCTTACGAAGAGAGGCGTCAACCCTCTTATCCACAGGGTCACGCACCACAGCATCTTCGGCCAAGGAAGTGCGACCAACCAGACTGGCCACCACAGAATCCACAGGGACCGAGTCCGGCAAGTCCTTCGCCATATCCTGAAGAGGATACAGCTTCGCCATGAAGCGGGGCATCAGAATGCGATCGGGATCCTTCCACTCCCGATCCAAAACCTCCCGCACACTAGGATGCACCGGCATAACCGTAGGAGCAGAATACTGGAACTGGCGAAGGAGAGAACCTCCCGACGAACCAGGCACACTATCCGCCGGAAATCCCATATTTTCCTTGACATGGCTCAGCAAATCCGGCAACATGTCCTTGTCAACATACTTGCCCTTTACCAGATCAGCGTCCAAACCACCATCCTCAGACCCAGAGGACGAAGGAGAGGAGGGAGAAGGAGGGGGCACACCTCTAGCCCGCGACCTGGACTTATTCTTAGAACCCCCAGGCCTGGAACCACCCATCTCCAGCAAGGACTCCTGGATGAGAGCCTTCAACTTCGCATCACCCCTCGAACGACGCCTGGAGCGCCGGGGATCAGGAGAAGGGGAGGAGGAGGAAGTCGAGGAAGTGGAGGACTCCTCGACATGCTTGCGCTTTCGGGAATGTTTCCCCATCTGAGAAAGCCCCAGCAAGCAGGACAGACCAGCAGGCAGGAAAACCAGCAAGAAAATGAGGAGCCCAGGCAGCAGCAGGAGAAACAGCAACCAAACGCCTGCAGCAGCACAAATCAGCACAGCGACCGTTATCCCCAAGAACAAGGACGAAATGCAGGGAACAAAGAACACCCAGACAATTTAAATGCCCCAAAACCGCTATGCGGTACTTACTCCAGGAACCGGCAAACAAGCCTCACACCGCCCGCAGCCGGGAACCTCAAACGCCTGACTTCCGCTTCCAAAAACCAGGAAGTCAGGCAATGGCCGGAAGGAAGCGCCCCAGCAACCACGGAGCCGCCGCACCTCCCGGATCCTCAGACGATAATGGCCGCGTCTCGCACAGCCCGGCAGCACAGAGACGCGGCCCGACACTGCCTCCATTCCAGAGCCTCACCCCGCCGGAACAGACCAAGACTCCCACGAGCAGGGACAGAGGCGGCAGACAGCGTCACAGGAGACTCCTCAAGCCCGGCAGGAGAAGTCAGCCCGGAAGAACCAGCCCCCACCCGAAGCCAAGCCCCAGGTGAGACCCCAGGAGCCCATCCGCTCCTGGACCTACAAACAGAAAACTGTCGACAGACAGAAAAAAGAACAGGAGGCATGCTGGGTACTGTACCCTTATGTACTCCCTATAGGGAGAGGGAGGGGCGTACCAGCATTCCTACTTTCTTTTTTCTGTCTGAGAGATAGTAGATCTCACTTGTTATTAATGAAGGGGACGAGGACAGGAGGGACCTGGGGGTAATAGAAGGTTTCAATGTAGTCACTTCATATGATTTAAAACTATATCGTGGCAGTACAACGCAGCTCCCTTTTTA
The DNA here is from genome assembly GCF_964263255.1 of Lissotriton vulgaris. Taxonomy (NCBI): domain Eukaryota; kingdom Metazoa; phylum Chordata; class Amphibia; order Caudata; family Salamandridae; genus Lissotriton; species Lissotriton vulgaris. The sequence goes on along the minus strand of NC_141698.1, from coordinate 506,369,890 downwards.
TGAAGATTAAGTAATGCTTGCCTTCACTCAAAAGCCACTTTTTAAACCTGCATGCCACAAATGCTGCTCTCAATAATCTGGGCATGTGTGGTTATGATTCTGATGGACTTTTAATGGTGAGATGGAAGCACAGTAAAGCAATCAGCCAAATATACTTTATTCGGTTCAGAAAACCATCAAAGCGTAACAAAGTAAAAAATCACAAATACACATTCATATTTAAAACAATATGGCATCGATGCATTCATAAACAGTCGTAATAAAAGCAAAACACAGCTCAATCTGGAGTGGTTAATATATTCAGCCATTAAAAGTACATACAATTGTAAAATCCGGTAGTGCAACGTTCAGGAGTGCAATGACTGCAGAATGAAAAATGATAGCTAAACTTTAGTTATAAAAGCATAAAAAGTGCAATAGCATCCTTTCTTAAATAAAACAAGTATTTACAATGTAATAGGTCTCGGATGATTAAGTTTGAGCTATTGGCATTGCTAGATATTGCAACACCAACTGCAACAAAAGTCTATAAATTGTAGGCCAAAAAAATGTGTATTTATTTTTGTAGCAATGGTGCCATGCTGCACTTTAGATGAATATGTTTAAAAGTAAAGTGCGCCATACTGCGATTGCTTCAATAGTTAATTGTGGATGCGTTAACAATTGATGTGTGCACTGATGGCTGGTGGTGTGTGGGCCTGTGGAAATTGTGCACTGATGGCTGGTGGTGTGTGTGCCTTATTGAAGTGTGCACTGACGGCTGGTGGTTTGTGTGCCTGGTGAAAGCATGCACTGACAGCTGGTGGTGTGTGCCTGGTGAAAGTGTGCACAGATGGCTGGTGGTATGTGTGTGCCTTGTGAAAGCGTGCACAGACATCTGGTGGTGTGTGCCTGGTGAAAACGTGCACTGACGGCTGGTGGTGTTTTGCCCGGTGAAAGCGTGCACTGACGGCAGGTGGTGTTTGTGCCCTGTGAAAGCGGTATGGGCATGGTTAGGGAAAGATGCGAATACCCCCAGGGCTATTTTGTTGTTTTTACTTTGGATTATACCTATACCCTCAATCGCACCCCTCTCACAAGTCCCTCCAAACCCACCGTCCGAAACATCAGATGTGGCACAGCCAACCCCACGGCACTATGAAACGGCCCGGTGCACCCCCACCCAAACGCCCACCCACCAGGACGCACACCCACCGCAAAAAAAGCAACCTCTCTACGGTTGCACCACCCCAAACAATCCAAAAGGGAAAGTCCAGTCCACCGACAAATCTCGCACAACTCTACCCACGCACTCAACGGCAAGGGAAAAAGTCTTCCCCACACTGCCAGCTCCACAACATGCGAACATGCTCTGCAACCACTGCCTACTCGGTGTGTGCAGCCCACCTCTGGGGTAACCCCTGGACAGCCACGTGTATGTCCCACCCACCAAACCTGCGAGACCAACACCCTCCAGTCAGTCACCCCCGGGCAGAACTCCCACCCCTGCACGGCAAAATACAAGTGATTCTAGAGAATTTCTCCATGAGAAAGATATAAATGTATCTGCCTTGGTATGTGTATTTGTAATACGCACTATCACCCGCGAAGGTATCCTGGCTTCTAGTTATGGTGAAAGGCAGAGCTGGTTTGCTGGTCAGACACAGTTGCACCAGCAATGGCTTAAATCACTGAGCAATTTTATTTGTTCCAAGATTCAGTTGTCATAAAACCAGAAAGAATAAATTGTCATGGAGAAATTCTTCAAAAATTACCCAAGGTCTGCCACGCAAAGGCAAGAACCCTGTGTAGGAGAGTAGGGTCTGCTATCCTATGGTCACCCCAAATTTTTGCTTTTTGCTTCACTGGTTTATGACTTAATATGGCTGTGGGCCTGCTAATCAGACCCACAGCCTGTTGTTCTCTCTCTAAATTACTGCCAATGCTCTCTAGGTGCATTACGAATTGGAACTGGTTCACCTTATTGGCCCCTGTAACAGTGTACCCTAGGTACCCAGGGCATAGGTGCATCCAAGGCCTACCAGGGGCTGCAGCATGTATTGTGCCACCCCTGGCCTGGCCTCCATATTTGACACAACTGGCTGATCACTCAGCTGGGGTAAGTTGGTGTAATCACCTCCTACTTAGATATAGTATCCCTATATCTAACCTTAACTGGACACATATGTTCCTATCAGCCACTCCTATGGAAGGCCTCATCAATCCTGGAGGCAGAGTGCTTGGAAATATGTGAGATGGTGCTCTAGCATGAGCTGAGCCTGTCTGCAGCTGTCGGGAACCACTCCCTTAGCTGTTCCAGGATATTGCCATACCATATACTCTTAAGTGCATTATAATCCTCGCGGTTATATGCTAACTTTGGTTTGGCTTTATCAAAACATGTCGAGTAAGGTGTCATACGATTTGGAATACTATCCCCTCGACAGTTCTGTCGACGGGGATAGCATTCCACCCTTCTAGAGGGACACGACATGTGCGTAGCCTCAACCCCGGTTAAAGTTAACCAGAGCCTCAGCATCACAAAATGGACGCTGCCACCACAGACACAAGTCTGACCTCCTGCTGCTGGGAGTCCTTCCAGCGAGGGAGGCTTGGACAAAGGGTTTCCTGCCTTGGGAGGTGCGAGCACCACCCCGGACAGGATTTTGTGTATTGGGTAGGACAGGGCTGAATAGATTGAGACATGCCCGGGGCACACAAGGTGTCCCCGTGCATAAGCCAGTCCAAACTGGTCCTGGGACTTTCCAGACTCAGGCCTGGCGAGGAGCTGGACAAAGGAAAGGGGGTGTAAGCGCCCCCCTTCCTGGTCCCACCCAGAGGAGGGACCTAGCAGGTGATCCACCCCTCAGATTGGGAATAAGAGTGGGAGCAGTGCCATTGCACCTCAGATCATCCTGAATCAACTTTAAACTAAGAAGACGACTGGACTTCGACATTCTGCTGCACAGAAGACTGAAGAGCATCTCCCTTGTGGCCTAGGAGTGGCCACCCTGTGAACACAGACACCATCCAGCAACTCGACGTCTGCTTTGCCGCTGCCTCCCGCCAGAGCCCGAGCCCAGAGCCTGACAAGACCCAGACTCCCAGATTTCTCACAACCCGAGCCACAGTCCCTGCAAAGAAGCGACCCGTGGAGGCACCGAGAGACGTGGGACCGGACCTCTTGAAAGACCCCCAAGAAGCTGACTGCGCAGCATCTGAGGCGTCCTCGACGTTGTGCTTTGGGGACTGAGAAGCCCCACCACCGAGCAGCCCTTGCACCGAAGATCAGCCCCCCAGCATCTCCACTATCTGCGTGGGGCCCTTTTGCATTGTGCCACTTGACGCGCCATCCCGGCCACTTGCCTCGTGGTCAGCGGCCATCTTGGTGACGAAATCTTCAAACTACACTGCAGGTCTGGTTGCTCCAGACTGGCCCTCGCTCCTGTAAAAGGGAGCACCCGCTCTGACCTTGCTGGCCCGAGTGATAATCCTTTTTTGATTCCTGGGTGGCTTGCATTAACCAAGGCCTGTTTGCTCCAATCAAGTTGCCAACACCGCCAACAGTGAGAAGCTTGTGTGGGACAGCTCGTGATTGACTCCTGGACGTCCTTGACCTCTTCGTGTCCACGTGGCTGCAGAGAGAAGCTACACCTCAACGCCTGTTTGCACCCGACATCGCCTGGTTCCAATCTTGTTCCACGGTAGTCACTGGCTAGTGACTTTGAACATTGTCTCCTCTGCTTTCAGGTCTTCACAACTTCAGATCCACCCTTGGATCCACCTGAACTCTTCACATCGAGCCGCCTGCAGCATCCTCAGCTCCAAGCACCATCGACCAGCGTGACGATACCCGACACTACTTCGACCCTATGCACCCGCTTCCTGTGGGTGAGGTAACTCAGCAACACCGGTGTTCCCACACTGGTACACATCTCTAGGGCCTGTGTCTTAAGTTTCAGCTTTCTAGGTCACTCGGAAGGTTCCTAACTAACTAACTTTATAACTTTTGCGCACCATAGACATTGCATTGGTGAGTGCGTGCACTTTAAACACTGCACCCGAATCCCGCGGGCCTTTCCCGACTTAGTCACTGCTAGTCCCGATCAGCTCCAGCGATTCCCAAGGCCCTAGGCCTGTTTCCTTTTCGATTGGTATCTCTTATACCACTTTCTTAGTATATGGTTTAGGTGGCCCCTAGGGCTCATCCATATTGTGCAACTTTTGTGTATTTTAAACTGTTTTTTGTTTAACGCTTGTGCTTCTGTGCTCATAAAGAGTTCAGGGGATATTTGTAGTTAATAAATATATTTTCAATATATATCTGTGTGGTGTCCTTTCATTTGGTATTCAAGGGGATTGTGTGCGGTAATACAGCTGGCTTCACATGCCTTTCAGAGTTTAGCCTAAGACTGCTTTGTCCACGTTACCATTAGGATAACTGGACTTACAACCAATCATCATAAGGGTTGCTTGGCATGGTACAGGGTGATCACTAGAACTAGTGAGCATCATATACCAGGCCAACTTCTCACACCCTGGCCAAGAGCGACCGGAAAGTGTCAATCCCACAAGTCCAACGAAAGGGACACACCACAACTTATCCAGAAGCCACACCAGAAAGTGAAGTAAGCAAGCCCAGCAAAAGGCGACCACAGAACATGCCCACACGTCGCAGAGCCAACAGGGTGAAGGAAACCCTCCACACCGCCACTGAATACACAACTAGAACCACGCGAGCCATCGGCGGACTAGACCCTACCCCCCAGACAGCCCGAAGAAGCACAACCGCAAAAGCCACCCTTCTGCCGTGGGCCTGCAGCAGGCACCCGAAAAGAAGCACACCGGACCGACCCATGCCACGAAATTGGCCACTCCATATCCGACACCCCAGGCAACAAGCATGGATGGACCTGTAAGAGAAGTGCAACCAAAGGTACGGTATTGTTTGTGCAGGAGCCCAGGAGCGACTGAAAGTAATCCCAGTAACAGAAACAATTGAGAGCATCATACTTGCCAATATTTGGAAACATCTTAGAGGAGGATAGAGTTTTTAAAAATCGTTAGAATTGAATCCCCCATTATATCAGAGAGAGTGCTGTACTAGTAGGGAGAGAAAACAAAAATGATCTAATTTTACTTATAATTGGAAGTCTTAACATGCAGGATGACCCGGTGTAGTGGGACACAACGATTTGAGGGAGAATTACAGGCGGAAGATTTTCATACATACTAACATTTTAGAAAGCGGGAGATGTTAAAAGTAATCAAGAGAATGTATTTCTCCAATTGACATATTGAAGCAGAGGCAATTACAGGGTGGAGATAAGCAAAACAACGCATTTATTTGCTTTATAAACCGAGTCTTCCCCTGAATTGAGTCTATTGGCACATATGTGATTTTCCCCAACTAACCTGCTGTTCCCTTGTTTATTTATTTATTTGTGATGGTGGTCGGGCAACAGCCCGGCTTGGGTTAAAATGGCGTCCTGGTCGCGCATGAATCTTCGGGACTTGTAGTATTTTCATTCTCTGTTCGCCATCGGCTTACTAGAAGGGGAGGGGTTTGTATACTACAAGTCCCAGGGGGCACAACAGGTTCCCTGCTTGAATGTACCAGCGGGAAGCCCGCGCAGGAGGATGATGCAGGGAGGTTAGGAGTGGAGAGATTCAGATCCCGGAAAAATGTGTGTCCACCACCACCAACCTGAACCTAAAGAAAGAGAAGGCAAACACCTTGACTGTGTGACTGAGGGTGTAGAGGGAGGCCATGGCTGTGCATGACAAGGGGAAAGCCAAGGCATACATATATATATATTTTTTTTGGGTTGAAGGGAGCCTACTCCAGAGCACCCAAGATATTAGCCATTGTGTGTTAGTTGTTCACTGATGTTTTATCTTACACATTGAATTGGAGTCCTCGCTTTTAAGTTGCTTTACACTCAATCTCAAATAAGTTCTTGTGTTTTGGTTTCTAATTAACTCTAGTAACCTTGAAACCAGGCAGTAAAGTGGAAGCAAAATGGTGCATCGCCATCTTCAGTACAAATGATGCGCAGTGCCAGAAATAAGTTATAGTTCTACATAATCAGATAAAGAATAGTGAATTTGGGGGGCGGGGGAAATAATGGCGATTATAACACTGTACTACTGGAAGCTCAACTGAAGACAATGGAGTGACATATAGGCCTTCTAGTCCAATACTACAATATTGCCTTTCTGTTTGTCCCTGTTTAGTCTTGAACATTCTATCCTCAATGAGTGGAGTGTTCTAATAGCATTACCAGACATGTCCGCATTAAAAATAGTAAAGTGGGAGGCTTTGGGGAAAAATTGGGGAAATGTATTGTCCCAGTTGGCATGCTGAAGAGAGTTTAGGCGGGTGAGAGACTGGTAAAATTAAGTCATTTTTGGCTTTAAAAAGTCAGGAGTCTCCTGTCTGTATCAGGTCTTTTCATATATAGGAATCATAGTCCTCCTTGCTTTGGCTATATAAGTTGATAAAGTCCCTCTTCGCCACGGTATGCCTGAGCCTAAGGTGGTAGAGGGTCATTAACAGTCATTATACCCTCAGATGTGGGCTGTGTAGTGATATATGAGGTCATGTGTCTTACTCAGCTGCAGGCTGCAGTCATGTACTGGCAGGCAGTGGTGTAATGTAACATGACTGCCCACCCTATGCAGAATTGGACGAGGGTCCCTAGAGTGCCCTATATCTTATGGATATTAATGGGTCTTTATCTGAATAGGGGTCCTCTGAAGGGCTGGGCGCCCCCTAGTGGGCTGTACCCCCACCAATGCGCTGTAGGGGCTGGTAGGCAGTGATGCAACATGACTGCCCACCCCTGCAGAATGGGATGAGGGTCTCCTGAGTCCCCTATAACATATGGATATTAATTGGCCTTTGTCTGAAAAAGGGGCCCTCTGAAGGGCTGGGCGCCCCCAGTGGGCTGTATTCCCCACCCCTGCACCTCAGGTGGCTGTGTTACCCCCCCCCCCTGCTGGTAGGCAGTGATGCAACATGTCTGCCCACCACTGCAGAATGGGATGATGGTCCCCTGAGTCCTCTATATCCCCTGGAGGACTGTGCGGATCTCCCGCCCCCCACCCCCAACCTCCCCCTTCGTAACGCCTCTGCTGGAAGGCTTGCCTTCACAAGGGCCTCCCAGAGACGGCCATCGCTTTCACTGGCAGCGATGCGTTTCTCTCACGCTAAAGCCTCGTTCAAGTGAGCGAATAGGCCTCCGGGGCATTGGGCCTTGTTCAAACACAATCTTATTACGAGAATAAAGGCCCCCTGCTCAGGTGAATTGTTATTAATGTGTTTCAGGGAGCCTGGCCGGTCCCTCCAGATGCGCTTGGTGATGGCAGCGAGCCCCCGCCCCCCCCAAAGCGCTCTCCTCAGCGGGAGCTGCCAGGGACCTGCTCTCTAACAAGCCTCAGAAGGAAGATGACTGGAATAACAAAGTATGCATTTTTATGAGTCTAATAAATCATCTCACTTTTCCCTGCTTTTGAGTGTTTTTGGCACTTCACACTGGAAATACCCCAGCTATAATTAAATAGGCGCGGGGAGCTCACCTTAAAGGTATGGGAGGCATTTTCAGTCAAATCAATGACAACACTCTTGGCAGGCCAATAAAAATACACAAGCAGCACTAAAAGTAAAACGCCCCGAGTGGTGCGCGCACCACTGTGAAGCATATGTTTTCAATTATCGCGCCTGTGTCTGGGCACGATAATTGAAAGCATATGGGCTTTGGTGCGTGTAACAGACACCAATATGCCATGGGCGGAGCTACACGACCGCCTATGGCCTATTGTGTGTTCTGTTAAAAAACAACACACACGCAAAGCCCAATCAAAATGAACCATAGGAAATGAACAAGCATGAGTGTGTGAAATTTCCAGGTCCATTTTGAAAACTCGTACAAAAGGACTCTGGCTGTGCGAACACTGCTGCACAGGGTATCGCTAGGACGAGACCTAAAAAAACAGTACCAGAATAAAATGTCATGTTAAAAAGAGGGAAAGAGTCAATGTTAACTCGTATGATATTTATTAAAACATTCCATCTTTCGGATAGTTCCCTAATGTTCAGTATCATAAAGTGCAATAGGTGTGACAATCCGACAGTGCAGTGCCAAATTGATATGGGAAGTACAGAATATTCGCAAGATTCCAGCTTTCTAACCCGGTAATACATGGATATCATAGTGTACACTCCCAATGGTCAGCTTTCCATAGCAGAAAGAATAGTTTCTCGTCTATGCCATAAATTTGCCAAATAACGGCTAACAGCAAAGACAATCATGATTGAAGTAAAGCTTTTCAAGATTCTATAGGCGATAAGGTGTCAGGTAACCTCACTATTCAGACATACAGGACGTATCCATTTACGTCAAGAACCAAGATATTCCGGTCAAAAGAACAGAGTGTGTTCTTTGGTCTCAGGACCCAACACAGGACCCAACCCATATGCCAGACACATATAGGCTTTTGGCTAATGGTGGTGTAATGATGTCCAGAAAAGGCTTGAGGAATGGAGTGATCTTAAGTAAAAAGAACTTGTAGTTCCCCCTAACCTCTTCTAACAATCTGTAGATCGCTTTTAGCAGCTGTTCTTAATCTTTTGTTAGCCATTTTACAATCAAGATTGAACCATTTAACCTCCTTCACTGGAGTAGGCTGCTTATGGTAAGTTTTGTTGTAGAAAATGGCTTGCAGCATGGGGGAAAAAAAAGTTCTTATACAATTTTGGGTTGGACATTACATATGGCCAGGTGACTCTCCGATGATTATTAGCTAACAGTGGTTCGGGTACCACTGACCACTGACACTATTAGCCCTTTCCAGCGCTTTCCCAGAGTGGGATAGAAGCGATAGCGCTAACATTTCAAAACCATTTTACATGACAGTGTTACCGATTTGGACATAAAAACTTTTCAAAGTACGAAATGAATGAAGCGATACACCAATAGAAACAAATGTAGTAACAGCACCATAAAAGTGTGCTTGAAAGGGTTAGAAAATGAGACAATACATTGCTAGATAGTTATAATGGTTATATTGCTTGATGTTGAAACTTTGGGCGGTAGGTCATAGCTAACCTAAGTCAATTTTGTGCAATAGTTGGTTAATCATTTATTCTTCTTGTCTTATTATGAAATGATGATTCAATGCATTATATTTGATTTCAATTAAGTGTCATCCATTTAAAGCTGATGTATGCATTTAAGCTTTAAACGTGTTCTTACTTAATTTTCCCTTAGCAAGCATAATAATTCATTGGTATTTCTGCAGATGGTGCATTATTTGTTCTGTGTATGTTTTCTCTTACATGTGGAGAAGTGTGGCTCACCGGTTAGAGGCGGCAGACCCAGAAGCAGAGGCCGGCCCGGGACCAGGGTTCAATTCCCGACGCGGCAGGGTACGGAACCAATGTCAGCGGGCTTGATAAATCTCGCCTCGGTGCCTCTCTAACCATGGGTCCCATGCTGCAACTCTGGGCAATAGCTTGCTTAATCTCCACAACGGCCCCCTCGCTGCCGGGGATGCCTGCCTTCACCTCTGGGATGCCCAAAAAAGGACCATCTCACAGGGAAAGCCAGGACGGGTTCCCCAGCGGTACACAGCGCCAAGAAACTCCAGGGTGAACGTGCGCTCTACAAATTCATACTAACATAACATACAAAGGACATTCTTTTAAAGTTCACCATGAGATGGCTCAGTGGGAAAATCAACCCAATGCCATAGTTTGTTACATTGTATATTTCTTATCACTGAAAAAACTGTGAGGCCCAGAAAGCCAAAGTGTTCACATGAAGTACTTTAGAAAGAATGCAGGAGTAACTAAAATGTATTAGGTGATTACATACATAAACTAATCATAAAATAGATTGACCAGTGGAATGACACCAAGTCATTAAGGTGTCATAAGGACTATAAAGGAAGAAACCCCAAAAGAGAAACAGGAGAGACACACAAACTTAACACAATTCTATTAATTTTCCTTTTTTGGGACACACTTCCACTCAAGGCTATACCTTTTTTCCTTTTTGATGCAACACACACATTTTAATCTCTTCCTTAGGGAATCATATTTTAAATTTCTATCTTGGACTAGCTTTTGCTAATGTGGCTTCTTTGCTGAACTAATTGATTTGTTTTTGCTTCCTCTTTTCGCCCTTGCTCATGGACTCACCCTGAGAGGACTTTAAAATGGATTTCTTTTACTTCTTTGTTTTAAATCTTTAGATGCTGTTAAAGAGAATCAAACTAACCTTCAGCCTTTAATGGTGGTAGGAATCTATAGCCACTTATCTGATATTTGTTTTAAACCATCCTCTTTAGATTTGAACCTCTGACTAAATGTGTAGTATTGTACTACATGCTTCAATATTTGTGACTCAGATGCTTAAGACATTGCTTATCTGTATCAATTTGGGAGCATTAATACAATAACTAAACTAGCTAAATTGCCTGAGTCTATTATTGTGTCCTGATGTTCTTTATTTGAAACTGAGCTAAATTACTCTTTTGATCTAAATGTGTTATAAGAACAATCAGCAAATCCTTTCATAATATCAAGTTCTGCTTTTTTTATTCTGTGTTGCAGTAGCAGAGATTCTAGTGTGTATCATTCTAGTTGGACTACATTTCTTTAGGAGATGGGGTCGCCCCATTCCAATACTTTATTTTTACAGTATGGTCCTGAGAGTAGTGTATTTGAACCTCATTTCAAACTTGCGAGCAAGTCACCAATTAATGGTCCTCCTTGGGTGGCTAACATTGAATTTTTTGGGACATCCTAATTCCCACCCCTTCAATAGGTAGAGAAAGAGCCATCAGAGGACCATTTGTCTATGTGGTAAGGGTGATGCTTTGATTTGTCTAGCTGTAGGGGGCCCAGTACAGTTAGAGGGACAAATGAGTAAATACTGATTTGAAAGTTAAACCTCAAAGTATTTATACCACTTACGCTGAATCAGAAGTAAAGAATTATGATCACTGTGAGTGCAGATATCAACGTCCATGTCCTCCAGCAGTGACTAAAGCCTAACATCTAAAATAATCAATAACACTTGCATAGAAACCTCGCTTAAATGTGGGCACTCTAAGGGAGTCTGAATGAGTCCGTCCATTACAAGCTCTAATACTCCAGCCCACACTTAAAGAAGTCAATTGGAGAGCAGTACGGGAGAAGTTATGATGTTGCTTCCCATCTAGCTGGGGAATATTCCCCTGCTCGCCCTCCATTTTTTTAAAACTCTTTAATATAAGGTGACGGTTTAAAAAGCATGTTAAAATCTCCTGCCACTATTATCTTAGCGTCCTATTGATTAGTTTCAATTAGCTCATCCAAGAGCGTTAGCACAGGTGACTTGCTGCCAGCTGAGACTGATCTAATGCATACATTTATTAGTACCAGTTTCAGTCCTGAGGGACATTTAAGTGAAACCCAAATATGCCAGATGAATCAATCATCAGGGCTGTGTGAGTACAATGGCAATCGTTATTTATCAATGTGAGCAGCCCTCCACTAGCTCGCCCATGTTTCCCAGGGGTTGAGCTTCTACGCTGTAGGTTGAAAAGCCATCAAAACACACAGTGATTGTAGACCAAATCGCCTAAAGCATACAGATAACATAATTAGCAATATAAGATAATCATTCTGAATCTACTAGTTTGAGTTTAACACCATCCAAATTCTATGAAATCATTGAAAAACTTGATCGCAGAGCAGGATCTGAGTCTTCCCTTAGATATAGGACTACAGGAGATTGTGATACTGTGGGAGAGGTGTGATTCTAAGAATTATCAGTAGACTCCCCGTAAAGCTGTTCCTAGACTCCTTAATGCCCATTCGCCCTAGATAAACATTTGTAAGTCTCAATGACAGAAACAACACGTTTGTCCATTGGAATGGGATCAGCCGGGTCGATTAATCATTCAATTGGGTTCCGATTGGATGCCTCTGATTGAGCATCCGTACAGGGCTCTTAAGAACGTGAGTCACGGGGGCTCTAACTGCTGCCACAAGCAAAACGGTTAGCAGGAGGTGATAATTTCAACCTAACTTTGCCTTTGACTGGTCCCACAAGATGGGTCATGTGCAATTAAAATTTTATGAGGCTTTCAACCAGTGTTTCGTCTTTCATTAATACAGAAATATAGTCAGAAGTTGAGGATTCAGTGCTGTGTCACTTAGTGTGTTCAATGCCAGATCGGACTATGGACCTTACGTTTGATTCTGAGCCGGTGCATAACTTAATTAACTAGTTAATTAACTTGTTGGTTTCTTAAGTATTTTCTTCATATAAAGTGTCATATGAAGTGTTCTTCTGGAGTTGTCCTGAACAACAGGTCAATAAGGGAAACTCTGGATTGGTGAGTAGTGATGATGTTGGTTCCTACTATCTAGGGGGTCTCTTATCCCAGAGTAGAGGTTAATAGGATGTTCGCCAGTGTATAGAGCAAGGGGAGTCGAGAACTGTATGAGTGAACTAATGGTAAAGTTACCTGTGTTATTGGGACAGATACAATTGGCTGCAAAGATAAAGCTTTTGTAGGGGGAATCAAGCGTCCCAGGCTGGTTTGAAGCACTGTGGACTGTGCTTGATGCGGTAAATGAGGAAGATATGGAAGTAGCTCTCTCGTAATTGGTTTGTGTCCAGAATTACCACTGCATCTCTCAAGTCTCTTACTGAATGTGCATTTGAAGCAACATTGGTTACTCTGTATATTTCAAATTTGTGTAGAAAGAGAGACTAATAATGCCTTTAAATTGTCCAATTTTTGATGGAGTGATGCATGGTCAGGACTCGATATGGGCAGCTGTACAACATATGCACACTCTCTACTAGTTTCCCTTATAGTTTGAACTTGAGATGGAGCCAAATATTGAGTCGGAGAACAAGGAATCGTCTCAATTGTTGCCAGGGGGCAAACCTGTTAGAACAAGGGATGTTAGAAAGGATATTAACTTCAGGACTGAGTGAATGCCAGGGCACAGCAGATGATTTCGGGCCCAAGGTCTTTCTGGTTATAGTTCCTATTTGTTCCGACAACCCCAGGGTTACGGAGGCTCTCTGGATTCTCGTCATAGTAGTACATGAGCTATCAGAGGAGGAAATAGCACGGTTGGGTGGAAGTTTGTTTCTCTTGAACATATATGGTACCTTTGTCAAATCTGATCTGCCACTAGTAAGAGTTACCTGTGTAATTAGCATTGATTTAACTTCTTCAATCAAATGGTCAATATCATCAAGCGTACAGTTACTAGCACCTTCTGTGGAGGGACCTGCTTTCTCCCTGGCAGATTTCCTTGTTTTTTACGCTTGCAGAAGATTTAGAAACTTCCATCGTTCTCTAAGTTCCCATGTTGGCAGTAACAAAATACAATATGAAGCGTAATATGTCTTGGGGATTTTTTATTCTAGCTGATTTTCGCTATGTTTTTAACTCATTATTTCAACCCGATGCCTTTTCTTTTGATGCAGTGTTCTTTACAGTTACCTTGACAACAAAAGGTCAAACAACTATAATACAAAGCATTATTTTGGAAATTGTATCAATTTAATCGAATGGGGCTTTGCGTGAAAGTAAATAAAATGTACCCTTACTTAATGTAGGTGTTAATATTTCTCTGCTGTAATGCAGCACTTTCTCATTTACCAAATACATTTTTTAACAACTATGAATTCTAAATTGTTTCGCGTCGGGTACAGTGCAACCGTTTAACAGCAACAGGGTTACTCACATGACAACAGCTGGACAATGGAGGTGAAAATAAACCTCTCTCCTTGCTTTAGGCGAAACAGTTGAAGGACGAACGAAAAAAGGCCAATGCAGCATAGGGTAGTAGACATGATCATGGTGGCTTGAATTGTCTGAAGGGCTTGAAAATCTGTGGAGTCAAAGAAATACGCATTCTTAAAGTCACCAACATTACCTTTAATTTCATTGTTCATTGTTCCTGCAACATCTCATTAGAAGCAGAAATGTGTAGTCTATAGAGCAATAGGAGTAGGAAGCAAAGGCAGTTCAGAATAAGCCTATCTCTGAAAGGGCTGCAGGGCTGGGAGGGAGTCAGTCACATGCCCACCTACATGTGACTAATTGTGTTGTAGTCTTGCAGCACTGGCCTGCTTTAAGTGTTCCAAAGAGGCCAGCCCTTCTCTGAACATGTCAACAAAAACCAAAGTGGACACACCCTGTGCAAAGAATGTAGGTAACTACAAGCAAAGATAATTTACTGTACAAACACGAAACATTAAACCACCTGTTCTACAAACATGTAGGCTACATTGACAATGTCTGCTAGTTAGGCTTTTGTGGTGATCTTCTCACTGTGGCAGGACAAAGCAATATCTAGTGATTTAACAATTATGAGCAGAAAAGCAAACTTAAACCAAAAAAATGCTCAGAACAATCGCTGAAACCAAAATGTATACACCTGTAATCAATATATATTTTTGCTGCCAAATATACAATAAAAAGTTCATTAAAAGCACAGCCACTGGAATTATACGACTACGCTGCTGTGGCGTTTTTCAAATAGTTATGGATTTGCTGCATCCATCATCTGCTGCATAATTAGCAGAATTTTACAAAAAAGGCATTTCTAGCTCAAACAGACCAAAAGGTACAAAAATGCAGCAACATGCGTTACTGTGCAGTGGAAGACACTTCGCTAGGATTGACTGGTTACTTTCAATAGCTTCCTGAGCGATTCTAATGAGGTGAACATGGGTGAAAATGACAAAATAGGAAGTAATACTGTCACAAAATGTGCCACATTACACCGCATAAATTACCTTTTCTTGTTGCATAATTTAATCAACCCTGCCACATAATTTGGTTCTCTCTAGGGGCATAATTCCAGTGGACTAATGTAAAGTAATAAATATATCGAGGTAGATTTATAAAAGCATTCATGAGTACAGAAAGTAATAATAAAGTAGCACTCTTGTATAAGCCTCAAAACGTCCACCTCCCTATTAGTAAAACGTTAAAGAGAGCAGAGTCCTCTCTATTTGTACTTATTATGTATGAATATTAACCGAATAGTTCCATTTTAATACCACTTTAGATGTTGTGTGCCAATTCATAATGGCACCTAAGAGTATGTAAGATTAGTACAAAGTACTTCTTTACGTACTCCAAACAGCATTTGTGAATAGTTCTCATCATCTTAACCCCTCTTGTCAAAAATTACAGCTAGTTCATACAACACATTTCTCACAGTTTCAGTCATAAAATAAGGCTTTCCTAGGCCTTGAATTTAGAGACCATAAATTAGACATACACAAAGATCTGCCCCAGATGACGATTTCTAAACACAGATGTCTGTGGTCAAATGTAGATAGACATCTACAATTGTATTGGGATGTCATAAAATGCGTTGTTTAGCTTTATAGACGCCAATAGAGAGCAGAATGCTTTTGATTTGATGAGAAAGTGTAGTTTAAACTTAGTATAGTTTATCAAGAAAACTCTTGCTTCCAAAGATCGTGGAAGACACAGATGCCCAATCTATGAATTGACAAGAACATGGCATGTGTATTTCTTCCCAACCTCAGTGGAATTAGAAATACTGTATGTGTCAGTAACTCAAGGGCGTGGAATTGCTTCACATTACAACATTTTGGGGGCTAGACAGGCGGGAGGATGCTGGCATGTTTTTGCCAAGAATTTTACCAAGCCATTTCAGCTGCTTTTAGCAGTTGAAATATCTGGGTTCAAAACACCAAATCTGTTGGGATCTGGCAAGTATTTCTTCTGAGCCCTGTATCTCTTGTGACCAGCTCCATCAGTTTTAAGAGGCAAGTCGTAATAAGGGTCAAAGTTCAAAACCAGAAGCCAATCAATCAGGTTTGAACCTTCAAAGCAAGGCTGATGGCATGGGTGTGGAAAATTCATTCACTCTAGGTAGTACAGGCTATAGGTTCCTAGCCAACAGTCATAGCAACTGGCAAAACACAGTGTCTAAATAGAAAAAGAGGTCTTGTTGTACACAAGTAGTTGTCAAGAAACTAAAGAAATAAAATATTTCTGTATTCAAAACACAACGATTAGAACATTAGGAAAAATAATCAACTCTGTGGCAGGTGAACCTATTGCAAGGAGGTGTATTTAAATAAATGTCGTGAATGTCCAAGGCAGGCGAAGTTCCTGATAGAAATAATTCACTTATTGCAGAACCCCAAATAAGACTGCTTCACACTTCTACTCAGGACTGAACTAGAGGTATCCTTCTCAAAAACTCAACATCTCATTCCTTTCCATCAACATTGGGTACGCTAATGAATCTACAATATTACACCTTACTCCTATTGGTCAATGGTTAAAATTTGAATAGCTGTCAAACTATGGTAATCATAGATAAATATTAAAAATTACAACCATAAGGAGAGGGAAAATAAAGTGCACATTTAAATGGCGGCTAGCAGGTAATTTTAAAAGACAACATTTATCAAAGAAGATCCTCGCATAGACTACTTTGTGTATGAGAAACTTAGGGCCTGAATTAGAGTTTGGCGGACCAGGTAACTCCATCACAAACGAGACAGATATTCTATCGGCCGTATTACGAGTCCATTATATCCTATGGCACTTGTAATAAGGCAGACTGGATATCCTTCGCATTTGTGACGGAGTAACCCGTCCATCAAATTCTAAATCAGGCCTTATGTCTTAGTCTCGGTGACACCATTGAAATCAACATTCACGGTTTACAAAAGCACTATTTCTTTCTGCTCTATCGTGCAGCACTAGACTGGGCTTGTAAATTGACTAAGGTATTCAGAGTGGTGGAAACCATATAGGGCTGGGCCAACCTATACCATAAGAGATGATTCAGGCTGAACTGAAATTAAAAGGTGTAATCATTCACACTGGTAAAACATCAAAAATACAGCCCTTAACCACATGCATGCGGTGCATTTTCCCGCTGTGTGCTAAGGAATGCAGGATCGCATTGTCATGACGAGCTCAGCTCGTCATGAGCACACGACCAGTGTACTGCATGACGAGCTGAGCTCGTCATGAGCAGCGAAGGGGTTAATATGATGAAGGATTTGATTCATGAAGAATACCAGATACAAAATATTAATCAATACAGTATTTTGTCAGACGAGTTGGTCACCATGGTTTTGTGGATGACTGCTTAGATACTGACCAAGAGTACTATACGAAGCTTAATTCCAAGTTGCCATGTAAAGTACTTCTCAAGACATCATAAGTGTCATGTTCCACAAGTCACTTTCTGCCAAGTTATTATGTTCATGGTATCCAGATTCTGTGGCCCTAGTTAAAAAATTCCCTCCTATGAAAACCTGCATCCTGATATTTTGCACACGGCATATCTGCACATTAGATTTGAGCAACTTCCGGTTTTGTTAGTATTTTATTATACTATACAGGTATTTATATAGCACTTGCCACACCTCTTGCCTGATTGGGCTATTTGAATATAGTTTCATACTCTTGGAGAATTTGTGAACCATTCTTATTTGTATGTGTGTATAAAGAACAAGGGTTAAAGCCATAGAGCTGAACATGGGGCGGTAACAATATATGAAAAACAACAATGGTTCTTGTCAAGGTACAATGGATTTTTACTTAAACAACAATAAGGGTCTTATTACGATGTCGGTCGGAGTTACCTCCGATCGATATCCGGTTGGCGGTTCCGACTGCCTGATTACAAAGCTACCGAAAACTTTTCGGTCAGATAGTCACATTTCTCTTTGGGAGCTTGTGTTACGACCATAAACCGGCTGTAATACAGGGTCTCATGAAGAAATGGGGGTATGTGTAAAACCCTGCACCTTGTGGCAGGCACCCCATGGTGCCTTCGGGTCATTGGCCGCCGCGGTGCCTCATTGGGATCAATTCATTGATCAAGCTGCTGCTGTGCCTGCGACACTTCGGGGGTACCACCACCAGTGGGATGAATCGTGATACATCCCAGGGGGTCCACTGTGGTGAGGTATGGGGCCCGATTGGTGCCCGCGGTGTCTCCTCTTCCGCCGCTGCCTGACCCAAGTGGTATGTCTCACGGGCACCGACGGGTGGCGGGGCGAGACCACAGACGGGCTGTTGGTCGGCTCCTTTCCGCCCTCTCTTTCCCCAGGACCGGGGCAAGTTAACCCTGTCCTCCTCTCCTTTTCCCCTATCCTTCCAGGTATTTACCTAGAAGCTTAGGCCCCACAAGAACAGTCTGTGGGGACCACTACCAGGGACTGAGGGTAAGATCCCAACCTCTCACATTATATACTTGGGATCCCTTTCCTCCCGGACTCCCGTTTCTGATGGCGCACATGGCCCCTCATTCCTTGCACAACCAAATTATTGAACCTGACATACGAACCAGTAGCAGGATATTGGTTGGTCACATAATGTGGATACACTTGTTTTTATATAAGCATGATAAGATATCTGGCACCTATCGTGTCTCTCTCTCACGGTTCATTCACATGACCCCACTGGGCGACAATCCACGCTTGGGTTAAGGGTCTTTCCTTTTTATATACAGCATTGACCTGCATAGCACAGAATATATGTGTCTGTGGAGAATAATTACTTGTTTATTTTCCTTCAAGGGCTGAATTCCATGCAGGATACCTACCTGCCTTGGTTATTGACCCCACAGGTTGTATTTCACACACTTTCTATCCCGGATCGGGCACACCATGAGTTTATGAGCACAATTAGGTCCTGAAGAATTGCCTAAAGGGCATGAAACATGTTGACCAGACTATAGGCGAGGGTCGAACGAAGCCAAACTACCTTGTTTTTGTGTTTCGGTACCCCTCTCTTCACCATTTTAACAAGGCAGTTAGCCACATGAATAAAGTTGTCTTAGTGGACTATACTAACCTTTTTTAAAACACTCCTTCACGCTCACTACCTCACCCCTTAGGCCCCTCACACGCACTCAACCGACGGCCAGGAACAAAAGAACTCCACAAAAGTGTAGCACCTAGTGCTACCCGTCAGGCATTGCAGCGCCGGCCTGACGTTGGAGCAGGAGGCCGATGATGAGACAAGACAACCATCTGGCAGGATGACAATAGTCGTCAAGCTAATTAGTTGTGTGAGGCATCCTAAGTTCCGACAAGGGATTCCCTTGATTCACTGACGATTTTTCACATATCCATTCAGAGAGAGAGAGACGACTCAGCCATAGAAATATTATTGCTTGGGGAACTTTGTACATCACTTGGTTACTGATGTATCGCCCACTGCCAAATGTTTTGGGCTAAAGCAGACAAATGGAGTGAGTGAGTGTCCCAGTTTCTATAGGTAAAACATGGCAGCCGTGTTGTCTGTGTGGAATCGGACTACTTTGTATTGAATGAGCAGAAGGTATGCCTTGAGGGCCAACTGGATAGCTGGAATCTCCAGGTGGTGGATGTTGGGGACCCTGTTGAGCAGGAGTACACACACCTTGGATAGTGATTGTGCAGGTGCGCTTCCCAGCTGGCGAGTAAAACTTCCGTGGTGTAGGTCTCTTGTGGAAGAGGGTAGAGAAAGGGACGTACCTGCAACAGGTTATTGGCATTCCATCACATCACTGCAGAGAGCGATGAGTACGGCCCCAGATCAACACTAGATCCTCACGAAGACCCTCTGCTAGTGACCATTGTGCTGCTAGGCATTGCTGAGACTGACACATTTGTAACCTGGAGGGAGGAACTATGGCGATGCAGAATGCAATCATGCCAAGTAAGCACATAACCTTTTTGACCTTTACCTGGCAATCTGGCTCAAAAAGAGGTATTAGTGTTTGGTATACTTGTACCCTAACTGGGTTGAGGTAAACTTATCTACTAGAAATTAGAGCATGGCCCTGGGGAATGGCTGTACTTGGAGGGTCTAGAGGTGGGCTTTGGTTGTAGAGAAGCATAGGCTGTGGAGAGATGTATGATGACCTGAGTGAGAGCTGGTCATTACTGCTGTGTAGGGCTCTTGATCAGCCAGTCATCCAGGTAAGGGACGAAATGGATGCCACTCCTTATTTATTTATTTTATTTTATTTTGAAAGTTTTATATAGCGCGGACAAGATCCTTGCAGATATCAGAGCGCTTTACAAAGAGAAGTACATGTGGGAGCATGGTTAAAAAGATAAAACAATAGGTCAATAAGTACAAATTGGTGGCAGCTAAGCCCAACATGAGTACAGAGAAGTACAAATATGCGGTTACAGAGCCAACCTGTGAGTAATAAACAGTTAATACAAATAAGCAAAAGGGTCAAACATGTAGTATAGATCGGTGCAGAGTACTAACAGTGATCAAGATAGTGGTTCAGGTGTATTTAGCCATGAGGATAGCTTTTACTTCCTTTTTAAAGAGTGTGGTGGAAGAGATAAGCCTGGTTTCGGCCGGGAGAGAGTTCCAGATCCTAGGCACCATTCCCGAGAAGGAGGGCTTATATGTTTTTTCCTTCCGGAATCTTCGAGGTTTCAGCAGAGGATTGTTTGTGCCTCTGGTGTTTCTAGCTCCTCCCGAGATTGTCAGTTTCTGAGCGAGGTATCCTGGTGAGTTTAGATGTACCACCTTGTGTGTCATGCAGGCGATTTTCAGATGTATTCTAGCTTCAAATGGCAGCCAGTTCAGGGCTTTCAAGTCAGGGGTAATATGGGAGTGTTTTTTTGACCCAGTGATGAGTCTCGCTGCAGCGTTTAGAGAAGCTCTTAGGGGTGCGGTTGTAGTTAGGGGGAGTCCGCAGAGGGCGATGCTGCCGTATTCAATTCGGGGGATGACTAGAGCTTGTACTGCGGTTTGGAAGTCTTTGGCTGGGAGGTAAGGTTTAAGTTTCCTCAGAGTGTTGATCTGGAAGTTTGCTCCCTTTGTTGCCTTGCTGATATGTTGCTGCATGTTCAGATTGGTGTCAAGTGTTATGCCTAGGGATTTAGCTGAGTCCACGATGGTGGGTTGGACATTGAGTGCAGTTAGGTCTTTAAGCCAAATTTGAGTGGTGGAGACCTTCGCTGGAGGTGAGATCAGAAGGAACTCTGTTTTCAGGGCATTGAGTTTGAGATGATTATCGGCCAGCCAGGATTGGGTGCTTCTGATCGTTGAATTCAGGAGCAAGATGTCCTTGGGGGACTGCAATTTGAGATAAAGTTGGGTGTCATTTGCGTACATGTGGAAGTGTACATTGGATGCTTGTAGCAAGGTAGTGAGCGGTTCCATGACTAGGTTGAACAGGGTTGGGGAAAGAGAGGATCCTTGGGGGACACCTAGTGTTAGGGGTATTGGCGAGGACATCAGGTTGTTGCTCTTGAATTTCTGCGCCCTGTTGTGAAGAAAGGAGGTGAACCACTTGAGAACAGTTCCAGATAAGCCCATTCTTGTGTTTAGAAGCTCTAGTAGATTCTCATGTTTAACAGTATCAAATGCCGAAGAGAGATCAAGGAGGATGAGGAGGCAGGTGTCATTTTGGTCTAGCATTTGAAGCGCGTCGTCAATTATGTGAGTCATAGCCGTTTCTGTACTGTGCCCTGCTCGGAAGCCTGGCTGGTGCGGGTTGAGGAGCTCGAATTGTTCAATGTGTTTAGTCAATTGTAGTTGTGCGCATTTTTCCAACAGTTTGGCGAGAGTGGGAATATTGGTAATGGGACGGTAATTGTTGAGATCAGAAGGGTCGGCTGTAGGTTTCTTTAGGAGAGGTGTGACCTGACCAACTTTTAGTGAGTCAGGTATGCTTCCTTGTTGGAGAGAGCTGTTGATAATTTTAGTACAGAGAGGGATAAGCACGGGGGTGAAGTATTTTACTGCTGCAGCAGGGAGGGGGTCCGTGAGGTGATTGGATGGTTTCAGGGTGCTGAGCAGTTTTCCAATTTCTTCTTCTGAGTATGTGCCAAAGGTTGACCATGTGGCATTGTTAGGTCTCGCCTGTCGATGCGCATGCGCATCGAGCTTGCGAGACTATGGGGGCTTAAACACTCTTTAACTAACTTGCAAGGAATCGTGGCGATTCCTTGCAGTGCCCGTGAAATTCAAGCTCAATGCGCATGCGCATTGAGCTTGAAAGCGTGTGCACATGCCCCCAGCCGCCTGCCTTGCATGGATTTTCCCTCAGGCGCACTCCTCCCACACCCCCGCTCCGCCCCCTCCCCTGCCTGCCGTGTCGCATTTCGTGACTTCCCTCAGCCGCACTCCAGGCCCCTGCTCTCCTCCCCCCTCCTCCTCCTACTCTCCTCCCCACTCTCTCCCTCACATTCAGAGACACCAGAAGCTTAACACGCAAGATCACTGACAAAGAGGTAATTTTCAAATGACCTATTAGCTTTGCTTCCATTTGATTAAGGGCTTACCAAGATGTTGCAGGAATAAGCACGGTGCAAATGTGGTGATAGTCAAAACTCCAAAACCCACCCTGGATTTTCCCTCAGGCGCACTCCTCCCACACCCCCGCTCCGCCCCCTCCCCTGCCTGCCGTGTCGCATTTCGTCACTTCCCTCAGCCGCACTCCAGGCCCCTGCTCTCCTCCCCCCTCCTCCTCCTACTCTCCTCCCCACTCTCTCCCTCACATTCAGAGACACCAGAAGCTTAACACGCAAGATCACTGACAAAGAGGTAATTTTCAAATGACCTATTAGCTTTGCTTCCATTTGATTAAGGGCTTACCAAGATGTTGCAGGAATAAGCACGGTGCAAATGTGGTGATAGTCAAAACTCCAAAACCCACCCTGGATTTTCCCTCAGGCGCACTCCTCCCACACCCCCGCTCCGCCCCCTCCCCTGCCTGCCTTGTCGCATTTCGTCACTTCCCTCAGCCGCACTCCAGGCCCCTGCTCTCCTCCCCCTTCCTCCTCCTACTCTCCTCCCCACTCTCTCCCTCACATTCAGAGACACCAGAAGCTTAACACGCAAGATCACTGACAAAGAGGTAATTTTCAAATGACCTATTAGCTTTGCTTCCATTTGATTAAGGGCTTACCAACACCATCTCACACAACACACTGTGTACAGAGGGTTTAAGGAACTACAATTACCAAGGAACAAGTGTGATTGAAAATGCTGACACCTTCACAGTGCATAATGATTATACATAGGGCTTAGAGCGCTCGCTTCACCACAAAACAGGGTGATTAGAGGGAGGACTGACTAGCTGAAATGCATAAGACCAATTAACCTCCTGGAACACATACCGTTGTCCTTCAGCGCATACCTTCAGTGCAATTGTCCTCTGTTACCACTCATGCTCTGTAAAAGTTTGAACGGGGCATTGAATTATGTCATGTCTAGATAGCCAGCATTGGGGGAGAATAATGTTGTTGCATTTCGCATTTCGCATTTCGTCACTTCCCTCAGCCCCCTCAGGCGCACTCCTCCCACACCCCCGCTCCGCCCCCTCCCCTGCCTGCTGTGTCGCATTTCGTCACTTCCCTCAGCCGCACTCCAGGCCCCTGCTCTCCTCCCCCCTCCTCCTCCTACTCTCCTCCCCACTCTCTCCCTCACATTCAGAGACACCAGAAGCTTAACACGCAAGATCACTGACAAAGAGGTAATTTTCAAATGACCTATTAGCTTTGCTTCCATTTGATTAAGGGCTTACCAAGATGTTGCAGGAATAAGCACGGTGCAAATGTGGTGATAGTCAAAACTCCAAAACCCACCCTGTGTACAACATCTCACACAACACACTGTGTACAGAGGGTTTAAGGAACTACAATTACCAAGGAACAAGTGTGATTGAAAATGCTGACACCTTCACAGTGCATAATGATTATACATAGGGCTTAGAGCGCTCGCTTCACCACAAAACAGGGTGATTAGAGGGAGGACTGACTAGCTGAAATGCATAGGACCAATAAACCTCATGGAACACATACCGTTGTCCTTCAGCGCATACCTTCAGTGCAATTGTCCTCTGTTACCACTCATGCTCTGTAAAAGTTTGAACGGGGCATTGAATTATGTCATGTCTAGATAGCCAGCATTGGGAGAGAATAATGTTGTTGCATTTCGCATTTCGCATTTCGTCACTTCCCTCAGCCGCACTCCAGGCCCCTGCTCTCCTCCCCCCTCCTCCTCCTACTCTCCTCCCCACTCTCTCCCTCACATTCAGAGACACCAAGTCATGTATTACTTGGAAAAACAATACACCCCAGTCATACATGTTCCGTGGCTCTCCGGGTCTTTTATCGAGTCTACCAGAAGGAATATTGAACAATTTAAATTAGGCTCATTTCTCCTGCTTGAATATGAAACTTCATTCCTTTGGTGGGTAACCTCCATTGTGATGTACCAGCGCCGGTTTTCAGGAAATCGGGAACTCTACTTTAGATCGGAGCCCACTACAACTGACAGTGTGAGGTGTAAGCCTGTGCACTGCTGTTATTAGAAGCCTACACCTGCAGGATGAGCTTAAGAAAAAGGTTATTTGACTAGTGTGTTCTTACGCCATATAGTGCTCCTGATGGCAGTGTTTGACTGTGCTGTTGGATGCAGGTAATTGTAGTATTTATAATAATGTGTATGGAAAAGGGTTATTTTTAAGTCATGATTACAAGGCTATCTGTGTGCCACTTATGGGGGCGCCTTGTCACTGCCAGGTTGGAGCCTGTACCAACGCCTTGCAGCTGGCAGCCTTATCACAACTCCCGGAGGCAGTAGCATCTCTACCACAGCGTTCACCCCCCACCCCCGCTACTGTCACATAACATCCACCACCCCATCCACCACCACCACCACCATCACATCCACTGCCACATCCACCGCCACATCCACCGCCACATCCACCGCCACATCCACCGCCACCAGATCCACCACACCCACCACCACTACATCCATCACCACACCCACCACCACTACATCCATCACCCCATCCACCACCACCACCACCGCATCCACCACCACCACCTCCACCACCACATCCACCACCACCACATCCACCATCACCACCACATCCACCGCCACATCCACCGCCACCAGATCCACCACACCCACCACCACTACATCCATCACCACACCCACCACCACTACATCCATCACCCCATCCACCACCACCACCACCGCATCCACCACCACCACATCCACCACCACATCCACCACCACCACATCCACTATCACCACCACATCCACCACCACATCCACCACCACATCCACCACCACATCCACCGCCACATCCACCGCCACATCCACCACCACATCCACAAAAATAAAAGCCATTGTTATTTGTAATATCAATACATCTAAGTCGCGTAAATACAACACACATTGCATTACAAATGCTATAGGTGTCACATTTGCGAAAGTTAAAACTATTGACATTGTAACTGACAAAGCTATTAATTTTGCTATTTTCAAAACCAACACATAAATAAAAAAGTGTCATTTACAATAACAATCGCTCAAACTTTCCTAATGCGAGACCTATTGCATTTCCAATGCTTGTTTTTAGGTTCAGTGGCTGCTAGGCACTGTGGTTTGGAGTAGAGGCTTGCGTCAATGAGGAGATCGCACTTTATGTTGTCGTTTTTTTTAGAAAAGAAAGCAGCGAAGTCTTCACAGGTTGGTGCCTCACGCGCAGTGATGAGTGGTTGGGGTTGATCCTTGGATTGTGATCTGATTAGCTCAAACAGTTTTCTCGGACGGTTTTTTGCTTGGTCGAGCTGGAGGCTGAAGAAGTCTGCTTTTGAGCGTTTTATTTTCCTGAAGTAGTCGTTTCTCTTTCTCTTCAGATCTTTTAGGTGCGTTGCCGAGGGATTTGATCTCCAGGTACGCTCTGCCATTCGCATGTCTCGTCTATCTTCATTGAGTCTCCCGTCGTACCATGGATTGGAAATTTTAGTAGAGGCTCTTTTTAGCTGCAAAGGTGCAGCCTCATTAATTATAGAGGTCATAGCGTTGAGATAATGATCAGTCAGTGTTTGAACATCCGCATCGCCTGTCGGTGGCAGTAAGACATTGCACCTGTTAGGGGGCAGAGAGCTTGGGTTGAGAGTTTTTTCAAGTCTCTTTTCCAGACTTTAGGCTTGGATACTTGAGCCGGGTTAACTTTAACTTTTTCATTGATAAAGAATGTGACAGTATGATGATCTGACCAGTCACAGGGTTGGATGGAGTCGAGTTGAATAGATTCCTCTTTGGAGATGACCAGGTCGAGGATAGATCCTTTCTTGTGGGTCGGGCTGTTGCATATTTGGGTGAGGTTGAGGGCATCAAGGAAGTTTTTAAGACTATTTACCACCGCGTCCTTGCAATCGTTCCAGTGTAGGTTGAAGTCACCAAGGTATATTTGGGTGAGCTGCCGTCCTGAATTGGTTGAGATCAAATCCATGATTTGTTGGGAAAAGGTGGAATTGTCCCTGGGTGGGTGGTAGATGCTGTGAAGAGAACATATCGGTTTGCCCTCACTGATAATGTCAAGGCAGATGTATTCCCAGGTTGTTGGGGATGGTACGGAGGTAGAATTGACTTTCTGAACAGAGAGGTTGTTCCTGTAGATGCATGCGATTCCACCACCTAATTTGCCTGCTCTGTCTAGCCTGATAATGTGGTAATTGGGAGGAACCAGAATGTCTATTATAGGTGTCGAGGATTCAGTTAGCCATGTTTCGGTCAGGATGATTAGGTCAAGGTCCGTTGATAAGAGGAGATCAGCAATAGCGGCAGAGTGTTTTGAGGCCGATCTACAGTTGAGGAGAGTGCATTTGAGACGAGGCGTGTTGAGGGTGGTGGATGGTTCTAGAGAAAGAGGGACTTTTCTAAGGTTATTGGGGATGGAGAGTCTGCTGTTTAGTGTGGGGGGTCTAAGGGGATTTGAGTGTATCGTGGGAATGTTGAGGTGTGGGGTGGTTATGTTATTTTGGGGGGCTGGGTCGTAGGAGCGGAGAAGGGTGAGAGTGTCGCGGTCAGAAGTATAATTGTGGGTGCGACGAGGGCGGTTGTTGCGATTGCTAGCTGGGAGTGAGGTCAGGTTGGGGGAAAGTTGAGTGAGAGAGTTAGTCGGAGATGTGTGGGACCCGTTGGGCGGGGAGGTGTAGTTGTGTGAGGGGGGGTTGTATGGACGGCGAGGGGGACGAGGGCAATTGCTGCGCCTATGGGCAGTGACTGTCGCCCGGTTTGGGGCGTGATGAGTGAGGGGGTCAGCTGGGGGGGTAGGAGACAAGTTGGGAGGGGAGGTGGGTGCTGGGTGTATGGGGTGGGTGGCGAGTAGTTCCTTGATGTTGTGTATGTCTTCTTTGATCTGAGTGAGGGTGGCCATGATGATGTCCATCGTGGGGTATGTGGTGGAGGTGGGGCCTGCAGTCAGAGGTGAATGGCTGACCAGGGAATTCGTGTGCAGGTGGGAGCATTGGCTGTTGTTCGAGGACGTATGCGTTGTGTTGGTGTCCGGGAAGGTGTTAGGGAGGGGAGATGTTTCGGGCGGGAGGGGTGTGGATGAGGTAGGGGGGAGGTTGGCGGTATGAGTGGGGGCCTTGGTGGTAGGCGAGGGGGTCAGGGTGTCTGCTGGGAGCCTGATAGTCGTGGTGGGAGGGCAGGAAGGGTAATGGGGGCTGAGAGTAGGAGGGGAAATGGGATAGGGTATGGTCCTGTTGTGGGGAGGGGTAGTCAAATTAGGAGAGGAGGTGTGCTTTGCGTGATTGGTTAGAGGGTAGTGGGGACTGAGAATGGGGGGATGAAGGGGGGATTTGTCGCAGTGCATGTTGTTCTGGTGCTGGACTATGTTAGGTGCGTTGTGTGTGGATGAGGTAGGGAGGAGGTTGGCGGTATGAGTGAGGGCATTGGTGGTAGGCGAGGGGTTCAGGGTGTCTGCTGGGGGACTGATAGTCGTGGTGGGGGAGCAGGAAGGGTAGTGGGGGCTGAGAGTAGGGGGGGAAAGGGATAGGGTATGGTCCTGTTGTGGGGAGGGGGGGTCGAATTAAGAGGGGAGGTGTGCTTTGTGTGATTGGTTAGAGGGTAGTGGGGACTGAGAATGGGGGGGGGGTGAAGGGGGGGATTTGTCGCAGTGTGTGTTGTTCTGGTGCTGGACTATGTTAGGTGCGTTGTGTGTGAGAGCTGTGCTGTTAGGGGTGAGCGGAGTAATGATGCCCGCTGTAGGTGTGAGAGGAATGTTGATGGTATGTATGGGGGTCTGGGGGTTGGTAGGGGCGGTGGGGGGGTGAGTGGAGACTGGGAGAGCGCGATCTGTGTCTGAGTTTGAGGCGTGTGTTACAACTGCTAGGTGCTGAACTGGGATAGAGGGGTTGTGGGTGGGAGATGGGCGATCAGGGGTGGTAGATGTGTCCCTGATAGTGGAGTATGTGGCTGTGAGGTCATGAATGGTGGGACTGGAGGGGATGTGAGTGTTGGACCTCGAATGGGAGAGGTGCTCTTTGAGGATGGGGAACAGGTTGTCTAGCAGTTCCAGGTTCCTGTCTGTGGATTGAGCTAGGACAATCCCGTTATTGTAAATGGTGATGGTGGCTCTGCCTGGAAAGAGTTGGGATGGTGTGATGGAGAGAGTTAGGCTGTGAGCGGATTTCCTGGTGGAGGAGTAGGGTGAGGAACGATTTTTTCCATTGAGCTCTGCGTGCGGTATGGAATATGATATCAGTGTTCAGGGATCCATTGACCGGTGAGAAGTAGGTGTCAGCAAAGGGTGTTTCAGGGTGTGACCTAAGGAAGTTGTGCTTAAAGCGTTTAGCGGCTTTTTTGGTGAGTGCCGGTGGGTAGTTGATTTTATATGTGTGATTGCCGATAGGGTCCATGTTGCGATGATGGTTTAGGAGGGAATGGGGGAATGCAGTATAGTGGTAAACATGTGCAGTAGAAACAAATACATACAGTAGGTTACACAGTGCAAGAATAATACTAGATATCACTCAGCATAGCCCAAATGTAAGAAAGTGCAGAGAAACATATACATACAATAAATTATAGAGTACACGAGTGGCACTAGTGATCAATCAGCATAACCAGGATAAGCGAGCGTGCAATATAGCAAATACATACGATATTAAAGTATAGCAAATACCTACGAAATTACAAAGTAGAGCAAGTATATAAGTAATACAAAGTACCCAAGTGAAGTAAAATCCTGGGAAAGGGTACAGATGCACGTATCAAGTTACGTGTGCAACCAGAGATATATGGGATAGTAGTCTGTGCCTTAGAGAGAAGAGTGAAAATGAAGGCAGGTTGTGTAGCTGTGCAATAGTGCAGGATACATTAGAAGTGTATTAAGTATGAGGTAGTGGTCTGTGCCTAACAGGAGAGAGAAAGTAGGAATAGGAGTAGGTTACATTAGGTGTATATTAAGTGTGAGGTAGCAGTTTGTGCATTACATGAGAGAGAGGTAGGAAAGGGAGTAGGTTACGGAAATGTGCAGAGTAGTGCAGAAAACAAGTGCACGTATAATATTGATAGAATATAGAGGAAGGATCCAGATACAACAATTTACATGAGTCAAAACTCAATAATGGAAGGTGACATTGGTTGTCAACCCAAATAGTATGAGGTAGCAATCTGTGCATTTACAAATGTTCAAAATACAGGTAAAAGTGGCACTAGTGAGGAATCCTAATATATGAGGTAATAATCTGTGCGTTACAGGTGTTCAAAATACCGATATAGGTATAGTACTGCAATGGTATGCAAACACTCTGTCATATTTAAGGTAGTAATCTGTGCAATACAAATGTTTAAAATAAAGCTAGGAATGTACTAATGCAATGATGGCAAACACTCTTTCATATATGAGGTAGCAGTCTGTGTAATACAAAAATTCAGAATAGGCTAGGAGAGCAATACTGCAATAATACAATAATAGGCAGACATTCTTTCATATATGAGGTAGTAATCTGCCCTAAACAAATGATAAAACTATAAGTAGAAGTATAATACTACGGGCATAGGCCGGCATTCTGTTCTACTAGTCTAAAATACTATAATCCAATAAAAACTAGAAACTAGACTAAAATGGCCGCCAAATAGTTCAGATCAAGCCAGTAGTCCTCTGTTTGTTGCTGTGCAGGCTGGGAGAAAGAGAGAATAGTCCTCTGTTTGCTGCTATTACTCTGAGGTGTGTGGTTACCACTGAAAGACACTTTGTAAACACCCTGAGGGCTGTGGTTATCCCAATGGGCAAACCTTTGAACTGATAATCCTTTTCACTAACCACAAACCATAGGAATCTACGATGCACAGAAGGGATGGGTATTTGAAAGTAGGTGGCCTTCAGATCGAGGGTGGGCATGAAGTCACCTTGTTGTAGAAGAGGAGTGACAACCTGGCATGTCACCAAGTGGAAGTGCTGTGACAGGATGTACTTATTGAGTGGCCTAAGGTTAAGGATGGACCTTAGGGACCTGTCCTTTTTTGGGATGAGAAAGTGGAGTGAATAAACGCCTTAGCCGCGTTGTTGTGGTGGCACTGGTTCTACAGCCCTTTTGGCAAATAGTGAATGCATCTCCTTTTGTAGCAGATACTTATATCTTGGGGAGAGACTGTGTTTGTGGGGGAGGAGAATGTTTGGTGGTGTTTTTGTGAGCTCCATCACATAAGAAACAGAACAGCTGTGGGCAACACTAACTAACTTTCCTTTCTGAACCTGTAACAATGTGAAACTATACTATCTTAACATTCACATTTACTGTCACTCCTACATGCTCATGGCCCTCTATAATTGCTACTCAGCATGCATCTCCGACTCTCCTAGTAAGTTGACTTCTCAGCAATCTCCAACATGTGATTCAATTAAATCTATACTTGGTCTTTGAATGAGCTTGACTAACTGGACCTAATTACAGACTCTACTTCTATCCTGGCCACGACAAACACTGGTACAACTAACGTACTATAAAGGACTTCACATTGGGCCTGAAAAGCAAATTTTGACAAAACCAGAATAATACCTCCTGAGAAGTTCTTACCTAAACCAAAGATAGACCACATCATTGCTGACCACGAGGGTTTCAACTGGCCACCTGTTGCAAGAAGAATCTGCTTCCGTTTTGCTTTGCCCCTAGCCCCGTTCTGACTTTACCATCCAAATTCCAATTCTATATCCATAGGAGGAACCTTAGATCAGGCATAAATGTCACTGGTCCTAATCATCCCTTCTTTCAGAAGAATCTGTACAGGTAGAATCTCCTTCTCGGTACAAACCTGCAAACTACGGAACACCTCACCAAGAAATTAAGGATAATCAGCAAAAAACCTAAACTTCAGAAAATCAACAAAAACATAGTATTTCCTTCACATAGGAATCGACTTTAAGAAGATTCTATAAGATCTCCGGTTTGGGGCCTGGGATTAGGTGATTCAAATGTTAAACTCCAGCAGACTAACAGTGAGGCCAGTGACACATTCACCACTCCTTGTTACTCAGATCAACTTTCTATCTAATTGTACTCCAATTGTTTGTGGTTTAAGCGCATGGTGTCATTATTTGTATGTAGTATTCTTGTTTCTTTCTAGCCACCTCTCTGATCCCAATTAGACCTGGGCGGTGAACTCCACTCCGTTCATGGAGTTTGCTGAGTTTCACACTCCATGGAGCACAAGGAGTTTGTGGAGGGGAGTTTTTCCCCACTCACGCACTTAAAGTTGGCGAGGACAAGCGAGGAAAATCCAACGCTAGACCATGTCCCAGCGAGATTTCCCAATGTGGTCGGTCGGGAATGGCTGCTACTGCTCACGTTGAGAAACCTTCTGTTCGTGTTGAGGAAGCTGCTGCTCGAGTAGAACATCAACTCAAGCGGCAGAAAGACGCAAAGCCCTTTTTCGCATCAGATGGTGACGTTCGCACTGATTTTCCAGTGCAGGACAAACACCTGGCAATAAAAATCATTGCGAACAGCTCGACCTAATGTAGTTCACAGCTTGCGGAACTCCGCGTAGCGTGGCAGAGCTTTTTGGTCACCATGAAACTCAACTAACTCTGCCCAGGCCTAGTCCTAATACAGTGCGTTAACCTGTGGGCCCCACATATGCTATCAACAACCTCTGTTAATACTCTAATCTATGTACAAAAATGGTAAGTAACTGCTTGAACCAATGTGTCCATTCTTAGATTCTCTACAACTCTCATGCGCTATGAAGTCTGATGCACAACTATTTCTAATGCCCCAAACCTTTCCCATATTGGCCAAAATTGTCCCAAAACCTTTCAACTATACACCCGAATGGCACCAATTAACCAGATGAAAATCTGAAACAGTCTCTGACCTTATCAAGGCTACAAAGCACCATATAAATGATAGTTACAGCGTAGTCTGTTATTCAATCACCCACAAAGAGTGTTGGGACTTAGAAGAGTTATAGCAAGGACTATATAAATAATAAAACTATGAAATACTATTTTTTGGAGACAGACTTATGCTAATAATACACATTGGTGCTGCTCTCAGTGGACAACCAAAATTATTATGTCAAACACCTTGAATGCAGTATTAAGTTGAGAACTATCTTATCAGGTTATAAACGAATGACTTCACCATTGATACTTACGCGAAATGTTGTTTCCAATTTCTGTACAATTGGTGGTTGTTGAGATATTTAGACAGGCTTGCCAGATATCTGTTGTAAAATCTTTTCCGATCCACCATACCTGTAAAACAAGTGTGCCCATTGTTTGTTAAAAACATATAAACATCATGGTATAACAGCTTCAGAACACGCAGATATTACTTGACACGTTTGAATATGCTGAAC
Source organism: Lissotriton vulgaris (assembly GCF_964263255.1). Classification (NCBI taxonomy): domain Eukaryota; kingdom Metazoa; phylum Chordata; class Amphibia; order Caudata; family Salamandridae; genus Lissotriton; species Lissotriton vulgaris. The sequence goes on along the minus strand of NC_141698.1, from coordinate 506,337,250 downwards.
AACTGTCACAACTGAGGTGGAGCAAGTAGCATAGCAAAGGAATGTAAAACTTCAAGGAATGCAGCGGAATCAGAAACCAAACCTGCAAAATGTCAAGTAACTTCAAAAATAAAATTTTACACTTTGATATTTTCACACAACCTTTTACAACAATATGATCATTCGGATTTAGGCAAAAATGTATGCGCATGCACAGGTGTAATCTGAACTCACATTTTGAATCGTGGAGATGAACAGCAGCACTGCAGCTGTTAGATGAAAGACGATGATGAACGCCAAAATAATCAACATCTTGCTAGTATGCAAATCAGACTATGATAAAGTTGGATCTGCAAAACAAATTGAGCAAAATATTGTAAAAAAACGGATGCGTTTAATATTCAATCAATAATTTAACAAATGTATATACGCCTCAAAAACACGGAGGCATATTGATTTGCATAGTGCTGTCTGCTTCACAAAGATATGGAAAATCAACCATTAGAAAGCATTCCCTCATTTTGCCTAGACAAATAGGTTGCGTACAAAATCCACAATTTTAATTGATTTCAAAACCTGAGATCTAAGTTTAACCAATGACGTCTTATGCTCGTTGCCTTGATGGCCTGCCACTTGGCCCTTCCGGTTACCTTGCTTTAGTGGTGTTACAGGGGCAGATTTATGAGGGTGTTGCGCCTCTTTGCGCCGCAATTGCGTCACTTTATTTGACGCAATTGCGGCGCAAACAATGCGCCCTATTTAGAACGTGACGCATCTAGGAGATGCGTCACGTTGTCAAGCACTGCGCCATAAGGAGGCGTACCTGCGCTGGGGGGGGGGGGCGTTCCTGCGCAGGAACGCCTCCTGAAAGTGGCTGAGTGAAATCTATGAGATTTCACTCAGTCACTTTCAGGGCAATGCTGCGTCAAAACCCTGCGCCTGCTTGAAGCAGGCGTAGGTCTTGATGCAGCATTAGTAGAATGGGGCACCCCCGAGCCTTGCTGGAGCTGCGTCGCGCTTGCGACGCAACTCCAGCAATGCGCTACATTTCCGGCACAGATGCGTCACGCATCTGTGCCGTTTTTGCACCATGGTGCGCCGCATTATAAATGCGGCGCACCATGGGTGGCGTAGCTGTGGCGCACTGTGGCGCACGTTAACTGGCGCATCCCTCGGGATACGCCAGTTAACATAAATCTGCCCCACAGTTTTTAATTCTCTTCCAAACCGGTATAAAAGCAAATTTGTATGCATTCACTTTTAGAAGAAATGAAGAATGCTCTTTCATGCCTCTTCGTCTCACACACATTGTACCACCCGATTGGGCTTGTGGCTAAAGTCTTCTTTTGAGTACATTTTTGACAAGTAAAGGAATATAACAAGCATGAAACGCATCTCCGCTGGAATCGGTAGAAATATAAAAGCAGGGTACTGATTCAAAACAATTATTGGTCAGAAAAATAAATAATCCAGTCGACGAATTCCAGTTGCAGCACTGACATAAATGTATATTTAGCGAAAGTCCCCTCACGTGTCCTTTAATACAACTACATGACAGGAAGTGATATCCCCTAGTTTTGGTTTCTCCATGACAAGACACTAAGCAATCTTTATTGCTCCAATATTTAATATGGTAATCCAAAAGAATACTAACTTTAAAACAATCAAAAGTTATATCAGTTATAACAAGGGTGCAAAGTAACCCAGAAGGGTTGTAAGTTGCAACAGAGTGGGTAGCAGCTGTTAAACTTAAGTGATCTCCCTGCATTGTATTTGTGGGAGCGTGTGAGAATGGAAGAGGTTGTCTTGTGCTGAAATTGCAGTTCATGATCTTTTTGCTTTTTTTTAAAAGTCGGAGTATCTGTTTCATGGAACATTTTCATACACACGAATAAAGAATTTCCTAGCATATGATAAATTCATTTATTTTGACAGAGGTCAAATAATCTGGCAGGCGCATGGGAATTTACAGCTTGAAGCTAACGCAATATTCTTTTCCAAAATCCACAAAGTCGTGCTTGCCAAGTGTCTTGACATTCATAAAACCTCGACTAGAAATGGATGCAGTGCCAACTAAACAGCTCAAACGTTTTCCAAAGGGTTGTGTCTACAAATGATAGGGAAACAAATAAAGAAAGTAAAATGACATATAGATATTGTCTTTATGCAGGCAAGGACTTAAATGAATGTGTATGAGGCTGATGACACTCTTCTCCACTCTATGATACTCCACTCCACGCCACTCTACGCCACTCCACTTGACTCTATTTTACTCCACTCTAAACCACAACACTCTACACCCATACACTCTACTCCCTTGACTCCATGACACTCTACTCCACTCTGTGATGTTCTACTCCACTCCATGACACTCCACCCTACAACCCTCCATTCCACCCCACTCTATGCCACACCACTCTACGACACTCCACTCCACTCTACAAGACTCCACTCTACGACACTTTGCGTTTGCCACTCTACACTGCTCTACACTATTCTACCACTCCACTCAACAACACTCTTCTCCACTCTTCCTCCTTCCACTCTACAACCCTCCACTCCATGGCACTCTACAGCACACTACTCCATCTATACTGTGACTCTCTACTCAACTCTACGTCCCTCACCTCTATGTCCCTCAACTCTACTCCACTCACCTCAACGCCACTCACCTCTACGCCACTCCACTTCACTCTAAGCCACTCCACTCTAAGCCACTCCACTCTATGCTAGTCCAAGACCCTCTACACCACTCCATGACACTCTAAGCCATTTCACAACACTCCACTCCATGCTAGTCCCCGACCCTCTACACCACTCTACAACAATGTAGGCCATTCCAGGACACTCTCTGCCATTCTACTCCACTCTACACCAATCCACTCCACTCCATGCCACTCTACTCTAGGCCCCTACCTTGTAGCCATGCTGAACAGCAGCCACAATAGTGTACAACATGGCTAAAACACAGTGCCAAAGCCACAAGCTCTTGCATAGGCGGCACCTATTGGCCTTACAAATGTTTGTTATACACAGACATTAGATCAGTTAGGCAATTACAAGTGCTTTCTAGGTGACAAGGCTGGAGGGAGAAGTGTAAAGCAGGAAGCCATCCAGTGGCGCAGCTAGGGAGTGGCGGTGAGCACAAGCTAAGTTTTCTTTTTTTTAATTGTATTCTCCCTCATTGTCTGTTGCCTTCCCACCCCCTTGCTCGTTGTCATTTGTGACCTCCACCCCTGCTCTTACCTGGCCTGGGTACCACTGGGCGGCAAACTCAGGGATCTCCCAGGGTGGCCAAAGCTCTAGCTATACCACTGAAGCCATCTTTCAAGAAGCGTCTGGAGTGCAGTTAAATTAATAGTTTGGGCGAAATCTGAGACAGGATATTTAGGGGAGCACAGAGCTGTATACAGCAGGCACAGACTAGATATTGCCTCTCAGATCCTGGTGTAATGGTAGACATTGCCTATCCAGTGACATAGAATGAATGAGGATGAGCTGTGGTAGTAGTCCTTCCCTGCAGCCTTAAGTCATCTTTGGGAGAATCATGGAACAGGCAGCGCCTGTAAAGAACCCCAAAAAGTGAGGCAAAGAGTAGGCTTTATACACCACCCATGTCACAAACCCTGCAGGGGTACCTCACAGAAGGTAACATTGCATTTACTTAACGCATCTTCAACACTGTATGGGATGGATGAAGCACAACCCAATAGCTCGCTACAAGGTGTCTATGCAGCTACTTCTCACTTGGCCTTTTTAATCTGCACCTCAACGCACACTAGGACAGCAGTTCTTAATCTGTGGTCCACAATTGCTTAGAAAATTAAATAATATTAGCAGATTAATAGAGTATATACAAAATAAGCAAAATCGAAAATTTCAAAACACTCTGAAAATAGAAAGGCATCTGAAATTGGAGGCTAAGAATTAAGTTTGTATCCTTAAGTGGATTTTCGGGAACAGCACAAGTACAGCAAACCAAATCCAGTATGGATGATAGGTCGTCCCAGCTGAAGCATTAATACGTGCCAAAAAAAAAGAACATCCTATCTACCAAAAAACAGAGACAGGATTTTGCGTAAAAAATGAACGCCTTTTTAAAGCAGACGTTAAAAAGAGAAACTTTCAATTTCTATTTTCTTTTCTGACTTTGCATGTGTGCTGCACTGTACTGCACACATACAAAGTAAGAAAGTTTTAAAACTTGTCTAGCTAAAGTATTTTGTATTAGATGGGAACCCTTCCAGTACAAAACCTATGGGAGACTCACACACACACACACACACAACCTTTCACTACGTGCAAAGGTATGTGTGTGGCGTACTGCAGCCCAATTCTGCACCAGCACTAGGGCAAGGGGAGAAGAATGCCATATCTCTGCAGATATGGCACTCTCCTGCTCCCTCCATCTAACAGAAAGCAGCACAGAATTTTTGGCTACTGATCTGCATTGGGTGACACTTTGATAAATCTGGCTCAAAGTGATAGACAAGAATCTAGCATATATCTTCGTCATTTAGAAATAAAAGCTCATTTTAAAAAGTTCAAACCGTCCCAATGAAATTAAAATTTCGGTTTTTATATAATTTTTGTTTGGGAATTAAATTAAATAGTTAATAGGTTGTGTATTTATCTAGTTATTTATTGGGTATTCATTTACAGCTTAACCTCAAAAGATCCTCTTAGTGCTGTATTTGTTTAATGTATATTCTTATTTCTATATTTTTGTGAATTGTTTTCAGGTTCAAATTATAGAAATTATTTAGGCTGAGGTCTGCAGCTTGTGGTTGTGGTTCAGTGGGAGTCCAAAGAAGTCAAAAGGTTAAGAACCGCTGGCCTAGGACATGAACATAAGTGTGCAGCCTTGTTGGGTCCACCAGCAAGAGGCAATTATTCCAAAAGGAGTACGTGTAATTGAGCACGATGGCAGTACAAGGTAGAAAGGTGAACCTCAAGTCGTCAGTTTCACTGATACTGACCTCAGTCCAATGGGAGAAACCATAGATCAGCATTCCACAGTTAGTGTCATGTTGAAACCAGCAATGAACAATGCATGTCAACAGAAAGTTGCACCCTGTTTTTCTATCTTCATAGCATTTGTTTTTTTATTTATTGTGACTTCTCCCTAGACATACTCACCTTACCCTAAATAGGAATGACTCAGGAGCAGGGGAGCCCAGGTTCTCACCATCTGCCTGCTGAGACCTTGTAAGACATAGGCAAAGTGGGCTCTGGCCCAAGGCCCTAGCCTTTCAGGGCCCGATACATCCAGCTCTGTTCTGCAGAGAGTCTTGCACTGATGAACTTGAATTATTCATAAACAGATTATTTTAAATACCGTTTTCTCTTAATATATTTTTGAGCTGAGCCATGTGTGAGAGTCTATTACAGACATTTTGCAGAAAAAAGTATATGTTTCATGCAAAATCTATAAAAATAGTTTATTTTAGATCACACTAGGACCTAAAATATAAGAAACGGGAGGGCGTCACAGAGATTATTTGCAGCAACATTAGTGAGTTGCTGCTGTGTTGCAGTATTGAAAACACACACCAAAATCCCTAAATATTAGTCGCAAAACATTTAGATTTTGGAGGAATGCGCCTGTGCACTGCCAGTGACCTGGCCAAAGAGGGCATGAAAGACCTGAAATTGAATCATAAATGTAAACCTTTATGAATAGGGACCCTGAAAATAGGTTTGGCCCAGGGCCCCCATACTCCTTAAGATGTCACTGTCTACCTTTCCATCCCTCAAGAATGGCACTCGGGGACCCCCCATCCCAACCTGGCAGAAATGTCTTTTCTCCTACACCATTTCTCTCTGTCAAGGAACCCAAAACCCCTTACCAACTTCACCTGCATTTTGTCTCTTTGAAGCTGTGGAAGCCCTCTTCTGCGCCACTCATGTAACATTTGCCTTTCTGAACCCCCTTATAAATCTACCAAGGCTGCAACTAGGTTACCCCCCCCTCATCTTGTAGCCCCTACTCTATCATCCCTGTGCTTCAGTACCATTATTCCTCTCCTCATACACCCTCCCTATATTTTCTTTATCGTCCCTCTCTCCCTCTTATCCCCCGCGTCCGCTTATGTATTTAGCTGTATGAACACAGAAAAGCTTTTCACTACACAGAAATCCATATTATTGACATTGTCAATGTTTATCAACAGAATAGGTTTCTGCTGCATCTTCTGTAATCAAATCTGTTTTATACTTGTAAAGGTAAGTTTTCTTTATTATAAGCACGGGAACCAGAATAATGTGACAATGACGGACCAAATTATGCAGCAGGGTTGAATAAATTATGTGGCAAGAAAAGTAAATTATAAGTAGGGCTCCGGGTTTTATGGTATTTATTTTTTGACATTTCTGTCTGAATTTATCCATATATATTTTTTGTCATCTTTATCTGTATTTATCAATATTTATTATGGGTTTGTGAAAAAAGTAAAGATGAAAATGGAATATTTCCACATTTATTTAACCAATAAATATGCAGCCATGCTTGAATGCCTGCCAGGTTTCAGTGAAATGAACACCAACAGAAGATAAATCAATGCACGTGTATGGAAATATGCACATTTCAGTACCAGCCTTATGCATATGTACTGCTGTTTAAGTCTCTTTACTAAAATTCTTTTTTTTTTAACCCGATTACCTATCAAGCCACACAGTTAGTGGCCTGGCAGTCATGGCAAAGTGTATTTAAAATCACTCAAAAAGCCCCCCCATTTCCGTTTTTATCCACATTTAAAAATAAATACAGACAAGAAAATGAATGGTTTTCTTTCTGTATTTATCTGTAAAAATCAGTAAAAACGGAAAACAAGGAGCCTTAATTATAAGGCATAAAGCAGCACATTCCGTGCCTTGTGTGGCTTGATAAATTTCATCTAGGTTTGAAGTCACCCTTGCGTATGTGGCGCAACGGTGACGCCAAAACTTGATTAACACGCCCCGGCATTCCTATTCAAATGGAATCAGGTGGCTCCCCTCTCATGTCTCTTTCTCCTCCTTCTCAATGGAAAGGAGTCACAAAGTGTTAATGCGATCCCGAAAGCCATTGCCCACTCACAGCGTCCCTTTGGTGTATTGCAACCTGCATTCCAGTGGTCCCAAAGCCTGTCACTTTGCGAGGCAGTCATGAAACGGATTTGCACGTCAAGCCTTTACCAGTGGAGTAATGCAAAATGATGCCCCCCCCTGCAAAATGTGATAAGGTGGCCTTTTTAGTCTCCCATATCTCAGAGATATCCATTGACTTTAGCCTTCTTGGGGGGGGCTTAAAGGATTGGGGGACACCCTGAAGAGTTGGGGGCACTCTGAAGGGTTACCCTCAAGCTTTAGACCACTGGCCCTACCCTGCTCTATTCAACTCATCTACCAACATCCTGCCTAGATTTGGAACAAGAGAAAAAGAAAAACAAAATGCTCGTTTTTCCGTTTCACCAACCTCAATCTTGGAAACTCTCCAGGAACAGCCAGCTCCATATTAGTGACTGAACAATTGCAAACCTACTCATCCACTTCAACAGTGTCACGCACGCGGATGTGACGACACCTGCCGTGTGCCTTCAATGCTTCACGTGACGTGGCCTTCCCGCTGCGGCTCTCTGAGGTAACCCGAGAGCCACAGTGGAGGGTGTTGTGCCTTTATCTACCCTTGAAATCAAAGAACTGATTTACTCAAAGAATACAAAGCTTTTCCTAATTCGAAGTGCTATTTTAACTAACTCTTAAAGTACTTCCGTTTCAAAAAGCGAGCCATCTCCTCCATAACCGAGCAAAGTAGCTACATTTTTAAAAACTAACCAAAACATCCTCTCAACATGTTTGAAAAGACGTTCTCCACCCCATTCTTTCATACCCAAGATGAGGACAGTCACAGGAGGCAACAAGGGGACATACAGCTGTGGGGCACGCTGTACTATCACAGCTCTCAGCTGAAGGCTTGGCTGGCCTCTTGCCAAACAGGATATTCATCAACACATGGGGTTGCCATGGTTTTAGAAAAGAAACAGAGCCAAGGAATCCAGTCAAATTACAGTTTTTCACACAACTCTCCTAAAATCTGGGACTTTGGGTTTGCTTGGACTCTTTCAGAATAAAACAGCCTGCCCACCTCGATAAACAGAGGCTGTGAGAGGGTTAGAATTGGGATTGGGATCAATGGCCTATTTGTATTAACTGGTTTACACGTAGACACAGAATGGGAAAAGCCCTTTAAAACATAAGGGCCAATGTCCTTTACTATATTTAGTGGTAAATGTGGTCGGCGTAAGGTTACGGAGTAGTGGTTCAGTTTAGAGTCCCTTCGTGCCTGGGTGAGCACCTTAAACAACATATTATATTGTTTTAATACTGGAAAACAAATTGAACTTCAGGTTTTCAAAAAAATTGCCAATTACACAGACTGCATTTAATTTCGAACTAGATGTTTCTCACATTTTGGTTGGAACTTTTGGCTTTTCTAACTTTAAATTTTGAACCTTTAACCTAGATTCAGAAAAAGTATCCAGGGCATCTTTGGTAGAAAAATCATTTTTTGTTAGTGCAGGATGCGCTGAGGGCCCCTGGTGGCCACAATTACTTGCTTGCCCTGAGTCACACTGGTTTTGAGCACTCCTTGCAGAACTATCATGGAGGGTCTGATGGTCTTGCGGGGCAGGAGGAAAGAAGGCCACAATGAGTCAATAAGAGTGAGGTGAAGTTGGTGTGATAGAGTCAGGCCTGTCCGGTGATGTTCGGCAGACAAGAGCCTGGTGGATTAAAGGTACAACGGGTGTAGATACCTAGAGAAGTGGATCCCCTCAGCACCTTCAGGGACCATAACCAAGTTAAGGAGACTAAACATTAAGATTGATTACAAAAAAGATGGGACAGCAACACAGCGCACATCACTTTTCGAAAGTCACTGGATAGTGTTAAAGTGCCTGTCCCTGGTGGAAAGTAGTCACTGCACTAACTGAGGTGCAGAATTGATCTTGGCATTGTGCTACCATCCTGAGATCCAAAACAAGGGGGGAGCATGAGGCTGCTTGCCCGTCAAGGGAATGGAGAAGGTGGTGGTAGAGCAGAAGAGTTGGAGACTACCGTAATCAACAGTGTAAAAGGAGATGAAGAAGACAGAGAATTAGAATGCATCTCTGCATCATTCGGAGAAACATCCGGCCTTGACAGGCAGGGTTGAGCATGGGAGTGAGATAGAGAAAGACTAGTGCGAGCCTTCACATGGAGGTACCAACGGCAACAAGCAAAGGGTTCAAAGCAGGAATATCAGAGCCAAGATAGGGCCCCTCTTTGATGGAAAGTGAAGAATTCTACATGGGACGTGTCAGGGAGGTAACAAGTGATTGAAAGTGGGGAAGGGGCAGAGCCTGCCATTTGAACATGACTGGCTGAATGGAGCTGTTTTATGACCAAGAGATGGGGTAAATGACAGACGTTGGTAAGGCAAGCTAGCAGGACAGGGACTGACGTCATGGAGAATGAACACAAGATGAAATGGCTGGGAGCGGTTATAGAACAGCAACACAGAAGCAGACTCTCCAATACACTGCAATTCTGAGGCACCAAAGTAGGGCACCTGCGGTGCCAATATGAACCCTTCACCGGCCTTCCAAACATGCCCTATTATGGTCGAGTCCTCCCAGCAGCTAGCGTAGTCAGTTAAGCCAACAGTCTATCCTCCAACATAATAACAGAAGGAACCAGACACCACAACCACATATATGTGAGTACAGCAATGCCACTCTGACCTCACGCCTCCAATAAAGAGTGCTGGCCAGTAATGGAATGGTGCCCACGCCTCCATTTCAGCACTGAATACTCTCAGATTGTTTTCTGTTTTAGGAAGGGAGCTTTGCTGAATTGCCCTCTACGCTGGTACTTGTCATAACTAGATGAGCACATCTTATCTGATGATAGGGACCTGATACATGTTAAGGTGGCCAAACTAAATACAATCTTCCACAAATTCCACAGACTTCCTGGCTATACAATACACCAATTATGTAATCTTCAAGTAGGCACAAGAAGAGTTCAAAAAGCCACTGCAGTGCTAGATGAATTAGGCATTTTAGTTACAATGTACAAATCGGAACTGCCTTTTAGAGAAAACACATTACGTGGCACATAGATCAGGTATCGAGACCTGAAAGAATGTTGCAACACAGTGACAAAGAGGAAGCTCTCCCAGAAGGACGGCTTCCATCCTGACAAAGGTGGTTGCCGGCCAGTGGTCGAAGAGCATTTAAACAAGTATGGGAACTGTGATGCTGTGCGCAAAGGGGGTTGGGGTCAAAGGTGTGGCTAAAAAACATAATATTGTGCAACTTTTTCGGTCTTTTCCCTTCAGGTAAATACATATAAAATAATGTGTAGCATGTATGGAAAATACATACAAGTTAAGTTAATCAGTGGGAAATCCACTAACGTGGATTAAAGTACTTGTGTGCGTTAATGCACTGCAAAGAACTGTGTTTGAAGCCAGAGAGCCACATAATTGAATCCTGATTGGTGTAGTAGGGAATAGTGACTTGTGTATGTTTATAGTGCAACAAGGTGCTTATATAAAGAAAGAATTTATAAGGTTAAAACTTCCAGAGCTTTGGTACAATCCAGAACAGGGGTGTACTAAACTTTCACGGACATAGCTCACGAATGTCCTTTGTGCAGATACTCTGACCCCTTCACAAAGCAACCCTCATACTGGTTCCAGAACAGCCTCTTTTCTTTTCGTTTGAGATTCTTATCTCTAGGAGGAATTTTCAGATAACATCTATCCTCTACTGTAAAAAAAATTATACGTGCAGTGGAGACAGTGTTTTGCCGCTCCGAGCCTTCACTTGCAAGTGGTCACTCTCTACCCCGTCCAACTGTCTAGCCTGTAATTTTGCCACTGAAAATGAGTTTCATGTCCTATTATTTTGTCCCGGTTATTCTAAGGCTAGGAACTACTGGTTGGTTCCCCTATGTAAAAACCTGGGCCTTCGAAGATGCATGCAGGCATTCAGAATTTTAAAGACTGACACTACTGGAGTGACTGTATTTGCTGTGTTAAAATTCTTGGCTGCTATGTGGTTTAAGAGCAGGCTATTGATCGAACGAGCCCTGTATTCTTAGCTCTTGGTACAACGCGTCTTTTTATATGTTCTTAAATGTCAGATGATACTATTTATAGTTTTAATTTCTTTTAAACGACGGCTGATACCTATGTAACCTGTTAACCCTTATGTGTCGTTAATTCTGCTATAATTGCTTCCTTCACGATGAATTTATACTGTTACAATGTCATAATGCCTTTTGACTACTGTTTTCTTTTATGGCGCAATAGTCTAGTCTAGTCTGGACACTTGTATTGCGCGCATATCACGTCCCGAGAGAGTCTCATGGCGCATGGCGCAATGCCGAAATAAAGATCTTTTGAATGAATGAAGGTCCCAGTCTGTGACAGAAATAAGTGTGAATATATGTAATTACATACAGTATTAGATAGGCTGCTTCAAAATGTGAAAAAAGTTTAAGATAAAAAAATGCTTCCAAAATATGGGTTTTAGTAATGCCTAGATTGTAGAAAGCGTAATTTTGTGTTGATAACTGTCCTTTAAAAGCACACACTTCACAGTTCAGCTGGTAACTCCCTTGCAATAGCACTCAAAATAAATGAATCTGTGTCATGAAGAATCTTCAGGTGATTCAATCAATTAAAGCCAATACCTCTTTCGAGCCCCCTTTACATTTGCAGATTGACCAGTTGTGCACATTTAAATTCCTTAAGGGAAGCTGCCACCTTGGCCAGAAGGCTTGTTTAGCTGCATGTGGCCACTGCTGCTGGCATTAGGGGGGGTCCTGCGGATTGATTCCTAGTCAACCCAGTGCATGTCCCAAATTTACCTTTCAAAGCAGCCCCAATGCATTTAAGTGACAGGGGATGTTTTACAGAAAAATGACAGCCTTCAGAGAATGTGAAATAGGGGTGAAGGTCTGCTGCTCCCCACAGGCCTCTATCCGTGTCTTTACAGGAGTTCCCAGAGCTCCTGCCTCACTCACATTAATGAGTAGTATTTTGCGACCTCCAATAAATGGGCTTATTTTACGTTCTTCAAGAATGGATTTATCTGATTATATGTTTACGCTAATAGCAGTATATTTATTATATATGTCTATGCCAATAGAAGTACATTTATTATATCTGTCAATACCACAAGCAGTAAATTTATTATACAGTTATCTTGTCTTCTGGATTTTCAATTTTTTGTTAGGCAAATCTTAAAGCATAGTTTACCATCAGCTAAGAGCAACACAAAGCAGATTTCAACTGATATGGCAACAATGAAGAACAATTCCATCTGTAATAGAAACTGAAAAAATAATCAGCAATCCAAATGACACTTATTTGGTCCACATTTCCCACAACAACTTTGCTTAACAGGAAAAAAACATGACATGTAATAAAGTATCACTGATTTAGGGAGCTTGAACAGGAGGAGAAAAGAATTCTGGGTTTCAAAGTAGACAGAAAGATGGATGGAAACATTTGCAAGGAGTTATTTTTGAGAAATGCAAGTGCCATTTAATTGAGAAGATAGATCATGGTGAAAACCACATGGTTAAAGGGAGTAAATATCCTAGCCATAATTTTCAAACTGCTGAGATATTTTTAAAGTCAACGTGAACTTTTCATGGCCCAGAAGAAACACTAAGTCATTTGGGAAGAGGATAAAATAATCCTAAACCAGGACTATGCAAAGAGAAAAGCCTGCCATAATGTGAAACCAAGAATCAGACAATTTTATAAGGCAATATTGTTATTGGGCCAGAATGGATGAGAGGGATGCATAAGGGCATGATCTAAACATGTTGCAGATAAAAGAGCTCTAGAACCCTCCTAAACACCAGATAGATGATGTATGGTCTCTTACGTACTATAACTGCAAAATGTAATTGTGTACTGCTGTCAGTATTAAGAATTAAAGTGAGAAAAATTTAAATACTACAAGAAGAGTAGGTTGACAGAACTTTACTTCGAAGCCAGAGGGCAAATGGATCGGTAGCACTTACTGTCAAATGCAGCAATATTAAGGTGCATTCTCTGCGGCCAGGGTGACTGACGCTGAAATCTGGGGATCACGGTTCGATCCCCCGGCTCCAGCAGCAGGTTAGCCCAGCACCATGTGACTCTGGGCAATAGCTTGCTTAATCTTCCCGATGGCCCCAGCGCCTAGAGACCCTTACGGGTGATTGTTTGCGCTTTACAAATGTGGATTCTTATTATTATTATTATACATTTACAGTTGCAGGGAACACTATTTTGAATCTAATTCTACTTGGCCCACAGATGATTCAGTGAACATCTGGATTAACATTGGGAAACACTAATATGAATCCCAACATATAGGAATCTTGTGATAAGGGAAGCATTAACGCAGTACTCTGCACCATTTATGATTGATAATCTTGACATATATGCAGCCCACTAAAGTGCACAAGTCTTTTTTCTCCTTTTGTAGACATCTTGTCTTACTGTACATATGAAAGTCAATGATCCAGCTGCTCAGGGCTTCACATTCTTTGGCTTCTTTCATCAATGCCATAAAGCATATGAGTAGAATAAATCCTGACTGATCCCTCACAACTCTGTCAGACTGATGCATTTTTCATAGAACTAATCTGCATTTCAGACAATTCTTGCATAAACCTCTGGCCTGACATAAGTGAACCCAAGACCAATACTAATACCAATTGTTGTGAAAAACCTTGGGGTCTATTGATAACTAAGTGAATCTGCAGAGGGATGACAAGTATCTTCACCAGGATATTCAAAATCAAAGTGACAGCAGCTCCTAGTCCTTGCCCAGGGATGCCATGGAGGCCTCCATTAGAAGTACATCCATATTAAAATGTACCCAGAAAACAGGATCAAAAACCATAAAATCAAGGAACTATTAAAATATGTACGTATCACTGATCCATTTCAAATGTCCTCCAAATCTCATCTTCACAAATTAAAAAACCTAAGATATGAATATACTAAGCCTGTTTTTTTTTTAAAAGGCCTTTGCGTGACAAATTCAGCTGTTTATTGGCAATTTATTAAAAATCCATTATCTGCACCAGCTTTTCCAGTCTACTAATGCTGATATTCTAATGTAAGATGGAGACATGCTTACAACATTATTCTCACCTATGCAGTTCAGGACTATCCTTCCTCCTCAAGCTCACTATTTAGAAATTTACATCTACACAAATAACATTAAATTACCCATAATCTAAGACAGAAACAATATATACATTGGAATTACCTAAACAAATTACTCACATTATCAACAAGGTTGCTTCCAATAAGTCCCCTGACCAAATTTCCTCAAAATTTGGTTAAAAAAAGTGCCTAATATTTTAAAAAGAACCTTCAGAAGCTCTTTCAAAGATTCATCAAGGCGCGTAGAGTAACTGGTAGAGCGTCGGAGGGTCCCCATCGTACAGATCCCCAAAAAAGACATAAAACACTTTCAAACAGAAAGCAGTGGCTAGTGCTCTAAGAATATACATGAACAAGGCCGCTTATTAGTACAATAATTGGATACACACAATATAGTATGTGCTCCATATATCAAATTCTGTTCAAATCATATTTCTGTCCAGAGCTGGCCTTTGTTCGCATAGCATCTTCTGCAGAAAGAAATATGTCGCCCCCCCTTTCCCCCACCGCTGATGCTAGTGAATAAAATGAGACAGCAGGGCAATCCTTTTGGGTTAACAAGTCAGTTCCTAGTTGGTTACTTGAAAGTAGTGACTGACCTCCAAACACAGATTACCTGAATTACCCATAGCTCAGCCCCTTCAAGCTGGTTCCCAAGTTGTTGATGGAAGGTAACAAGGGAGGTTATTGGTGAGTTGTAGCAGGGGTTGAGAGGGTTATAAGTTTTTTTTCTTTTTTTGGAGGTTTTTGGGTTTCAGCAGCAGAGTGCTGGAACTCCTAGAAGATCGGCTCCCACCAGAGAGTTCCAGCTTTTGGGCTAGGTACATCGGGGTGTTAAAGTGAAGGACATTGTGCGCCATGCACGCAATCTTGAGGTCAATCTTAGCCTCAAAAGGTAGCCAGTTTAAGGATTTCAGTATCGACGTGATGTGGCTATTTCTTCTGGAACCAGTGATGAGCCTTGCAGCTGAATTCAGGGTAGCCGTGAGTGGAGCCAACTGGTACCTGGGTAGCCCATATAGAGTTGCACAACCATAATCTAGCCTGAAGATTACTAGAGCTTGAACAGCAGACCTGAAGTCATCCGTGGGGAGGAAGGGTTTTATCTTTCTTAGAATACTCATGTGGAAGTTGGCCTCTTTGGTGGCTGAGCTAATGTGGTCCTGCATGGTCAATGACTTGTCAAGTATAATTCCAAAAGACCTAGCAGAGACAATAATGTGAGGGGGACAGTTGAGAGCAGTTAAGTGTTTCAAGTACACAGTGATGATGGCCGTCTTTTTGGATGGTGCTATCAGGAGGAATTCCATTTTGGAGGAGTTGAGCATAAGATGTTGGGTAATCAGCCAGTGTTGAGTTTTGAAAAGAGTAGCGTTCAGCGAATTGATGTTGTCTGGGAAAGAGATTTTCAGGTAAAGTTGGGTGTCATCGGCGGCATATATGCGATACTGAATGTTGGAAGAATTGAGTAAAACCGTTAGAGGCTCCATGAACACATTGAAGAGGGTGGAGAGAGAGAAGATCCCTGAGGAACCCCAAGAGAGTATGGCAGGGAGTTGGAAAGGGAGTGATTGACTTTAAATATTTGTGTTCTATTGTTGAGAAAGGAGGCAAACCAGTTTATAACTTGGCCAGAGAGACCCATCCTTCGTTCTAGTAAGTCAAGGAGGTTATCATGCTTGCCCGTATCAAATGCTGAAGATAAGTGTCAAGGAGGATTAGAAGGCAAGTTTCATTCCGATCGATCATTTTTAGGGCATCATCTACTAAATGAGTAATAGCCGTTTCAGTGCAATGGCCCTGGCAAAAACCAAATTGGAATTGATCTAAGAGCTGGAATTGATCAATGTGGTTACATAGTTGTATATGAACCCATTTCTCAAGGAGCTGCGCTAGAGTTGGGATGCTAGTGATAGGACGAAAGTTATTAAAGTCCTCTTGGTCAGCTGTGGGTTTTTTGAGATTGGGCGAAACCTGCCATGCCTTCAGTCAGGAATCATACCTTGATGTAGGGAGGCATTTACTATTTTGGTCGAGAGGGGGACTAAGGACCCTTACATCTCATTGAAGAAGCTTGAGGGAAAATGGTCACTGAAGTGGATAGAGGGTTTCAGAGTAGTAAGCAAGTTGAGAATAGAGCATTCATCATAGGGAGTGAATTGGCTCCAGAAGGCATTATTTTTGGAGGAACTCCTATGTCAGGTAGAGGCTGGAGTGGGGTGGGTTGGGTCCAGCAGGAGATAGTTTTGGATGACGGAACAATGGCGGGCAGAGGATGAGGTGGAGGAGGGGAAGTAGGGTTAGTTGGGTGAAGGAAAATAGGTTGTTTGCTTTGTAGAGCTCATAGATCATTTTCAATCTTAATAGTTTTTTCAAGGAAGAAAGAGGCAAACACTTCACAAGTTGGCTGCATAGGCGCCTGTGATTACAGAAGAGTGGGAAGATAGTTGCATACGAGTTTGATCAGTTCAAAAAGTTTTTTCGGTCTGTTTCTAGCATTATCTAGTTGGCTTCTGAAAAAGTAAAATTTTGCCCTCTTGATATGTTTGTTGTAAGAGCTTCTTCTAGTTCTCAGGAGCATGAGGAGTTTCGGGGATGGAGATCCTCTCTAGGATCGTTCAGCAAGTCTAAGATTGCGTCTCTCTGAATTTAAGCAATCGTTGAACCAAGGTTTGGAGTCTTTGGAGGACTGTCTTTTCAGTTGTAGGAGACAACGGAGTATAGGATACTCAGTATAGAGCTATTGTAATGTTCTGTGAGGTCCTGTACCTCGGACATATCAGTAGGAGGCAGTAAGGTGTTCCGTGAGGTCCTGTACCTCAGACATGTCAGTAGTAGGCAGCAAGGTGTTCTTGCTGATGTCGATCAGGTCATCCATGTTTGAGTTTCAAAGAGATCATGTCCAGAGCTCGGGAATCTTGTCTTGTGATCTTTTCCTGGACCAGGGTTCGATGATGTGGAAGGAGATTTAGTGATGATCAGACCAGTCACACAGGGCAATCGAAACCAATTGAATAGCATTTGGTTTAGATATATTAAGGTCCAGGATCGGGCCTAGGGTGTGTAGGACTATCACATATTTGAAATAGGCTGAGGTCCACAAGGAAGGTTTTGAGAGTGATCACTGCCGGGTCTTTCAAGTAATTTCAGTGAAGGTTGAAGTCTCCGAGGAAGATTTGGGGATGAGGATGTCCCGCATTTGAGGTAATGATTTCCATGACATCTTCCATGAAGGGGAGGTTGACTCCTGTCAGATGGTAAAACATGTGCAATTTGCAAACTGGCCTGCTGTTGCTGGTGACGTCAATGCAGAGGTATTCGCAGATGGAGCCTGCATCAAAGCGGGATTGTTTAACAATGACACTATTCTGGTATATATGTGCAATCCCACCACCAGGTCTGTCAGCTCTGTTCAGCATAATGATGTTATGGTTCGGGGGGACTAGTATATCAAGGATCAGACCAGAGGAGTCCTTTAGTCAGGTTTCAGTAAGTATAAGGATGTCAAGATCCCGAGCCAGGATGAGATCAGCAATGTCTGTGGCATGTTTCACAGCTGATCTACAATTGATGAGCTTGCACTTCAGATGTGGAGTGAGGACAGAGGGATCGGGCTGTGACTTGAGAACTGGCTTGAGGTTAGAGTGATTTATAACATTAATGTTGTGAGTGGGTTTTCTTTATTTATTAATTTCTTTTTTGCAGACATCTGCAATGTACATTAAAAGAAAAATGGTAAAAAAAGGAATAAAAACTACACATATAAAAGGTGACATGCATATGTTTGCAAAAAAGTAAACAATGACCCATTGGAAAATTAAATTAAACGGAAACATGAAAAGTAAGCAGAACTGAATGCAGAGATTGGCCTACTAGACCCAACACTGAAGTGAACTATTTCCTAAGCAGATGTGCAGATGTGTAAGAGCAAAGTGTCATCTCTCGCAGTGTAGCAAGACAGTCGATGAAGTGGGCGTCCCATGGTGTATGTTGTGGAAGGAGGAAGAAAATGTGAATGAACTCTGACCAAGGAAAGACCAATGCTCTTCTATGAATATAGATATTTTTATTCTTAATATTTGGAGAAAACAGGAGGCTGGCAAAATCATTAAAGCTGTCTCGAGGCCAGACATAAACATATTTAGAATAAGTTTAAACTGAATTGCTGGCCCGAAGTGGAGGGAGACTGTTATTTGCAGTACTTTAATGCAGACAATCTTGTGTGCCGCTCTAAATGTTGGCACCCTGAGCCATGGCCCAGCTTGCCCATGCCAAAGGCCGGCCATAATATATTCATATGCTCCTATATTTCACAGGTTTACAGCTTTTCAGTTTTTCAAAGAGCTTGAAATAAGAATGAATGTGAAGAAACCAACAATATTCATAAAAAATTTGATGCAAATCACACTTAAGTCCCCTGGCATATCCCATCATTGCCGAATAACAATCCAGAATTGTTCAAACAATTCAAAACAAAAACTAAAAAAAATATTTTTCTAAAATCAGAAAATATTATCTTTGTTTCCCGTCTCAGACGGGAAACCAAATCTCATAGTGCCAGCTGGCTGACCATTTTATGATATCTGCAAAGATGAGATCATGAAGTAAGCATGTTTAGATAGGTCTCTGTTTACATGTTTTTTTCCTTTTCGCACAGACTGGGTCTGGGGGGAGCAGTGCAAGGGTTCTTGTAAGGAGGCCACTGCAGTTTGCACCACACATTGCCCCTGCCATACTGAAATGATAGTAACAACACAACTACTTACATCATACTCCTAAAAGTGCGACAATTACGTCTATTTCAGCCCCACAAAGATATAAGAATGGCTTGGGCAGCAGGTAATAGTAATTTTTAAAGTATTTTGCATCAATAATTAGCTGTTGTTGTGGTCATCTCTAAATTAGCCAAACAGCACCACCTTGTGGCAGGCTGTCACTAGCGCCAGTGCTGACAATTAAGTCCGGTGCTGAGCACCGGAAACCACTGGCTCAAATTAAGCACTGGGGGAGGGCCTCCATGTACTTTATAGAGGGACCCATCAAGTTTAGTAACACCACTGGAAGATGAACTAAGAAACCATGCATTCTGTATACATCATTATGTTCACGCCATTAATAGTCACTTTCAGCAGTAGAGATGCAGTGAAATGATGCTAATGACAAGGTGTGGCTGCTGCGGTGTTGAGTAAAGCTGTGCAGACCCATCCGCCCTTTGAAGATCACCTCAGCACGACTTAGTGCTGCTGCATTATGAGCATCAGTCATTCAGTCCAGGTTGATCCCTGGGTTCTCATGCATTAGATCATCACCTATAAACAACAATCTGAAGCAATGGGAGCAGTCACTGAACCAAGTCATCCTTTCTGCTGAGCAGCCAAGAGCTGTGCCAAAAGACAGTATATTATATTTTCAAACCAGAATGGAGAGTGGGAATAATAAATTGCAAGTATTAGGGCTACCATATTCGCACAATCATAACCTGCTGATTATAATCACAGTGACAGTGGCAGCAGAGTAAGTGGAAGCTTATCCTACAGTTTAACATCTTATTCCCTAATTCTGATTTTGGATAATCCTATTGTGTCTATATTAAGGTTTCCATCATGCTCTTACATTAGCATGGTCCGGTGGCTCAGTGTGCTAATGCATCCACTGGCAGTATTTGTTTGAACTCATGACCATAGGCTCAAATCGTGGCAGGTCCAATCAGCCTTTCATCCTACCTGGGTCGATAACATGCATACCATTCACTAGGAGAACAATAAACCAGTTATTCAGTCTCAAGTTAACCTTCTCAGTAAGCGTGCGATTTACAAATACATGTTTTGTCATTGTGCCTGATATCACAGTTGAAACGGAGTTGGATATAAGTGGAACAGTTACTGTCCCTGGATTGTTCACTAAGTAAGGCTGCTGGGTCTGGTCGCATAGTGGACTAATGCATCAGCTCCGGGATCTGAATTTGACTGTGTAGTCACAGGCACAATTACTAATGTTTTCACTAAGCTTTTCATCTTTCTAAGGTCTATATGATTTTCATTAGGTGGGATGAAAATCCACATCTATTAATCAACGTCAAGATGTCCTAGTGAGTGACCATGTACTAATACATTTAAATTCCTGAATTCCATTTTTATTGGAGAACAACAGTTGCAAACAATCATTTTCTATGTAAAATAATTTCTTTACAAAGTAGTACATCACTTCTACAAATAGCCAAAGGAATAGCAGCCTGTCTCATTGAAACAGGTTTAAATCATCATTTTAGCGATTCATACAAATGCAAACCATGGTTTAAATTGAGTGTGAATGAGAAAAAAGAATTGAAAAAGCCAATTAGTATGGCGTTGGTTGATGAAAATTTGAACTTGCCAATGCTCATTTTGTGTTCTTTGTTATGCAGAAAAGCATTGAATGAAAAAAGTATTGTCTAAAAGCCATTTTATATGTATGATAGTGTCTATACATATCTTTGGTTTTATCAACAAATTTCTATGTTTTAAAAAAAATCTCGGCCCGAAATCCGGAGGTTCAGTGGATTTTAAGTTTCGATGCAAAACAAAATTGGGTCATAAGGATCCTCAGGGACCCCCCTCTATGTGTTCTACAGGGTCAGCATATGTCTTTATTTTCAATGCATCTGGCCAATGCAAGAAACAAAATGGTGTCAGCAACTTTTCTTTCAATCTTCAGCCAGACAATCAGGACATTTCCACACTGGATCCTCTGCGGGTGGACCAGCGGATCATCTGTGCCTGAGATATTAATATTTTTTAACCTCTAATAGCTCTAAGACTAGTGAATGGATTCACACCAAGTCGCAAAAAAGAATACTTTCTGGATATAAGAAACCTTGGAATTCCGAAACTACTTCAAGCTGTCCATGAATGTCCAAGAGAATAAGCTATTCAATGTAGGTTTTCTTACCATGAAAACACTGACGCATCTTTTAGAACCTAGGATTCCCCAACAATGTACAAACCACAGGCATTCTTGTCCTATCAAAATTAGAATGCGTCAATGGTTTTTATCATGGTTCACCTTTAGCTTCAATGAAAAACAGAACCTTTTTTTGTATACTTCAGTGCCATGCCCTAAGTGCAACGGGTATGCCCAGACATGGGTCCCATGATCCTTTTGCCGCTGGAACCAGGCTGCACCCGACTGATGAGCCCCAACTAGGCTGTAATTGGTCTTCGAATGTTTGTGTTCAGATACAGAGAGGACCTGGCTTGGCAGTTGAGGTTGGTCTATTGGAGGAAGATCAGAGTTGCTTTGAGTATAGCTGGGTCTAATATGTGGGCCCAAAAAGGATGGACTCAGATATAGCCCAGAGTAATTACCAGTGGCTTAAATTAATTCAAGCATTCCACCCATCACTTTTTAGAACACTTACATCATTCACAAGACAGTACATGGCAAAGGACCACTTTCCATCAGGAAGAAAATCACAAAATGCATTCAACAAAGAAACACATAATCTAGACTGCCACCTGTCTCAAAACCCAACATACATGAAAAACAGAATGGATGGAACATTTTTCGCTGTGTAAGCGGCTAAACTATAGAATTCATTACCCCCACATATAACATACACTGAGAATCATTACAGCTTCAGAAGAGCTGGCTTTTTCCTACATGATTACAATACTAATGAATATGTGTATCTGGATATGTTATAGTTGTTGTATGCATGTGCATGTGTGCATCAATATGGGTTTGACAATACAAAAAATACAAAATGTATGTGTCTGCACAAATATATATTTTCCAAAATGATTCACCGCACACCAGGAAAATACTCAATTCAGACTTTTATTTGCATATGTGCAAATTTCACCACATCTGCCACTACCACCTACACGTTTCAACCCACCACAGGTCTTGCTCGCGGTATAGTGAGTCAATCTTTACTTTCTCTTTTTATATTCCTGGCCCAGTCGTGCCCATAATGGGGCATTCTGGGACATGTAGTTTTTCATATCTGGTTACCATTATTAGTGTTTCTAAACCAAAGTGATGTTTGAATAAGTAAACGAGGTTCAGTCCAACCTTGACACCGGCACCCACTATGCAAGAGAGTGCCCTACCACGAACTGATTGGTGGATGTGATTTTATATATATATATATATATATATATATATATATATATATATATATATATATATATATATATATATATATATATATATATATATATATATATATATATATCTATATATCTATATATATATATATATATATATATATATATATATATATATATATATACATGTGTTGTTCCCAGCCAGATCAATAGGTTCATAGTATAGTATACATCAACTGATTGTAGTTACTTACAGCTACAAATACACCCATGGAAATGTAAAACATTTCACAGTACTGCCTTACATGTGATTATTGTAAATACATTTTTGTGAGTGGTTGGGCAGATCGGGGTGGAGTGGGGTGGAGTGGATTGGAGTGAGGTGAAGTGGTGTGGATTGGGTGGAGTGGGTTGGATCAGAGTGGAGCTGGGTAGATTTGAGTGTAGCGTGGATTGGAATTAAATGAAGTTGGATGGATTTGGGTAGAGTGGAGTGGAGTGGGTAGAGTGAATGGGGTTGATTAGAATCAATTGAAGTGGGGAGATTGGGTGGATTGGAGAGTGGTATATTGGAGTGGAGTGGGGTAGATTGTGGTATCTTGGAGTGGAAGAAATTGTGGTGGAGTGGGGTAGATTAGAGAGGGATGGGGTAGATTAGAGGGGAGAGGAGTTCGATAGATTGGAATGGAGTATGCAGTGGAGTGGGGTAAATTGGAATGCAGTGGAGTAAATTGGACTGGGTGGAGGGGAGTAGAATTCAGTGGGTTAGACTGGAGTGGAGTTGGGTAGATTGGAACGTATTGGGGTAGATTGGAGTACATTGGAGTAGAGTGTGATAGATTGGAGCAGAGTGGGGTAGATTTGAGTGGAGTCTGGTAGATTGGTGTGGAGTGGGTGGGGTTGATTGGGTTAGGTTGAATGGAGTGGGTTAGATAGGAGTGGAGTGGATAGATTGCAGTGGAGTGGGGTAGATTGGGTTACAGTGGGAATACAGTGGAGTGGGCTAAATCAAAGTGGGGTGGAGTAGATTGGAGTGGGGTTAGGTAAAGTGGGGTGGGTAGATTGGAGTGAGGTACATTAGGTGGAGTGGAGTGGGGTAGATTGGAGTGGAATATATTGTGGTAAATTGTAGTGAAGTGAGGTGAGATAGATTGGGATACTTTGGAGTGGTGTGGAGTGGGATAGTTTGGATGGAATGGGGTAGAGTAGAGTGGGGAAAGTGGTGTGGATTGGAGGTGCATGGAGTGGCATGTTGTGTTGTGGAGTGAGTGCATAGATTGGAGTGGCATGCAGTCACGCGGCTTGGCATATAGTGTCTCAGAGTGGAGGGACATAGAGTGGAGAGGCTTGTCATGGACTGGAGTGTCTTAGAATGGAGTGGCATGGCATAGAGTGGAAGGGCATAGAGTGGAGCAGAGTAGCGTAGTGTGGAGCATGCATGGTGTGGTAGCACACTGCCATTACAGATAACACATTTTCAATTGAAATGACTATTATATTTACACCGAAATATGGGTTTACTGCACGCAAACGATAATGTGTGTAAATGTCATCACCTAGTGCAGGGTCCATTAAAGTCTGTCCTGGAGGGACGGTTCTATGCCAGAGTCGTTATCTTAGAAATCTGCCATGGATCCGGCCTTGCAGGGTGGACTTTGGAGAATACTGACCTAGTGTATTGATGTGTATTGATGTGATTTGATCGTATTCAAATATTTGTTTCCACCACACTTCAGAATTACAAAAAAAAATGTGCTTTCTTTGTACTAATTCTGATATATTCTGAAACATCAGCACAGTTCCTATTTTTTGTTGTGTGCTAGAAAAAAAATATCTGATATCCTCTCCTCTTACATGGCTACTAAGCAGGACTGTCACAAATTCTTTCACTTTGAACTCAGAGAAAGTAAAGTAAACACCAGACTCCCTCAGAAGAGAAAGCTTGACATTTGACCTCTGTCTTTGAATGCACAGCATATGTGACAAGATAAGAAAAAGATTTAAAGGCCTGTTTACAGAAACTGAGTTAGAAGAAGCATACACTAAACAAGGTTTGGGTAATGGGAGGGACAACTCAAGCTGGACAGCCTGGAGCAAATAAATTCTGCAACTAGAAAGCCAGAAAAGGTGAGTTACAAACCACAAAGCCCATGGTAAGCAATGGGCAGAATGCATTCCTAGGTCAGCTTTCTGAATGTGCCCAGCTATCTTCAGCAAACCAGATAGCTGTGCAGTTTGGTAGGTTACAACCGTAAAATGATCTGAATGGATTAGTAGCTTACAATCATGTAAGCTAGGAGTAGTCTCTCACCCAGTACCTTTATCCTAGTGTTATTAAGCAGGCAATGTTCTCTTGGTAGTAGTTTACAATCTGTTCACATTTACTGCCTCGTCTCTACCAGATAGGGGTCGAGGCAGAGGGAGATTGCCATTATGAGTCACAGTGTAACAAAAGGTTTGGAACATGTGAGGATGCCATACAACAGCATAGACAAATTGGAGGGAAAGTTGAAGGGGGGTAACAAGAAGTTAAATATATCCATATTAGTTTAGACCAAAGGTATCCAACCTCTTCTGTAGTAAGAGCTTCTTATGTTCAATGAAAATCATCCGGAGCTACTATTAATGTTGTAATAGTGACCATATTAGGCATGCTTACATTTGTGCCCACCCCATGCAAGATTGTCAACAAAGATCACCTCAGTGCATCAGGCAGGGTTCCTTTTTTTTATTTTTTTATTTTTTTATTTATTGAGACCCGACATTTAGCAATACAGATTCCTTCTTACACAGCAAAATTGGTTATTAATACAGAATAACAAACACAGTTATTAAACAAAATTGGCAAACGGTACACCAAAAAATTCATTGAAACTGAAAATAAGGAAAGCAGAACAGAAAAAGAGAAATAGAAAATGATAATACGGCAAGAAAGTTGCAATTCCTTTATCCAACCCATTCCGCCACCGGTGCCCAAATCCTGGTTGCCAGTTGTCGGCCCTCCGCCCTTTACATGAAAAAACAGAAAATTCTAGCCGGTGTATAGTTAACAATCTTGCTCGCCACTGCAAGAAAGTTGGAGCTTCCGGAGAAAGCCACTGAGATGTTATACACAGGCGGACCTGTGACATAGCAATAAATATAAGGGCTGATTTATATAAGGAGTTACTGCCTGCTAGACTGTTACCAACCTCAACTCAAAATATCACAAGTGCCGGGGTCAGTGCACATCTAATCTTAAGTGTAGCATTAATAAAGAGCTCGATATCTTCTAGAAACCCGCCAAGGGATGGGCAGGAATTAAACATATGTATTATATCGGCTGCCAACAGCCCACATCGTGCGCAGGCATTGCCCTTTATGGCACCCCACTTTGCAATCGTAGCGGGCGTGTAATATAAATCTAACATTGCAATATAGCTTTGAGTCTTAAGTGAGCCAGACACAATAACCTGGCTGGCAAGTTCTAACACCGAAGCTAAATCAATACCTGCCCTTCCAAGTTTCAATTCCCACTTAGCGCTTTGAACTGTCAGATCATCCGGAAGAGTTGAAACTATGTATTGATACAGCATTCCTATTCTGCTTCTTTTCTTAATCAATTCAATAATTGGTACTTTATCCAGCATACCAGGTGTTTTCTTCAAATATTTATGGATAAAGCTTTGAATCTGTAAATACTTAAAAAAGTTGTGTGGAGATAACTTAAATTTATTCCTAACATCACTGTAAGGTAAAACTAATCCGTTCTCAACCATATCGCCCAGCCCATAGATGCCCTGACTTTGCCAACTATGCATAACATGATCCTGAAAAATACTAGGAAACATTTGAGTGGCTTTAAAAGGCGTATACAGATTCATATTTGGAATAGCTAATTTCCTCCTAATCATCCGCCAAATAGTACATGCAGCAATCAAAACTTTAAAGCGGGTTCTCTTATAATAACTGGGTTCGAGGACCCCAACCCTATCTCAAAGATAGTATGGCGATTACATATTTGTACATTCGCTTTATCTCCACATAGCAGCACGCCCATTACTTGTAACATTGCTGCCCAATAATACATGACGAGACTGGGAACTGACCAGCCCCCTCGATCGCGAGAAAGACACATCCATTTAGCTGACCGCAAGAGCGCCTATAACCCCACAAAAACCTGTAGGAAACCCTATCTGCCTTATTCAAACAACTTTGGGAAAACAAAAGAGGGATGGTCCTAAACAAGTATAAAAATTTAAGAAGAACTAGTATTTTAATGACGCTGCAGCGTCCATATAAAGATAAATGTAGGCTGTCAAGTCGCTCTAATTTAGTCTTCACTTCATTTATCACCGGTAGGATATTTAGATACGGAATACTGTCCACTGCGGGGGTTATACGCACCCCTAAATACGTGGCTTCAGGAACAATTGGGGCATCAGAAATTGACATGCCAGAGTCTTTGAGACATTAAGCTTTTAGCCCGATACTGCCCGAAGTTCCTTGCTAGTTCCTTGAGTTCCCTAAACGCAGATGGAACGTCAGATGTTAAGACTACTATATCGTCTGCATACGCTAACAGATTATACAACGTATTGCCATCTCTTATCGGTACCATACTCTGATTAGCCTCAATTTTAGAAAGAAAGGGGTCTATATACAGGGCAAACAGCAGGGGTGAACAAGGACACCCCTGTCGCGTACCCCTAGTAATGGAAAAAAAGCTAGTCTGCTGTCCAGAAATACGAAGTTGAGCTCTCGGAGAGAGATACATCGCACAGATCGCCTGAATGAATTCTTCTGGAAATCCTTGCATTTCAGGACGGCCCACAAGTACCCCCATCAGGCAGGGTTCCTAACACTAATGTAAAAAATAAAATAATATAATACATCATTTATTATAATTTAAAAGAGCCACAGCTGCAATGTCTTTGGCACCAAGGTAATAATATGAGTAATAAGTGTCCCAGACGCCACATGTTTTATCACACATATCGTTTTAAATATATTTAGCAAATTCACCATGTTTCTTCAGACATCAGCTTCTGAAAAAGCGTACTGAAAATACACACATTTTCATCTTGAAACCACACTTTTCAATTTAAGTATACATATATTAACTGAGCCAATACAAAAATTCTAATTTATTAGGCTGGGGTGCACATCGGAGAGCTACTTAAAAGTAGCTCGGGAGCAATCAGGAGTTCACAAGTTACTCATTGGAGAAGCCAGGTTTACGTAATATTGGAAACAAATGTGTATGTATATGTATATATATATATATATATATATATATATATATATATATATATATGTGCAAACTGATATTTTACCTTGCGGTAAAAAGAAGGAAACGCACTCTCTTGTTGACAGAAATGATGGCGGTTTTATTCACAGAGTTCCAACGCGTTTCGCCTTAACATAAGGCTTGTTCAATCTCAGGCCAAAACGTGTAATGGCGGGATGGTGTAGAGCACAATAAAAATACTTATGCACCATTACTGGGTTCGCCTCGTCTCTTCAAGCAGAAAATTTGCTGTAAGATGTCTTTTCTACCATATATATATATATATATATATATATATATATATATATATATATATATATATATATGTATATATATATATATATATATATATATATATATATATATATATATATATATATATATATATATATATATATATATATATATATATATATATATATATATATATATATATATGTATATATCAGTAGTATAAAGGCTAGGAGGGTTGGATGAGTCCTAAGTGTGGGTGTGAGGAAGTTCTATAGACCGGAAACAGTACCTGAGAAAGATTGTTCCACTGTCAGATATGTTCAACGTTTCGTGATTTCTATTTGAACAGTGACCGTGTTCTATTGTCCTTTCATATCTTCAGACTACGGCCCTTCTGCACATGCTGCGCCAGATTGCTTACAGCACGTGGGAAATCTTGGATAAACAATGCAAATACAAGTGCAGCCTGATGTAAACGTAAAGTTTGAGCAGACGTAGGGATCATGTAAGATTTTTCCATTGTGGCTTCTACCACACACAGGGTTGATAATACCAACACCTAGGATTTTCCCATGATATTTGAGTTCCAATATGCAATATTAGAAAGCAAAATAAGGGAGCGCTCACCCTCCTTTTCACAACTGGAGTGAAGCCTCTAGAAATGTAAGCAATACATACATAAAGCTTCAAGCGACTGTCACATTCTCAGAGTGTTACAGATGTCTGGGAGCAAGGTGGGGTTTGACAGCAGAAACACCCAATGGCATTAAATTGCTCCTTTGAACAATAGAGAATTCATTTCACACACCTACACGGATGGCTTGCTGAAATGCCATGGGCTAAGGCTGATCCCGTTCCACCACTTTGCGTTTCAGTCACTGCACATATAGTATTTGAAAGGCTCTTTTGTTATAGGGCTCTCAAAATGTTGAGTTCTCATGTCAGTACATAGTAGACGTACCAAAGGTGGCGTGTGGATTGACAAAGATCTATGATGAATTAAAATGAATATGAGAAATGAGTTCAAATACTAGCCAGAGAACTTACTTTGCCCAAAACCAACTTCACACTAATTATACACTGTCAATTTTCATACAACAATCTTAAAGAGTACCCATGAGTAACACTACATTTGGATGATATGTGCCTACGCCCAATGCATGCTGGTACCATTTTGCAACACCTACAATTTCCCTGTCAGAGGTTTTGAGATGATTCTGTGTTGCCTTGAAAACTTTGTTCTAGTCCTGGGCATTCCTTTAAAGCCCCATTGCATTCTAACAGTTGTAGACTTAGTTCATTTCTACTGAACCTACTGGAAGAGGTTTTAGATCTCAGTGGTTTGTAGAAAAGCAAACTGGAATGGAATATGGCATCCCCAAACTAGTCGTTTGATAACCTCAAACACATCACAATACACACAAATCACAGATGCCAAAGATCACAATATGATTTTGCTGTCTTACTAAAATAATTTATGGTCCAAAAAGCTGGCTAGTTTGTGTTTTGTTTGCATGCCCCCAAACCAAGTTTATCATTAAATGTAAGACAATGAAGAGAATTGAAATCCCAATACGCGATGTAGAGTAAACACAAGCTTTACATATGGCCACTGCCGAAGCACTGCATAAACATTGCTGGGTAATGTTTAAAAACTTAATAATCGACCCTCCCTAAGTCACACTGGTAAATACTTTCAATGTATATATATATATATATCAAACATACATATATGAGTTGCTAGTAGTGCTTCTTCAAAACATTTGTTTTAATTATTTGAATCTGGTCTTTGATTAACAATCAGTAGGTGCATAAAGCAAGTCTTGACAAACTGGAAATAAACATGAAGATGAAGTGTGTCTATCTTTGAATTATAAGGGAGTGTGAACCTCTGACTAATTTGTTTTCTTTTAAATGAGAATAGAAAATAAGAGCATATTTTTCAATAGCCACTAATTGTAAACGCCATAACCCTGAATGCACCCAGAAGATTGGACTCGTGATGCTCCAGTGGAAACATAATAATTTGAGATCTGTGGCAAAGGGATTGTGTAGACGACATTAGCATGCTGTTTAAAAGGATCTTGACAAACTCCACAGGAGGTCATGCATTATGTAAGACAGTGGTGTAGGTAGCTGTTGTGCCACTGGGCGGTCACTGGGTTTGCCGCCCGGCGGCTGCATGAAAAGTGGGGGGGCTGTGCTGGCAAGTGCCACGATGGCCGCCCTGCACAGCTGCAGGTAAGAGCAAGGGGGGGCGCCACCCCCAAAACTCATGCTGCCAGGGGTGGATTGCCCCTTGCTATGCCACTGATGTAAGACATCACAGCTCTACGATTTTGCTTTCCTGCAGTCTCAAAGAGGCATGTTTATACCTTATTCTGGATGCTCCCCAATATGGAGATGTCTGGGATCTATTTTGGCAGGCAGGCTCAATTGTAAATCCTGAATTAGCTCTAAGAATGGCCCATCTGTTTTATTTGAAACCAACCAAAGCGTTCAAGAACTCTAGCTACAACCCCCCCACCACATTATAGACATATGAATCATATAATGTTGTGGAACATGGAAACCATCCTCACACCAGTAGATCGAAATAATGAAAGGGAATCCAGTGATCTGCTTAGGAACACCTGCGACTAGAGGTGTGATAATTAGTGAGTTAATGGGCAACCACCATTGAAGAGACTGATCAAAAAAAAGATAAACAAGTAGAAAGACCTGTTCCCATTAGAGACACTTGTGCCCTGAGGATTAACTTGCAGTTCAGGTTACGAAGATTCCAAGTTTTGTCTCCAAATCTAAAACTGATCCTTGAACCTCTGGTGCAAAATCTTCTTTAAGCAATAGCCCTCTTTAGCTCCCATTGGATTTCCAAAAGTGTATTACAAACGTTCCCTAAAAGATAAAATCAATTGGCCCAGGATTCTCCTAACGCGGATGTATTCAAATTCGTGTCTGATTTGCAAAACCCTTTTGGCCACCAAACACTTTTCTCCCACATTAGTTTTTGCCACATTTCTATATTTATTTCAAATTGAAAGCATTTGTAATAAGTCCTGTCATTCTTATTCCAGTTTAAATGATTGCACGCAGCATTAACACTTAGAGCTACTGAGGCTACATGAAGGTTTATCTTGAGAGTAGGGGTGAAATGATGGAAACCAACTGGTTGGCACCAACTAATATCTTACTTCTGACCATGTCAATCCATCTCACCTATAGTTACTCTCATTAAAGATAAGTAAAATGGCAGATGAAAAGACTGGATCCTAATTCACGTAAATAAAGGATCGGGGTGTTCCCAAAAGGGCAAGACTTTGGTAAGTAAACGGTAACACACAGATGAAGTTGCTCCATGCGCTAGTGGACTACTCTTGATTGATAGACAAAAGCGTAGTGAAGTTACCAATTGCAGTCCACTTCCAACTACATTATACGAGTAAGAAGAAGAAGGTTCTCTGACAATCAGGGACTGAATTTCAGTGCATTGGACACCCATCCCAAGTCATCATCTCGCCGCACGGAAAGCAAGCAGAGTTTAATACCCAACAAACCTGCGACGGATTGATGGTTCTTAATGCTTATTTTAGAATAGCTTTTGTGACACTCTGGCAATGAGTGGTTATGTTTAAGAAACTGCTCCCATTCCAGATGACTAATTACAGAACTATACTTCCTCAGCCACAATTGGCGTCATTTCATCGCGCACACCCTGTTTTCATTTAACGTAGGCAGATAGACTTGTGATAAACCAATACTGTATTAAACAAAGGATTGCTGTAATGTGGAAGCCGCTTCTATTAAACAAGGTTGCATCACATGTCATATGTGTTGCTGGTACAGGCACAACTTGTCAGTCAAGTTTGTTTTAGAATGGACTACCTTATAAACAGAAGGGCCAGAGCGAAGACGGTTGGCTTCCAATGGGTGTGTGCCATCAGTCCAGCCTGTAATGACAGGTTCTAGCCCACACCCTGCCGGAGTATAGCTGGGAGATTATGTACATTACAAACATAATCATTCACACTTTAGACAACATGGGTTATAAAGATTCACAATTTCAAGTGCAAATTGTCTAAGGTGTACATACTTTCATGCAATTGCTGTACCCTTTTTGAGGATCTTTTTAATCAAAATATGTTTTGTATCCTATTAATGTCCAGGTTGACTCTGGCTGTCTTGGCTTCTTAGCAAATATAGGATGTATAGACAGTGTGACCTGTATTGAACAGCCTCTCCTTCTCTACTCTTACCAAGGTTCATTCAACTTTTACCAATTTAATATATTTTGTACTTTCTTGCTTGGTGGGCTCTAAACATGTTAGGGCCTTTCTCAAGCAGAATAACTTTGTAGAGGCTCCTGAACCTGCAGGGAGTCCCCTGTACATGATTCTTTCCATGTACACTGGTCCCTACGGCAGAACTACAGCACTGCATAAGTACAGGATTCGACCCCTACATGAGCACGTCTGCAATCACATGACTGCCATCTGCTACACACTTGCATAATGAGAAAAGGGACCATGACAGAGAGGGGAGAAGTCAACTGATTTGCATCCAGAGCATTACATATCTGAGAAACAACTCAACTGTCGGCTCATCGCCAAGCTCTCCAAAATAAACTAGTCCCTTGTGTGCCCAGGCAAAAGTGAGGAGAGGAGACATCAAGTCAGAGAACTAAAGAAGTTGGAATGTGAAGCAGAGAAGCATAAGGAAGTGAACCTTCACAAAATGACTGATGGAGAAGATATATAGGATAAAGTGTGTCCTGCCTTACATCATAAGGATAGTGCAAGTCACCAAGGAGTTTCATGACCATATAGTTGAACTAGGTCAAAGGCAGCACTCCGTAATAAGGTAAAATAAGTCAGAGGTGGCTTGCAATATCTCTGTAATGTACGGTGGGGGTACATTATTCCGTGTAATAAATACACCACCCTTCCCACTATCCTTTTAAATCCGTGGTGGTTTGATTTTTCATTTTATAGAAATATGATAGTTGCTAACAAGATGATAAAAGTTGAATCTATAGTGCAAAATTAAACACACCAAAAAGCAGATCGTAATTAGTTGCAAAACGATGTTAGAATCAGTTTAATGTAAGTCAGGTTTAAAAACATGCTGTAGCTCTGGACATGTAGCAAGATCACGTATTTCCTGTAATGGCCCTGTAGTGTGAAAACAAACATGCTGCCACAAATACCTCCTTGCTACTGATCACCATTCATTTAGAAAAACAGATCAGATCAAAGAAAAGCCAGTTCTCGTTTTCATTCTTTGAATTGAAGCTCATTGACCTGTCTTTCACCTTGCTGCTGCGTCTGGCAACAGTCATTGTAATATCACAACGCAATTGTAAAATTAAGCAACTACTTAATTTTTTTTTTATTACATGCATCTAAAGATGTCACAACTCAATTGTAATAAGAAAATTAGACACAGACTTTTATAAAGATAGTGTTGTCCACCGTGTAATGTGATGTTTAAGGAAAATAGAGTTATGCTACATAAATCAAGGGACAGTAGACATATGATAGCCAGAAAACGGAAAGATTACACCCAGTATCTTGGGACCTCAGCAGGGATGGGCACAAATGGTAGGTTCCTGCTAAAGTGAGGCCTGTTCTGCTGCATCAAAATATACCAAGAAATAAGAAACAGCTGTATCAGCCTGTGGGCTAGCTAATATGTACAGGGAAATACATGGCAGCCTGGCACCAGGACCCTCGACTCAAGCACAAATATCGGTCGAGGACCGGCACTCATTTTGCAGATGTTCACATAAATCCAAAGTTACACTCAATCTGAGACATCCACGAATCTTCAGTTATAAGTCACCAGCTTTCCAACCCTCCTAACAGTATCGAGTTTTGGGAACAGTTCTCCTATGTTCTATATTGCATTATTTATTGTTAGAATATTCTAAGGACACATGATGGGAGTAAAATCCAATATGGCTTGTGGCCAGGTTACTACCCTGTTTTAACACGAATGCCCATCGCCTTTAAATATAATGCCAGATGAATGGCAGAAACATATGAAGAAAGGGACATGTATGTAGATCAAATCAGTTTAGAAACCAGTGCTCCGAACAGCTGTTTACTGAATAAATATAGAAACATGTTTAGTCATCTAGGCTGGAATGAGTTATTTGGAAAGCTTACAATTGGAGGTATGAATCATCAAAACCACACAGAATGCTAACTCAGGTGCAAAAAAAGTGGAACCAACTCTTCTGGAGAGGCCAGGCCCCCTTACGTCAGAGAAAACAGGCATTGAAAAATCACTGTGTGCTAGCAGAATAAGGTCCTTCCTGCATCAACGATAATCCAGTGTGAAACCACAGTACTAAGCCTGGACTTCAAGCAGAACTTCTGTAAATTGATCAACACGTTTCTCAGTGAGGAATCAGTGTGTTTTTATTTGTAAGACACAAGACACCAGGACCTTAGGGTGTGTTTCGAAAACCTTTGCAAAGGAGCAAGATCGATAAAGAAATGTCAATTTCACGGACTGTTTACTTTAGTTTTCAATGTAGGATAGAACAAGTCGAAATAAAAAAAACCTAAAGAACAGCAACAACAAGGTTGAAAATAAAAAAGATCGACTTTGAATTTAACACGACCCAGGCAACACGAGTATTATCCCCTTTTCAGTCCACTGCCTACCCATCAAGAACAAAACATTTTAGAAGAACACTCAGGACTCAGGCACACACATCATAGAGGCCTAGGGGGAAAATGCTGACTGCGCAAAAAAAAGGGGTAAGGAGTAAAGACCAGGTAGTGAAGCAAAAAAACAGAAATCAAATTGATGGAAAGAGAGGCTAATGCATTACGAGGGCATGAACATCATTTTAAAAAAGTACATTAATTGCAATGAAACTAACAGCCAGCCCCATTAGGAAGGACACCCATTCATCCATATCAGAGCTCGCAATAAAGAAAAGGCTTGTTATATTACTGATATTTTGTATAGCACAACCTGATTAAACTAGGTGATGAGTTAGCCCACGAAGAAGTGTGCTCCTGTGGAAGGTTAAATCTTGAGACCTTCAACCTCAGCCAGCCTCCCTGTGCTCGCCCTCCTATTCTATTCTATCACTGATCCAGAAGGCATTTAATCCTATTAGTTTGCTGTGTATTTCTTGTTTCTTGTAGGAAACTAACTCAAAACACTGCCCACGAGGGGGCATTGTTTACATGCCTAAAATGGAAGACATTTTCAACTTTCACTAAAATTTGCTGAAGTTCAAAACCAGTATTCAGTATGAATCTGCTGAAATGTGTTTGACTTTAATGCTAGGCTAGCAGACAGAGACTTCAGGGTAACATGAAGATTTGTAACTTCAGTTAGGCACAAAGCTGAGAGAGGGTTAATACGGCAAAACAGCAACTAATTGTCAGGCTTTAATACTTTGCATCGAATTCCACTCAACAGAAACATTTCAACTCCCTTTAAATTTCTGCCAAACCAATAAGTGAATCAAGATGCTGTTCACAGCACTGCACTCTCCCTTACACTGTCAGCACACCACTCTCCTCCAGGTAAGTCAATATCATCTGCTCTGCCAATGATATCCCTACTTTTCTCAACCGGGATCCATCAGAATTGGCTAATTCCCGAGGAGATTATCCGTACAGTCTGCAACTATCTCAGGTAGATACTCAAAGTTACTCATATCCGTTTATATTCCTATAAGGCTGCGGTTTTATCTGCAGCCAATAAGTACCAAGTACTGTGTAGCCAATTGTTCCTTGTAGGTCATCAAATCTTCGCCCCGAAACATGGCAATATTCTGCTTTCCTGGCAAAAGCAGCTGTGTGATTAATTTTATATTGCATATCCTGATTGATAATCTGATTTTATGACATGTTAATTTTATGTCCTCTGGTTTTATATGTTTTAACTGTAATCTTTTATGACTGAAAAAATGTCGAAATAAAGATCAAATGATGATGATGACTATTTTTATCTCTGGTTGAACAAGGCATGCTAACCTTTACAAAAAGTCCCATCAAGATGAATTCTGTTGTCCTTCAAATGCCAACAATAGTTCTTCTCAGAAGCCCACAATTTTAGAACTGTCTCAAAGACGTGTACCCCTCTCTTCACATGGTATTCATCAAGCAAATAACACATTTGCATGTTACATAAGTGTCGCAATAGAGGCTTAATACCAACAA
Source organism: Lissotriton vulgaris (assembly GCF_964263255.1). Classification (NCBI taxonomy): domain Eukaryota; kingdom Metazoa; phylum Chordata; class Amphibia; order Caudata; family Salamandridae; genus Lissotriton; species Lissotriton vulgaris. Next base: position 506,301,289 of record NC_141698.1, on the reverse strand, counting down.
AATCACATTTTGAGCACCCGCTATCTTTCGGAGACACTCACTAAAACTTCTTCCGCCTTTTCAACTCAGCTGCCTGCCAAGCTCTTTTCCCCAGAACATCTGAATGTCGTTGCTGCTTTCCCCTGGATCCTGCATCAGCAACTTATAAATGCCAGATGCCATATTTAGAGTCAGAAACCTTCTTTTCCAGCCATTTCTTAAAGTCAGTTGCCTCTTTCCTAATCGTAGGGTGCAGCACCAAGGTTTTTAACTGATATCACCTGTACCTTTCAAGCTGAGGAAAGTCCAATTATAAATTACAATAGTTTGAGCCATGGACAAACAGCCAAAGACACTACCTCCAAGCATGGCTTGCATTTCAAATGCAATAACATTAGCTTAGGAAAAAGTCTGAATGCGATGGATAGCATTTTATAGGTATTACATTGAGTATGATTATTAACACATTTTCATTGATATCGTTTAGCATATGAATGACACTTGTAAAAAAACACAATACAACAATATTCAGTTGAAAGTAAATTGTCATGGGTTTATATAGGAACCTAATAGGTCTTTAAAATACAATGTAACCTCTTTAATCAAACTGAATATATAATACATACATACATACAGAAATCTCACCAAAACCGCTTTTGCAATTCCTTACAGTAGACATATCATTGTGGAAATTGAAGGGATCACATGTCTGATGGTTAAACTGCAAACCAAGCTTGTCTTCTGATGGAAACAACTTTGTGATATAGATTTAGTGGTGGGGTTCAGTTTCCTTTCAAGTCTAGATCACCCACTCCAGATGAGCTCTGGTCCACAGTGCTGTAAAAAGGGCATTATTATCCAGAGGATTTCAAATTAATCACATGGCACTAATTGTTGGAATCTGTTTAACTACTGGAGCACTTGAGAGAAAGGCTCTATGGAGGCAGATGACTTATATAAAATGGCAGCACACCTTTGAGAATGTCCACTTAAAGGTGGGACAGTTTATACACTATTAGCAATATGAAACACAGCCGTGAAACTGTGCGCGACAATTACTGAACCCTAAGCAGTTCAAATACGCTGGATCTGCACACAGACCAAGGAAATAAGGCTGTATCTGGTGCTCAGAGAAGGATTATAGAAAACCCCACTAAAGGCCAGAATGAAACAGACTATGGAGATGATTAACAAGATAAACAATAGGAATAAGCCATCATATTAATACAAATGGCAACTAATAATGCCAGATTCCTCTTAATACAATTCAACTTCATACACATGACATATGTCACACAACCATGGTACACAGGATACATCCAACAAAGCCACAGACTGCCCAAATTGTCAGCAGATAGACGCTATATAATTCCATCTGAAGTAGACATGTCTGTCTATACACATCTACTACACACACGGGTAGCAGAATTTACCACCAGGAGATCCAGCCAGAATCGCAAACTACACCACACTCTGCTGTTAGGAATCGGGGCTAGCAAGACTAAAAATAAGATTGAGCAGAGGTTTATTCATTTCTCGCTTCTACTGGCCCACAGATGATTTGGTGTTCCCTGGATGGGCCCATGGGCTTCCAGGGTGGATAGCTGTACAAAAGATGTGGATGAGTGGTGTGTGACAGAGGAAACTCATATGAAAATGATGAGATATGATGGCAAATTGGATAAGTTATGGACTTATGGCAGCTACTCACTAAAAAGCAGCAACTTCTGCCAAATGAGCAGCGCCCGCCTTGAGTGAAAAATTAACATTAATAACTAAGGAGTCCTGATGTAGCAAGACAAAGTTTTGGGATTAATGGGCATTTCAAAAGCAGAAATGTGCATAAAAAAACTGTAATTAATACAACAGGCTGTGATTTAACAATTAAGTTAAAAACAAGAACATTGCACTGTATGAGAACCTTTTTCCCCAAAAGGAATAATCAAGTTATTTGTATTTTATGCCTTGTATTTATAAACTTGAAAAGCATCAATAAAATTGGAGTGCTAAAGACCACCACCATACATATCCACTATCCCGCCTAGGAATACAATGGCACATTCCATTTGGCAGGTTTAAGTTTGGCAGCCATTGGCACAGTGGCGGCACCCCTGCTATGGCGGAGGAGTGTTGCCCCACTGCTTTTAAGCAGTATAAATAAAGGAAAAATAAAATGACAACTCAAAGTTATTATCATTTTATTTTCTCCTTGTTGCAGCAGCTTTGCGGGCAGGGCGGAGCTGCTCTGCTGACAGAGCAGGGGAGGGGAAGAGTGGTTTGCACTTTTTAAGTGTGAATGAAACAGGCATGCGCACTTTGCATGTTCTCCACGCAGGCCGCATTACAGCCTGGGTGGAGAACATGTCCAGGCCCCCAGTCCCTGTTCGGCGCTCAGACCAATCACTACACTGCATTGGAGTGTTGTGATTGGCTCAGTGTAGACTGGTTGCTTCGTGGGTGCTCTGTTCCTGTTCCGGAGACGATGGTGGAAAGAGCGGCGAGACGCAGCAAGGAGGTACGTTTTTTTTCTTTACCCCTCTCCCCCTGCCCTTCGCCCTCTCACGCCCAATCTATGCCAGCTGCCACTGCGTTGGCGAGCAAAGGCCAACTGTCAAGGCAGACGAGTAGGGGTATGGACAATGCCTTCCTTGGTGGTCTGCTTTGATTACAGGGTTAATGTATGTAGAGTAGAGTAGAGTGCAGATATACTTGGTCTTCGGCTGGTTTCTGTAACAACAAGAAAACTTGAAGGTCTAGAGAATGAAAAGAAGAAAGGGGATAGCCACAAGGAGGTATCACACACCACTGTAACAACTAACGGTGAAGGACCATCATCTGTAAAGAAGTCCTATCAGCCCACCCATATGGCGGAACATCGTCATCTAGGACCCAATCGGCTGGTTTCAAGATACACACCATAGCAATGTAGCAAGCAGGAAGGGGCATGACGAGCATTTCACATTCTGATACTCTCTCTGGCATTACATTAATTCACAGAAACATGGTCACATGCACAAACCTGTTCAAGTTCATTTAACTCAAGCTTGAGCTGGCTGACCAACCTCAAGTTAATAAGTTTTACACACAAAAAAACGAATGTACCCTAAGGCCAGTTAAATATTCTGGCTGTCTTTCTCTAATTCCGGAAGCTCAATTAATATAAATGTTCATAAATGCATAATATTTAACCAAGACCTCCTCTGTAGGGTCATTCAGAAACGAATCTCCTTTGAATCAAGCGTGCCTTACTATGAGGAAAATATTCAGAACCATAGTAATCACTCATTCGGGAATTTTGACATTTCTTCTGACCTCAACTTGCTCCATCTCGCCACAAAGAATAAAGATAACCACAAAAAGAGGAATAGAAAAATTGCCTACGGCCCAGTTTGAAAGAACATTTCAGAGAGCTGTTAAAAAACATAGGCCCCACTCAGTTTTAAAAATAAAATATCACAATGAGAGAAACAGGTATTGGCAAATATGTGGGTGTTGTGAGGATTGTGTTGCACGTTGCCCCACAATCCTACATTGTTCACTAAGTGGGAATTTGACATCTACACGCATGTGCGCTACAATAATTTCACCTGGCTCTCAACAAAGACACTGTACCTGGTTCTTCGGACAAGAGAAATTCACAATCAAAAGAAGTGCCTTGCATCTGTTCAATAAAATTATTTGTTTTGGTAAACTGTATAAAATTAGCACGAGCGAGTTTTTTGTAGAGATGGGTTAAATGTTCTGCTTTAGTAATGTTAAGTGCCTGCAGTGCTGCTTAATTTGATATGCTTCTAGGAATCGATCTGGGGGTGTGGAATTTTATAACATTTCTTCAAGGTAGACTTCAGAAAAATACTTCTCCAGTTTAAAAAAAAACACTTGTCGCTTTTGTTGCAAAGCAGTGCCAAGTTATGACAGAGATATTACAATCTCACAGCTCTGATAATAGCCATCTTGATTATTCATGTTTGGATTCTAATATGGCTCTCATTTTGCTGAAAGTAGGTGGGAAGCGGCTGTTCCGGGGCTAAACAAACCTGCAAGATTGTTCAGACACATAATCTTACAAGTTTAAAAGGGGAAACAGACTTTGCAACGCGGCTGCAACCACGCGTTCCATTACTCCACATCTGAACAACGCTTGCCTTAACCTCGCATATGGCTGAGCCAAACTTATGCAAGGTTAAGGCAGTCAGCGTTCCAGCTGTCTAGGAGGACCTGTGCAAGGAGGGGGATGCGACGAGTTAAGTTAGGGCAGGGGCGTTAGCTTCTAAGGCAAGGGGCTGGTTTTGGGGCTTGGTCAAGGGCGTCCACAGAAATTTTTCCTGGGGGGGCAACATTTTTACTTCATCACCATCTTCCGACATGATGGAGCACAAGTATTAAATAAATAAATAAAAAATCTAATAAGACAGAGTGCTTAAATATACAAAGAAACCCATGGGGGGGGGGGGGGGGGGAGAAAAATCGTGTGAGGCTCCACAGCAAATGACCTGGTAACTACAATGAAACAGAGGAAAAAACAAACGAGCAATCGCATAGCCAATAGGAGTCGCCTTTGGAACCTTATAAGTATTTAGCCATGCAACACTTGATGTTATTGTACTGGACAACTAAACACTTATAAGGTCCCAAAGGGGAGACCTATTGGCTATGTCAATGCAGGTTTTTTTTTTAAAGGACAAGCAGCGCTATAGGGCACCGGCTGCTGCCACTTAGTCCACCACATCCCTATTAGATGCTGAAGCCATCTTTGAATGGTTTTAAAGCCCATTCAATGCTGTCACCAGTGTATATGAATACTTATCTCAAATGTGAGACTGTTCTCCTGCTTCCTAATTCTATTAAATACAAATTATGTAAAAAGAATATCCCTTTCTGAGCTGCATGGCTCATCCTACCCACGTTTCATGCACAGATTTGAAATACTGATGGTTTGGGCTTCCCGGAATTCAACTGGTTGAGAGGTGGAGAGGTGTAGAGAGGTAGAGAGAGGTAGAGAGAGAGAGAGGTAGAGGGAGAGTGGTAGAAAGAGAGAGGTAGAGAGAGAGAGGTAGAGAGGTAGAGGTAGGTAGAGAGAGGTAGAGGTAGGTAGAGCGAGGCAGAGGTAGAGGTAGAGAGAGAGGTAGAGAGAGAGGTAGAGAGAGAGGTAGAGGTAGAGAGAGAGGTAGAGGTAGAGAGAGGTAGAGAGAGGTAGAGAGAGGTAGAGAGGTAGGTAGAGAGGTAGGTAGAGAGGTAGGAAGAGAGATTGAGAAAGAGAGGTAGAGAAAGAGAGGTAGACAGAGATGGTAGAGAGGGAGAGGGGTAGAGAGGTAGGGAGGTAGAGAGAGAGAGAGAGGTAGAGAGAGAGAGGTAGAGAGAGAGAAGTAGAGAGAGAGAAGTAGAGAGAGAGAGGTAGAGAGAGAGGTAGAAAGAGAGGTAGAGAGGTAGAGCGAGAGCTAGAGATAGAGAGGTAGAGAGAGAGGTAGATGTAGAGAGCTAGAGGTAGAGAGAGAGAGAGAGGTAGAGAGAGATGTAGAGGTAGAGAGAGAGAGAGGTAGAGTGAGGTAGAGAGAGCGAGGTAGAGCGAGAGAAGTAGAGAGAGAGCGGTAGAGAGAGAGAGGTAGAGAGAGAGAGAGAGAGAGAGAGAGAGAGAGAGGTAGAGCAAGAGATAGAGAGGTAGAGCAAGAGATATAGAGATAGAGAGGTAGAGAGGTAGAGAGAGAGGTAGATGTAGAGAGGTAGAAGTAGAGAGAGAGAGGTAGAGAGAGATAGAGAGGTAGAGGTAGAGGTAGAGAGAGAGGTAGAGTGAGGTAGAGAGGTAGATTGGAGATCCTAGCATTTCCAGAGCATTAAAGGCACTACTCATTTGTAGCGTCATTCCTTTCACTGCACTTCCTGCTTTATCTAAATAACTAGGGCCCGCATATACAAAAGGATTTTGTGGTCATAAAGCTTACAATTTGCAGCATCACAGTGGTTGCTACTGCAAACCCCCTTTTTAGAGTTGTATATAACCTTCATGATTGACAAAAGGGGTTCTGCATCTTACTCCATATTGGAATTTGGATGGGGCAGTGAAAAGGGTGCTGTCTTCAAATTGCAATTTACAATGACATGTATCAGTGGTTTTCAAATGCAATGGCAATCGCAAATCATTGATCTGATACCAACACTGAGCTGCAGTTGGTACATGATTCAGAAAAGAAAAAAAGGGAATCATGTCAGGCGACAGTGAGTACAGACAGTGGTCCTGGTGCTACACGTGATGCTGCAATGAACATGAGGGACTGCCCCTTTGGAGCTCAAGGCGTAAACTCTTTAATCTATCTCATTGCAGACCCTTCTGTAATACTAGTGCTTATGGTGCAAAAAACAGGCAGACACACCCATTGCATCTCTGAGCGAATTGTGTAATTCGGTGCGGGTCTTCTGCCTTTGTTAGTATGGAATGGGGGATGGATGCTCATAGGGAACAGCATTGCTAATGACATGAACAGTATTCTAAAACATTATCAATCCCTTTTGCTGCACTATTTCTAATTTTAAAGTTCAAACCGTGCTCCTAATTCAATAAAGAGTAGATGGGGCAACGAGTGTGGAGCTGTGGGAGAAGATTGTGGAGAAGTGAGCGAGGATTGTGGAGAAGTGGGGGAAACTTCTAATAGTACAAACCCTCTATAACAGAGCTTCCATTGTGTGTGGCAGCCCGGGATGAGACATCTTCCCGGGTGCACACACAGCCGCACCCGAGTACTTCACAGGTCTTTTAAAGACCTTTTGCTAATGAAGCTTTGATGGTTGTTTTGACCCCTTCATAGGGCCCCTGCAGCTCCACTCTGCCTTTAACTCGGCCCTGCAGACAAACACCACTGTGGGGGCTGTCAATAGTGACGGATCAGTGATTCAGGGGGGGGGGGGGGCTAGTACCCCCCCTTGCCCTCCCCTGCGGACGCCCATGGGCTTAGTGGGTAGGTTTTAAGTGTAGGGGGAAGAGTTTTAGGGCTCAGGACAGGGGGCGGAAGGAATAGTTTCCAGGGCAGGGAGGCAGTTTCAAGGGCTCAGGGCAGGGGGGTTTCTGGTAGGTTTTAAGTGGGTGGGCAGTGTTTTAGGGCTTAGGGCAGAGGGAAGGGGCAGTTTGCAAGGTAGGGGGGCTGTTTCCAGGGCAGAGGGAGTCAGGATATTTAAGGTGTTAGAGTTGGGGTCGTTTTTTGGGCTAGGGAGGTCGGGTTTTAGGGCAGGGGCCAGGATTTTAGGACTAAGGGCGGATGGAAAGGTGCATGAATTTTACCACACATCTTTTTACCAAACATTACTTTACCATAAAATTGTGTGGTAAACGCATGTGTGGTAAAGGAATGCTTTGTTTAGACACATTTGTTGTTGGGGATCCATGGTAGAGGCAAGCATGGTTCAACCATGCATGCCTCTGTTATACAACCGTTTAAAAGAATTCACCAACTCCTCTACAATCTCTTCCAACACTGGGAAAGGTTGGAAACGTATCCCCTGACAATAGCAGGAGTAAACCTTTTCAGGTGGTGTGGGGAAAGAATTTTTGCAATCGCTCAGAAGATACTTACTTGACCTTAACTGCACTTGTATACTGCACTTGTATGTTTGCCAACGCAACAAACATAAACAAAGCCAATAGATTTTTTTGGTTTCGTCAATGTTTTTCTAGCCATGTTGTACAGCAGTGCGACTACTATACAGCAAGGCTGAAAGTAAAAAAAAGTGTTATGAGGTGTCAACGCTGGCCGTGTCATATTGCTTTTTTCTTTTACTTTCAACCATGCTGCTATGCTGTACAACATGCCTTAAAATAAGACATTGATCAAGCCACATAGGTAAAGCTATTTGGCTTTGTCAATGTTTTGGGCCAGGATGTACAGAAAGACAGCTGCTGTGCAGCATGGCTGGAAGCAAAAAAAGATGTAAAACACTATGACGCAGAAACCGTTGCCCGTGTCATTGCGTGTTTTTTTTTTTTTTTTTACTTTCAACTATGCTGTGAGATTGCATGAGTGCATAACATTACATCAAAAACTGCTGATCCTAAAAGAGGGAGTGCCCAAATATCTTTCACACATCTCGTCCCATCAAATGAAAGAAATTTCAGAAGTCCTCACCCCTAACCACCCATGTCCCCCACCACATTCACAAATGCAAATCAATAAATAGGGCCTTTGCCTCTCAGACCGATAAATGCACTGTCTGCAAAGGAATGTGGTACATACATTTTATAGCAATGTGATCTCAAATTTCACCAAATACGCAGGAAGAAAAAAATAACTGAACCAAGTGGTCCAATCTGGACTCACTTGAGTCCTAAATGAAGTCCCAAGACACACAACTTGGGAAACCAGAAAAAACACGCATTTCCATGATGAAAATAAAACTGAGAAATGCATTGGACTGAGCAAAACTGTCTAGAAACAGAAGGACAGTTCTACATGCAGCATCATCCTAAATTTGTCTTTTATTTGTATGGTGAACAGTATCTTTAATGTCGACTTAAACACCAACCTCCCCTACATACAAAAAATAGCAATTAAATATACCTCAATTTTCTTTAACTGAGAACACTGGGTAATCCAGGCATTGCCCCCTTTGCAGTTGACATTCCTGCTGTTGTTTTAGTCCATCATAAATCATGTTTGTGGTGCTGGGACAGCAATCTGAAGGACACGGTCGAAAGCCACAAGAGCCACAGGGCTGTAAATCAAATCCCAAGATGGGAATGTACAAAGATACTGAAGCACGAGGTTTTTCCTATCATACTGCAGCTCAGCAATCAACTTTGTTCCCATGATTGGAGGCATGGAACAGGACACCTAATTTGGAGTCACCAATTCCAAGAAAATCCATTCTGTCACTTGATTGGTTGCTTCAATCCTCTACTACCAAACTCTGCCATTCAAGGAAGGCATGGTATATGGATTAGTAAGGTGTATTTGCACACACATAGCATGACAATACATATACTGGTGCCAGGCTCACAGACTCACCGAATAGTAAAGTTCACTCACATTCCCAAGATATCCACAATGAAGAAGAATACCCACAATTTTCTTACAATTGAGGTCAATTTTAGCTGATCTGCTTATTTTCAGTCATTCTGGCAATCTAACCTGATTTCACAGTTCATTGGGTCAATGAGCCACTCCTAATACACGGATATGTCTTGGGCAGCCTGATATGCACATATGGACAGACTCTTTGAAATAGTTCTGTAATATTATTGACTATTGTGTGATTTGAAAGGAAGTCAAAACTCCCCAAAACCTTTAATTTTGGACTATGGATTGCATAAATCAGGGCCACTGGAATTATACAATTGTGAAGCTCCAGCTTTTCTTTGCATAAATTTGCCGCATTCACGACATATCTGTCATCTGCTGACTAATCTGCACATTATAACAAAAAAATGGTGTTTCTAGCTCAAACAGATCAGATGTAACTAAAACGCTGAGACACGTATTACCGCACAATGGAAGGCTCTTTGGAAAAGTTGACTGGTCGTCTTTCTGGTGCTTATTGCTATATTTGGCAGTCAAACTGATACTATTGACGTACAAGTATTTACCAGACAGTATTAACAAGTGTAAAAATTACAAAAAAATAAAGTAATACTACCACAACTTGTACAGCATTACGATGCATAATTTGTCTTTTCTTGCCACATAATGTACTCAACTCTGACGCATAATTTGGCTCTCCCCTGCTGCACAATTCCAGTGGCTCTGTCTAAAATTAAATACTTCACCATCCCCCGCATAAATGAACTTCTTTGACACAGGTTTTTTTTTTTTTAAATAATCTAAAGATACCTGAAAAACCTTCCTGGCTGGGGACCTGGACAGCGACATTCACCCAATCTGCAATACAAAGATGCCTGACAGAAGTTTGGTTGGACAGGTAAGCTAATGATGCCTGAAAGTGGTTCGTGAATTACAAGGCACTATTTAATCCTTTGACTAATCCTTCCATACGCGTTTTTTAAAATTATAATGATTTGGACTCATATACTAAATGTAAAACATGTATTTGCATTTTCGCAAATTAATGTAATAGACTCAGATGACTCAACAAAAATTTTTTGGAACAACATCATGAATCACAGTGTAATGAGTTACATTTTGAGTTTATTAGAGGAATGGGAAAGTGACTTTGACTGTATGTTTCTGGTGAAGGTGCAGAGTGGTAAGAGGGCACACCTAATTTGTTTACAGCCATTTAACCCCTTGCATGCTGCTGCGATTCTGCGCCTGTGCTGCACATTCCGATCGCGGGTGCGGTCATGACGGCCGGGAGCCATCATCACACGAGCACTGTGTGCCAGGACGGCTCCCGGCCGTCATCAGCATGCAAGGGGTTAATGGAGATAGAGTAAGAACTGCTTCTTCAGGATCAAAGCATTGCCAAGACAGATAAAAGTTACTCATTTTGATTACAGAGAAATCCATGATGTTGCCATGCTGTGAGTCTTTTTGGATTGTTATATTATGAGTAGTGTACTACTCGCCCAAAAAGTGCTTTGACGCCTGATCAGGGGTAGTAAGAGCTATATAAATGCAATTACACTACAATACAATACAAATATTTCCAGTTTCATAAGGGAGAGTCTCCTGAAGCATTGGCCATTTGCAGCTAACAAAAACAAGAACAGAAATATCAACAGCCCCACCCCTATTGGCGGTCCCACCTTCATACCACTTTCTCGGCTATCTTTGATCCTTAGACAATCATTGAATGAACACAAGCTTTCCTCTTTGCCCCAGCATGCCTATGAATTGTTCTTTCAGATAAACTATGCCTTTAACTCCAGGCATCTTCCTCTAGTAAGTCAGGATCATGAATGGAAGCCTAGGAGCACTAGCTCCTCTGGAGGAGAAGGAAGTGAATTTACAGGAACAAAGGTCTCTTGGAGCAAAGCAAAAGGCGAAACTTCAGGGCTGCCGGAGGAACAAGCAGGTAGCAGTACTGGGAGACGCATGGCAATCTGTCGATTCCAACCTATTGTGCATATCCCGAAAACCTGGCTGGATTTTACTGAAAGGGTGGTCAATATGCCAAGCCGCGATAAAAATAAACATATGCTTGGATAGCTTACCCTTTTAATACAGTGGCATATTTAGAAAAAAGTAGGTTTCAACACTGGTCTCTTTCATGATGGTTGCAATAGGTGGATCCATCAGCAGCGGACACCGCACCGGTGGAGGATCCTCTTTCAGATTTCTCTTCGTGAGTTATAGAAATGTGATATTTATATTTCTGCCATGAAAGGTCCAGATAGGATGACGTGCAGCTATGGTCCCAGATGAAGGAGCATGAGATGCACAGGGGCTGATTTGCACAGTTTTCCACCTTGAATATATTTGACTATGTCTGAAACTTTCCATAAAAACATTTGACCTGATTTGCGAGGGCAGAACTTCTGCAGTGTTTGCATATTTGGCAGCAATTGGAAGTGATACCTAATGGAAGAGTAATGAGTGTTCCCAAAAGAGTGTGAGGGGAGTGTCAATGTAAATGAAGCGAACGCCCATGGTGTTGTAACTATACAGAGATTCACAAACACTTGCAATCACTTTTCGATTCTTATTTACACCTCAAACCGTGCACCTGTCTAGACCAGGTGAGGTGCTGTAAGCGTGGGAAGGCTAATGTTACGCTGCCATATTTCTAGTGTAGATGTTGGAGATAGAAATGTTGTATTGAGTTGTGTTGAGTTGATATTAATTTCTGGCTACCAATAAAAATATGATACTAAAATAAATTGTATATATAATATACTAGTACAAATAATCAAATATTGTATTATTTATTGCACCAATCATCAAATACATGAATACAATTAAACTCCAACTGATATCTTGGTCCAACTGCATGGAACAAGCTCCCTCATGAGCTAGGCGTAGTGGATGCTAATTCACTGTTCAAGAAAAAGCTGAAAACTGGGCTTTTTAAACAGGAGCAGGTCCGACTGCACACTGTAGTAGGCCAATACGTACAGTGACACTCCTTGGAGCGGTTGTGTGCTCTACCAGCAGCATTCCATTCATTCATTCACTGATAACCACAACAATGAACTTAATTCAAAGGAACAACAATGTTGCACTGTGCAGGGCAAGCAGAAAACCACCTAATGTAACATCTACAGCCATACAACTACGATAAATTCACATTGCTGTTCCAGTATGTCACACATATAAGAAAATACATTTCGAACATGTTGTTGACCACAACATAGTAGTTAGTGGATTTCTCTGTGGGCCCAATTCACAAAATCATTTAGGAGTATGTGATCTTGCACTCCTGTAGCTCTACTTCATATGCTCATAAATGGCTCTGTGAATTGCCCCCTTAGTCTCAAAGAAAAAAAAAAGCAATGGAAAAGTAGGGCAGGCGAACGCTGTCAGACTTTTGGCTTTGTCAATGATTGTTTTATTGCTCTTTTTGCACACCTTTGTTGTTAGGGAAGCTGCTGGGTCCTCCTCAATCAAAACAAAAACACTGGCTAAAAGCAAAACTATGTTGGGTCTTGAAAAGCACACATTGCCATAGTAGTCCTTGGCACTGAAGGGTACTGTTTTGTATGTGGTGCGCTTCTTGTTGAAGAGCAGGATTCCATGACTCACAGTGAAGGTAGCCAGCGGCCACCCAATGCAAGCTGTGGTGGGCAGAAGAAAAATGTGAATGGCACAATAACAGACCAGAGGATGGAGAGGTCTGGTCGAGAGCCCCTACAAGTAAGTATATGATACGTATAATTTTAGTTCAATCAAAAGGTCTTGGCTAACACCAGACTAAAATAATTAAAATGACAAAAAATATGTGAATTTACTGCAGTGAAGACAAAGCACACATTTAGACATCAACATGATATTGAAAGCTAAAGGATATAACAATAAAACAAAACAAAGAAGTACAAATAGTTTGTCCATTTTTAGTGGGAGCTCCAAAGAAAGCAAGGGGGCAGGTGAACCATTTCACACCATGTCCAGTGTACAGGGTCAATGGCCCATGCTAACTTTGCACCACCCTTCATTAGAGTAAGCACCTGGCAGAAACATTCACTAAAAGGTATCAGGCTTAAGTCTGAATATAAAAAACAAAAATCACACCAACTTATCAACAGAAGGTAAACCAAATACTCCACGTCAATCCTGAAAACAAACTATTGCACTATCATCAAATGTGAAAACATGTTCATGCAATGATATCATGAACCCCAGGAGAACTATGAGAGGAAAATGTGTTGCGAAAAGCATATGACCCTTGATGGGTTCACAATAAAAGAATGTACTGTCTTGTGTTTGTTATACACAAACATCTGATGAACAGACTGGCCTTGTCTTCTTAATGTGCAATCAAAAATCCACGAGAAGAAAGGTCAGGATAATATTCAAACTATTTGAAACATGTGAGGAATGACAAGCTTCAGTGTTCCAAGATGCCACGCTCAGATCTTGTGGTTCACCGTAGACACAATGACTCCCATTGGTCAGTCACTGGAGCATATCATCGAAAATTGGTTCTGTAATACATTACCGTACCATTGGATTACATGCACCCAAATCCTATTACTTTGAATTGGCAGCAGTACACATGATTCACACTGACCATTTAGTGAAAGGCACTATGACTGTAAAGCAACAGCGGTACGTGTCAAGGTCACTTGCCGCTATTTCTCTTATAATTAGTTTTGATCACATATGGAAACACATATGGAAATTACAAACCAAAAACATCAACTTGCAGATAATGATACTTTTTCATTTAACACATGAAAGGAATCTATGATTGGTCATCGTAGATGTATTACAAATCCATGACCCAAACCAAGTGTGGAAAAATGGCGTCATCGGACACCATGTGCAGGGGGTCAATGCAAGCATGAACGCTAAAATTCTGTTTTCAAACATTTCACAGTGCCTTAGTCCAGGTTCAAGGAGACAAAGAATAGTGGTCACCATTTTGCAACAGGACTGCATCAAAGGTGGTTAGCATATGGTTTAGTCAAACATAACTTGGTCGGTTCATAATGAATTATAAATCCACACTGGGAAGTCACTAAAGAGGAGACAAAGATTACTACATTCTGACCACCAACAAGTTGAGTCCGAAACATATGTGTAGTAGGAAATGGTGGAGGACACAGAAGACTAACGGCCAATGGCATGTCACTCCTGGGGTGGCATGCAGGTAGGAAAGCTTTATTTTCCCCCTGCTGTAAGCTACTTAACTGAAACACTATAAGTATATGAGCTTTAATTGAATGAGCTCCTTCTTCTTGTACTCAGGGTCTCAGACTAAATCAATTATATGTATGCTCAATTACCAAATGCATTTGAAGAATCAAATCACCTATATATAAAGACAGGCCAAAAAGCATTGAAAATACTGTTCAATGTATATAGGGGGTAATTGTATCTTAAATCAAGCTACACTGGACTGGAGAGGCCCAGTCAAGGCCCAAACTGGTCTTGGGCAGCTGGTGTTCCGTTTCAAGGAAGACCTGGCCCGGCAGGTTTTGTTATGTTATGTTATATAGGTTTATAAGCGCACTGTTACCCAAGGGTGTCCTGGCGCTGAGCACTGTCAACCCTCCAACCTGAGCCCAGGCTGCGACTAAGCTGAAAACAACCATGTCTTCAGACCTTTCCTAAATGAAAGGTATTCCGTGGCAGACCTTTGATAAAACGGAAGGTCATTCCAGACATTGGTGGCTCTAAGAACAAAGCTCTTTTCACCCCAGTTGGCATCTCTCGCCCTAGTAACGGCCACCCGCTTTGCTTCCATTGGGCGCAGTGTTCTCCCGGGGACATACCATTGAATGCGCTTTTTTAGGTCTTCCGTTCCAGTCCCCATCAGGGACTTGAAAACCATGCTGAGAGCCTTGAATTGGGCCCGTTGTTTGATTGGGAGCCAGTGAAGGTGACGTAGGCCATTTCTGACCGACACAGGTCGAGCTGTACTAGTCTTATTGGAGCAGGGTCAAAACTGAATTGCTTAGGGCTGGATCCAAACTGAGGTGGCATGATGTCAAAAAGAACAATGCCAGGGCTTAAATTTATCGCAAGCCTTCCTGTCATAACCTTTTGTGTGTTTGGTAAAATTGTTATGGCACATATCTAATAGAAAAACAGCACAGTGTTGTCAAAGGCAATGATGCAATCAATGAGTTATCGGAGAGGTGTTTGACTTCTGAGAGATAAAATGGACTGTTACTGTGTGGTAATACAGTGTTCTTTAAAGAGGTGTGGGCTCAGCTCTTTCCTAATTTTGAACATGGTTGGTGCAGTTCTAATTGATTTAAGGGGTAATAGCCATGATCATGGGAGGACAGATGACAATTACTCTCCTAGAAAGTTGTGCAGCACAATTCAGTAGCAGAGCAGTGCTTTGAGATTTACATGTACAGTATGCCATATTGTATTTCATGTCTGCTAAACTGCATACACATTTGAAACTGCACATTCAACTCATTTGGCTAAAAATCCTCAATTTTTAAGAGTTGGTCACTACACATTGACATGTTCTATTATGGGCAACTATATGTATTCCTTTTAAACAGTTTTCTTTAACAACTCAAGAATTCCACATTTTAACAAACAGTAACTGATCACAGACACAAACTATAAAACACAAGCTAAAGAGACGCGTTTGTGCAGTAGTCCCACTGGTGACCATCGGCAAATTCTGCAATAGTAATTTGCGGAGTCGACTCACTTTCATGCAAGAGGCTGATTTAAAAACAAATGATCTCATCATAGGTGGGAGTGAGTTTTCCCCATGAACTCGACAGGACTCACAGAAAACAGGGATAGCATAACGTTGTTAACATCTTTGCTTCCCACAGAAAAGGTTTGCTTTAGAAACTGTAACTGTCTGATTTGCCCCAAATCATCTGGAGAGAGGAGTTCAGTCAGGGCATAAACTAGAAAACGAGAAGATAGAAATTAGCAAAAAATGATAGTAAAAGTGTAAAATCCACAGTTTTAATGTAAATAGATTAATACAAGATTACACTGTATGATCAGTAACAAAGATTTCTGTTTCCAACTGACAACTTTCTTGACCTTATATTGTCCACTAGGAAAATATTTGTATACACTATGAGAAGTAAACAGAAGTGAAGGTTGTTCTAGTCAAATAATGTATGTCAGTGAGGGTTGCTCTACTCAAATCATGTATGTTAGTTGATTGGTGCAGTGTAAATAATTTAAAAATATGCTTATAAGTATTTAAATAAACTAATAAAAATACCTTCTTTGGTCACACATAGTGTTGAAAATCAATACTCCACAGGTCAATGACACGACATAGCCAACAAACTGAGAAAAGGCCCAGAATGTAATACTTGAAAATTACTAGCACAAGCAGAATCAGAATTCAGTCTACAATTGTAACCCCAAACTACTCCCATGCCATACCAATAGAAAACTGTGCGCTTTGCAAATGCCAATAACTTTAGCCCTTAAAGTCACAATCCACTACAGGAGTGCACTTCTAAATCCCACAGGTCCTCAGGAAAGGCACTTAGAAATGCAAAGAGTGTCAAGCAAAGACTAACATCATGGCCCAGTGGTGGTTCAGTTGCCACTGGTCAGCTGGGCAGTCGCAAGAAAGGTCTCTTATAGCTTGCTTTATCAATGTAGATTGAAAAGGAGGCCTGCCGTGTGCCCCACTTCAGACATTTTCAAGATGGCAAAAGTCTCTGGTCCCACTAAGACTGTGCTTTGAGGGCTGTTGGTGTTTGTGGGGAGTGTACTATGGTAATCCTAATGTCCTAATGCATCTAAAACCAACATTTAGTTTGAAGTGACCAATTTACCCCCAATAAACCAAGAAACAGTAGTCAGGTAGGACAAAAGCAGGATTTTTCAGTAACCAGACAGTGGGTTCAAAAGAATTGTATTGGCATCCTGTTTCCTTTGTTTAAAGTGTGCTGCAAAGTGTCATGTGTAAACCTAACAGAGCAGTCAAGCAGGATTTGAAACTCATGCTGGATTTGACACTGTAATCTCAAAAAGGATGCTTGCAGCGCGCACCCTTTGCTGAGCTAGAAGGCGTCATTCCCGCCCATTCAGGTCGCCTTGTTACTAACAGCGAACTATTGTGTAGTTCCTCGGAAATACTTCACACCTATTTTCACACCTATTCAGAAGCTATTCCCTTGCTGAGAGAAGTTGGAGAGCAAATTCAAATTAGCCTCTAGGAACTTCAGGCAGGGAAAAGGTTTCTTTCAAAATGCTACTTTTTCTTAATATTTATTAAAAATAAGACTTCATCACTGAACTGTATTTGTAATAACTAATAAGAATGGTTGTTTAATTATTTTTCCAGTTAGTCCTATTACTGAGAAACAGTATTAGTATTTGAATTTGCACTCTGGTTTTCTACATGGGACAGCTAGGACAGCAACAGTGAAAATAGCTTTTGGTGCCAGCCACTTGGAGGATGTTAGCATTAAATTTCTACATGCCCCACTTTTAAATACCACACAACTTATCTCGTGAGCTCCAAGGCCTTTGTATGGGTGACTAATTAATATTTAAAAGAGCAAGTTTGACCTGTCAAAAAGTTGCATGCTGACAGTTTGTATTGAAGTTTTTAAACTGCACAGTCAAGCTACACAGGGTAGGCATATAGCTAATGTTTGCACTAGCATTGTACAATGGGCGCTGCAGTCCACAGGTGGCAATTAACTTCCAGGCCCTGGGTACACCATGTACCATATGCTAAAAATAAATCAATTAGGAGTATGCCAATTCAACCATATTTAAAGGGAAGCACAGGACGGTGCCACTGGTTAGCAGGGGTAAAGTACACAGAGTTCTAAAGCCAGCAAAAATAGAGGGACCAGAAAGAGGCGAAAAAATCCAGGGTCACCACATAGACAAGCATTTGCAATGTTAATAACAATGCCTTTTATTTATGTGTTTTCAAGATGAACACATATATAAAAGGCATTATCAGTTTTAATGTAGATAGCTCAAACTCTCGCAAATGCGAGACAACTTTCATAGTGGCCACGCCCCTTTCTTTAGACGCTGCTCACCGTATTCAGGTTACAACGAACCGCTTCTAAAGAAAGGGCCATGGTCACCATTAAAGTGAAAGCACATTATAGGGCACTTTTACCACCAAAAAAAGTGTTCATAAACAAATGTTTTTTGGGGGGTAAAAGCACCCCATGCTAAGCTTTCACTTTAATGGTGTCTATGTCCCTTTCTTTTGACGCGGCTCCCTGTAACCGGAATAAGGCGAGCAGAGTCTAAAGAAAGGAGCACAGTCACTATTTAAGTACAAGCATGGTATGGGGGTTTTCAGTTTAAAAAAAGTTTTGCAGTGCTGACGCTAAAGTGGATCACACTGCCAAATTAAATAAATAAAGTAGCGCGGCCGCTTTAGTTAAAGAGTAACGCCATTACTAATTAAAATAAAATCGGGTGGCGTGCTGCTTGTAAGAAAGCACGTAGTGAGCGGGATAGGGGCAAATCACTGAAGATAATAGTTCTCACAGACTAGATAAAGTAGACCGTGTAACAACACAAGTCCTCATGGGAGGTTACAAATGCAGATAAGGCGGTAGGAAGGAGGGACTACTAAGCCTATTTATGAATGAAAAGCAACGATTTAGAAAGGACAGTAACAGGAGCCAACTAAAAAGATGGGTGGGAGATGGGCGGATCTACAAGTCCCTACCTGAACACAGCATGCTCCGCAGTGCAGCGCATGTGCTGCCCAGGCTCAACCTGAAAAAGCAGGTTGCCTAAACATACAAACATATATATATAGGTGATTTTGGTCACCCACCTTCATATATTAGTTTGTCCAAGTGTCATGCACATTTTGCTCACACTCACAACAGCATACAAGAAGCACTGCATCCGTTGGCTGTCTTGCACTGTGAATGATGGCATTTTGTATGATCACATGTCCACATTGGCCTGAAAATTAGTGCACTTCAGTGCCAGTGCTGGTGTATCTGGGCTGGTAGGCTTCTCTTTCATTTTTATAGTTGTTCATATTTTTGATCATTTATTTTTCACAATGCATGTTTGCGCAAAATAATGTACGCTTACTAAGGGCAGATTTATTGGGTTTTGAATGCCTGTTCTGGTTAGATCGCCTTGTGACCAGGAGACTGCACCATTAAAAACCTTCATTACGAAAAAACAGGCTGATTGCACACTATATGTAAACATGTAGGGGCAGTTACCTACTCAGAAGCTTGTAGAAGCTCCACCTAACGGGTAGAATCGATACACGGTTCAGGTTATCAAAATTGTTAATGTCTAGCTTTGTATACATGACTTAATACATAAATATAGTCTGTTTCTAAAATAACCCACTATTACAGGATCAGGGTCATGCGGAGATGAAGGGGTCTGCTCAATGTGACACAACTTAGCCAAGTGGGGAATCTTCAATCAGACCTTTGGCGCCTGGGATTCACAACCAACTGCCCGCCACTGGACCACATGCCCCTGGAGTAGAGTCCGTATGATCAACACACTGTTTAATGTTAAGATTAAAACAATGGTCTAATTGATTTTCTTTTTTGGGGGGAAGCCCTACTCCCGGTTTGCTGAATGGCATGGTTTCTGCATACCAAGACTGTTTAACTTCGATTCCACCTCTTGTCCCTTTCTTCCACCACCATACGACAGCCTGTTTCTTCAGCTAACTCATGCGTATTTTTTTAGTCCCTGCTTTTGCCTTTTTTCTCTATTTTCCTTTCTTTCCCTCGTCTTCTTCAATCTTTCCGTTGTGCTTTTCTCTTTTTTACTCAGGGTTCAAATTTGATAATGGAAAATAAGTCCTGATCCCCAAATATGAGTGCGACACCCCACACCTGCGACCACCAACACAAGTGAAGCACTGGATGAACCCCATGAGGTCAGGGGCGGCTCCTCTGCTAAAGCGAGGAGTGTCGCCCGACTGCTGCTGTGCAGCAGTAAAAGAAAGAAAAAATGAAATGATAATAATATGATGTTATTATCATTTTATTATTCCCTGCTGCGTCAGCATGAGGGCGGGGCTACTCTGCTGACCGAGCAGGGGTGGAATGGTCGGCACACTAAAGTGCGCATGATGCTTTGACCTGCCCTCTCGTGCTCATCTTTGATGTTTTATGCCCAGGTATAGGGGGGTCATTTGGGCATACTCCCATAGTTGTATTCTGCCCTCTCGTGCCGGCCAAACAGTCATGCGCACTTTCTCATGTTTTCCATGCAGGCTTGCCGCCTGCATGGACAACATGCCCAGGCCCCCAGTCCTGTCTGAGCACCGAACCGCGGCCCTCAAACCAATCACAGCGCTACATTGCAGCAATGTGATTGGTTTTGGGGAGTCTGGAGGCTTCCTATTCGGCGGAGGATAAACAACATGGGACACAGTTGCAAGGAGGTGATTTTTTCTTTTTTTCACAATGATACCCCCTAACCTCTAAGAGTGTAAATTATGTACAAAGAAATAACTGGCCACCTCGTGAGGAGACATTGAAAAAACTGCCCAAGAAAAGTCACAACATGCACCCATCATGCCACACCAAATACTTTGCTAAATAGAGATGCTCACTGTCAAGTAGTTCTATGAAGTTGTAGATAGTACTTAAAATGAAAAGAAAGCGTTTTGACTCTGATTGTTGAACATATGTGGGATGGACGCCTCTCAGGGCTGTGAGAGAAGCAGATGCAAACCTCTACTCCTAGAGAGCATGGGACATTAGCAGAAGAATCCCCTAATACTGCAGTAGACCTCTGTGAGAAATACTGACATCTATTTGAGACAATAAAGTGCTTTAAATATTCGCAGTAGCAACAACTCTAAGCGATTTACTGCTGCTAAACTAATCCAAACAGAGAAAAGAACTTTAACAAGCTGTGAAAATAGACCTGGTAAAACTCAAATGCACATACCAGCTGTATGCCTTGAGGTTTTTTGCTTCTTTCCTTTAGGAAATTAGGATCTTTGATAAAGTCAACACTTCAGTGAATCTCTAAACCTCATGAATCAAAATCAAATTTATGTTTATAAAACACTACATTTGTGTTATTGCATTAAAAATGAAAGTTTAGGATATGTAGAAACCATGATGCAGATAAACTATCTATTACGAGGGTGCTTGATAAAGCCCTGACACAAAGCAGATGTGATATTTGTGTGCTGGCTAAGGCCCTAGAGTACCGCTACCCCACACTCTGTGTCACACATGTTCTGGTTGGTGAGAGTTCCTCTCTGTGCCAAGGGTGCAAAGACAACTGCATCCCACAACAGGGGAAACATCACTTACAATGCATTTATTACAACGCACTACCATTACAACGCAACCATTACAACGCATTGCGCTGGGGGGCGCTCTAGGATAGGGAATATATTTAATTTACTATCCAACACCTTCCCTACTATCCACGGGGACTGGAGTTGGAATAGTAAATTAAATAAATCACTATCCAGCGCTTAAAAGCACTATGCGTTGTAGTGGTATGCGATGTAAAAACCGCGTTGTAACAGCAGGCGTTGTAATAGCCTGCATTGTAACATCACCTATCCCACAACAGAGCTCTGTGGAGATTATTAACACTTATTTACCTCCAAAATCAAAGCTCTCGGTTGCACCAGCACAGAGATGTTGAGACCAATCCTTAAACAGTGTTACTCTGCAGATGCCACAGGTTCCCTATACCAGTGGCATAACAAAACCTCAGGAGGGGGCCCCCATTACCCATTCCCTAACTGCCCTGCTGGTTCTGGGTGTTTTATTTGTTTGCAGCTGGCCAGCCCAAATGGTCCCCCTTTGAGGTGAATGGTGTTGGAGCCCCCCATACCGCAAGGGCTGCAAGGACCTCTGTTACTCCCCTGCACTATACTACACTTGTTCCAGACATTACTTACCACCAAGCATGAAACGCTGTAGGAGACCACTTGGACCAGACCTGTGCCCGTGGCACACAGCTCTTCAAGAAATACTGCTTCAGCCATGCTCTGGGCTTGATGGTTCTAACCAGTAGGCTTTTCTTACTCCTTCTACAATCAACCACACCATTCCTGTCCTGTTAGTAAAGAACAGTCGGGGCACCGCTGGCAGGACTAGTTGTAAACGAGGGCATGTGTCCTGCTTCACCCTGGTCTAGAAATGGTTGTCCACATATTGACATGTATGCTCTTGTGCACCACCCACAGCTTGAGGCAGGCTTGAGTTGCCTTCCTGCATCACTGGAGAGGTGAAGCAGTGCCAGCACCATTTCTACTAATCATCCCAAATCAAACACAAGGGCAGAGTAATACAGGCATAAACCGGTGGTTTTAGAGCCATGCACAGTTCCACTATACCTGCCAAACTGTCAGACATCTCTTGACTGCAGTTTCCCTGGATTTTACATTTTTACTTGACTCTGTAAAAAAGCTTTGTTTATTTACTTGGGAAAGTGGACCTTCCTGCACTAAAACAATCCTGGCTGTAACCCAGGCACCCTTGCACCGTGGTGCTGGCATTGGTGCTTTGCTGCACTCAGTGCACCAGTGACCAGAGTGGGCAAGAACAATCCATATCTTAGTAGCTATGGCACATTCCTACCCTCTCCGTCATTGAACGCAGCACAACAAGCTGTCTTGCTTTGTTATGATCCATGGCTTGCTAGTAAATCTGCCCCTAAACCTTCATTCCACCTCCCGGATATCAGATTCCTCTCAAACAAGGACGCAACCTCCCTCTGTTCCTCTTCTGATATGGATAGCGAGGAAAGTTTCAGATGGATATACTGTGTATGTGGGAAAACAAGATGTGTTCTTGACATATTTCTTGAGAAGGAGATCTGCTTGCCGAAAAACGTGGTTCAAGATTATTTTTCTTCAATTGATCCTTGCACTATGTCTCAAGTTGATCTTTTGACATTTTATCTTGATATAAACATGCATTTCACTAGATTTGGCTGGTATTATATCACTATATCGCGGGTGAAATATAGGCTAGCAAGTTTAATATATGCATGACATTGACTACCAACATATTGTCAAGGTAAGTAGATCTGCAGTTAAGAACAGTAAGTCTATATTTCCTTATTTTTAGCTGTTGATATAACGGGTACAATATTTTTACAGGTTGATATTTCGACGACAATATTGTGACACACGACATGACGGATGTCTCTACATTAAGCATAGAGGCAAAATATCACCAAAGAGAACCTGGCACCAGAAGAGGACTACTCTGTATAACATCAAAGTCTCCTAAGACATGTATTTTTTTGGCCCGCTGATAAATATGAGTTGTATTTGTGCTGATGTCACATTCTTGCACAGGGCCATGGTCATGGGGGCTATCACTTCAATTTTATGTGATCCAGAACTTTAGGATCTGTGAATTCCTGAATGAACAGCTTTTCAAAGTACCATATGGAACCCATTACAGATGTTTCACATTGTGGGAAATTATCATATATTTGATTTTGAAAGACACCAGAATATTAATTGTAGGTGATCCGAAAGATACCCCCGCTGGACTACAATTGTCAGTGCTGGCTATTAAAGAGAGCCGCAGCCCCCTTGACATGATTGCCTTAATCACCTATTGAGGAGGAGGGGATCTGTTGCTTGTGGTTTTCAAGTATTCTCTGAACTTTTGGTTACGCCACAATAAGGAGGTACATTTTGTGTACAAATTTGCCTAGTATGTTGGCCTTTGTTGAGTGGAAGTGACTATGACCCCATAAAACCTTGACGGCACTTTGATCCAAAACCGCATAGAACGTAAAAGCTAGTCAGCACTCCCTTTGCCGCCACCAAGCGCTTCCAAGACAAGAATCAGGGAAAATCCTGCTCACTCCACAGGTAGCAGGAGTTCTCTGCATTTAACTTCTGGAACCAATATAAATTGAAATAATGCTTTGTTATGCCCACGTGCATTGGAGAAGAGGTTTTCCATGTGTATACACTCCAGAAAATGTAAATTCATGTGGTTAGCAAACATGTGCAATTTACTAGTCATTGATTATTTTAGACTGAGTGTGCAACGTGTACCACCCCTTGCGGTACAGCCAACATCATGTCAGGAAACGGGCTCTGTGTGCTTAGTACAAACTCCCCCTGGCTTGAATAATGTATTTAAGTGTACATCCAACCAGATCATGGCCTCTGAATATGCATGGTTGAAAATCACATTCTCTAGAGCTTGGAAAAGCCCGAAACCCTGCTAAATGAGGGATGCATGTGAGCCGCTCATACTAAAGGACCCATTCTGATTAGCTTTAGGACTTTTTAAATAGGGAAACCACTTGTTGAATGTGCAGAGACTGTTGTGTTCTGTTACTAGGTATTTGTATAGCATAACATTCACCACTGACTCTGATGTTGTAAGCTGACTGTGCAGGGCTGGCAGAACTGCTACAGCAGCCTCAAAGCATCAGGCCTAGACTAGGATGGGGGGTGGGGACTTCCATGCCTAGGTCCTGGCCACCCACACTGGGCTATGAAAGCAGCCCTCTCGAGTCTGCAGCTCGCCCGCAAAACCCCAGTGTCAGAATGGCGGTCCTGCCCATTTTAATCAGTCGGAAGCTGCCAGCGGCTTTCCCAGGGCAGGAGTCACCCGGCTTATCAATCTCTTGGCACAAGAATATCTTGTGCACTGTCAACAAATACGAGATAGCATTTTAAAGATCTGTCGACACGAAATGGTGTTCATTTATTGTGGAATGGGGAAAGCACATCTATGTCTTGACTGGTGAGAGTAATAATCTAAGGTGCAAAATGCCCTTAAACGTGTATTGTTTAATGCAAAACGATAAATGTGGCATGAAATTCATTGAACCCCTTTCTTTATTTGGGATCCACCTTTGCTTTTGAAGTTTTAAGTCTGGAAAAAAAGACAATTGCAAAAGCCTCACCCTCGTTTTCCAAACTTTACACATTTTTTTTTAAAAAAAACAGTTTTGATCAATAAGAAAGATCCCCAAAAACAGTTACTGTAGCAAAACATGCCACAATGTCGGACTGAGTTTGCAACCTACGTATATTTTGTAACCATCTTCAGCGCTCCGAAATACCCAGAGGGCTCCAAGGCTACAGAAGCCTTCTAAATAAATACATTTACAAAAATAAACCGCTGTGCGACCCCGCGAACTTTCATTAGAAAGTGTGTTTCCGGAGTATAACCAGACGCTCAGAAAGAAGTTGGTCGTGGTAACTCAGCCGGGCTTCTAAATTCCTAAAATTGATGGGAAACGTAAAATGAACACATTCTTCGAATTTTTCAAATAACTGCATGCCTTCCTCAAAAATATCACACCATGCACTGACCTTAAACATTTACGCATTTGTTGCAAATATTATATGCGGCGCACATCACATTTGGAATGTTTGATAATAGATGTTTCCCACAAAATACACTTGTGAATTCCGTCATTTCTCTAATCTAGAACCAAGATTAAGGCGCGTGCATTCGCGTGACAGACCCCCTTAATTCAGTGCACAGTAAATTAAGAATGAGATGAAAGCAAGCACCAGATGTGACAGGTGAGAAGCGCATGCAAAAATACTTCTCTCCACTAGGGGGCAAACTGGCCAAGGAAACGCAGACTGCAGCAGCTCCACCAGACGCCTCTGAGTTAACTAAAATCGCGCAAAGAAACTCGAACCACACACGCCCCACAAATATTCACATGTCAAACAAAACTGCTTCGTCCATACAGCTGCGGAAGAACGTTGACTGTATTAAAGCGAGGCTGAAGTTTTCAAAGTAAATGCTTTCTGCAGACGTAAAAATAAAACACGAACATCTGGATGCGCGTTTTTGTTTTTTATTTTATTATTTCTTAGTAGGTGAGGTACATCTCGCCAAGAATTTTTTTTCAAGTGGAAACACCGACAGCTGCCTTGCATTTTCGGCGACGGGATTTTATTTTCTCAGAATGTAGCTATTTTACTCTACTCGCCCCTTCCCCAAAGTATGGAATTTCCACTCACGCGATGTTTAAAAAAAAAACCACATAACGCCTGTTTTTCCGTCCAACGTGACGCACGAATGAAAAACGCGCAATAAACATACACAACGATTGAAAACAAAGGCTTGCAACCCGTGTAAAGCTAGCACACTTACCTGCACAATACCTTTGAATCGCTACCTGGCAATCTATATTTCGCCCAACTCACTAAACAACACCAGAAACGGCGTAGTGTCCTTTCCACGGAAGACTTTCCGTGAGCATTCTTTCTAAGATGAGCACTGCCATCTGCAGAAATGGAGGGAACATCTGGAAGATATTCTGCGCTCCGTGACGCGAATGAGAGGAAGATGATGTTTTTGTAAGCAGAGAAATGGTGGGGAAATCCTAAAAACTGTGAAAAACGCGAACAAAGCAACAAATACTCCCTCTAGCAACCTCAAAATATTGAGTATTCCGCACAAAAAGCCCGTGTTTCATTTTGCAAAGGCCCGCTCCAAATCAACTCGGCATAAAAAGGCACAAGGTCCTCTTAAATAAACTCTGGCCGCTGGCTCCTGCCCAAAAACCACAAAGTTTAAAGGCTGGCGCACGGTTATCTACGATAATAAGATTTTGAAAACAGGGATCAAAGTTGCCTAATGCAAAAAAAAAGGTCCTGGCCCAAAGCAGAAATTGTAAAAACTAGCACAACGCCTTCAAATAAAATTCCTAAAAGGAGGTTCCTTCCTACGAATCGGGTTTAAACTCGCGTGCCAGCCAGTTCCGAATACCCCTGGACGGAAAGTGATGACTCTGTCCATTCACAATTTATACACTAGGATGTGGCAGTGGGTTCCTTTTAAACATGAATAATTGCCAGGTGCGAGTTAAAAAACACTGCTTTCTTCCACCAGGTGAGAGTAAAAATAACAGCTTTTTTTCACTCCACGAGGAAACCGCCTTGCCACCTTTTAAGCCCTCACACTCCGTCTAGACGGGAGCAGGGTTGTAAACATTGCACAATATCCCGGAGCCGCGCGGGGCTGGTGGCAGACAATCACTGGAGGCCGTGCCATCCTTCCCTGCTATGAGGGAGGGGGTCAGCAACAGTTGGCATCGCTTGTCCCGGTGCCAGGCGCGCCTGCAGCTGACAAACCTACCGGGGGTCCCTGGTGTCCAGTCTGTGCTGGGGGGGTCCCGGGGCTGCCGTGACGGGCCGGGGCTTGGAGCGGGCGTCCTCTTCGCGCTGCTGGAGCTGAGTGTTGTTTTCAGACCGAGTCCTCTCTCTCGCACCACTCCCGTCCCTCCCCCGCCCTCTCCTGCTGCAGGGTGAGGTCACAGGCGGAGGGTGTGGAAAGAAAATAAAGAGCGCTCCCTGGAACTTAAAAACACACACGAGGTTCGCCCTTTCCCTCCCACACCTCCTCCTCCTCGGTTTTAAAATTTTAAAAAATGCACTCAGGAGCTCTCCATCCCTGGCGGGGGAGGAGGTGAACGTGTCGGACGACAGCGAACCATTTCAGGGACAGAGGGGGCGGAAGAGCTCCACCCCTGCCAGGAGAAAACAAACAAGACCCGTTCCGTGGCTTTCATCGCTGCTCTCTGAAAATAGCAAAAATTAGCATTCTTCCCCCCACTTTTCTGACTTTATCTTCGATAAGTCGTTTGACAGCCAACTTCTGTCACACACTCGTCGTCTGCGCACAGCGAAAGCGACAATAAAAGGTCACACCTTCCCCGAGACGGACGCGTCCCTTTCCCTTGCGCTCCGGGCGCGCACGCTCGCTCGGCTGGCTGCGGGGATGGATGGGTGTTGCGCGATCTGTAATTGCGCCTCTCCAGCTCTTTGTGTTTTTAAAATTACATACAACCTGAGAGACGGGGTGTTGGGGGCAGAAGGGGCCCTCCTCGACACCATTCATTAAAGAGATTAACGGGGGAGGGGGTTTCGGATGTGGGTCCTTGGGGTTCACTTTTGATGAGTGCTTTGTAAACTCTTTAAAACCTAAGCCTTACTGGTACAGGTGGCTCCCCCCCTCCCCCCCCAGTCTATTGCGCATCCTGGGGGGTGAGGTTGAGTCCTCAGAAGTGACCAAGGATGACGGGAAGGAGTTGCCTACGATGACGTAGAATGCGAGACCAAAGTTAGGGTACCACAAAGGAGCCGTTCTGCAAGACTTACCCTCCTGGGCTAGGTTGGAGGTTATATTTTCTTCCTTCCTATTTAAAAAAACACGTAAGAATCACATATAAATATTCTCCGCAATACGCTACACGCTGCATTAATCACATGTTCATCAAAAGTCTACTGTGAACATCCATATACACTTTAGAAAACAAGTGCAATAGGGGGGCAGGGAAGGCGTGGGGAAGATGTTTATGGATATATGTCTTGCAACGGGATTTAATTCAAAATAGATTAATCAAACGCCCATTTTTCACGAAAAAGCAATGAAAGTACAGCTGTGGCTAGAGTCACGAGAGTTTTTTTTAATGAACTGGCAAAACACCCATTGATAATAATGGCTTTTTTTTTATAGCGCTTCATACCACACTTCTACGATTTAGAGGCACTGTAAACAGATGTACTCTAACCGGTGTTTATCACACCGCTCAGAATAGAGGAGTGATCAACACATGGTTACTAATTTGATGCATGGGTTAACTGATCTACAAGAGCCAGTAAAGTAGTGCAGTGTTTGGGGTAGCAGCCTGCCATCAACTACTATAGAATGCAGTAAAATTAATTCTATGGCAGGACCGGAGGCTTCTGATTATGCTTTCTCATTTATTTACTGCAACAACAGCAGCCAATGAAAATGAAAGTACACATGTAAAAAATAAAATTTCTCATGAGGCTTTGAACCACGCCTCTCTTACAACAACCAATCACAAAGGTATCATGTCTATAAATCCTGGAGACACTACTCCGGCCTCCTCTTTCTTTGCTGCTCCGCAGCCCAGATAAGTGCTCTTTCCTTTCATGTTTGCTCTATTTCTTGTGCTTTATGCCTTTTATATTGGTTGATGCCATTGACTATTGTTTCTTATTATTCATGTATATTGCATGGCTTGATTGATCGCTTCACGCTCTCTTGGCACTGTTTATTCATACATTGTCCGCTTTGCTCTTAGATTGGGGCCGGAGCTTCGCTCCATTCCCCGCTTCCCCGTGGTGGCGCGTGTTGCGCACCTAGGCCCGTCCTATCATTCCTCCGACTCCCTGTCGTCGCTGCCCGCGGCCCACGCTTCGGCTAGCTGCACTAGTGAGGGGTTAGCCCCCCCTCGGGGACGAGCGTACGTAGGAGCCGTTGAGGCCTTACGCACGTCTCGTGGAGCCCGCGCACGCCGTGTTGTCACGCGCAGTTCTCGAAGGTGCCAGATCGACGCTCTGCCCCCGGCTGAAGTGGGGATCGACGCAGCTTGGGCCAGGAGCCGTGGGCGCATTCCGTGCTTTTGGGCAGCTTATATTGGTCCAGGCGACATACCCTTTTCCTCCGTTAGTCCTAGAGTGGGACTAGACCTTGCTCTTGTCTTTTCCTTGGTATTTCCGGCTCCTGCGCCTGGCACCCCCCACCCTCGACGCCCTTGCTTGGGCTGGTCTCTGCTTCCCGCTGGGGATTAGAGTTGGAATTTTGGATTCCTGATTGCGATGGCAGACGCTGAGTACTGCGAAGAGGAGGATGCTGCGTATGGTTATCAGGGACAGCAAGAATTCTATGAAGGGGACTCCATGGAGGAGATCATAGACAAAAAACTCGATGCCAAATTGGATAAAGACCTCTCCTCGGCCCTCTCCCCTTTGGCCAAGAAGTTGGACCTTCTGGTCCCGGGTAAGCCGATACCCGCTCTGGGAAAAGATCCCCTTCACCCCCCTCCCCCGAACAAGGCGGCTCTTGACCTTTCCTGGCCGTATGCCCAGTCTTACGACAAACTTTATAAGTCCCAGGAGTCTCGATCCCAAGACAAGCCTGTTACCCCTCCCCCCAATTCCCCCCTGGTTATCACCACGACGGATACTGGCACCGATACCGATTCTTCGGATGCTGCCCCGCGCAAACGCACTAAAAAGCGTAAGCACACTTCACCGGTCATTCCCACTCCCTTTTTATTTGATCCAACGGACATTGTCCACCCCAGATCTTCCGACTGGGTTCCCCCTCCTGCGGTGGCGACTATCTGGAGACTCATCTCCGCAAGGGATTCGACAAAGAGGTTCGTGCCCGCCTGAAATCTGAATGCCCGCGCCCTGATTTGCCCCACAAAGTGGCTCTCCCACCCGACATAGATCCTTCCATGACCACTTTTCTTAAAAAGTATAAAAAGGATCCGAAGAAAGGGATTGATCGCGCGCTCAGAGCGTGCCAAGATAAGGTCCTCGACCTTTCGGGCCCGTTGGCCAAGATCCTGGAATTGGCCCTGCAGGCGCAAGAGACTGGTGCCGCCATACACCCCGAGGTTCTGGCGGGTTGGGCTCAGAGGGCCATTTGTATGCTGGGCAACGCGAATTGCGCCCTTGCCTCGGAACGGCGGAAGTCCGTCCTTCTCCGGATCGACCCCCAACTGGTGGAATTCGCTTCCTCGGAGCCGGGTCCTTTGGCGGAAGGACAGTTGTTTGGGGACAATTTCGTTAAAGATATTGCAAAATTTGTGAACACTTTTGCTTCTTTGGACAAGTCTCAGGCATCGCTGAAACGTGTTCTGCAGGTCTCTGGTAGGGCCGGGCGTGGCAGAGGACGCTCGTCCGGCCGCTACTCAAATCCCAGTCCTCAAAGAGGCTACGCCCCTAGACGGGGAAGAGGGTACATGCAAGAACCGGATCAAGCCGGATTTTACCCGTCCCGTTCACGCGGCTTCAGGGGCCGCTATAACAAAGGAATCAATCGAGGCTACAAGAACTTCGATAACCAATCTTCTGGTAAGTCTCTCTCTTCCTTTACTTCCGTTAGGGGGAAGATTACGCCATTTTGTCAAGAATTGGGCAGCTCTTACTTCAGATGTGTGGGTCCTTCGGACCGTCCAGGGTTACGAGATAGAGATGGTGTCTTGCCCCATTCAGCCCTCCCCCCGTCCTCTCCTTTTTTCCCATCTCGAACAGAGTTTTATAGACTCAGAACTAGACGAGCTTTTGACAAAACAGGCCATTGCTGTAGGACCCTTCCTTCCGGGAGGCTTCTGCAGCAACGTCTTTCTTGTTCAAAAGAAAGGAGGCGGTCAGCGCCTCGTGTTAAATTTGATCGATTTCAACCCCTTTGTCACGTATCGACATTTCAAGATGGAGGGCATCCATCTTTTGCGAGACCTTCTCTTGGAGAACGACTGGATGGTCAGACTGGACCTTAAAGATGCCTACTTGACGGTCCCAGTCTGCCCATCACATCAAAAGTTTTTGCAGTTCCCCTGGAAAGGGCGTTGGTTTCGTTAGGAGGTGCTTCCTTTCGGACTGTCCTCGGCCCCTTGGGTGTTCACCAAACTACTCAAGCCAGTGGTCTCCCGCCTCCGGGAGATTGGAGTTCGGTTGATTGTCTATCTAGACGATATGCTGATCCTAGCTCAGGACCGGTCCCTCCTTCTCACGCATTTGGAGTGGACGACGTCTTTATTGCAGAATCTGGGATTCGTGATCAACACCAAGAAATCGGTGCTGATACCGGATCGGCAGATGGAATTCCTAGGCTTCCTGATAAACTCAGTCTCGGCCCAGCTTCTCCTTCCTCTGCCGAAGATCAGGTCGATCAAGAGAGAGATCACAGCTACCCTGGCCAAAGAGAAGATTTCTTTGAGGGTTTTGGCACGGATTGTGGGCCTTCTGGCCTCGTCGATTCAGGCCATTTTTCCCGGACCTTTGCATTACAGAGCCCTGCAGAGGCTCAAGATCTTCTACCTACAGAGAAACTTTCACTACGATCATTTGATCCCTCTCTCCTCCGAGTCCAGGGAGGAGCTTCAGTGGTGGTTGGACCACATGTCGGCTTGGAACGGCCGAGCTATTTTCGGCACAGCCCCGGATGTGGTGGTGGAATCCGATGCCAGCCAGTGGGGCTGGGGCGCTCGCTGCGGCGAGTTTGCCACAGGAGGACGTTGGTCTGCAGACGAACTATCACTTCACATCAATTGTCTAGAGCTTCTGGCAGGGTCCTTTGCCATCAGATCTATCTCGCCGCTGAAGAGCAATTGTTGTATCCTCCTTCGGATGGACAATGTCTCCGCGGTGCGATACATCAATCGATTAGGCGGGACGAAGTCCCGGATGCTGGTGCACATTGCGAAGGAATTCTGGCACTTCTGCCTGGATCGCAAGATCTCCGTGGTGGCGGAATACCTTCCCGGGAAACTCAATCAAGTAGCGGATTGGCATTCCCGATTTCTCCGGGACTCCAGCGATTGGAGGCTCCATCCATCGCTGTTTTCCCGGATCATGTCAGTACGAGGCCCGGTAAACAGACAAAATATCGACTACAAAATATCGAATGGACAAAATATCGACTTCAAAATATAGGATGGACAAAATATCGAATGGACAGAATATAGTCATCAAAAATATCGTTTTTAAGGTAAGTAATGTAATATCGAATTTTAAAAATATAGAAAGTCAAAATATCGAAGTATATAATATAGGTTATTAAAATTATCGAATTTTTAATAATATCTAATTTTTTATAGTTTTTTTAATGTTATTATATGTGTGAAAAGTGTGTATTTCTGTTATAATTTATTTTATTTAATTAATTTTATGTTATTTAATTTTTGCGTAATTTAATTCTGTAGCGGGTTGTGGGTTTATAGGGGAATAGGGTTAGAAGTAATTTAATTATAATTAATTAAATCTGTAAATGTATTTATTGATATTCATTTTGAATTAATTGTTTATTAATTTTTATTTGGTAATTAATTAAATTTTAATTGTCAATTAATTTTATTTAATTGATTAATTGATAATTATGTTAATTTTACAAATTTATTTTCTGTAGCGGGTTGTGGGTCTATAGGGGAATAGGGTGGGAAGTAATTTAATTATAATTAATGAAATAATTGAATTTATTTATTGGTATTTATTTTGAATTAATTGTTAATTAATTTTAAATTGCTAAATAATTAATTGTTAATTTGGAATTAATTTGTATTAATAGGTAACTAATTGTAATAATTAATTTTAATTAGTATTTTTAATTGATTACTTATTATATTATATTAAATTGGTAATTACTTTTAATTATTTTTAATAGATATTAATATATATATATATATATTTTTTTTAATAATATATGAAGTATTTACTTTCCCTACTCTTGCACTCACTGGAGTGGGGATAGTAATTTTTACCCCTACGTTATCCAACGCTTTCCCTACTGTTGCACTCTCTGGAGTGGAAATAGTCATTTTTACCCCTACGCTATCCAACGCTTTCCCTACTGTTGCACTCACTGGAGTGGGAATAGTAATTTTTACCCCTACGCAATCCAATGCTTTCCCTACTGTTGCACTCACTGGAGTGGGAATAGTAATTTTTACCCCTACGCTATCCAACGCTTTCCCTACTGTTGCACTCACTGGAGTGGGAATAGTAATTTTTTACCCCTACGCTATCCAACGCTTTCACTACTGTTGCACTCACTGGAGTGGGAATAGTAATTTTTCCCCTACGCTATCCAACCCTTTCCCTACTGTTGCACTCCCTGGAGTGGGAATAGTAATTTTTACCCCTACGCTATCCAACGCTTTCCCTACTGTTGCACTCACTGGAGTGGGAATAGTAATTTTTACCCCTACGCTATACAACGCTTTCCCTACTGGAATAGTAATTTTTACACTCCCCCTATCCTACGGTAATAATATTATATATTTTTTAATAATATTATGTTAATATATATATGTTTTAACAAATAAAATTGTAATTTTTTTATAACTTAAATTAATTATTTAATATTTTAAGGTTATTTAAGTATTATTAAGTATATTTTAGTTATTTATTTTTAATAATGTTTTAATTTTACATTATTTTTAAGAAATTCGATATTTTTACAAAGTATATATTTTTAAACGATATTATGGAGTCGATATTTTTGTACCTACTTGTTTGTAGATAGGAAGTCGATATTTTGTCTGTCGATATTTTGGCATTGACATTTTTAGTAGTCTATATTTTGTCCCTCGATATTATGTCAGTGATCCACGAGGCCCATGTCGGATAGACCTGTTTGCCTCGCGCCTCAATGCCCACCTTCCTCTGTTTTACAGTTGGAGACCGGACCCGATGGCACTGGGGACGGATGCGTTCCTTCATCATTGGAGACATCAGAGGAATTATGCGTTTCCACCGTTTGCACTGATCCCGAGAGTAGCGGCATTGCTGCGCCGACAGGAGGCGACGGTGGTGCTAGTAACGCCTTATTGGTCGACTCAGTCGTGGTTTCCCACACTGTTGGAATTGTCAATAGACCTCCCCTTCCGGCTCCCAGCCTTCCCAACGCTTCTGCAGGACCCAGTGGAGACGTGCCACCCCCTGGTCCTGCAGAACCAGCTGTCATTAATGGTATGGACGCTCTCCGGAGACATGAACGCCTTGCAGGCCTTTCACGAGAGGCTTCCAGCTTTATGCAGCAAGCGTGGGCTCCTTCCACCCGAAAACGATACTCTGCTTCGTGGAAGAAGTGGGTGGGTTGGTGCCTTTCAAAACAGGTGGATCCCGTGGGATCAAATATAACAGAGGTACTGAACTTTTTGTCAGAGTGTGCGACTTCTGGCCTGGCCTACAGGTCGGTTAACAACTTTAGGTCTGCTATTTCTGCTGGTCACGACCACATAGATGGTAAACCTGTGGGGATGCATCCCTTGGTATGTAAGTTACTTAAAGGCGTGAGTGTGGCCAACCCTCCTCGGCCCAGGTATTCCACCATGTGGGATGTTAATAAAGTTCTGAATTTGTTGGAATCCTGGCCCGATAATGGTGATTTGTCTCTGAAACAGCTTTCTGCCAAGCTTACTATGCTGTTGTGCCTTATTTCATGTCGGAGGGTTTCAGATGTCAGAGCTTTGGATTTGGCTGGGAGGATGTTTTCACCCCAAGGTGTATCCTTTGTCATTACTAGACGTACTAAGACCATGTCCCGTTCAGTTGATTATCCTGCCTTTCCTCATAACGGCAGGCTGTGTGTTCTTCAATGTCTTAAATGTTATGAGGAGCGTACTAGTGTACACAGGGCGGATCCTCTGGGGCAGTTATTGATATCTATTCAAAAACCGTTCAAGCCAGTCGCTGCTGCTACTTTAGCCAGATGGGTCAGGTGGATCATGTCGGAAGCCGGCATTGATATTTCTGCTTATGGGGCACACTCTGCGAGGGGTGCGATGGCTTCTAAGGCTTACTTATTGGGTTCCCGCTTGGAGGACATTCTGAAGGCAGCTGACTGGCCCTCAGATTCAATGTTTAAGGTGTTTTATTACAAACCGATTCCTCATGTTTCTGATGCTGTGATTGACGAGCTTTAATGTGAGCTTTGAACCAGCATAATTAGAAGCCTCCGGTCCTGCCATAGAATACAAAATTTTCTAGCTATCGCGACAAGAATTTTAGATTCTATTAAGGACACGGAGGCGAGGATTATCCCACCCGTTGGTACTGTTATACAACTGTTGTTGTTGATGTGGTTTTGCCTAACTGTTTTGCCCACCCTTACAACGATCTAGGTTGTGGTGGAAACTTTTCTCAAACTTCCTTTTTATGTTCTAGGAAACGACTCCAACAAGAGTTGAAGACCGCCTGTGCTTTTGGCTGTCGCTCCTTCCGGATGGAGGTTTTCCTTTTCTGTTCAAGATTTCTCCGTTGGGACTTCTGCTGGATCTGTTTTCCGTTACAGTATTAAACTTTTCAGTGTGATGAGACTGTTACTGACTTTCGCGCAAAGAAAGAGGAGGCCGGAGTAGTGTCTCCAGGATTTATAGACATGATACCTTTGTGATTGGTTGTTGTAAGAGAGGCGTGGTTCAAAGCCTCATGAGAAATGTTATTTTTTACATGTGTACTTTCATTTTCATTGGCTGCTGTTGTTGCAGTAAAGAAATGAGAAAGCATAATCCTCGCCTCCGTGTCCTTAATAGAATCTAAAATTCTTGTCGCGATAGCTAGAAAATGTTGTATTCCTTAATATGTTTGACTTTCTGAGCTCATCAGAGGAGAACCACTTGCTCCCGACACCAGCGAGTCTCTCAGGACAAGTCAGTGCTTGAAATGGACATGTAAAGTGCGGGTGCACATATTTGCTACTGAGAAGTGTCAGTACGCTCCAATAAAAAATATTGCACCAGTGCTCAGAAGAACTGGCACTCGCCCTTTCAAATGAAAGAAGTAAAGGTACTGAGTACCTGACAGGTCCTGCCCATTTCAAGCACTAGTCCAAGCCAAGCCAAACGACTTCATAGCCTAGAAGGACACAAGCTCTCCGAAACTAAGAACCAACTGTGGAATTCTAGTTTGTGAGCTAAACATTATCTGCGCCAACTTGTCACCCACGTACAACGTGCACGATCACCATTTTAGGCGTCATGGTCTCCCTGTCCACGATCGATCGCCAGCGCGCCCCTCTGACCCAGCAAGCATCCTCCGCGCACCCTGGCTCCCCCTCCCTCCCCTCATGAACATAACCCTTCTGCATGACCCTGTCCTTGGGAGTCACGCAAGCGCCTGACCAACACCTCCTCTCCTCCGATGAATGCCCCTCTGTTGATCAACCTTCCCTCCGCACTGGATTGTCCACGAGGCATGAATACCACTCCTTTGATGACCCCTCACCCCGTGTCCAGCTGTCCACACAGGTCCGAAGCCATCGCCTAAGCCGGGAGATATCATTTACTGCCCCTTATTGTATGAGGTCGCTCTCCTTCAAAGGACCCTCTATTGATCCAGGCCTCCCCACCCCCTGTGATATGATCAGGCGCACACATCCTAAGACTCGGCAGAACACTCAGCTGCGTGATGACCCCCCTCCTCTTATCAGCAGGTTGAGGACCTCTATTGTGAAGGTATATGGGGGTGGGATTGACACGAGGATTGCGGGGATGTCTTTTTCCGGGCTTCACAATGTTCTGATTATACTAAAGAAAGGTCACATGCCATAAACCAGTGTATAAGAGGCCAGGCCTCCGAGAGGCTGTTAGAGCACCTCGAGATGATACCTTGTTGTCTGATCTGATGTGTTCTGCTCCGTCGGAATAAAACTTCTGTTTCCTGCCTTCTGGTCTCCGGCGCCTGCCTCATTGCTTGGTAAATTTGAATGGTACAAGGGCGGTTAGCGCCGGGCAAATCTTGAGAAAGGTCCTAGCCCTACCTTTTTCCACAATTGGCGTCCCAAAGCGTGGGGCCCATCAGCGACACGTGGATCCAGTGGGAGAGGTCCCGATGACAGAGTGAACGACTGCAACGATCGGGAAGAGCTCGTGTCCGATAGACCCTCGTCTGACAGCCGATCATCCGACCTTCACTAGTTCTGAACAGACCTCTCTCGAGTGATCTACGGTCCTGACTGGGAACCATCAGGAGTGCCATGAACATCACGAAGAAGAGAGGACGATCGGGCGCTGGATCCAGAGGACAGGAAACCGTCCATGCGGTCCGGGTAAGGTCGTGTAAACACGACAGATTGGGAAAAATATTGTTTTGTTTGGATAATACTAGTATTACGCTTTGTTGAAACCCTCTGGAGATTCACTGTCTGCAAACGGGGAAAAACAAACAGGCTCTCTCTTTGCAAGCAGTGAAGGATAGGTAACGCAGACTTTTGTCCCCGTTGTAATCCGTCGTGCCTATCTTCCTCCCCCACTGTTTCCCGAACTGTCGTTCGTGGATTATTGTCTGGAGATTCTTTGTCTGCAAACAGGGAAGAACAAGGTCTCTCTTTGCAGGTAAAGAAAGAGTGGGTAACGATAACTTTTCGTGTCCACTTATTCTCCCCACTGGATTGTTTTGATTGGCCGATTATTCGGTATTGGTTCTTTTGAGGTATTCACGGCCTCCAAATAACGTAGAATAGAAATATTCTGTCTAGTCTTTGTCCGCCGTGATAAGATAGGTAGTGCAGACTTTTGTCCCCGTTGTAATCCGTCATGCCTGTCTTCTCCCCACTGGTTGGTAGCCTGTTTAGCCCGGACCGCTTATTAGAGATGAACCATCCAGCTCCACTGGAGGGCACCCCTAATAAGGACATGTTCACTAAGTATGGACTAGTCGCTATAGCTTACACTAAACTATGGCATAAATATACGAAAAAGAACCCTGAAAGTCAGTGGCCACTGATAGGTTCCTTTGACGAAAATAAAATAAAAACATTAGAAATAGCGCTCCAGAAGAATAAGACCACGCCCACTATGCTCGACAGTATCGGCATGTGGCGCAAAGAAACGGAACAACGAAAGAAAAGAGAAGACGCAAAAATAGGGAAAGAATTACGAAAGGCAGCCCACCTAGCCGCAAAGCAACTAGAAGAAGAAATAAAAGAAAGAAAAGATACTATGCGAAACCAAGAATCAGGATCAACAGGCCAATGTCCTGTTAGGACCCCCTCTGCGCTCTACCCTGAATTGCCCTCCAAACAACGGGCGAACGATGAGTCACTGCTAGGTCCCCCAATCATCTACATGCCCCCTCCATATGCCCCCTGCCGACAAAGCTTTCACGCTCCGAGTGTGAGCGAAAGCGATCTCAGTGCTAGTGCACCAGCCCTCACGGCCTTTGCACCAGCCACATTAACAACCTCATCAGACGACCCCGAGTCTAGCAAACAATCACCAGCCAGACTAAATAGGTTGAGCAAAGATGAGCGGGATGGGATCGACAAAATAGCAAAGACATTAGTAGAACGAAGGGAGAGCGAAGATTATACAATGAGCGTATATAATTCACATGCCGACAGTCACAGACGGCATTTCATCTTGCGATTCAGCTACTACACCCTGAACGCGTATGAAGATAGGTATCAAAGTAAGGGTCCCGTTAAACTAACAGCACTGTATAGGAAAATTGATGTTGGAGATGGGACTGAACGTGAGGCGACGGAGCTCTTCATGCAGATGCTTGAGGTCTTCCGCCACCTCACGGAACAGAAACCAGAAGCCAAGGCTACAGTCCCTGAAACGACCTCGGTAGAAGTAGCCAATACTATGATGCCTATCAGAGAAGCGGCCCCTTACTGGATCCCGCACGGGGCCAGGGAACGAGCGATGATATTAATAATGAAAATGCAAAGGGAAGGGTCGTGTACAATTGGGTTTACCAACCATGGGACCGACAAGATATCCTAACCTTTAAGCAAACCCTGCCCGATTTAAGAAAGAACCCGACAGCATTTTATACCGAATTAGGCACAGCCTTGGGTTCGACGATAATGACTTTAGCAGACATTGACTTGTTCTTCGGGTTATGCCTGCCAGCTGACGTGTGGAAGCAAATCCGGAAGGCTGACCACACGGATCTGTTTGGACATACCTGGGACCAACTCGGTAAATTAGATAGACAACGAGAACCTGGAAGGAAACCAGTGAAAGACATACTAGAACTCCCAGACAAAATAGTTCAAAAATTAAAGACACTGATCCCAGAAAGAAAGGTAGACTGGTCGATAGTCACGGCCTGTCGACAGAAACCGCAGGAAGATGTGTCAGAATACTTCTCCCGATTCGAGACAGTGTTCTCCGACTACAGTGGCCAAGACATGACCACCGCAACCGGACAGCACCTGTTTGTACAAAATTACGTAAAGGGTCTAACACAAGAGGTCTCCCAAAAGCTGCAGACGAGTGAGAGTAGTTGGGGGGCCTCCAAACCTGCAGCTATCCTTCAGATGGCTCAGTATTACGAGCACCAAAAGAATGAGAATGATAGGGCGTCCGAGAAAAAGAAGAAAGATTTAAAAGAAAGGGTAATGATAGCCCAGATACAAGGTATAACGATAGGACGGGAACATCAAAGAGGGAACTACCAATCAACCACCCCCAGAGATCCACCTCCTAAAGATCACACTCCCACACCCCACCCTGGACGTAGAGACATTAGCAACGACCAATGTGCCTTCTGCAAAGGGTTCGGCCATTGGAAATACCAGTGTCCGGTTATGCTAGAGATGAATAGAAATAGGGACTCCAGGGATGTGGCAAGTGGTCCAAGAAATGGGGTACAAGGACGAGGGCATGCCAACGGCACCAACAATGACAGATCAGGGAGACTGAACACATTTGACCGTCCCCGGCAGAACCAATATCAGCTGTCCGAAGGTGAACATGCCCCCGACTTTGCATAGGACTGCCAGGGGCAAGGGAGGGATCCAGTCGAGCTCTGTGTTGACCAGCAAGGTCCTTATGTCACCGCTAAGGTCCTGGGTACAGAGTCTCCATTCTTGGTAGACACTGGGGCGACACGTAGTGTGTTATCAAAACGACTGATTCCAAGGGCACCCTTGTCTGGCTCACACATAACGTCGATAGGTTTCGATGAAACGCTCTCCACTAACCCCCTGTCCGTACCTATTTCCTTTGATCTAGAAAACAACACCACTGACGCGACATTCCTGCTTTCCTCCAACTCCCCTGACGCCATTATGGGCATTGACTTACTGAAACATTTTCGAGCTACCATTAGGTGTTCCCCAGATGGAATACGAGTCATCCTATACGACAACCCAGACATGCCCAGATCCCGTCCCCCACGACACATGTGCCCCATAACTGACGCTGACATGTCCTTGCTTGACACCCTGCCCCCGTACCTGTGGGCCAAAAACGACTCTGATGTGGGGCGAATGATGATTGATCCTATCCACATAACTGTACGACAGGACGCTATGCTCCCGAAGCTCCCGCAATATCGGATATCCCCAGAGGGTGAGAAGGCACTGGTAGCGATCATTCAGTCTCTGGTAGATGCAGGAGTGGTTGAAGAGGTGGTTAGCAACGTCTGCAACAGCCCAATCCTACCTATTGTTAAGAAGCAAGGTGAAGGAGATGAGAAAGCGTACCGCTTCATCATCGACTTACGAGAGATTAACAAAGTGGTTGTACCCCAATATCCCGTAGTCTCTGATATCACCACCATTTTGACCCTCATCCCGTCCACCGCCACCACCTTCACTGTTATCGACCTTAAGAACGCGTTTTTCTCTATCCCCATCCATCCAGACAGCCGTTATCTCTTCGGCTTCACTTTAAAATCCCGCTCGTACCGATTTTGTAGAGCTCCCCAGGGGTACACTGAAAGTCCCAGCATTTACAGCCAGGCCCTCAAAAGACAGCTGGATGCCTTCCAGCTACCAGAGGGAGTGGTGTTGATCCAATATGTCGATGATATCCTTTTGGCGGCCGACACCACCCCACTTGCAACGACAGCCACCGTCCAACTCCTACACTTTCTTGCAGAAAATGGCCATAAAGTCTCCAAAAAGAAGTTACAGTTCTGCCAGCCACAAGTGACTTACCTAGGCCATCTTCTGTCCAAAGAAGGGAGGAAACTTACCCCTGACCGAATCCAAACCATCCTAGACACCCCCATCCCAAAAACACAAAAACAGGTTCGCTCTTTGGTTGGCCTAACCTCTTTTTGCAGACAGTGGTTGCCTAATTACAGCCTCATTGTGAAACCATTACTCGCCCTGCTGACCAAAGATGTCCCCTCCCCGCTTCCTTGGACCACTGAGTGTCAAGCCTCCTTTAAGGAATTACGGGATGCACTCTGCTCAGCACCCGTCCTCGGAACGCCGGATTACTCCAAACCCTTCTCCCTCTTCACCCACGAAAGGGAGGGATGCGCATTGTCTGTCCTGACTCAATCGATTGGCCCTAAGCAGCGCCCTTGTGCCTACTTCTCCGCCACTCTCGATCCTGTAGCCAGAGCTTTACCTGCCTGTCTTCGAGCAGTAGCTGCCGCTGCTGTCTCTATCCGTCAGAGCGAGGGAATCGTACTTTCCAACTCCCTCACTGTATTAGTGCCCCATGCAGTTGACACCCTTTTGAACCAGACAAAGACCCAACACCTGACTAGCGCACGACTGACAGGGTACGAGTTGACTCTGCTTGCACCCCACATCACACTAAAGAGATGCACGACTTTGAATCCTGCCACATTGTTACCCCTGCCTGAAAACGACCCCGACGTTCCTCCCATACATGACTGTGTGACCCTCACAGACGAACAGACTAGGAGTAGGGTTGATCTCCGAGACACTGCTTTTCCTGACCCCGATGGAGAGCTATGGGTAGATGGCTCATGCATCAAACTCCCAGATGGCACCACTTCAGCTGCGTATGCAGTAACGACGGCCCGAACAGTAGTTGAGACAGCCTGCATCACACAACGATCTGTCCAGGCAGCAGAGCTGATAGCCCTCACCCGAGCATGCATCATAGCCGCAGGGACCACCGCGAACGTATATACGGACAGCCAGTATGCCTTCGGAGTGGTCCACCATTTTGGGCTCTTGTGGAGGGAGAGGGGATTCCTGACGTCCCACGGCACCCCAATCCTCCACGGAGATTTAGTCTCCGCTCTGATTGAGGCAGTTCTCCTCCCCAAACGATTAGCGGTGATCAAATGTCAGGCACACAAAAGAGTGACAGACTTAGTCGGACAAGGGAATGCATTAGCCGACATCACTGCACGAACCACAGCTGAGAATAGGACGGTGACACGCATATATGTGACCAGGTCGCAAGCAGAAAAATGGAGTGACACAAGGGAAATGATCAGAGACATACAGTCGGCCAGCACCCCTCACGAACTGACTAAGTGGGCAAGGGTGGGTTTGAAGGACGAAGAGGGTTGCTGGCGAACGAAGGATGCAAACAAGTGGTTGCTGCCCGACTCATATCTGATCCCCATACTGACAATGGCACATTCCCCCGCACACATAGGATCTGCACCCATGATCAAACTCATTTCCAAAGTCTGGCACAATGACAAAATCCCCGACTCAGCCAGACGCCTAGTTCAGCAGTGCCTTATCTGTCTGCAACACAACCCCGGGAAAGGAACTGTAGTACCCCGGGGAGGGTTTGGGACCCCCAATCACCCCTTTGAGGTCCTTCAGATGGACTACATCCAACTAGAGAGATGCCAAAACCTGAAGTATGTACTAGTCATCGTATGTGCCTTCAGCAAATGGGTGGAGGCCTACCCAACCCGTGACAACACTGCCATGACTACTGCCAAAGTACTACTGAAGGAATTCTTCCCTCGCTATGGCCTTTGTCGAATTTTATGGAGCGACAATGGCCCCCACTTCATAGCTGAGGTTATCCAACTAATCCTAAAGGGGTTGGGGGTGAGGCAACGGTTTCATGCGGTCTTCCACCCCCAATCCGCCGGTCTAGTGGAACGCCATAATGCCACACTGAAGCTGAAACTGGCAAAAATAGTGGCCACCACTGGACTTAACTGGCCGGATGCCCTCCCGCTGGCTTTGTTATCGATGCGCTCCACCCCCACCAAGCACCATTTGACCCCCTACGAGGTCGTGTTTGGGCGACCGATGAATCTCTGGACTGCTCCCAAACCGACCTCCATTCATGACGTCCCAGACGTCCTACTATCTGATTATTTGTGCAAGTTAACCAAAACGTTGTCTGTCATTCATCAACAGGTGCAGCAAGCCATCCCCGATGCTTCCAGGGGCCCCGGCCATGACATCCAACCGGGAGATTTCGTGCTGATACGAAATTTCCAGCGAACCAAGAGTCTGGAACCTCGGTGGACGGGCCCCTGGCAAGTGCTGATCACCACCCGAACGGCGCTCCGAGTGGAGGGGAAGAAGCACTGGCTGCACGCGCATCATTGCCGGAAGGTCTCTGCAAACCTAACCACGACAGAAAACGTCAGAGCCCAAGAAGAGCTCCTGAGCAAAGACCGACCGATATTGGACTGTTATCCCGATACTGAGGCACTCGAACTTGCAAAATTCTCTGATCCCACTGTGCCATCCAGAGAAGGGTATTTCCTGCGTCGAAAGGAGGGAGTTTCGGCTAAGTAGGCCACGGACTAAGTTAAAATCTCAGAACGGTAACCTAAACACAATCAAGGGTTACCGGGAGAGAAGCTAAACGAAGTCTGTGGTTCTGCCCGCTACCGAGCCCCTTGAAGGTGATGGAAGCGCCAGATAAGAAGATGATGGAAGCGCCAGATAAGAAGATGATGGAAGCATCAGGAAATACCCAGTATAGAAATCCGAAGACTGACAACTTGCACAAATCAAAGACAATCGCACTCTTCATTGTCTTCCTCTTCTGCCTCCTCCTCATGACCTCCTTCTGGATTCTGGAGGAAAGTACACCGGCTCATGAGGCATTGCTCCCTACTGCACAGCCAACACCCCTGAAAGAGCATCACCTAATCTCTCTGTCGCCTCAGCTCCGAGAAAGGCGCAGGGAATTTTGGAACAATTCCTTCGTGCAACTGTTGCACCAACACAACCTTGCTGCAAATGCTACGAACTGCTGGATCTGCGGGTTGCTCCCGCATGCTACAGGACACTCCATCCCCTTCATCCCTTCTCCTTTCTCAGTTCACGGCTCCTGCCTCGCCTGGCTGATCCTCATGCAAGAGAGCCACAAGGACAACGCCACCTCCAGCCAGACAGTGTCGCACTTCTACTCTGGGTTCTGGCTGAACAAAACCGAAAAGACCTCTGTTGCTCTGTGTCCAGCGCTTACGGGCGCCACCTTCCTTAAAGACATTCCTGCCAAAGAACGAGTCGAAGTACAGGTGCTCCACAATCCAGCCAGAACCACCTTCTCTCATCTGCAAAAACAAACTACCGCTACTCTGACTGTGGCCCTGTCTGTTATCAATGTCACAGGTCTTGTGTGTCTCGAAGGCCATGGAACGCAGCTGGTGGGTCACAGTGCCTGCCGAATCACCAGAACATTGGACTCAGTTGACCCACCTTCCTTTGTTGCTTCTCCGAATATGTACTTT
The DNA here is from genome assembly GCF_964263255.1 of Lissotriton vulgaris. Classification (NCBI taxonomy): domain Eukaryota; kingdom Metazoa; phylum Chordata; class Amphibia; order Caudata; family Salamandridae; genus Lissotriton; species Lissotriton vulgaris. The sequence continues at coordinate 506,256,445 of NC_141698.1, read as the reverse complement.
GTGTGTGGCACCAAAGCTTACACCTGGCTCCCGAGAGGTTGGAAGGGCGCATGTTACATTGCCTTCGTTCTTCCACCCACATATGTAGCCCCTGCCAACCATCACCGACAGAGGCGTGCAGATGACATTGGACAAGCCGACTCCGCCGGAGCACAGTTCCTAGATGCAGCAAAGGGACTTGTTCCTCTGTGGGGCCCAATGGCAAACAGCCGCGCTATCCGACACCTGACCCAGGCAGTAGAAACAACGATCAACATCACGGCTGGCATCCTCGCCAACAACACTGCGGAGCTTCAGGCGGTCCGCCTTGTGACCCTTCAAAATCGCCTTGTCCTGGATGTGGTCCTAGCCGACCGAGGAGGAGCATGCCGCATCATCGGATCTAGCTGCTGCACCTACGTGCCAGACAACTCGCCTTCAGTCTACAAAGCCATTGAACACCTCCACAGACTTTCCTCGGAGGTTCACCAGGAGCAGGAAGGATGGTCGCTTGGGAGCTGGTTTTGGGACACTTTGAGGAACTGGGGTTGGAGGTTGTTTTCCTTCGTGTTGATACCTGTTGTGATCTTATGTGGGTGTTGCTTAGGTATCCAATGTCTACCATCTTTGTGCGGCCTTGTTTCCAACTGTATGTGCCCAAAGACTTTGGACTTCCGAAATGAGCACATGAGCCCCCTCTATGAAGTAGAAATACGTGGCCTTATGGGGATAAATCCAAACTGACAAGTTGGCGAGATATGTTAAAAGGGAGGACTGTGGAATTCTAGTTTGTGAGCTAAACATTATCTGCGCCAACTTGTCACCCATGTACAACGTGCACGATCACCATTTTAGGCGTCATGGTCTCCCTGTCCACGATCGATCGCCAGCGCGCCCCTCTGACCCAGCAAGCATCCTCCGCGCACCCTGGCTCCCCCTCCCTCCCCTCATGAACATAACCCTTCTGCATGACCCTGTCCTTGGGAGTCACGCCAGCGCCTGACCAACACCTCCTCTCCTCCGATGAATGCCCCTCTGTTGATCAACCTTCCCTCCGCACTGGATTGTCCACGAGGCATGAATACCACTCCTTTGATGACCCCTCACCCCGTGTCCAGCTGTCCACACAGGTCCGAAGCCATCGCCTAAGCCGGGAGATATCATTTACTGCCCCTTATTGTATGAGGTCGCTCTCCTTCAAAGGACCCTCTATTGATCCAGGCCTCCCCACCCCCTGTGATATGATCAGGCGCACACATCCTAAGACTCGGCAGAACACTCAGCTGCGTGAGGACCCCCCTCCTCTTATCAGCAGGTTGAGGACCTCTATTGTGAAGGTATATGGGGGTGGGATTGACACGAGGATTGCGGGGATGTCTTTTTCCGGGCTTCACAATGTTCTGATTATACTAAAGAAAGGTCACATGCCATAAACCAGTGTATAAGAGGCCAGGCCTCCGAGAGGTTGTTAGAGCACCTCGAGATGATACCTTGTTGTCTGATCTGATGTGTTCTGCTCCGTCGGAATAAAACTTCTGTTTCCTGCCTTCTGGTCTCCGGCGCCTGCCTCATTGCTTGGTAAATTTGAATGGTACAAGGGCGGTTAGCGCCGGGCAAATCTTGAGAAAGGTCCTAGCCCTACCTTTTTCCACACAACCCCTAGGAAATCTCCCATTTCAGGTGGATGGCATTAAAGTATCCCTTTAAGCCACTGTGGTGATGAAATCTTTCGAAATGCAGCAGACGGTACCAATGTAATTCAACGTCCTCTCTTAGTCATAACTGTTTTACCAAATAGGTATAGACATTCTTGTTGAACAGGTATCTTGATCGGACTTGAGGGCAGGTCAGTCGGTGCTTAGAGAATGTAAATGTCCAAATGGATAGAAATGTGATTTAGACACATGCTATGTATTTTTGTTATCATTAATACCTAATGTTCTGCCTCAGATTGCTTGAAGCGGAGGATATATGGCTTTCTTCTCTGCCCAACAAAACGAAAGGTAATCTCTTAATCAAGCAAGCAAAAATCCTTTCAAACCAATCGGACACACAACTGGTACGTAAGCTTTCTCACGGTACCTGGGCCGCCAAATTATATGCTCCGAAAACCCTCCCACCCTACCTTGCATCAGCAATGCAACCGTATATTAAACATCAGCTAATGAGATTTCGATTTGGCCTAATCCCGCTGAAAGCATACAAGTTTGGGCAAGGATATAAGACAGAAGCCTCCTCCCAATGCCGGTTTTGCAAACGGGGAGAGGAAAACCTAATTCACATTTTGTGCATTTGCCTTCAACTGCGGCCACAAAGAACATTCTGGCTGAAACCAATCTGGCTCCTTCTAGGCATTAGGACATGCCAAGAAGCACTTGAGGAATGTATGAGGGGGGATTCGCCTCAAATGGCGACCGCTTTGTCAAATTCATAACTGAAATTAATTCCATGACTTTTCCCTCTGTGCAAGCCTGAATTTAATTTCCTCCAAGTAACTGATTTTTGACTTTCCTTGTCTTTTTACTTTTCTTTCCCACCCATTTACTGTTTGAGTTTTTAACAGCCTCGAGTGTTTTTACTACTGTCCTTGTGTACTCTTGCATATTGCAATGATTTTACATAATTGTGCAATAAACCATTTGAGTTTTGAGTTTGTTATCATCTCATTGTACACTTTAATCTGACTCATGTCGAAATTCTCTGCTGGGTAAAGCTCAGTTCTCTTCCTGCAATCGAAGTCAGTCCTGTCTTAATGTATTAACTGGTTCATATCAGTATGACCTTCAGCCCTCTTCATTGCTGTAAATTAGTTAAGCTATTTGCACCTGAGTCGCACCTAGTGCTTAATTTGAGCCGGTGGCTTCCCATGCTCAATCATCGCTTTTCATGAGCACCGGTTAAGAACATATTTATTTAGGGGAGGTTAAGTGATTTGCAGAGAATCACAGGTTGTTGAGCGCACTCGGAGACTCTAACCTGGTTCCCCAACTCTGAAGTCTTCAGCTCAGGCCATTATGCCACATCATCTCCCCACTTTCATGGGTAGTAGTTGGCTCTCTTTTAGGGGGCGCTAACAGGAGAAATGGGCAAGCTGCCCCCCTGATGGGAGCCCCAGTACTTATTTATTTACAAATTAACCACTGGTAGCACCATGCCATTTGTCTTTTTATTTATGGGATAACTATGGCTGTTTGTCCATAGTGGCACCATGTGACATAAGTGTCACCGCATAATCCTTTGACTTTCTTACTCACTTAAAGCTGGGCCTGTGGGCCTCACTGCAAACATCTCTGATTTGTCCCATTTAATCCACCTCGAAGTTACTGATACTGTCTCCAGTGGGTGAAGGTAACAGGGATTACAGGGTGAGCCCTGAGGCTGTTCAGAGAAATGGATTGCCAGGGGCATCTGTGGTTCTGTATCCATTTCCCCTTAAATTTACCATTTCCAGGATTTCCCCTTGAAGGTGTCAGCTGCTCTCAGCAGCTGGAGTCCGCAGGACAAACTGACTGAATCCAAGTCCACACAATTACTACAGACCTTGTCTTTCTGCTGGGGCTGGTAACTGCCGTTGCTGTTTCTAAATCATGTACAATTACAAAAAGAGCACCACAGAATACCGAGGGTAAAAATGTGCATTGCAGAACATGACCTTTGTTTCAATCGTAGTATATATATTCTACCTTCCCCTTAACCAAGATGCATCAAGTAAAACACTATCCAAAGTTCATTATTGTTTTAAGATGTTTTTATTAAGTTATATCATGAAACACAAGTAAAACAAAACCCTGAACACCCTCCCCAGTAAGAAGCAAACCTGTAAGTTGGTAGTGTTCCGCCAGTCCAATCTGCAAACACAGAAAAGAAGCACACTACTCACAAAGTCCAAGGGTTCTATAGCATGCACAGCCAGTTTGCTTATTTTCCCAAGTCTCACCTCCCCCCTTGAATCCCTCCCAGACATACATTATCCTTTGCCTCTCATCGATCCCATATCTTTCCAAAACTCGGGGGCAGCCAGTGTCATGTAAATCAACTCCTCCACTACACCACTCAGTATTGGACTCCCAAACTTACTCCGTCAGGAGCAATGAACAGCCCTAGTATTGCACCACATTCGTCCTGGCTACTGAAAATGCCACATTGCAAAACAGAAGCGTATGCCTATTAAGCGTCACCTCCCGCCAGATGCCCAAGCAGACCTACCATAATTCCAACGCACAAAACCATAGGATTCCAGCACCCGCCGGTCCGCTGTCAGTGGCAGCTCCTCCGATCAGCAAATGACCAATCATTGTCCAGATTCAGGCAAATCGCCCAATAGTACGACTGTAAGTCGGGGAGGGCGATACCCCTGTCCCCCAGTCGGTGCATCTGCGTCTCAAATGAGATCCTCGAGAATCCCGCATCCAACAGAAGAACCTACACCTCCACCTCAACGCAAAAAAAAGATCCAGAACCTCAAATAATATTTTTTGCACCAGGTAGAAGAAATTATGGAGCTAGATCATCGTATACAGGGTCGCCCTGCTCAGTAAGGACAGGGGCAGCCATCTCCAGTGGTCAATGCACCTCCAGAAGTTCAGCAGCTTCCTTCCAGCATTCCTATAGTGAAACACTGTACAATCAGCTGTCACATAAGTCCCAAGGTACGTAAACCAAAGTTCAGACCACTCCAACTGCAGGGGCCACTTGGATAGCGGGTAGGCCACAAATTTGTTCAATTGACTGTAATACCAGAAAAAAACCTGAAGGTGCAAAAGATCTCCATGACTCTTAGCAGCGAACCGCTCAGTTCTACCAAATAGAGCAAGACGTCATCTGCATATAAAGAGATCATGTCCTCCCATTCCTCATCCCATCGTAGGCCCTGCAACTGGGTATCCCAATGGAATCAACTTCCAGCAGCTCTATTGCCACCGCAACGAGGAGCAGCAGGGAGAGCGTGTACCCCAGCTTGGCACCTTGACACAGCTTAAACTCCTCCCACAGCACCCCATTCAACTGCAAAAGCTGCACTGTGCCAAAAATCTCAGGCCAAACCCCATTAGCTCCTGAAAATCCCACAGGTATGGCCACTCCACAGAATCAAATGCCTTCTTGGCGTCCAGGGCCAAGAGAAGAGCTGGTTCCCCCAAGATGCAGCAGACAAAACAAACAACTGAAGAGCCACCAAAGATTATTAAGCATTGACCAGTGCAGCATAAATCCTGACTGATCCTGAGCTACAACATCTTCTATCATCAGTGCCAGGTGGTTCACCAGGACCGTAGCAAGCAGAATAGTCTCCATGTTTAACAGAGAAATCAGCCGGTATTAGGCACAGTCTTCTGGGGTTTTCCCTGGTTTAGGAATCAATACAACCAGCACATGCTGTAAATCCCTCACGAAACAAAGCTAGCAGAGGTTTAAGAACCGTGCTCTACATGCACTTAAAGAACTCAGAGGGGATACCATTGGGACCCAGAGCCTTCCCACTTTTGAGATTGGACACATCTTCTGCAAGTTCCTTCTCTATAATTTCAGCCTCAGGTGACTCCCGGGCTCGCAGCCCAAAAAGGGCACCGGTAGGTCACACACAAACCCCTGTATGCCCTCCAGTGCCCCACAAGAGGCGTAGAGGTTATAAAGATAGCAAAAGCACGGGCAATCTCTATGGGCATTTCTGCCCTTGTCCCGGTTGCCGGACACAACACCAGAATCCATCATTGGTCCTCCTCCCGTCTGACCAACCACACAAGTATCTTCCCCATCATGCTCTTCACTTTGCAGAGCCTGCTCAGCCATGCCCAAAACAGAGTTTGCGCTTAATGGTGAACATGCCACCCATGGCCCTCCCACAACAGAGTCAACTGCCAAGCCCCATCCGGTACGGCCACTGCACATATGCCACCTCCCCCTCTGACAGCTCCCTCTCCAGCTCCTTCAACCTCTGCAGTCATTCCCTATGCTTGCCTGCTACATGCGCGATCAATTGACCCCAGAGCACATTCTTGGACGCCTACCAAAGCACCGTACCCGAGGACAATGACCCCTTGTTCTCACATAAATAGAGGCCTGATGTCTCCAATAGGGGACAGCAGGTGTCCCATTTCTTCAATTCCCATGGGTCCAGCTACCAACCCAACCAATGATGGTCCCTAGAAACCCACAGTTCCATAACCATCGAGGAGTGGTCTGAAATATCTCTGGTCAGGTAGGTGGTGTTCCTATAGTGAAAACTCTGTGACCCTGATACCAAAAAAGAATTCAAGTGCGCCCATGAGGTATTAGCCTCATGTGAGAACTGCCACTCCCCCGGATGTTTTACCCACCCGAAATCCTCCAGCCCTATTGACTCCTGGAAGGAGCGTAGTCTCGGGTAATTCCTGAAAATCTCTCCTGACTGCGCCATACTATCCTCAGTCCCACGCGGAATCAGATTTATGTCCCCCCCCACCAGCAACAAGCCTCTGGGGACACCACAATTCATTTCAACATACTCTCCAGGCCTGAAGCCTGCAACCCAGGTGGACAATACCAGGAAGCCATAATCAAACACTCCCCATTCCAAAGGCCGCTCACCGCCACCCAGAAACCCGAAAAATCTGCCCATGTTTCCATCACCTGGAAGGGTGTGGACTAGCGGACAAGCAATCCGACCCCCCCCCCCGAGTAGCCTGAGTGGTCTCGACCAGTGACCAAAACTTGCCCCTCCTAAAGAAATAATTCACAGTGGAAACTCTTTAAATGTGTCTCCTTCAGTAGGACCAGGTCCGTCATCCCAACAGGTCTGGATGCCCTCCTTTTCATCCTCTGCCAGGAAGCTATCAACTGGAGTCCCGCAGGGCTCCACCCTGAGCCCGCTACTCTTCAATATCTACATGACTCCATTGATTGCCCTGGCGGGGGGGCTGGGTGCCAGAATTATGGCATATGCAGATGACACACAGCTTCTATTTACGTGGAAAGGATCTGAATCGTGCACCAGGGATGCACAGAGGTGCTTATCAGCTGTGTTTACCTGGCTGGCCAAGGCGCATCTCAAGTGTAATAAAGAAAATCGGAGATATTGCTGTATGGCAAATTTCCCCCGCTGTTTAGAGAGGCCTTGTGTCCACCGGATTTCCCATGCCCACGGTCAGTGGGCAGCCGGGCCAAGAACTTAGGTTTATGGTTCGGGGAAGATCTTCGCTTCTCAGAGCATATTAAAAAACGTACTGGTACCTGCTTCGGCACTCTTAAAACTTCTTTTAGGAAGTTTTTTCCTCTGCTACCGCAGCAAGCAAAGGAAATGGTGGCGCGGGCACTTATCCTTTCCAGGCTTGACTACGCGAATGCCTTATTCATTGGCATCCCTGGCTATCTCATGAATAAACTCCAACTGATTCAAAATGCGGTGGCCAGACTCTTATTTAACATCTCCAAACGATCCAGTGTGAGGCTACTTCTACGTGACCTACACTGGTTACCTGTGGCCCAGCGGGTTCAATTTAAAATCTTAACCATGGCCCATAAAGCCCGGCATGACTCTGGACCTTCGTATATTAGGAAGCGCGTGGCCTTTTACAAACCTGGCCGCTCGCTTCGCTCCTCCTCTCTCCGCCTACTGGCCATTCCCTGGTTCCGTCGCTCTAGGATGGGCGGCCAGTCGTGGTCAGTAAAGGTGGCCACTTTATGGAACAGCCTTCCCGGCCTTTTGCGACACACTCAGGACCTCCGCATTTTTAAGAAACTTCTTAAAACTCATCTTTTCAATCCCTCCAGCTAATTTATTTGTGCTCTCTCGGCTTTAGTCCATCCACGCCAGGATACTCCTGAGTAATTGTGCGCGTTGCAAATCAAATATAACATAACATCTGCCTCGTCAAATACCTCTTCCCCACCTGCTTCAATTTGTTGTGAAGCCCTTCACTTTCCAGGAGAAGACCTTAAGGGAGATGCCCCCAGCTAAAGATGAAGAACAATTTTCTTCCATTGTCTGGTTGCGTTTTTCGCCCCACTCCCATCACCCACCGACCACCATGTCTCCCGAACAATAGCTCTGCCACAGCCCCATCAAACAGTACCCCCCAACCTGCAACCTCGTGCTGCGGGCATAAAATGAGCTGCCCCCCAATGCTGAAGGCACTCGTTGCCCCCAAGTATTTATATTGCTTTTCACCCTGTTCTCAAAGAACCAAAGATTATTTCACCTTGTTTGAGGTTCATTGTCTTCTAATTTATTTATTATTTGTTTACATAGCGCTAGAATCGACCCCCGAAGGGGTATCTCTGCCCGAAGGGGTATCTCTAATTGACTTTGAGGTTAATAGCACTTTTAAAATCTGCACTTACAATCATTGAGACATTACTGAAACAGAGCAAAATTCATATCTTCATTTTTATTTTAAAAACTCATTATTTACGTTTTCACACTACAGGATTAAACACCCATTCCATGTAAACAGTATACTGATAGGTGTATAGGCGATGTTGCACATAGAAATCAAAATAACACTAACAGGTTAACAACGCAGCAAACTATCTAACACAGGGTCCAGAGGATGAGTAAAATTTCATAGTGCAAGGGTGCCTGCGTGGCATTCAGGGTTTTAGATAGAGGAAGTAACAAGGAGAAATAATGATATTTCTTCTTGTTATAGCTCCCCTGAGAAGGCGCATATCTTTGGTGCATTCCCGGGGCTACCACAGATGGTAAATCTGGGAATGTGTCAAAATCCATGGGAGTTGCATGGGAGCACCCACGCAACACCCAGGACTGTCTTCCAAAGGCAGAGTAATGCAAAGCAGCGATTTGCATGGTGTTGTGTTACTCCTGATTCATCAAGCCACGCAAAGTGACCTTGCATGGCTTGATAAATCACATTGTAGGGTTTGCGTCATGCATGCACCACATTGCGTACTGCAAACATGATACAAACTCTTGATAAATAGGCCCCTTAGTTCGTAGATGTGCCAGGGTGGTTAGGGGATCATGTGCAAATGCCCAATATTGCCAAAAACGAAGTGTTTATGAGGTCCCACAGAGTGAAATGCATGTACCAAAGGGTTTGTAGAGGGTTCCAGACCCCGAATGTCCCACTGTTTAAGCATTGCCCATCTGATAGAGCCACATGTCGGGAAGAACCCACCATGAAGACCATGGTGCTCCAGGAGATCCTGAAAACTCTTGAGGGCCCCATCCAGAAATAGATCACCAACCAAGTGATGCCAGGTGTCCCCCGTGCTTCAAGAGCTTTTCTCATGAAAGTGTTACCTCGAAGTGGAAGTGCCATCAGTAGTAGGAGCAATGGAATTAGGACGCAGAACCTTGGAATGTGGGAACCCCCGCCACAAACATTCTACGACCATACACAGTAGGAGTGAGTGGGATCCATGGGCAGCAGAACCAGGAATCAAAAGGCTATGGAGGTATCCTTATCGTATCCTCACACAAGTGTGGCCTATCTCCCAATGATGTTAACCTCCTAGCCAAAAAGTGACCCATTGATGTTTACCTGCTAGATAATAATGTGAAATATGTGGACTTCCCATACCGCCCGTCTCAGCTTGTACAACGCCACCCTCATTCGACCTTCCCCCCAAATCAAGTCTGTCAGTAAAGAATCGAGTTCACAGAAGGTTTAGGTTGGAATAACAAATGGAAAGTTAGTGAAAAAGTAAAGGAGGGGTGGCTGTATCACCATTTTATACACAGCGACACGGCATGCCATGGACAAGAGAAGGGTTATCCAAAAAGATACTTAAGAACACAAAGATGGAGCGAGAGGCAGGCCGAATTGGGTGAATTTCTTGGGACTTCCTCTATGACTAAGTAGAGAAGTCTAATATTGAGAGAAGTATTTTGGCATGGAATAAATCCATTCTGGTCCAAATGGGCCAGATCTGGCTGGATAGGCTGTATTCAGTCTGCTATGATTTTGTTAAGGATCTTGTAATCTGTGGAGAGAAGGAAAATAATCCAACATGATGAAGGGGAGATAGGGTTTTGGTTGTACTTTAGTATAGGCACAGCCAGGGTCTCACACACTTAAAGTGACTGAGTTCCCAGTTTCCTGGCTTTATGCAACAGTTGAAGAAGTCACAGAACCAGGGAGGACTCATATGTTGCAAAGATTTCAAGCAGTAGTATATTATTACCGGTGGAATAACTTCTTCAGAGGTAACCAATCTCCTGATTACTATCTTGCTCTTTAAGGAGGGCTTCCATGGTGGCCCGTCTCCCTCTGGCACTTGGGGCAGTACAATAAAATTAATATCTTTTAGAGTAGAGGTGATTCACAATTTGCGAGATTAAAAAAAAGCAATTGCTTTCCAACACTCTGTCTTCAACCCTACCATGCCCCAATGAACTGGATAGACTGCAAAGTTTTCCTCTATTATCTCAAATATGCTGTTTGTAGGATTGTCACCATATGTGGCGTTCTTGTTTTAGCCGATAAAAATGCGGCCATCACAATCAGATGAATGAGGTGTGATTGATTGTAATACAAAATGTTTGCTGACATAGGATCATATTCAGCTTTGACCAACATGAAATTAATAAATCTTTGCTTGCTTTCTGGCATTCTGGAGCCAATTAATATCCCAGGATACTGGCCTCTCTATTTCCCCCTTTACCACACTATTTACTTCCACTGGAAAAGAGTAGTAACTCTATCACAATCATTAAGATAAAAAGAGCCAAACATAATAAATGAAATGTGCACAGTGCAACAAAGCTCCATACTCCATATTATTTCATTATTTTAATCTGATTATTAACCCTTTGTTTTAATTGCTTGTCCATTTCTTTATCCAAGCCACGTGGAGGGATTTTCCATTTCATTGTCACATTTCCTCTGAATGAAATTCCATTCCTCTCCCCACCTTGCCCATCTGAAAAAGAAAAAAATAATAGTTTATGACAAGCAAATGTGGCCTAGTCATTTATTTCATATTCTGTTTATTTGAATTTTCATTTGAGATTGAAACAGAATGCAGCATACGTCAACAGTTATCCAAAATAGGCCAAGAGTTACAGATCTCACATGTAGGTTACAGTTTGTTCACAAGGTCTATGGCAGAGAAAACTTATGGGCCTAGATGTATCAAGCCTTTTGCGATTCCTTAAGGCCGAAATTCTGCGAATTTCGGCCTTAAGGAGTCGCAAACGGACATTTAGCATCTTTTGGGATGTATCACACATTAGCAAAATAAGGAATCGCAAAAAATTGCGATTCCTTATTTTGCTTATGCATTTAAGGAATCGCAATTTTGCGATTCCTTAAATGGCATGTATGAAACTTTTTTAAATTGCGAATTTGGGTTAAGGAATCGCAAATTAACACCAATTTGAGGTTCGTGTTAATTTGCGAAATCCTTTTAAAAAACAAAATATGACTATTTTGAAGGTGGCATGTGACACACATACATGCCCATAGGGCATGTATGTGTGCCATATGCACACACATGTAAGTTTCAGGGGTGCAGCAGGGTGTCCATGAGACACCCCTGCACTCTTGAAATGATTCTCAAATTGCGATTAGCAAATTGCGAATTCGCAATTTGAGAATTACTGCACAATCATTCCTATGGGCCTCCTGGCCCCTAGAAATGAATGGGAAAATTATTCCTTAATTGCGATTAGCAATTTGCTAATCGCAATTAAGGAATTTTAAGGAATCGCTAAAAAATAGCGAAATTCTACATACAGACCATTTTGCACTTCTCAAATAGCGATTCCTTAACAATCGCTATTAGAGAAGTGCAAAATGGTTTCTTGATACATCTGCCCCTTAATCATTACAATCCCAACTTGTTGCATTTGGTATTCCGCACCCGTCGTTCAGTCTCCCCTCCAAAGAGAGAAACTGGAAAAGGAAACTTAACATACATATAATACCTAACAAAACTGAAATGTCATGGTGCAAATACTAATGAGGTTGCCAGCTGTGTTGCTGTAGGATTAGATACGAAACAGGTTAAGGGCCCACAGCCTTGGGGCACATGTTGTCAGAGGAAGCCCCTACAACAAGTAGCTCAGCAGTGGGGACCATACATAATCAAACCCTTTTCTGGTGTCGTCTACAATGTCAGCCATGCGCTCCATTGCCAACACCCTCCACAGCCTCACGTGCCATTGAGTTAAGGATGGTGCCTCTTGTTTTTCCACGCTGCAGCTACTGCCATTTTAGCTGCACCCAGTCAAAGCCACATAACAGACCTATCGCTCTGTGTTTGGCGTTTCAGGGTTGGGTCTCTCATCCCCAGCAAGGTGTGTTCCACGGACATAGGTATTGGATAGCCAAGAATGAGTTTAATTTGGGACAACATTTCCTTCCAAAACGGCTGTATTGAGGGACAGTCTCACCAATGTGGTGAAAGTCGCCTAGCAGGTCGCATCCCCGCAGCACCTATCCGAAGTGCTTGGAAAGATCTTATGTAATTTCTGGGCGTATATGTACCAATAGTAGATGAGTTTATAGTGCGCCTCCTTTAGGTACATCAAGCTGTTAAATTTCACTACATCCTTACTTAAATGTTCCCATTGCTTTTCGGCTAGCGGGGAATCCAAAAGTGCATCCCAAAAGCGTTTATACCACGGTGTCGACCTGGGGCTCGGAGCTTGTAGGAGAGCATACAGAAAGGAAATGCATCCCTTGGAGGTGACCTCGATTGGGCAAACTTCTCTATGGGGAACAGGTCCCTGGTGCCGGCCAGCCACACCAGGGGTTGCTGTACCCAATGTTTGAGCTGCAAATAATGGTATTCTTCTTTGGCAGTTAGCGCAAATTGTTTATTACATTCTTGAATGACGAGGAGCTCGCCTTTCTCAAATAAGTCAGAGATCATACAACACCCTCCTTCCCGCCAAGCTTCAAAGGGTGACTCTTGAAGCGCAGGGGGGGAGGCAGCATTATAATGTAGGGGTGTGTAAGGGGAAGGGAAGGTAGTGAGCTGCAGCCTCCTAGTTAGAACATCCCATACCTTTAGTGTGATAGAAGTTGAAGTACTGATGTAGGCGTTGGGCGGTCTGTCATGTTTTGGCTTTCATAAAAGGTCACAAATAGTACAGCCTGTTATCTGTTTGTCCATATGTAGCCAGTGCTTCTCTGAGGTCTGCAGTGACCATTCTGCGGTGATTACGTGCAGTTGCGCCGCTCTATAATACCCCTTAAATTTTGCCAGCGCCAGGCCCCCTTCTTTATGTCGACGATGAGGCAAGCGAGCCCTATTCCCAGCCAAATAAATTTAGTAATCATTTGTTGCAGCTCCCGAAAGAGTCCCTCCTCCACTGAAACAGGCAACCCCGAAAGAGGTATAGCAATCTAGGAAGCGCATTCATCTTGATGGCATTAATCCTGCCTAACCAGGAAATGTATGCAGCACTCCATTTACCCAGATCAATTCTTAGCTGGCGTAGAAGGGGAGGAAAATTGGCATTGTAGAGATCTGAGATACAGGGCGTAAGCTTGACGCCCAGATAGGTAATCTCCTTGGTCGTGCAGCTAAAGGGAGACGTACCCTCTACTCAGCGCCACTCTTCCTTGCGAAGGGAAAGATTAAGTAAAAAGGTCTTGGCCAGATTAATCCTAAATCCCGCAGCCTGCTCAAACAGTATGAGCTCCTTTTGGATATTTGGGAGCGAGATCATTGTGTTCGAAACAAGGAGAAGCACATCATCGGCAAAGAGCGTTATCTTATGGTCATCTGTCCCAAAGCGTATCCCCCAAATGTCTGTGTTTCCTCTAATTTTGGGTGCTAGAGGTTCAATACTCAAGGCGAAAAGAAGGGGGGACAATGGTCACCCCTGCCTCGTCCCACATGCCAAACCAAAAGGGGGGAAGCATACCCATTGACCAGAACCCGGGAGCCAGGAGAGTGATAATCCCTACAAAGATCTCATTAAAACCAAAGCGCTGGAGCACTCGAAATAAAAATTTCCACTGTACACGATCAAATGCCTTTTCAGCGTCTAGCGAGAGAAGTGTCGCTGGGATGTTTTTATTCTGGGCCTTCTCTATCATATAGATGATGCACCTCAAATTATCATGGGTCTGTCACCCCTTTATAAAGCCCGATCGATCTGGGTCAATAAAGCCAGGGAGCACGGATTAGAGGCGAGTGGCCAGAATTTTGGAGTAATTGTTGGCGCCTAGGTTCAGAAGGGCTATCAGGGGATACGAGGAACAGGCTGTGGGACCCTTTCCAGGTTTGGGGATCACCAGGGCCGGACTGGCCATAACGGGCACCGGGCGTTTCCCCGGTGGGCCGCTAGGGTGGGGGCCGTTTTTGGATCCCTGGGGGGTCGTTTTTTTGTTACCAGGGGGTGGCAATATCGGCCCCCAGTAACAAAATCGGCCGAAACCGGCCCTCGCACACTGCTTTGCTGCATTCCCCCTCACCCCAGGCGGGGCTGGCTGAGCAGTGTGCCAGGGCCGGTTTCTGTTCCCAGTCCGGCCCTGGGGATCACTGCCACAATCCTCTCTACGATGGAGGAAGTGATCTGCTGCGTTGAGGCAATGACATTAAATAAAATATTTGGAAGGGGACCAGCTCCGGTGCGAAAGTACGATAAAAGTGTGCAGAGAAGCCGTCTGGCCCCGGTGCTTTTTGGAGTTTCAGCGCGTCAACCGCTTTCTACACTTCTTCAGCGGTTATGGGATTCGCCAATTCCTCATTGGTGTTAGCCGAGATCTGTTGGAGGTCTAAGGGATCTAGGTACACCGTTTGATCCCGCGCTCTTAGGCGTTCTGAAGTATAAAGAGTACGGTAACATTTCTTGAAGGCCGGCGCCTTCCCTTCTGACTTATGTGAGATGCCAGCATCATCTACAATAAGTTTTATGTACTCCCTCTTTTGTTTGGCCCTTAGTTGACGTGCTAGCAAAGACCCCACTCTGTTCCCCCCTCGTACCTCCTGGTCTGTAGGCGTAAGATGTTTTTTTCCACCCGGTTTGTATATATGGCCTGTAGCTTCCCTTTGAGGGCTGTGACTTTTCTCATCACCTGGATAATGGGGCTAGGTTTATGGGCCTGCTCCGCCAACTGAACATCCGGTTCTAGCATGAGGCGTTCCTCACGCTGTTGTGCCCTCAGGGCAGTGGCTAGCTCGATGCACTTACCCCAGAATACCGCCTTAAGGGCATCCCAGGTAGGGGTGTGGGACGTACTCTCGGGGTCATTCTGCTCGAAGAAATCCTTAATAGATTTCCTGAGGTCCTCCTGCAAAGTCTATCCCTACAAGGGAAGTTGGTGAAATAACAGCACACGTTCTTTGGACGCGGGTTCGGCCAGGTAAGTGTCAACTTCAGGGGGGCATGGTCAGATAGGCAGATCGGGTGGAAGTGTGTTTGCAGCACCTAGTGGAGCAGAGACTGGCTCACAAATATGTAATCAATGCAAGAGTATGTTCTGTGGGAGTGGGAGAAGAAGGAGTAGTTGTGAACAGTGGGGTTAGCTTCTCTCCATACGTCTATCAATCCCATGAGCTGGAGTTGTGATTTGAGTGCCTTGCCAAAAACTCCTCCCGCCGCCCTGTATATGTGAGTCATGTCCAGCCCTGGCTCTCAGACAAGGGTGAAGTCTTGCAAGAGTATAATGGCCCCCTGCGCAAAGGTCTCCAAAGCCATAAGGAATGAGAGAATAAAGTCTTGTTGACCTGTGTTTGGTGCGTATATAACTGCAAATATACATTGTCGGCCCCTTAGTTCCCCCTGACCATAACATACCTCCCAACATTGTCAGCCCTAGTGTCTTGTGCCTGAAACAGGACTCCCGCGTGGAAAAGTAGTGCCACCCTATTGTGTTTTGAGGCGTCAGAGGATCTGAATATTAGAGGATAGGATTTATGGCGCAAGCGCTGTTCCTCCGTTTTTTTGAGGTGCGTCTCTTGGAGGGCTGCCGCTTGGACGTTTTAATCTAGCAAATATTTCCAAAGGCGTTGTCGCTTGTTAGGGTAATTTAAACAACAGGCATTCCAGGTTAGAGTCCTGACAGCCATAGGTAACTGATTGAGACCTTTGCACCCTCGCCAGGGCCCCTGCTTGAACTAGGCTTCTGTTCCCCCTTCCCGCTCTCCCCAGCACAAACACAATATAGAAAAGGCACCATGACATCTAACTAAATTAACAAACCAGAACAAACAATAAAATCAAGTGTGGAGAATCCCCTTCCCGGAGGGGAACCTCCTTACCAAGGCACACTTGTGGAGCCTGACCATACCTGTTCCCCCAACCCCTAAAACAACATCTATTGAAGCATATGCTTTGTGAAGTAATACAACCAACTAGTAACTATCATTTGGCTTAACACCTCGGCCCGAATTAATCAAGTCTGATAGTCCCGGCGGCACCACTTATGTCCAGGACACTGCAAGTCCTTCACTCCAGCCACCCTCCCATCTGAATCTCCTTACCACCTTGGAGATATGTCTCGCCTTACCTCTCTCACAACTAGAGTCACTCGCCCAGCAGCCGTGGTGCCAAGCAGCAGACCCAGAGCCACATAAAACGACCAGCTCCATAGATACCCCACAGATTCGTGGATTCCGCTCCAGCCATCTCTCCTTACCAGTATCTGCCCGCCCCCATGGGGTATGAAGGGGGGGGTCAGAGTGTCTTGTCTGGTTAAGAAAGCCTGTTCTCAGGATCCTTTGGTCATGGAGCTCAATCCAAAGTTTTATTGGTCTTGCGGCCCACTCTCCTCCATTGGCCGCCCCCCACTTGCTCACGCTGCTTTTCTCCGTCCGTGGACCTTGAGATTGCAGTATCAGCATGCACAGGGGCCTCAATTCTCAGGACATCCACAGCTTCAGTCAACATTGTGCAGTGCAGATATTTGCTTTCCATTGGAAGGCGATTCTGAATGGGTAGGTCCATCTATACTTGACCTTCTTCTCTCTCAGGAACTCAGTGGTCGGGCAGAACTGCTGTAGGCAAAGAAGGGTGGCCTGTGCCACATCGTGTAAGACAAACATGTGGCGTTCTGGAAAGAGACTCTATCCATGTTTCTTGCTTTTTGTAGGATCAATTATTTTATTTTAAAGAAGATAAACTTTGCCAATACATCTCGGGGTCTTCTGCCCTCCCCGGGAAGTCGCTGTCCCACACGGTGTACTCTTTCCAGCTGTATTTGGGGGCCGCCCTCCCCAACACCGAGGAGAAGAGGCCCACCATGAAGGCCTTCAGATCTGGCCCCTCGCAGTCCTCCTCCAGGCCACGGACTCGGATATTATCACGACGGGACCCGTTCTCTAGGTCCTCGCATTTAAGCAGAGTGGCACGTAGCTTTCCCTTTATGACCGCGGCTCCATCCTCCAGGGGCTGCATTCAATCCGCCAGCTCCTGCACTTTTGCCTCGAGATCCAGTGTTCTGGTGCCGACCGAGTCCACATCCATCTGGTCGCAATTTTCTCCCTCATTTCTGCCCGAAATGCATCGAAGGAGGGATCCATGTCAGATTTTATGTCCGCTCGCAGCTCCTTTTTAAATTCTTGGAGAGAAGCTAGCAGGTCCTCCCTGGTAGAGGCCATTGAGCCCGAGGGTTGTGCAGTTTCCTCACTGGATGGTCCTGTTCCCGCTGCAGCAAAATAGTTAGACACCTTGATGTTGGGGGCCGTTTTTGGTGGCATAAGTGAAAGCTTTGCTTGGTCAGCTCTTGTCCGCCCCTGACTATCATGCAGAGCCAGATCGTGGGCACTGCGGTCTCCAAAGGGCCCTCGCTCAGCGCTGCAGACCCTTGCGGTTAAAGCTCAGGAACCGACTGCCCAAGCCACAACAGCTGGACCAAGGGGTTCCTGGACAATGGCGGCCTATAGTTTAGTGGTGAGTCATTGATAGGGAGGTGGCAATCTCTGGCGCTGCCCTCTTCAAGGCATGCTCTTCATGTGGCATGATATGGGCAGGTGGTCAGCAGCGAGGGAAGTTTTGCAACCAGTGTCCTTAGTTGATAATGGACATTTTAAAGTCAGGGAAGCAGTGACCAGAGGCCTGCATCAGAGCAAGACACCGGGCCTCATTGATGCATGCCGCTTATGTCAGGTACTTACAGTGGAGCTTCCGGAAGGATGAGCTAATCCCCGTTGCTCCTCCTCTCTGTGTCGTTGCAGGGTTCAAATTATGCTCACAGTGGCCATTTTAGCTCCAGGCGCCTCGTGGTCTAGGGTATCAAATGGGCCCTGTTGTCTCTTGTCACTCTATGGCCCCCTCAGCATAGGCAATTGTGAGACATCCTAGAGGCCCCCTACCAATATTAGCCCCCATGGGAGGGAGAGGAAGGTGGTTAATGTCCCAGGGGCTCCGACCCACCCCTGATTTCTTTCCGTGGTCCCGCTGCAGCCTCTAATCCCCGTGTCAGACTCTCCGTCTGCTTTGTTCGATCGACGGTCTCGGGCAGGGCCGGGGCGCTGCTTTCCATTCCTCCGCGGCCCGCCCAGATAGGTCTCACAGTCGTTGGCGGCCCGGAGTCTGGCAGCTGCAGCCCTGCACTTCCTCGTCTCATCACCGCAAGGCCCCCCATGGTCGTGCTGAGTCTGGAGGGGTTGCGGGGACTTTCCGCAGCTGTCCACTGTTGCTCTCTCCATCTGTGTCACAAGGGAGCGTGCAGGGGGACACCAACGGCACCTTCAGACTTTCAGGCACCTCCCTTGAACCTCAGGGGCTCAGCTGCGCGGCATATTGGCTCTTCCAATGGGAAGGGTCGCCATTTTGTGAGGGTCGCGCCGGGGCTTCCTCGGTCCGCTGTCAGGTAGCCTCTGACCCTTCCAGGCTACCTCGGGCTCGAAACCAATTTGCTATGTGTCCCACACGCCTGGATACTTCATGGGGCTGTCGGAGTGGGCTACAAATCGCCTCAGGCCATATATTTCACAGGGCTTGGGACGGAGCCAATCGGAGTCACGTCCGATCGGCCATGATGGCTAGCCACACCCCCGGCCTAGTCTTTTAAGGCTCTCTTCCATAAACACACCTTTGCAGCTTGAATTCTTCACTGTATAATGGGGATGTGGCACAACGCCCACAGCTGCCAGTTTGGAACTAGAGAACCGGGTTCGAGACTCAGGTTCAGCTCAACAGCCTGTGATTCTAGGCAAATGACTTAGGGCCTGATTTAGAAGTCAGCAGAGGGAATACCCTGTCGCAAACATGACGGATATCCTGTCCACTGTATTACGATCCCCAAAGAATAGAATGTGAGTACCATGTGGCAGGCGGGATATCTATCACATTTGTGATGGAATGTTCCACTCCACCGAGCTCTAATTCAGGTCGTTAATCTTCCCGTGCCTAAAAAACACAAAAAACGGAATCCTTGTGTAACATAGCTATTGACCATGTAAGGTGCTCCAATACCTTTGGATCGAGTTTGCACTGTATAACACTGAAAAAACATAAAATAATGAGGTTATATATTCAGTAGCCCTCTCATTTTTTAAACATCAGCAACACTGGTAACGTAAAGCTTTCGATCCCTTGAGGTATTACAAAACAAACGGCCACATGCATCAAGGTATTTAGGAGTCGCAAATGGTGAGATTTGGTAAAATCGGCCGTTTGCGATTCCTAAATACCTTTTTAGTATGCATCAAACGTTTTTGGAAAAATCGCTATTTTTTGCGAATTCCAAAAATGCGATTGCTTTTCAGGAATCGCAAATTTGCGATTCCTTAAAAGCAATGCATGATTGCTTTTGAAATTGTGAATTCGCAATTAGGGGGTGCAAATTACCACGAGGGTGAACCTCGTGGTAATTTGCGAAAAAGTTTAAAATGCACAAAATTGCATTTTAAACACTGTAATGTTACAGACACACATGTCCTTAGGACATGTGTGTGTGTAACATGCACTTAAAATTCCATTTCAGGGGTGCAGGGGGGGGGTCATTTGGACCCCCCCTGCACCCATGGAATGCATTAACATTTTGCGAATCGCTCATAGAAATTCGCAAAATGTCAATGCCTTCCCATTGATTCCTATGGGCCTTTCTGCCCATAGGAATCAATGGGAATTGCGAAATCGCAATTTAGAATTCGCATAATATTTGCGATTCGGTAAAAATTGCGATTTTTACCGAATCGCAAAAATTATGCGAATTAATTGTTGCATCCCGTTTTGCGATTCCTTATTTGCGATTCCCTAATTTTCGCAGATAAGGAATCGCAAAACCTTAGATTAATGCATGTGGGGGAAAGACTGTTCATTTTTCAGCACTTTCAACCAAGCTTAGTGAAGTAAAAGGGAACTCACCTCTTCCTTAAACAAGCATTGATTAAGTTAAAGCCATTTGCTTTGCTAATGGTATTGTATAGCAAAGCGAATGGTTTTAACTTCATAAAAGGCGAGACTTATTGCATTTTTAATGCTTGGTTTCAAATGACTTGACGATTCCTTTTTAGGAAGAAATGTGCGCGTCTATCGTATTTTAGCTATTGATTGAACTTTAATTCAGCAATGATTCGTCTGAATCAGAAAGTAATACTAGATATCAAATTTCAGTCAGACGTGTGTGATGTCCAGCCCGTCCCTCATTCTCAAATCTTGAGCTTTACTTAAATATGTAGCCTCCTGCTGCAAAACACTCTTAGTTTTGGGATCTTACCATCACTCAAATAAGATTTTTATAATACATTGAGTAGAAATAAGGGGCAACTCACAAGTAGGCTCAGGTTGTAAGAGTTAAAGTTTTGTAAGTTAAGTCATCAAAGTTAAACACACACTCTCTCTTTAGTGTTAAATGCACAAGTCTCACACAGTTACAGACCGCGAGCAGTCTGCGCTTTACAGGTTGGAATCATAGCAGTACTCAGAGGCGCAACTAAAGCCAAATTCTGGGGGACTAAGAAAATATTTCCGGGGGGGCTGAACCTTTAAGCAATAGGCAGGATGGAGCTGCAGGGGCTCTTAGAAGGGGTGAAACAACAGCAAGGCCTCATTAACAAGCAAATGGTCTTTTAAAGACCTGTGAAGTGCTCGGGTGTGGCTGTGTGTGTGCCCAGGAAGCTGTCCCATCCCAGACTGCCACACACTACAGGGGGGCCGAAGCCCTTTGAGTCCAATTGGTGTTGCGCGCCTGGCAGTACTGATTCACCCTTTCAACCCCACAGTTGAAAGACTCACTTCACAACCCGAACGGTATTTTGTACATAAACAGGTGGTAAATAAATTTCAGCTTAGTGAGCAGTCTGCAAGTCACCGGTTTGAATCCTTCTAGGGCAGATTCTCCCTTTCGACTGCACAGTCAAGAGGCTGACTACAAAAGCATAAGAACATGTAGCACAATGGGAAGGTGACAACAATATATCTGACAGCAGCCTGAACATCGCAAGTTATATCCCAACAGATTCTCCCTTTCAACGTCCATGGTGGGGTAAATGCAAGCAACTAAGGTGAGTGGGAACATAGTTACACTTTTTATTTACGAAGCTAAGAAAGCTTACACGTGGCAGAAAGTACTGTAAAAATATACCATTCTTTCTAAATAAAGAGCACATAACCCTGCTGCAATATATGATCTTGGCAACTCATTTTACTCTCAGCCATGGTTCCTTATATAACGTTATCTGCCTACATCGGTAAAGATTGGGGAAAGCAAAAAATCAACATAAAGCGCTTAAAAAACTGGAAATCAACAGTATATGAAGAGAGCAAGAAGATACAGGAAGGCTAAATCAGGAGGCGAGATGAAGAAAGGTGAAAAAGAAAAGGCGAGAAAGGAGGGACAAAAACTGATAAAATGCGATGAAAACATTTATTTCCGATAGTTGTGCAATGCAATGCTTTTTAAAAAGTACCTGCTATTTACTTTGCAAAGAACAGGTTCAGAATATTGAGAAATGTAGGAGGGAGGAAACCGGGTGGTGGCACTCTGAATATAAATGCACAAACAGGCACCAGCCTCTGCACTTCCTGCTTCTGGGGAGCTTCTGCTTATTTTTCAAGTAAAGTTACAAATCCTTACCAGGCTAGGCATTGTGACCCAACAGCCCTCTCGGGACCCTTACCCCAGTGCCATTGCCACAGACAATCACTTTCCTTCCCTGGCTGCCCATGCTCTGCTGCCCCCTTCATCACCGCTGGCACCTCTTCTAAGCTGGTTGCCTTGCCCTGGTCCTGGCAGAGCTGCTTCCTCCCTGCCACAGGAGAAAATGAGGTGGGCGGGACCGAGTCAGGCAGCTCGAGACTGAGGCTGGATGTAACATCCTGGGCTGGGCTCAGATGGTAAGGGAACAGGAAACTGAGCTAGAAAACACGGTGCGCGCTTAACAACCAGAGAAATATTGTGACGCCCGCATCCGTTTTTTGCAAAGTAGACTCCAAGGCTTTAACAGATGGGAGGGCAAAAAAGTAAACAAGAGGTAGGGGAAAATCGGCATAGCTAGCAACTTAGAATAATATTCCGGGGCAAAGTCAATAAGGCTGGCTTGCATTTTTATTCCTGCCCAAAACATAACAAGCGCTCACCAGACGGAGACTTTTCGGTAGAACTGCTACCTAAAGAGCCAATCAGCTTCCCATTAAACCCCACCAAGTACTCATTTATTTTAAGATTTCTTTTCTCAATTAAAAACCTATTGCATTGGCCATTGGCTGGTGTCACCGTTTATGCTAAACGGTGGCCGACCATTAGGAAAGAGCTCTGTGTGACGTACTCTTTTCTGTTTTCTGCCGTCCCACTTGGACGGGCTGCCTGGACTTACTGCTGGTGTAAAAGATTTTTTATCTTCTTTATGGGGCCATCTGTTTTGCCCCATAAAGATAACAAACCTTTTACGCCAGCAGTCAGGGCAGTCTGTCCAAGTGGGACGGCAGAAAGAGAGAAAAGAGTACGTCACACAAAGCTCTTTCCCAATGGTCGGCCACCGTTTAGCATAAACCGAGATGCCGGCCAATGGGAAAGAGGGGCGGGGCTTAAAGCCAGCTAGTGAATCTCCCTCAAAATCATAAGATCTCACCAGCAATACGGCGCATGTGCTGCCTACGCAGGCTTCGACCTAAAAACTAGGTGATGAATTTATGAAACTGCCAATGTCTTTCAGCCAATTCTCATAAATGTAAGGTATGAAGAACAGAGACATTCTGTTTTTTGAGTAGGGGTTTTTCCATTTGGCCAATGCAATAAGTTTTTAATTGAGAAAAGAAATCCTAGAATAAATGAGTACTTGGTGGGGTTTAATGGGAAGCTGATTGGCCCTTTAGGTAGCAGTTTTACAGTTGCAAGCAGTTCTTCTGTGGGCTAGAGGTGATTGAGTTTTTGGGATTAGTCGTTATTTATGACTCCATCCCATCAGAAAAGTGAGGTTGGACAACCTGTCACTGATTTTTAAATGGTCGGACGGCCCATCATTCCGACAGGGGAGCTGGAGTATTATACTCCATCCCGCTGGTGGAGGGAACACCTGCCACATTTATAAATGACCGACAAGTAGGCAGTCATTTAAAATGCATTAGCAGGTGCCCCGCCACAGCTTTTTCCTGCCATTATTTTCAAAAAGAAAATCCTGAAACTGGATTTTCTTTTTGAAAATAAAAAAAACAAATGTCTTCTTGCTGTGGTAGTGATCTCCCATGGTGATGGGGGCATTATTACCATTTTACTGTTCCTTACCACCAGGGTTTGCCTGGCGGTGATTGACAGTAAAAAATGGTTTTATAACCACCCATCCTGGTCAGAGTAGTCACAGCAATAGGGAAATGTATGGTCCCCTTGCATCAAAATCAAGCGAGCGGACCTTTATCTTCCTGGTATTTATATTCTGTCACCGTTGCAGTGGAGTATGCATACAGCCAAGAAATTAATCTGACACAATTCTCCTGGTACTCTGTTGTGACCTGGAGCATTTCAATCATTGCAGGCAGATTTTCAGTCATATTAGTTTGTTGACAGCATGTCTGAGATGAAAACACTCTTATCTCCAGTGTTCCTATTCTCTTGGACTACTGGTCAATATTCCTTTCTATGGTCAATTTAAGGTTTTTGAAGAAAAGTGTCTGCATCTCTATACTGACCAAATTAATAGTCCACTGAAAGAAATACAATTAAATATAATTTGTCTCACCAGGGGAGGTTTTTCTGGACCTATAACAAAACAATATCCACAAACATTCACTATGGCTGATTGATGGAGGAGGTGTTCTCTTTCCTGTTAAGGAACATCTGGGGTGCTTTCTGACACACAACATAATACCATTTAACAAGAGTTACATTTTGTTTTGGTAGAAAAAGGATAATTCTTTTATTCTCATATTCTTTGATAGCAGAGTGCCATTTTAGGCATTAAAGTCTTATGTTACCTTTGTCATGTTATTGGGAGTCCAGTATTATCTCTTCATATTGGAAATTTAAGATTGTTTCAGGGAGAGAGATCTCTTCCTTATCTTAACATTGCATGGTGTGGTGAAACATTGGCAGAACCAATGAAATAATTTCATCAAGTATCGTTTTACCCCTGTGCTTTAAAAGGACTATTCCATTGACTAACAGCAGTTTAACGTTGGAGGACATCATGGAGAGCTCTAGTCCAAACAGTAATAAAGTGAGCGTTCATATCTCCAATATTCTCAAGTTTGCGTACTTTGTTAAGTGCTTCTATTTCTCAAAGAAAAAATGTGCTGTTAGTTCTGACAAAAAGGCCATAAAGGATCCTCTTCACATGATGTCATCACCCCTTTTTATTTGGAAAACCTTTTAGAAGAAATAAAAACACTTAAAACAAAGCAGTTTGCTCATGGCCAAATAACACACGTCCAACTACTCCAGGAACCAATTTCACCAGACACATAATCCCATTTGGGCTCATACAGGAGTTAAACCCAAAATAGAATAAGCCTCCTGATTGCAATCAGAAACAGACATGACTAATTAATCTTGCAATGGTTATAGCTGGCATAGCTTTTATTTTAAATAGAAATCACATTTGGCACACAGTGATATTTTCAAAATGTGAAGAAATTGGGTAGGTAATGTTTTGCTTCTGCATCAAACATAAGAATGGTAGACGGATTTCAATGTCATAAGTGGTTCAATGCTGAAGATGTTTCTCCAGAGAGAATTTTTTTTTTTTTGGAAGACCTTTATTCATAGCAAAAGATCGATACACAGCCAGAAGCCTACAACCAGGAGGCCGGCTGCGGTAGTTTGAAGGCATATCATAAAGGTGATGTTACACAGCCTTTTGGCCGACAAGAAACTGTCCGGCGGCGTATTGTACATAAATTAGGTCTATTTTCTGTATATTTTGTTGGTGTATTAAAACATACACAAAGAGGAACAATACATAACCCCAACAATGAGACATTCAAAGTACAGTAGTCAATACAGGGAAATTCAAAGCAATTACCTTATCATAACTTTCCATAACACAGCACTAGTTACCTTTCCATAGTGTCGTAAACCTCGGCACTCAGAGTTACCAGATCAAAAAAACAAACAAAAAAATAAAAGAACCAACCTCTTCAGTCCGTATCACTCACTAGTGTGTTCACGTATGCTGTGAGGTATGACCAGAAGTCCTTTGGCCTAGAGCGCAACGGGAGATCCTCTTCATGTGTTAGGAGTTTGTCCCTACAGCTGGACATATCTTGTAGCCATCTGGTTGCGGTGGGTACACGGGTGCCTTGCCAGCACTGTGATTTTTGTCGTTTGGCCAGTAATAAAGCAACCGCACAAAATTTACGTTTGGTCGACTTAAGTTGTGGTACAATGCCCAATAAGCAAACACGGATCGTGCAGTCTATGGTAACCCCTATCATGGCAGATACTTTTGTGGTGACTTCCACCCAGTACTCGTGGATCTTGGGGCATCGCCAGGACAAATGCACAAAGTCGGCCCCCTCCGTACCGCATCTCTTACACCTACTATCATCTTGCATGCCGTACCTACACATGCGTGCCGGAGTGTAGTATGCCTGGTGAAGTCATTTATAATGTATGATTCTAAGATTACCATTAGGGGTAAGAATCTGTGTTAGTGTGCATGTCTGTTACCATTCCTTTTCTGTCAAAGAATGCTCCAAGACAGAGTCCCTTCTGGATTTGGATGTCTCTGTAGAGTGCGGTATCTCGGCTTGTGCAGTGGTGTACAGTCGTGAGACCAAATGTGATAGATCTTGGGTAGTAATAATGAGCTGTAATGTGTCTAGGCTGTCTGGCTCACTAGGGAAAGTGGGGTACAGCTCCATCATGGCCCTCTTCAACCTATAGTGCGTGAAATAAAACATCAGTGATTTGTTCTGAATATATGTGAGATCTGCGTTGTCTACAAATCTGCCGTCCTCAAACAGATCCCCCATTTGTTCAATGCCTACCTGTTGTAATAATGACATACCTACTTTCTCGCACGTGACTGACAATGCAGAGTGATTATGTAGGGGCATATTCTGTGCATAAAGAGGGGTCTTATGTGCCAGCCGACCAAGGTCGCGCCATGCCCTAATCGTAGTGTCAATTGTGTTGATGTCATGATCGTGCAGTGGCGGCTGTTTGTACGAGAGGATGGCAGAGAGGGGGATAGGTTTTGCGTCGCCTTCTTCAATCGCTGTGTGAGTGAGGTATGGCACTAGGTGATACCAATAGGCGGCGTATTAAGCCTGAGCGCACAGGTAGTATCATTTAAAATCTGGCACCCCGAACCCTCCTCTGGCATATGAGAGTGTTAGCATTTGGAGGTCAATGCGCGCTTGTTTGCCCGCCCATATGAGCTGTAGTACTAGTGATTTAAGGCGACGGAATAGCCTTTCAGGGGGGGTGATTGGGATTTTGTTAAAGAGGTACAGAAGTTTAGGCAGGACATTCATCTTTACAATAGCGATGCGATCTGCCAAGGACAACGGCAGTTGTATCCAGCGTTTAACCTTATCTTCCAGTTTGGAAATCGTGGAGCCATAATTCGTGCGGATCACTATTTATGGATCTCTATGAAATAACACCCCCAAGTATCTTATCGGGTGTGTCTGCCATTCCAATGGGTACTCTCTGTCTAGAGGAGTAGTCGTGTCAGTGAGGGGTATAACATAGGACTTTGACCAATTTATTGTTAACCCAAAGTGACCACCAAATTTAATGTATTCTCTCAGTAGCTGATTTAGATGCTCGGCGGGGTCACGAACGTATAGAACCATGTCATCCGCGTACAGTGAGATGTGTAATGGTCTGGAGGGGAACTGTAGGGCAGATGACTTGTAGTTCTGGCGGATTATGCAGGCCAGAGGTTCTAACGCCAGGGCGAAAAGGAGAGGGGAAAGTGGGCAACCTTGTCTGGTACCGCGTTCTATCACAAAGTTATCAGATAAGTACCCATTCACTCGGACCCTGGCACACGGCTTTGTGTAGATTAAGGAAACCCATTGAACAAATCTCTTGGGGAAGCCCATACGGTGGAGGACTGCAATCAGGTATCTCCACTCAATAGAATCAAACACCTTGGCGCCATCCAATAGTACCGCCACAGCCTTCATGTTGGGTTGAAGATAGTGGGACAAGGCGAATAATGTCCGGGTATTGTGGGACGTGGAACGTGTTGGGACAAATCCTGCTTGGTCAGGTAGCACCAGGTTGGTCATCAATGGTGTCAGTCTCACAGCCATGATTTTCGCTAGTATTTTAGAATCGACATTGATCAGCGAGAGCAGCCTATAGGAGTCACAGAGGGCAGGGTCTTTCGAGGGCTTTAAGAGAGCTATTATTACAGCTTCTCGGAGCGTTGGGGAGAGTTCACCCTGGTCAAACGCGGCTCCGTACATTCCCACCAAATGAGGGGCCAGTATATCTACGTAATGTTTGTAAAATTCGTTTGTGTACCCATCCGGGCCCGGCGCCTTGCCATTCGGTAGTGATTTAATCACATCTGTGACTTCCTCAACTGTGATGGGTGCTGCCAAATATTCCCTTTGACTATCTGACAGCCATGCTATTGTCACCTCCCTGAAGTAATTGTTAATGTCGTCTGTAGACGCTATTGGTTGTGATTCGTATAGTGCACTGTAGGAGTTTACAAAGCTGTGTAGTATGTCCATGGCTTGTGTCTGTATTGTGCCATCCCCGGATTTGATACCCAGAATCGCTGTGTGGCTTCTACCGTCGCAAATGTTGGCAGCTAGCACTCCCCCCGGTCTGCCACCCTCCCCATATGATCTAGCTGAGTGTATTTTGTCCAGGTATTTAATTTCATCATCAACGAGAGTTTGGTGTTTCGTGTGCAATTCGCATAGTTCACCCAGTATAGTGACATCATGTGTAACCTCGTAGGCCCGCTCCATGTCCCTCATACGTGTTTCGCAATGTTTAATTTGTTGGCGTATGTCCCGAAGTATGCCCACTGTAGTGCTCATGCAAACCCCGCGTATCGTGGCCTTAAATGCTTCCCACAACAGACATGGATCATCCACTGTGGGTTCGTTGAGTTGGAAGTAGTCTTTGATCGCAGTGTGGATGGTGTCTGCATAAAGTATATCTGTAAGTGCACGTGAGTTAAATCTCCATTGAAAGGGAGGTGGAGTGTAATTCGGTATGGTGAGTTTGAGCAGGACCAGGTTGTGGTCTGACAGAGTCCTGGGAAGGACGCGCACTTCCTGTGTCCAGAGTATGATATTATTTGTGCCTAACCAGTAGTCCAAACGCGACCAACTGTTATGACAAGTGGAGACATGTGTAGCACCTGGTGTGGTAGGGTATTTGTGTCTCCATATCTCCGTTAGGGATAAGTCCGTCAGCATATGTAGGAGTTTGGTTCTGGCGTGTTTGTGTGGTTCAAGGGACTGCGCGGAACGGTCCTTGTCATCCCCCAGTGTCACATTCCAGTCGCCCCCACACACAATCTGTGTATCTGTGAACTGCTGTATGTGCCCCCACAGCTCCTGGAAGAGGTCTGGGGCGTCTACATTTGGGCCATACATATTAAGAAGTGTTAGTCTGTGACCACGCAGGGTGCCTGATATAATAACATATCTGCCATTCGGGTCCTGTATTACCTGTAGAATCTTGAAATTCAACCCTTTACGTACTAACGTCATCACCCCCCTGGAATAAGAGGAATACATGGTGGAATAAACAGATTCGGCCCATTTTTTACCTATGGACTGGTGTGTGTTTGGTGCAATGTGTGTCTCCTGCAAGAGTGCGATATCTATATGGCATCTGGTCAGGTATGCAAATACACTGCGAATTTTCTTAGGTTGTGTCAGACCACGTACGTCCCATGTGAGGAGGTTTATGTGTGCATTATGTGTGTTACCTTCCCTCTGGGTCATCTGGGAGGCCGAGGCGCCCACATTTGCTGCGTTGTGTAATCATGTCTGGGGCCTGACGGTATTTGCATATATTCAGGTGTGTGTAACCAAGTGATCATGTGTTCCATTACATGCAACAGATTGACTTTCTCTGAGCGATTCGGTCTCAAAACATTAACATTACCCCCTGCCCACCCTCCCCCACCCACTCCAGCAACCCAATCCTGCCGAAGCCAATTACCCTTCCCGATTAACCCCGACAACAGTTCGGGTCTCGACAACAAGAACATCTCTATAAAACTTGTGTGGGGAACACACTTGTGGAGGTCCTCCGGGAGCACAACACTCCATCCAACTAAATGGATGTGGACGGCATCAGTAGCGTTAGTTAAATTAGGCGTGTCATAAGTCCATGCCCCAGATCCTCCCCCACCCTGTACTTGCTTAAGCTTGGCCGTCACGTAGGTGGTAGATCGCATCAATACAACATGTTGTAACCTGCGTATAATAGCAAACATGGATATCATAGCCTACCAGCCGCAGTTGACCGAAATAAAGTCATCTGTGCAGCGCCGAATGTGAGCCATAGTGTCCCAATACACATCTCGACCTGCGCAGATAGCGGCTCGACTTGCAAAATAACTGGCAATACAACGTTCTACCAAAGACATAAAGGGGCATGTGTGTTAGGTGGCGAATATTTATCCACACGCGGTAGTCCTGTAACCGTCTATGCATTTGCACATCATGTTTATCAAATGGGGACCCGTAGGGATCAGTGCACCAACCGCTGCAGCAGCACAGGTCTTGAAAAGAGAAAAATATCAGATAATGGGGACCTCATCGCATATAGTCCGCAGCACAGTAAGGCAGATCTGTAGCTTAAAATACTTGCGTCCATGAGTCAGTGCAATTAGTTCAGTATGCATATCCTGGTACGAGCGTTAAATCCTCCTGAAATATCAGTGCATTCACTCTCATGGATGTGTTGCAAAGCATAAGTGATCCACTGATGCAACGCACATGTGAACCCCATTATCTTGTCGCTATGTTCAACAACACCTCCCCGGTGGTATCCGCATTGTGGCTCCGATTTGGCCCATGTATTTCACCGCCCAGGAACCAATGTAGAAACAGGGTGCAAAGGAACTTAGGAAGTAAAGAGTAACAGCAAATCCGGTACACCCAGGTGTTAAGTCTAAAAAAATAGTCAGTGGAAGCTAGCATCAATGTTCGGTAGTGTCTTATCCAACATGGGTACAGATAGGCACCCTTAGGGCGCTATAGCTTATCGTACTCACAGATAGACTTGTGTAAGCACCGCTCCAGCGCGTTTAATCCGAGTCCACGTGTTGATCCTCTTGTGCGTTGGACTTGTTTTGTTTAATCACTTTTTTCACAAACTCCTGCGCAGCTTTCGGAGATGTCAGTAACACAGCCTTGCCCTCCCACATCACTCGTAGCCTCGCCGGGTACAGCATTGAGTAATTAATTTGCAGATCCCGGAGTTTAGATTTCACCGTAGTGAATTCCCTTCTTGCTTTCTGCACAGCAACAGTGTGGTCCGGGTAGAATTCTAGTTTGTTGCCTTGATGGGTTATAGGCCCCTTCTCACGTGCAAGTCTCAAAATGGTGTCCCTGTTGCGATAGTTCAGGATCCTTGCCACAATAGGGCGCGGTGACACTCCTGGCGGTGGACGGGCGCTAGTGATCTGTGTGCTCTTTCCACTTCTAAAATTTGCGATAACGCGTCATCACCAAATATGTCCTTGCACAATTTTTCGACATAGTGTTCCATGCGCCCGGTGTTGGTCGATTCCGGCAGGCCCGTAATGCGTATGTTATTACGCCTGGAGCGGGATTCCAATTCCTCCTCCTTTGCCTTTATCACCTCCAATACCCGCTCCATGTTTGTACATTTGGTAGTGGTAGCATGTGATACGTCCTCGACTGCTGAGATTCGTGTCTCCGCCGTCTCCAGCCTCTCTCCATGTTTTTCAAGTTTAGCCGCCATGCCATCCATCCTGCATGTTAGGTTGTCAAGTTTACCATTGATGACCTGCAAGTTAGCCTGAATGGCTAGTAATATCTTCTCCATATTACTCCCTGGAGATGGTTCCCCCGGTGATCCGATCACACTGCCAGGCATTTTTCAGTGGGCTTGGGCGTCTTTTTAGTTTAAAAGGATATCTTCTGTTGCTGCTTTTCGGGCCTTACCATTGTCGAGGATGGCGGGGTGAACAGTGCCTCGTTCCGAGGTGTGGACCTTGTTCGTCTGTTGGAGGCCGCCGTTTTGGCGCCCAGGAATGGAGGCCGTCACCTGGTACAGTTTCTTCGTGCTGATGGATGTCGGCAAGCGGCCGGGATCATTCCGTGACCAGGGGAGCGCTTCCGTTGGAACGTCGGCGGCAATCAGTGTAGAGCACAGGAGTACATGCGCTTGGAGTGGCCTCCAGCGGAAAACCACTCACCGCATCTGTAGTGCACGTGCGTGATCCAACTCAGGAGGACGTGGTGTAAAGTTTGAGGATCTGTAGCATTGTTGAGGGGCAACGTGGTTCCCACAGTTATGTTTGTTATTGGCGTGATAGCATGTGTCTCAGCGGTGCAGTTGCGGCAGCATGTCACTTCACTATGCCAAACATCTGAGAGTCGGGCGCCTCCGAAAGTTGTGGTAGCGGCAAAGAATATTTCCAGAGACGCCGGCATCAGCCCGGTTAACGGCCCGGGCGCTGGGCGCCGCCATTTTATCCATCTCAAGTTTCGATCAAGCAATAATGCGGTAAAGCTTCCATAGAATGCACAAGCATCAGTCCAATTCATACGTTGTCTTGAAAGTACCTATGAGTCACTGGGTCTGTTCATAGCGCCGGTCAGAACAATGCAGGCGGCGCGTTCACTCCGCTGGTAGCTCTGTATACGTGAGGAGGAGCGCGGTGGCCGCCATCTTGGACGCCTCGGGACCTTGGAGCTGTTTTTGTCATTTTCTCTTGTTGTTGTTGGAGTGCAGTCTTCAATTTTTAGATCATCGTGATCCCGGCGTGTTCATACATCAGGGACGGTGTTTGGATAGCAGTTTTGTGGGCATTGGGGCGACCTTAGGGCAGCAAGTTGTCAGCCGTCCGGCGGAGCTGCGATCTCACCCAGCCATTCCGCTGTGCGCCCCCTAGCGCCTCTCTTCTCCATAGAGAAATTTTGAAGAATGATAGATATTGGCAGATTTATTAGTAAATATTCTTCAGAAGTGAATGTTTCTTCTATAGTGATGACATTTTTAAGAATCACGTGAAAACTGCTTATATAAAAAAAAGGAGGTACTGATCACAGGTTTGAGGGCATGTGGAAATAATTGTGTGAATTATACATAGGGTAATAGAATACCAGTTATCTTGAATGAAAACTGATGTCTAGCCTTTATCCCCCTTTTTTCTTTCTTTCTGCATTCTACAGTTCTTATGTCTCAGTCAGTCAGTCAAAAACACTTTATTCGATTAATTAAAATCATAAAAGGCACACATTTCATATAATAAATTATACAATCAAGCAATCATAATATACACCAACGGTTTTTAAAATCACAATTCATAAAAACACTCGTTAAAAGATCAGTCAGGATTACAGGAGCTAGGGAGAATCTTTGATCTACGACGCACAGCTGCCACCAGAAAAATAGCCACACTAAACATAATGAGGGTACTGCTTAACATCTGTAGATAAATCAAAGCAGGTCTAACTTGTGAAAAGCCGGCTTCTTTCAGATTTGGGAGCAGATATTTTTTCCGACTATCAGAATAAAACCCGCAAAACATAATAAAATGCAGTGTGTCTTGGTGAGAGAAATTATCGCAATTGCACAGCCTGCTACATTCTGGTTTGCCCCAGGTTGGGTAAAAGCCTAGGGAATAGTGGATCAGGTTAAACCTGATTCTTATCAATAGAAATTTATGATATGGTTTGGAGATAGTTCTTAAATAAGGTTCCAGCGAGGGGGAAGAGAGAAGCATAAAATGCGCTCTAACCCATGGTTTTGTGAGTTCCTTCTACTCACGATCCAGTTTTGCCCTGTCTATAAAATGGTGCTTAATCCACAATACATCCTCCTTCGTAGTGTGGGTTGGAGATGTAAAGAGCTCGTGACGCCCTAGACGAGAGAACGTCGCTCTAACGTACTCAAGCCAGGGTATTCTTTTGGCGTTATCCATAGCTATGATGTCATTAAGGATGAAATGAAATGAAATGAAAATTAGATTTGTAGAGCGCTGCAGTTGCCCTGAGGCGTCCAGACGCTGGAGATAAACAGAAACTGCCCTCTAAGGTTACTATTTGTTGAACAGGAGGGTTTTAAGCTGTTTCCCGAAGCTAGTGAGGTTGACATTGTTTCGCATCTGCAGAGGGAGGGTGTTCCAAAGTTTGGATACATTGTATGAGAACGAACGTCCTCCTGCTCTGGTTCTGAATATTCTAGGGATTTTGGCTAGTGTAGCAGTTGAGGAACGAAGAGTCTTATTGGGCAGGTATGGAGAAATCAAGGAGGAGTTGATTTCTGGGCCCGTTTTCCAGAAAGTCTGGTGGGCGATGCAGAGAGCCTTGAACTTCACTCTGTCCCTAACAGGCAGCCAGTGTAAAGTTTTTAGGCCAGTTTTATTGAGGTCCTCCGAGGGACTCCCAGAAGCGCCCGGGCAGCACAGTTTTGAGTGCGCTGAAGCTTTTGTAGGGTGTAGTCCGGGGCTCCAAGATAAAGGGCATTATTAAAATCCAGACGTGATTGGATCAGGCCCTGTATGACAATTTGTCTGGCCTCGAACGGGAGGAGGGGAAGGATTTTTTTAATCACCCTGAGGAGGCCGAAACAGGTGGCTGACACCTTTGTGGCCTGTGTGTTAAGGCTCAGCAATTTATCGAGCCATACTCCCAGGCTTTTGATGTTGTCCCTGGGGAGTGGGGGCGTACCCATGCTTGAGGGCCATATCAGTTCCAGTGTGGAGGGGGCCGCCGGGCCAAGGAGCATGAGCTCAGTTTTGTCATCGTTGAGCTTCAAACATGAGCTCATCATCCAGCTCTTTACATCCTCCAGGCAAGCCGCTAGGTCTGGTGGAGACTGGTGACCGCTCTTCCGTGCAAGGGAGACCACCAGCTGGGTGTCGTCCGCATAGGAGATGATATTGACACCATGCAGACGAACAATCCCAGCCAGCAGCCTCATGTATGCATTGAAGAGCGTAGGGCTTAGGGAAGAGCCCTGCGGAACTCCGCACCCCAGCGGCCTACTTAATGACAGAGATGTGCCGTCGAAAACCTGGAAGGTTCTGTCTGACAAGAAGGACTCGAGCCATGGCAGGGCATCTCCGGACACTCCTAGGTCGGCTCAAGTGGTTGAGTGTAATTTCCTGGTTTAACCAGGTTTTCACCCAGCACAACAGTGGGGCAATCTTCAGTTTATCCGTGACATAACCCAGGCCAACCTCCGAGTGAATAGAAAAAGTGGGAGTGGATTGGGGAACTGAAAGCAAATGTCTCAGAAACCTGTTTTCTAATACTTGGATCTTGTCCTTGGCGACATAACCCCACAGTGAAGCACCATATGTAGCACTGGCCAAACATTTCGAGTTGTAAACTCTCAGCAGGGCCTCCATGGGTCGTGCCCACAGTCTTTTTACAAAGCTCATCAGCGCTGAGGTGGACCTCACAACCGAGTTGCTTTTGAGCTTGATTTGGGGGCCCCAATTACCTTTCTCATCGAAGAGGACCCCTAGATAACAAAAGACATTTACTCTTGAGACCTCGTCACCATTACAAAAGAAAGACTTGGATTTACAATTTTTACAGTGTTTCCCCACTACCATATAATGCGATTTCTTGATATTCACCTTAAGATCTAAGGTATCCATGAAAACACCAAACGCGTCCAGCAATCTCTGAAGCCCCACACCAGTGCGGGCCAACAGGACATCATCGTCCGCGTATAGGAGGACCGGTATAACAGATTCTCCTACACTCGGCACATCCACCCTCAAGTTCCCCAGGGACTTTTCCAGGCCATTAATATAGATGGTAAAGAGGAAGGGGGCCAGGATGCACTCTTGCCTCATCCCCATCTCTGACCTAAAGTGCTTCGTGCATCTCCCTTCCTGAGTGACCCTCACTGAAGCAGAAAGGTCCTGAAGTAGGGCCGCTAAAAAAACGTACTAAAGGAGGGTCGATGACTATTTCCAGCAAAATGCGCCATAGCTTAGCCAGATTAACCAAATCGAAGGCTGAGGACAGGTCCATAAAAGCCATAAAAAGAGACCCGTCCTTCGCCACCGTGTATTTGCTAATTAGAAGCTGGAGATTTAGACACTAATCAAGGGTGCCCCTCTACCCATATTGAAGGTTAGACAAGACACCACGACTAACTAAGACATCCCTGAGTTTGTGGAGTAGCACCCTCACCAAGATCTTCACTGCAGAGTCTAACAGGGAAATGGGTCTATAATAGGAGGGATCTCCGTGCTGGCCCTTTTTAAAAATTGGTATAATGACTGCAGTAGCCCATGAGGCGGAAACCTATTACCGCTGGCGGCATTAAAAACGTTTGTTAAAATCCTTGCCCACAATTTTGGAGAAGAGCCATATAAATCGGCCGGCACCCCATCGGTGCCCGGAGCCTTGTTTTTAGAGGATTCATTTATAGCTCTCTCCACATCCACAGTGCCAAAAATGACACGGGGGAGAGACTGCAACTTGGTAAGAGTACTATTTGAGGTACATGAGCCAGCAGAACATATTGCTAAAATGGTGAAACCACTGTTCGTCAGGGATGACACAATCCAAATCTAAACCATCTATACCGAAAAGAATGGGTGGTTGATTGGTGCCCAGATCTTCACACTATCTCGGAGGATGTCGATTGAGAGGGGATTATCCCAGGCTTCCATTTTTATTTCCTTTTTCCGTCTGGCAATAGCTTCTTTATAGGCCCCTCTCAACTTGGCAATTGCCGCTTTATCCCTGGGAC
Source organism: Lissotriton vulgaris (assembly GCF_964263255.1). Classification (NCBI taxonomy): domain Eukaryota; kingdom Metazoa; phylum Chordata; class Amphibia; order Caudata; family Salamandridae; genus Lissotriton; species Lissotriton vulgaris. Next base: position 506,220,284 of record NC_141698.1, on the reverse strand, counting down.
TACTTTTTGGCGCTTGAAACAAGGCCCTATGGGCCCTAGAGCAACTACCATCAAACCATCTTACATGATTACTACATCTGCGGGTGTTAGTGGTAGTCAGGTCCTTAGAGATCTGTGTACAGATTACCTCAAAGGCACTGCCTACCTCAGCTGCGGGCGAGTTATTATTGAGGCAAGTGGCCATAGGCCCATCAATTTTTGCACAAAGATCCTCCAAAAAGGATGCAGGAACCACCTTTGCCCACTTGAGCCTACGACCCTGATCTTTCATGGACAAGGGAGGATCATTCTGGTAAAGGTAATGCTCAGGGCCCATACCCTCTGCCACATCCAGCTTCAAGTACACCGGATTGTGGTCACTAAAGGAGGACAAAACAACTTTATATGCGCTAGCCCTCAGTAAGGCCCCAGAGGACATAAAGATGTAATCAATCACTGTCCCAGGATAAGTGCCTTTATAAGTGGCAACCCTCTCCCCTGCCTCAATAAAATTAGACGCATAGATATTAGTGTTAGCAAGGAATTCCTCTAGGGCCTCCCCTTGCTTGGTATGCTCAAAATGAGAGGCCGCTGCGCCTGTTGGCCCCTCATGAGCCTCCTGGGCCCTAGTATAGCACTCCACATGTTGATTAAAATCAACACAATCTCTGGAATTATAAACATTAATCAGTAGTATTTTCAAAGAGTGGGAGACGGACCCTTCAACAATAAGGGAATTATGCAAGCCAGAATCCAGCAGTGTTAAAGTGCCCTTCAGATGTAATGCAAAGAGAAATATTAGGCCACCTTTTGCACGACCCACCAAGCCCTCGACTGAAGGTAACGAAAAGCTAGAGTAGCAATCCAGGCAAAAATTACTTGAGGGATCCCATGATTCCTGCATGGCAATAATATCATGTTTGGCTAGAAAATCAACCCAAACGGCATCCGCTCTCTTAGATCTAATGCCAGCAACAGTCCAAGTTTACATCTGTCCGCTACAACCGGATTGGAGTGACTAGATGAGATTGGCTGATCTGGTGCTACCAGTCAATCATTATCCTCCAGATTAGACAGTGGACTATAGCGATTATTCAAAATCAGATTAGTAGTGTTGGAAAAAAGACTATTACTGGATAGCTGCCGGTCCGCAAACTCTAATTCCTCCCTAGAACTTTGACTCCCCGGTCAGATGGACTGTGGGGGGATTAGAATGTGGCCTGGGAGGTGAGGAGAAAATATTATTTGTGACGGGTGCTAAAACTAAATGGCTACGTTTACCATGAAGCAGTAGATAAGGTGGCGGATAAAAGTATCCCAAGGGGACTGGTCTAATTCCTATTTGGGCTACATCTGACCCATCCCAGAACAATCTATCGGCTAAGTCAGGGCTGTTGAAGTTGACTATTACACAATCACCCACAGTCTGCTTGGGACGCCGCCCGACCTACCCCACCCTTCTCTAGTCTAGTCTAGTCTGGATATTTGTATTGCGCAACATATCACTTCCCAAGGCGCATGCGGACAGTCCCAGAAGAAAAAATATGAGTCTGTAATGGAATTCTTAACTGAAGAGCCATGTTTTCAATTTTTTTCGAAAGCTCATGAGTTCAGTAGTTGTGCGTATGTTTAGGGGGAGTTTGTTCCATAGGGATGGCGCCATAAAGGAAAAGGCGCGTCCGCCGTTTCTAACAGTTAGAACTCTCAGTGGCGTAAGTTGTGACTTGGAACTTGATCTCAGTTGTCGACCAGGCTGGTACCATGTCAGTTTTTGACTCCAATATTTTGGTCCTGAGCCATACATGAGTTTATGTACCAAACACATGGTTTTAAAAATGGCTCTTTTTTTAACAGGGAGCCAATGTAGACTTTTTAGGCATGGCATAGAGGGGGATCGTCTGGGTAAGCACAGGATAAAACGAGCAGCCGTGTTTTGCACTACTTGCAGTTTCCTAAAATGGCACTCATTTATGGCAAGAAGAAGAGACTTACCATAGTCTAGCCTATTTACTATGAGGCCCTGAACCAAAGTTCTGCGTGCTTCTGCTGGTAACCATTTGAAGACCTTACGTAGACTCCTCATGATTCCGAAACAGGTGCCTACAGTATGATTTACATGGTCCTTCATGGATAATTTGTTGTCCATACGGAATCCTAGGTTACGGACTGATTCTTTTGGGACGGGGCACTCCCACAGTTCCGGGGGCCACCAGTCATGGGTCCAATGTTCGCTTGCTCGCCCAAAGGTCATAATTTCAGATTTGGTGCCATTCAACTGGAGATGGTTTAGACTCATCCAGTTTTTTACCTCTGTCAGGCACATTTTAAAATGCTTTTTGGTGTCGTTTACATCAGGGCCGAGGGTAACCAGTATTTGCGTGTCATCCGCATATGATAACCCGTCAAATCCGTATGTCCTGATCAATTTGGCCAAAGGGGCCATATAAACGTTAAAAACGAAGGGCTAAGAATAGAGCCTTGCGGCACGGCACGCCTCTTGTGACAGGCCGAGTACTGGCCGAAGTCTCACCTATTTGTAGTGTAGTTGTTCGATTTGACAGATAACTGATGAACCATTTTAAAACCTGCCCTTTGACACCACACTCCCACAGTCTTCTGATCAAGATCTGGTGGGAGATGGTGTCAAAGGCAGCCGGCAGATCCAAAAGCACCAGAATGCAAGATTGACGTCTGTCAAGAGCAAGTCTGATGTTGTCGGCAACCTCGACCAGAGCTGATTCCGTGCTGTGAGCAGCACGGAAACCCGACTGTGAGGAGTCGAGTAGGTTGTTCGTCTCAAGATAAGTTACCAGTTGTTCGTTTACAAATGCCTCCAGTACTTTTCCTGGATAGGGCAGCAGGGAGATGGGGCGGTAATTAGAGAAGGTGTTTACATCAGCACCGGGCTTTTTCAATAAGGGTTTAACTCTAGCTGCCTTCCAAATTTTGGGAAATTCCGCTTCTATCAGGGATGTATTTAATAGGCAGGAGAGAGGAGCTACTAACACTGGGGCAAGAATGGCAAATAGTTTTGAGGTCAACTGATCACTGGGGGAGCCTGATTTAATTTTACGTCCTAATAGCATAGTTTTTTCGTTATCTAACTGATCGAAAGTGGACCAGCTCGGGGATGAATCATGCGTGTGTACCGCTTGATTCGCGTATAGCTCCTGTTCCAGGTATTGGAGGGATGTATTCTCTGTTTCAAAGGATTTACATATTTTCGTAATTTTATCGTCTAGAAACGTAGAAAGGTCTTCCGTCCATTCATTAGTTTTTGGCATTTCTTGCGGACTTTTAAAGGAAGTAAAATCCTTTAGAATGTGGTAGAGCTCTTTAGACGAGTTCTCAATTTTGTTTATTCATTCAGCTATGTGTGTTCTTTTCGCTGATTTCATTTCCCTCATGTACTTAGTATGTAGGGTTTGATAGATTTTACGATTATTAAGGTCTTTATGTTTACACCATGTTTTTTCGGCATTCCTTCTTATAGTTTTAAGATGTTTTAGTTGGTCGGTGAACCAAGGCGAAAATTTCTCCCTACAATGCACCTTTCGAAAAGGGGCTATCTTGTCTAGTATCTTGTGGACAGCAGACTCCAGATACATGGCTCCAAGATTGACATTTTTATTTACATTTTTTTGATCTGTCACAAAATTCTCAGAAAAGGCAGCTAAAGTTATTTTTTTCGTATTTCTACATGATTTTTTATTTTTATTTCTTGCAATTTCTGGTCTATGGCTGCTTATAAAAATGTTTACAAGAAAGTGGTCAGTCCATAATAATGGAATGGCAGTAGTTAGTGAGACATTAGAGGAGTTGGTAAATAGGAGATCAAGCGTATGCCCAGCTTGATGGGTAGGGCCTGTTCTCGCCATAATAATATTAGAGGAAATGTCCAACCCACCGCTACTAGAGACTGCACACCAGGATCTGGCCTCCCTCAAAAGATCGTCAGTTGATTCCACCTCTCCCGCACATAGCGGAGGAACCCCTATAAAAACAGCCACCAGTGGAGCAGCTTCCGGGGGAAGGTCAAGATTGACCAAAGAACCCCTTGGCTGCCTCGCATTTGGGACTAAGGGCAGAACTAAATGGGGGCTGGCCACACGAGGCGCACTGCCTAACGTGGGCCTACCCAATGGCTGCTGCTCAATATGAAGAAATGGACCCACACTCAAATTCCTACCTATAGTGCTACAGTTAGCACGGGGACTCAGGTGAATCGTGGGACCCGGTGGGCCTCCCGTACCCCCCACTGGCCCTTGATTATTATGCTTAGCCTGACTATCCCCCTTTTGCTGTGAGCTAAGATAAATTTGGGTACATTTTTTAAGCAAGTCAGCAACACACGCGTTTAAAGTCTCCACAATGTCTTTAGCAATGCCAACCAATATCGGATCTAAACGTGAGGTAATCAGTTCTTCCATTAACTCCCCCAAATTATTCTCTGTTTGGCCATCAATGTTCAGCAAAACTTTAGGGATTTTTGCCCGTTTAGCATTCTTCTTCTTGGAGGCCCTAGCAAACCCCACATTACAATGGGCATTTAGCCCCGGTTGATCAGCACCTTCCTGGGTAGATTTAACAGGATCAGTCATACTAGATGGATTCATCACGACCACCACGGGCTCCAGGGGTATGCTAGGCATGGTTGCACTATCAGTAACGTCATGGGATAAAGAGGGGGGGGGGCAGACCAAGTTCCTGCTCAGCATTGGCAATCTCTTTAGTTAAAACCCCCACTGCGGAGGACAAATATGAAATAATGGATTCCGACTTCCTAGCGACCTTAGCCTTCTTCCCCTCCTCCTCTGTGTTAGCTGCTTGTTTTCGCTTACCCATAGCGAAGCGTTGGGGGGGTGCCCCGGCCCGGCCTCCTTCGGCCTCCTTCGGCCTTAGACGGCCGTAGACGGCCCGCCCTTTGCCCGGGCTTAGCCCGACACGCGACCGCACACGTACCGCACAGCGGGTCCAAAGGTCAAATATATCCCTGTTGCAGGTGGGCGGGGCAAGGGCTGGCCAGGTGCTGTGTGCCCCCGTGCATGGCTGGGACCTGTAGTCCTGTGGTCGTCCTTGGCTGCAAACACCCCCGCAAGAGTCTTGAAAGCGAAATGGATGTGGATAGCATTCCACAAATAGAAACCTTGCAAGGGAAACATCTGGAACAAAGAGGCCGGAGCCACGATTTCCAGAATCCCGCAAGCGTAACCACACTTGCCGGAACAGCAACTTTGCAGTAACCACGCTGTTCGGAATGGGCGCGGAAAGAGGAGCATCAGAAAGCAGACATGGGAAGGTAAGTGGTGCTGGGGCCAGGTCTGGGTAAGTTTGTGGTAGTTTTAAGGGGTGGTGGGGGTTCGAGATAGTTTTAGGGATGGTGGGGGTTCAGGGTAGTTTTTTGGGGTGGTGGGGGTTTGGGGTAATTTTAGGGGATGTGGGGGTTTTGGGTTGTTTTCAGGGGTGGGTGTTCAGGGTATTATTTAGGGGTGGGGGTTCAGGGTAGTTTTTAGGGTTGGAGGTTTGAGGTAGCTTTATGAGGTGGTGGGGTTTCTCCTGTTTTTAGGGCCCAGGGACGGGGGCGGGGGGTGGTAGCCTTAGCCACGCATACTGCTTTATCATGCATGCCTTTGTCTCAAAAAATCATGGTTAAGGTATGCGTGGGCAAGCAATGCGTGGTTAAGACACGGTCGTTGTACAGACCACGTTGTTTAGGTATGCGGGATTGAGGAACTCGTTGTTCCGACATACAACCGCTTTGCACTCATTTGTAGATATATTCTGAATATGTCTATTACTTCTCTATATTTATGAGTTGCTGACAGGTGTTTATTCTAGTATTCAGTCTTTTTTTAGTCTTTTTCTTGTTATCCTGAGATCGTTTACCTCTTAATTGCTGTAAATATGAGTTACATTTATGTTTATTTTTGAAAGAGATATATAGAAACTGAAATCAAAAATCTAATTTTTGAGCATCAGTTTTGTGCTACAAATATTAAAGTATGTTTATACAGTCTTGTCAAAGTTAAGTTACAGTTTTTTTTAAAGTCTACAGGGAGCACATGTGGCTTTGTGTTGCAGGTGAATGCTAGACATTATACTGTCCATAAGAGACCTGGAAACCTGTTGGGCAATTACTGTAAATTCGGAAAATTTTGAATATTTAGCAAAATTTGTGTACAGTTCCAAAACTGTTGCCTCTGCTCAAGAATTAGATGGCTATTAAGCTATCATTTTTAAGGTACAGAAAGTTGGCTTGGGTTTCCCTTTACTGAATGCTGACTTGATTACAGAATATATTTCTACAGCTAGCTATATTAAAACAAATATAAAGTTCTTAGTCTTTTTCTGCAATGATTTCATTGCATAACTCATTCTATGGTAATAACAAATCACAATGTATCTATTTGGAGGCTGTGCTATGTCAGATTTAAAACAAAGACATAGATCCTACCTAATACTAAATGTATATACCTACACTATTCATATATTTGTATTTTGAATGGTTTGATAACGTTTTACCCAAACTGTTTCACCCCGGACACTTTTGTTTAAATATAGGATGTTTTATTTCTAACAATCCATAAGCCTTTTTGAATATCATGCATTATTCTTCTAAACTCAGATCCATTTGTGTGGTCATTACTTTAGATGCAGAATTTGTTTTTGATCAAGTGGGATGAGATTATGCAATGAAAGCTCCTCAATGACACGCAATTGGGAATACATGACAAAAAAGAATTTGATCTTTCTTCTTAAACACCTATTTATGATAATAATGTTTTTTCTTCTTATTTTCATTCAAAAAGGGTATGAGACAAGGCAGGCCTCTTTCTACTGAATTATCTGTTTTACCTTTAGAGCAATTTCTTGCTAGATTAAGACAAATCTATCTGTAGCAGGTTTTAGATATGTAAAGAGTTTACATAGTCTGTTTATGCAATACTGATTCTACATATCCTCTCTGAATGAGAAATTACAAAGTTGGCTTTTTCAATGAACTAGATCAGTTTTCTAAAGTTTCTGGTGATTAATTAGATACTCAGAAGTCAGATGTGTTGCCCTTTAATAAAGTTTGTAAACATATATTCAATTCAATTCAATATTGCTTTATTTCAATTTTGGTTGTAAATCATAAAAGCATACATTACAAAAACACACATATATTCATAAATAGATACCATTATTTCACCATTCATAATACATTTAAAAACTACATTATTTACAAGCTAAAAATGTTATTCGATTGGCAACCTGCAATTTAAATTTAGATATCTAAGCATTACTTATTAAGTCTTTAAAATTCAGGTTTCAATTTGTTGTGGTGAGTGCTCAAAGGTCAAACGATGGCAAACAACTTTAGAAATCTTTATTTCGACCGTTTGGTCATAAAAGATACATGAACAATAAAATCACATAAATTCCAACACATTCATATAAAACATCAGTACATACAATTAAAAACCATAACCAGATAATGCAAGTGATTATTAAAAAGTAAGCAATTCTACAATCTACCCAGCAGTTTTTAGAAGACGACTGCGCGTGTGCCAAACATTCGTAAAGAATTTGGAAAGTGCAAAGACAATTGGGCCGGAAGCATCACTTTTCAAAATCCTGTACATCGGTCCATATTCCCTGCCACCCAAATTCTTGATCAAGGGCAGCAGCCAGTACTTTCTTGCTGCCTTGTATGCTGGGCAGAAAAAGATCACGTGCAAATCGTTCTCCTCTTTGTCAGCACAGAGGGGACAGAACTTAGTAGAAGGGACTTTTGACCAGGTGCTGCAAAAGGACCGTAGTGGGAGTGTGCTATATCTCCACTGGAGGAATAACTTTCTAGAGAGTATGGGGTAAACAGGGTCCAGAGCTTTCTCAAATATATAAAGATCCTTGGTTTGCAAGAATATAGAGGAAAGGGACCCCTCCGTCTGGGTAGCTATAGCCCTTACCCTTTTGTGCTCGTGGTACAGCTTCGCCAGTGCTCTCCTGGGGATTCTTGGTGCTGTATCTGCTGGTTCAGTCCACAATTCAGGGAGCCCCATATCTATGCAAACTGACTGGATGTTTTGGACCCAGGGGATACTGAGCGCCTTAGGATGTTTTAATAATTCGACCAGTTCCGCCCTGTAATCGGCGAGATTATCGCTGCTCCATAGCCTGCGCCAGAAGGCAATGGGTCTTAGGCTTATCTCGTCGGCAAGTGGCCGTAGCCCTAAATCAAGCCTCAGGGGGAGAAGGGGAGTACTGGGGGGAAGTGCGGTAATTTGCCTTAAAAACCTGTTTTCTGTATTTGACAGGTTCCGGCATGGAATGTGCCCCCACAATTCAGCCCCATACAAAATAGCCCCCCTTGCCTGTGCCTTATATATCTGAATTAGGGCCCCCAATGGGCGGTAGGTCGAACCAGTCATCATCCGGGAAATACCCCCGGTAGTTTGTACTAACTTAAGGTTAGCCCTCGTTTGATGGCTCTCCCAGGTCATATTTTCATTGAGTGTCACGCCAAGATATTCGAACGTGGCTACTCTTTCCAGTCGTACTACTCCCAGTAGGGGGTTTGGGCGCTGTTTAGTGTTTGGGTTCAATACCATATATTTGGTTTTTGAGGCATTGATTTCCAACCCTCTATCCTGGCAGAAGGCCACAAAAGCATCAAGTATCTTTTGAATGCCCATGGGTGTTTTGGATACCAACAGTGTATCATCCGCAAACATTATTGCGGGTACACTGTTGCCATTCAATTTGGGGGCATCTGTGTAGTCGGTGGCGTTTAGATGGGCGATTACCCCGTTAACAAAGAGGCAAAACAGGGTCGGCGCCAGCACACAACCCTGTCTCACCCCTCTGCCCACGGGGAATCTATCAGTCAGCTCCCCCGACCTCCCACACCTCACCTGGGCATAATTATTATGATGGAGCCTCTGCAGGGTCAATAGGATATCTGGTGGGACGCCCATCCCTGCTAAGATGACCCATAGTTTACCCCTAGGCACAAGGTCGAAGGCGGCTTTTAGGTCCACGAAAATCGTGTACAGACTGCCGCCTTCAAACCTTACTGTCCTCCAATAGATCAGATTTAGTCTGAAGACCTGGTCTACGGTTGATACCCCTTTCCTGAAGCCTGCCTGGTATGGACTGAGGGCGCCCACCTCCTCAATCCATTCCTGAAGCCTGTTCAGGAGGACCCTGCCGAACAGCTTCTGTGCTACATCTATCAGGCTAATTGGTCTGTAGTTGGCTGGGAGCAGGGGGGATCCTTTTTTGAATATCGGGACCACCTCGGCCCCCAGCCAAGTACTGGGGATTTCCATCCCACTAAGGACGCCATTAAAAAGGGCTGCGAGGTAGGGCGCCCAGACGGTGGACTCCTGCTTGTACAGGTCTCCCGGAAGCCCGTCTAGCCCAGGCGCCTTCCCCGAAGCCAGGCCTGAAATGGCAGCTGTTACCTCACTTAATGTTATTTGGTCCGCCTGCAAGCCCTGTCTCACTGGTTCAATTATCACAGGGATTTCTCCAGGCTCAGCACTATATAGCGACTCGAAGTGGGCCTGCCACACTCCCGGCGCTATGTTAGGCTCCACTGCCGAGTGAAGACTCTCTGATCCCCCATTCACCATTCTCCAGAACAGTCGTTGATCTTGTACTGCTAGGGCCTTTGTGAGCTCTTCCCACTGATTTTCCTCCCATTCTATTTTGGCTTGTGTGAGAAGCTTCTTATAAGCTTGTCTGCATTGCTTAAGACATTCCCCTCCTATGCCATCCTTAATGACTCCAAGGAGTTCTGCTTTGGCTCGTCTACAGGCTGTGTTATACCATTGTGTTTTGCCTAGGGGCCTCACTCTTGACTTTTGTGTTTTGCGTGTCAAATGGGGTGCCGCCACTTTTATGAGTTCTTTGTGGGCATCAGACAGTTTACCCCTTATATCTATTTGGTTTGCCACACTATCCAGGACCCCAACAGTTTCCAGGATGGGAGTAATCTCTGCATAAAGCAGTGGGATTTTGTCCTTGTTTGTGACCATATGCTCCCACCTAATTCTTCTCCTGGTGTTGTCTAAAAGGAGCGGGGGATGGTTCCCTTCCTCATGGGTCACTAAACCCTGCGGTGCTGGGTGGGTGAGGTCTAACTCGAGTGCATTGTGGTCACTGTCCATCCTGTCAATAACCCTAAAATCCTGAATTAATGGCCACCTCGTTAGTTGGACCAAAATATAGTCTATGTGTGACTCCCTTCCCTGGCGATTATAAGTAATTTTGCCTGGTGTATCCGAGATGGTTCGCCCATTACACGCTCTAAGACCATACCTTAGCGTGAGGGCAGTAATTTGTAATGCTAGCGGGGTCCAAGCTTTCGGAGGAGTCACATCAGCCCCTGGTACTGCCCACCTATCCTCTTCTTCTGATAGGAATCCTTCCTGAAGGCCGGGAAGTGGCTCATAGTGGGAGTTAAAGTCTCCACCCACCACATAGTAAGAATCAGTCGACAGTTCAGATAAAAAGTTCGACAATTCATTAAAAGTCGGTGATTCTTTTGCCTTTCCCGTTGGCCTAGAATAGATGTTGACCAGCAGGAGGCTAACTTTATTTGGCCATGTTAGTAAGACCGCAAGGATATCGTCGGTGCAGCATGGGAGCCGTGTTGCCACACAGCCCAGGTGAACAGCAATCCATGTAGCGAGACCCCCTGAAGGTCGGCCTTTGCCTTCCCACCTGGCTGGAATGAAAAAGCATGCATACCCTGGATACTCATAGTCCTCTCTGGCCCAGGTTTCCTGGAGCATACATATGTCACCAGTTTCTATGTACTTTCCCCAGGCAGGCTCTTCCAGTTTATTTGTTAGTCCCGCAATGTTCCAAGAGATTATCCTCAAATGTTCAATGGATGGGGGTGTCATAGCAAGGGGGATGGAGGGGGTAAGACCATATTCCACTTGCGTTATAGGGCCTGTAGCTGGGGCAGCAGAAGGAGCATGTGACTCCGTGGATCCCAGCTCCCCCTCGCCCTCAGGGAAAGGAACCATAGTTGTTCGCTCTGCAGGAACTACTCCATCAGTGGTAGGGTTGAAGAATTCAATTTGGCCGTGTTCTGGGATGGATAGATCGTTCACAGGGGCCGGAATTGCAACAGGGCACATCATCGGTGCGTCCGGAGGGCCACATAAGCCTGGTTCCCTTAGCACAGACTTATGGGCAGTAAGTCAGTCGACCCCGTCCAGCCCGTTCAGACAGTTAAAGCGATTAAAATCGCAGAAAGGTGTGTCCGGTGGTTGGTAATATGGGCGTTGGGCAAAGCCTTTATGGTTGTGTCTATAGTCCACCCTTGTCCATTTGTCATATGTTTGGGCCTGGTGACTGGGAATTGGGGGAAAGAAAAAGGATACTGGGAGGGTTTGTATCGTGGAATCGAGGGATCGGTTCATTCCTTCACAGATGTGTCGAACCGTGCCTGGGTCTTTAAAGGTTACCAGGATACAATCCCCCACTATGGTTTTCCTGGTCTTCCCTAGCCATGGAACCCTCCTCACCATAATGATTTCGTTATTAAAGTGAGGTGGCAGGGGTCGGTTCCAGTTTAACCATTTGATTACCTTTTTCTTGAGGGATTGATAATCCTCATGTTCTCCTGATCTTAGATGGGGGGCACCAGCTAGGACCACCGTTAATCTATTGGCCTCGGGTGGGAGATCTGGCCTCCGTGGTCTAGGGGTTGGGCAGGCTGGCGTGGGTGGAAGGTCATTTACCTGATCTTGATTTGTTCCAGTGGGCTCTAAATGTGAACTATGTGGGGCTAAAGCCACTGGATCAATAGGTCTGTTGCTTGCGTTATTGTGTCGTGCTTGGAGTTGGACAGACATAAGGGGTTGCAGAGGGGCAGCCGGTGGCGTGCTTTTTGGGGGGGCTTTGCTATCGTTAGCTACGGTTTCTGTTTTAGAAGGTTCCCCACCCGAGGAGTGAGTTTCCACTAACTTTGTCTGCTTACTTACTAGAGAATTCAGAGTGGTAAGAGAAGTCTCTAGTAGAGTAAGCCTAATCTCAACTTTTTTTAGACTGTCAGTGATGGGCTGCAGTAGGGAGCGGAGTAAGAATTCAATGCTCCCCTTAGCAAAGAATGGATGATTAAGATTCGATGTATCAGCCTCTGGCTCTTTGGGAGTCACAATTATGCTAGTGTTTGGGAGCTTAGATGGTGGAGCTGTCTCCGTGTTATTCTTCGATATGATAGTGTTAGTATTCCTCTTACCGAAATCCAAGTGCGATATTTTGGATTTCCCCCGTCCCCCCGCTGATTTCCGAGCCCGTTTACTGGGTGGGGGCCTGTGTATCTCTGCCATGACATTTAATTTAGGCTTGTTCTTATTAGCCATTGGTACTGATTGGGTTTGAGTTACCAAGTCGACAGGGGTATGGGAGATCTCTAAGGGGGCTGACTCTGTGGTTTGGTCAGGTGGTGTCCCTTGGGTCGAAGAAACTTCCCTTAATAGAGCAGGGAAATCCTCTATTGTTGAGGTGTCTAGGCTAGTGGATAGCGCACCTACCTCTTGGGTAGTGGGGTGGGGGATGATGTCTAACAGAGGCCTGGTTTTCATAGATTCAATGGAGCGTCTACGCACCGCCCTACGTCTCTCAAGTGAGCCTTCCGAGTCCGTTTCACCTTTGTTGGATTTAAAGTAATTGTCCAGTGTCCCGGAATAGGAGGCACCATCCCTGGAGGGCGTTTCCCGTGGGGGAGGCGTAGGCATATCCTTGGTTGTGGCACTGGAGGGGATCAAGAGGGGGGGCCCGGCCCGGCCACCTTCGGCCCCGGACGGCCACAGACGGTCCCGCCCTTGTCCCGGGCTTCTCCCGGTCGCTCCCGCGCGCTCCCGCGCCGCGTCGCTGGTCTAGTCAATTTGTAGGTCTGTGGTAAAGGGGAGGGGCCCGCAGGGAGAGCAGCCCAGGTGCTGTTAATCTGGGCGGCAGGCGCTTCTGGGATAGGTAGTCCCAGCCCCCGCACTCTGCTCGCAGCCCTGCAGCTCCTACGACCCACCTCTCAGGAAACAGGCAACTCCTGAGGCAACAACCAGGCGATCCCAGCGATGCGGGACCCGCGAAGCGGGTTCCGCGAGAAGTTGGCAGTAAGCAATTTGGATCCCTGCACGCTCAGCCCGGCACACTCCAAGGATTACAGCAAAGCGTCCCACAGGTACAGCGAAGGCTCGGGTTTTTCAGGCTGATGGGGAGGGGCCCGCAGGGAGAGCAGCCCAGGTGCTGTTAATCTGGGCGGCAGGCGCTTCTGGGATAGGTAGTCCCAGCCCCCGCACTCTGCTCGCAGCCCTGCAGCTCCTACGACCCACCTCTCAGGAAACAGGCAACTCCTGAGGCAACAACCAGGCGATCCCAGCGATGCGGGACCCGCGAAGCGGGTTCCGCGAGAAGTTGGCAGTAAGCAATTTGGATCCCTGCACGCTCAGCCCGGCACACTCCAAGGATTACAGCAAAGCGTCCCACAGGTACAGCGAAGGCTCGGGTTTTTCAGGCTGATGGGGAGGGGCCCGCAGGGAGAGCAGCCCAGGTGCTGTTAATCTGGGCGGCAGGCGCTTCTGGGATAGGTAGTCCCAGCCCCCGCACTCTGCTCGCAGCCCTGCAGCTCCTACGACCCACCTCTCAGGAAACAGGCAACTCCTGAGGCAACAACCAGGCGATCCCAGCGATGCGGGACCCGCGAAGCGGGTTCCGCGAGAAGTTGGCAGTAAGCAATTTGGATCCCTGCACGCTCAGCCCGGCACACTCCAAGGATTACAGCAAAGCGTCCCACAGGTACAGCGAAGGCTCGGGTTTTTCAGGCTGATGGGGAGGGGCCCGCAGGGAGAGCAGCCCAGGTGCTGTTAATCTGGGCGGCAGGCGCTTCTGGGATAGGTAGTCCCAGCCCCCGCACTCTGCTCGCAGCCCTGCAGCTCCTACGACCCACCTCTCAGGAAACAGGCAACTCCTGAGGCAACAACCAGGCGATCCCAGCGATGCGGGACCCGCGAAGCGGGTTCCGCGAGAAGTTGGCAGTAAGCAATTTGGATCCCTGCACGCTCAGCCCGGCACACTCCAAGGATTACAGCAAAGCGTCCCACAGGTACAGCGAAGGCTCGGGTTTTTCAGGCTGATGGGGAGGGGCCCGCAGGGAGAGCAGCCCAGGTGCTGTTAATCTGGGCGGCAGGCGCTTCTGGGATAGGTAGTCCCAGCCCCCGCACTCTGCTCGCAGCCCTGCAGCTCCTACGACCCACCTCTCAGGAAACAGGCAACTCCTGAGGCAACAACCAGGCGATCCCAGCGATGCGGGACCCGCGAAGCGGGTTCCGCGAGAAGTTGGCAGTAAGCAATTTGGATCCCTGCACGCTCAGCCCGGCACACTCCAAGGATTACAGCAAAGCGTCCCACAGGTACAGCGAAGGCTCGGGTTTTTCAGGCTGATGGGGAGGGGCCCGCAGGGAGAGCAGCCCAGGTGCTGTTAATCTGGGCGGCAGGCGCTTCTGGGATAGGTAGTCCCAGCCCCCGCACTCTGCTCGCAGCCCTGCAGCTCCTACGACCCACCTCTCAGGAAACAGGCAACTCCTGAGGCAACAACCAGGCGATCCCAGCGATGCGGGACCCGCGAAGCGGGTTCCGCGAGAAGTTGGCAGTAAGCAATTTGGATCCCTGCACGCTCAGCCCGGCACACTCCAAGGATTACAGCAAAGCGTCCCACAGGTACAGCGAAGGCTCGGGTTTTTCAGGCTGATGGGGAGGGGCCCGCAGGGAGAGCAGCCCAGGTGCTGTTAATCTGGGCGGCAGGCGCTTCTGGGATAGGTAGTCCCAGCCCCCGCACTCTGCTCGCAGCCCTGCAGCTCCTACGACCCACCTCTCAGGAAACAGGCAACTCCTGAGGCAACAACCAGGCGATCCCAGCGATGCGGGACCCGCGAAGCGGGTTCCGCGAGAAGTTGGCAGTAAGCAATTTGGATCCCTGCACGCTCAGCCTGGCACACTCCAAGGATTACAGCAAAGCGTCCCCTGGCAAACAACACATTTTAGGAAGTTTGTCACTAAGAAAACCAATCGCTCACCCTGTAACAGTTGTAAGAACAGCAATGCTGGACGATATTGTTTAAAACCAGTACTCCTTAGAACGGGTACACGCCATTTTTTCCTAAGGTTATGATAAAATATATAAAAAAATAAAATATGGGAAGTGGATTGTGACGAATGGCCATCACAAGGACAAGGGGGGAGTGCTTTTGCCCAATTGTTTCTAGTAGGAAATGTGCCCAATCTATGAAAGGAATTCATTCTAAACCTTACCAACAGATGTCGTTCATAACTCGTGGTGTTATAAGTGAGGTATGGTTGTATTAAAGGTTCCGTTTGTATAAGCAAGGCATGACTAACAGAAGGTTTCGTAATCTCACTGTTTAACATATATTTAATGGAACAATACGGTTTCATTTAGAATATTTAAAAAATCAATTATTTGGTTATGTGTTTTTGAAATTCTATAAATGGTATTGTGAAATTTCAACATGAAACATATTAATTCAAAAGTGGTTGTAATAATGGTGAAATGGTCCCAATAGCTTTTGTTGTAGTGAAGGAGACATGTCACAATTAAAATGATGTTAGTCTAGCATATGATGATACATTATCACTGGGTCTTATCAACTTCCCTGGAATGTTTTTAGCAATAGGGATAATAAGCTAGCCATTTTCCATTTTCATGGAATAATAAAAATGAGAATCTGTTTGGATAGAGACAAAAGGAGTAAAGATAATAGGGAAGAAAATATTCTCATTTACTTTAATATGTAACTTAGCCTTTTCTTTTTGGGACGAGCATTGCCTTTGATTAGTGGATGTGAATTTGGCTGTCAGAATAACTGTAGTTATAAGTAAGGGAAACTCCAATATATTATTTTTTGTATAAAATGATATTTAAACATATCTCAAAACCTCTCTATTGATTCTACATTTGGCACAAAAATAAGCTCAAGCTTAACAATAACGTTAATCCCCTGAAAAATCCGATATCTAATGGTTTAAGCCTTTAAGGTATAATTCAATTGTTATTGACAGAGTTTATATATCTTTTACCCACTTAAATCATGCCTCTAGTCTTAAAGATTTTTTTAAAGATCAGTATGATAAGCTTATTCCAGCAATTATTTCAGTTTATAATTTCAGTAATAAGTCAGGTAATTTTAGTGTTCATTCATCTAATACTCATAGTGCTGCCCACGGGCCGCCAGCGGCCCGGCAAGCCTTCCTTGGCGGCCCGCGGACCATGGAGTCAGAAAGGGAGAGAGAGGGAGACAGATGGAGATGAAGGGAGGGAGACAGACGGAGACAGACAGAGGGAGGGAGACAGACAGATGGAGGGAGACAGACGGTGACAGACAGAGGAAGGGAGACAGACAAATGGAGGGAGAGGGTGACAGAGGGAGACAGGGAAGGAGACAGACAGAGGGAGGGAGACAGACAGAAGGAGGGAGACAGACAGACAAAGGGAGACAAACAGAGGGAGGGAGACCGACAGATGGAGACAGAGAGAGGGCGACAGACAGAGGGAGGAGGGAGAAAGAGGGAGGAGGCAGACAGAGGGAGGAGGAGACAGAAGAAGGAGGGAGACAGAGGGAGGAGGGAGATAGAGGAAGGGAGACAAAAAGAGGGAGACAGAGGGAGACAAAGAGAGGGAGACAGCCAGAGGGAGACAAAGAGAGGGAGAGTGGGGAGACAGAGGGAGACAAAGAGAGGGAGAGGGAGGGAAACAGAGGGAGACAGACAGAGGGAGACAAAGAGAGGGAGAGGGAGGAAGACAAGGAGAGGGAGGGAGACATAGAAAGGAAGAGGGAGGGAGACAGAGAAAGGGAAAGGGAGGGAGACAGAGGGTGACAGACGGAGGGAGGGAGGAGGGAGAGAGGAGAGTGACAGACAGTGGGAGAAGGGAGGAAGGGGGAGGGAGGAGGTTGACAGACAGAGGGAGGGAAGTGGGAGGGAGGAGGGTGATAGACAGAGGGAGGAAGGAGGGTGACAGACAGAGGCAGGGAGTAAGGACGGAGGAGGGAGGGAGGAGGGTGACAGACAGAGGGAGGGAGGGAGGAGGGAGGGGGAGGGCGACAGAGGGAGGAGGGCGACAGAGTGAGGAGGGCGACAGAGTGAGGGAGACAGAGAGGGAGAGGGAAGGAGAGAGAGGGAGACAGAGAGGGAGAGAGAAGGAGAGAGAGGGAGACAGAGAGAGAGGGAGACAGAGAGAGAGAGAGAGACAAAGAGAGAGAGAGAGGGAGTAAGACAGTAAGAGTGAGTGAGACAGAGGGAGTCAGGGAGAGAGAGAGGAGAGAGAGGGAGTGAGACAGTCTGAGTGAGACAGAGGGAGAAATAGGGCGAGATGGAGGGAGAGAGGGGGCAGAGAGGGAGAGAGAGGTTGAGAGAGGTTGAGAGAGAGAAGGAGAGAGAGAGAGAGAGAGAGAGAGAGAGATAGAGAGATGTGCGTCTGGTGGCTCAGTGGACAAAGGTATCCGCTGCAGGGACCTATCTTCAACCTCATGATCACAGTTTTTGTTGTTGCTCTAGCCCCACCCCTCCCCCACTGACCCCGCCCCACCGGTGCGGCCCTCGGACACAAACCACACTGTAAATTTGGCCCCCGAGAGAAAGTTTGAGAGTACCCATGATCTAATATATTTCACTAAAGAATTCAATGTCATGAGTTTCTGAAGTACCTAGGTTTCTAAAATCATTTATTATGATCAGAGGAAAGTCAAATATATTATTGTTGTTTGAATTAGAGCTAAATGTAGAGCAAGTTACGGTTACAAATCAAGACCACTTGTAGTTCTTCAATAATTATGTAGACTTTAGTTTTTCATATAAAATGGATGACTGTTGATACCAGTTAATTATATAAGATGAAGTGGTTAGGTAGATGCAATTGTTGAGTCGATTAATCGGGAACTCTTGCTCACCTGGTGTTCCATTACTACCTTTTTATACCTTTTAGACTAAAATCTGTTCCCAAATTATTTTGACTTTTAATATTTATCTTCCACTGTTCTTTTCTAGTAAGTTTTTAGGCAGCGTATGTCAAGATCGGATAGCCTCTAGTAATAAAAAAACTTCTTGAATTGTTGCTAGCTCCTGCTTTGCAATTAATTGCCGTTGAGTAGAAAAAATTAAGTTATCTAATTTGATTGAAAGGTGTTTGTCATGAATACAGATTAGATCAAGTGAGTGTTAAGATGTTTATCACCAGATGAGGAGATTTCCAAATCCTTTTTAAGTCCACATGTCACCAGCACTTTATCTGCACCATCGCTTAGAGCAGCTGGCATCACTGTGATCGCTACCAGAGAGTTCCCAGGGTATTTCTCTAGAAGTTGTAATGTTGTGCCGGAGGGCACAAAGTGGCATGGGTTGGAGATACCTACCCTTGATGAATGTTTGACTACACTGCGGTGTTCCCACTTTGGCCCTGAGTTGAGAGAAAACACAATGCAACTCGGGTAAGAAGGGCGAGTGTGGTTACTTACAAAGAATCAAGTGAGGCCAAACAATTTTATTTTCTACTGGTTAAACTGTAACTTTTAGGATTCTCAAGAACTGAGAGGGATCAGGGCCCTGAGGAAGGCCAGAGACCCATAGGGGCTAAAGGTAATGGCTGAAACATGTTGGTAGGAGCAGATGGGATGATAGAGACGTAACTGCTCCTCTTCACCCAACACCCATTATTAACCCTGTCTAATGGGACCATTATTAAACTAGTAGATAGGTACATATTGAGGCAGTTTTACACTATTTCATTTCTGCATTAGGAATCCTTCATTTTGGAGAACTGTCTCCTTCTTCTTTTCTTCTCTCTAAAAAAATCAGCACTCCACCCTGAGTGTTGATCTGCACCAGGATGCATGTATTGGCCCAATGATGAAGTATGCTACTATTTAGTGGGTGAGGGCAGACTTAGGAAAGCCCGTGGGCGTTCCTGTAAGGTTCTGTTTGTTTGTTGTTTTAGGATTGACTCCCTGTTGGTTTTTTCTTCTCTCCCCTACAACGCACACAACTTAGCTAATCTTTCATTTGGACAACATCCGCTTGGTATATCTAATACAGCATTCTTTGCCGTCCTTCTCTTTGTGTGAGGTTTATCACTGTGGTCTGTCCACACAGAGAGCAGCTGTTGCACCTGCACTGGCAGGTTGCTGTCATAGTCTAAAGTCACTGGGTTCACTGCTAGAACCATGAATCAATTGTGCAATTACTCGCAATTGCATCTGAAAACGTCTGTATCAGTTCCTTACATGAACTGCGAAGTCCCACCATGCCATGTCTGTTAGTGTGAATTTGTTTACACCCACACCCTCACGGACAAACAAGTGAAAATCTTATTCACTGCACCATCTAACAACAGTCAGAAGATTAAGCCCATCTACAACCTGAGATTGATATGCACTTAGAGGTATGTCATCATGTGATACATGCATTATGTCCATCCCTGTCTTACACATTGCCTTACAACAAGTATTTTTACAAATAACATCAGAAAGGAAGGTGTCATACATGCCTCTTTGTCGCAGGGGGTCATAGAATGAAGTGGCCAGCCTGCACTACTCTTAACATATCTCTCACCTATATGAACAGCTTACACTACTTTTGAACAGAGATAAACTTTTGTTGGAAGATATTATGATGCGTTTGCTTACACACATCACGTGCCACTACCATATTGTGTCTGCTCCACAGATATACACTTGCATAAACCTAAATTAGTCATGTGAGCTAACATGAATATATCATGCCTACCGGACGTTTGTACATGGAGCATGACCACAAGTAAAAGATGAATGTATTCACTGCCATGTAGCTGACAGCCATCCAAAGAGTTCCTGCTAGGTCATCTCCAGGACCCTACTCTGCAATAGAATGAGCAGCAAATTATATTTTGTGTAGGATAAAAGGGGTGGCAGTCAACCCCTTCAGGATGTTCATGTCTTTGATACAGGACTATTGGAAGAGATTCTCAAAAAGCTTGTCTATGTCATGGGGAATTCTGGTGGCAACACCCACTACATTGCAGTTCGTCATAATATCCTGTAAAATCCAAAGGCATGGTTTCTAGCACAGCTGGGTGTTAGTAATTCCTACAGATGAAGGTATCCCCGAGGACTCCTGCCTAGTGATATCTGCATGGGGATGAGCTCAAGAATCCCTGATTTTGCACTTTAGCTTCGTTCTCTTCCATGTACACACAATTAGTGTAACGGTTAGGGGTGACTGTGACCCACAGTGATTTACATAAAAACTCTGCGAGATTCCACAGAGTTCCGCCAACAGGTCAAAAATATGCAGCTCATGCTGCTCGTGCCATAATTTAGCCTGAGCAGCTCTGAATACTGAGCGCAAACGGTGCATTGCAAGAGCACGTGGCCTTTCAAGTTGATTTTGCTTCCGCTTGAGTAGAAAATTGACTCAAGCTGCAGCAAATCTAGTTGAACAGCAGCCCTCTGATCATGACCACTCGTGACCACCAACATTAGAAAATCACGCTAGGTGACGCCAAATCTTGCTCGCAATTTCTGGTGCCTCGAGAAATATTGCCAGGTGAGGTGATTTGCATAATTTTGCCGGTACTCCGCGTTAAAGAGTAATGCAGCCTGCCCAAAATCCCGCCAATTCCATGGGCGTTATGAAGCATTCCACCCACCCCTAGTAATAATCTACCAGCATTTCTTATACACATTCTGCATCAGATCTAAGGAAAGTGTAGACAAATGTGGCAAAAAGAAGGGACAACAAAAAATTTTCAATGTGTAGTATCTTTGTATTATGGTCTGCGTCCAGTGACAACTGTTCTGCTGCTTTTAAAGTCCAGCCTTTTTCCCAGCCCCCTTCCTCTCCCTGGCTTCTCCAGGAAGTAAATCTCCTCTCACCAGGAACCTTCCCAAAGAGAGATTTGTAATGTAGTGACATAGTCAACCCACACTCCTTTTATGTGACATTAAAGGGTGGATAAAGTTAGTTTAGGAAAGTCATACATTTTGCCCTGATCACCCCCATTGGTTGACTGATGCTGGTGGTTACTGACTCTGAATCAAGTTGGCGAGTGCAAGCGTGAAAAATCAACCTCCTGTCGAGATTTCACAATGCAGGCGGTCAGATTTCTTATTGCGAGTGGTCGCATATGCTTGCGACCGCTCGCGTTTAGAAACTGTTCGCTCACGTTGAGAAAGCTGCCAATCGAGTAAAAATCTACTCGAGCAGCAAAAAGGAAGCAGCACCTGCTTGCGCTGTGCATGGTGCTGTTTGCGATAATTGCACAATGCAGACAAGCACATGGCACTAAAAATCACCGCAAACAGCATTTATCCAATGCACTCCGCCGCTTGCGGAGCTCTGCGTAGCGCTGCAGAGTTTTTTTTGCTGAACTCTGCGAACTCTGCCCAGGCTTAGTATGGACTCAGAGTAATGGAATTACTGGTAAGTAATTTAAAAATTAGGGGCCCCACCTGCCTCTACAGCAGAGAGCTGCCATTCTGAATCAAAATAGAAATATTTGTCCATTACTTTTTCATTACAGATTGAGAATTTGTTTGCCTTGAGCTATCTTTCCATCTAAATGTGGAAATAATTCGCCCATGTTCCATTTAGGCGTGGGCGGAAAATCCGTTCCGCTCGCGGATTTTGCGGATTTTCGGGAAATCCGCAATCCGCGAGATTTGCGAATTTCCCGCAAAATCCGCAAATCCGCGAGCAGCGGATTTTGCTCGCACTGCTCGCACTGTTCGCGTGAGTTCGCGCCCCGCGAATAAGTGCAAAATTGCAGAAATACGATCTTGGCAAAACTGAAAGTAACTACTTACCAGGTTCAAAAGTTCAGGCACATCATTAGTAGCCATTTCCTGTAGTGCTTCCTGAGGGGCCCCTCCAGAGTTCAGTTGCCAGTTGAAACTATTATGTGACCCTGCTCTGAACCTCAGAATAGTTACACATATGCCACAAAGGTCCTGAATTACAGCTAAGGGAGACAAGCAGGAGCCAGGCTGGAAGTTAAAATCCATTAATCAGCCCCTAATTCATTATTGTCAGTTGGGGCAGGGCAGGTGTTGTAACTAATTTTGCAACAATGAAAGCACTTAGCAAGTGCAAAAGATCACTAATCAGGGCGCACTAAGGAAGCAGGTGCCAGCTAAAAAAATATTCTGTGACACATTAATCAGCCCCAAATTAATTCAGGTCACTTGAGGCAGGGAAGGTGTGCTTTGCTTTGCCGAAAATAATGTACACTGGACAACCAGAGGGTGTAGTGATGAAACAGAGGGTGGCATGGGTGGGCCAGAGGGTGGCATGAGTAGTCAGAGAGTGGCAGTGGTGACAGAGAGTGGCAGTGATGAAGAAGAGTGTCCCAAACAGGCTGGACACGTAGAAACAACAAGTTCGCAAAACTTGCGACCCGACAGGTAAATTCGCAAATTGCGAAATTGTAAAAACCCTCGCGAACTGGCAGAAACACGGGCGAACACAAAAAAAAAAAAAATCCGCAAATTCGCGGGAATTCGCGGATTTTGCGGATTGCGAATCCGCAAATCCGCAAAATTCGCGGATTGCCAATCCGCAAAATCCGCTCATGCTTAGTTCCATTCCGTAGCATACAAAGTGATCATGGCACCTTGCAGGTGCTGCGTATGCCAAATATTAACAGAAGAGAAGACTAGATAAGTTGGATATGATAGCTTAGTGGGCTAATGCTTAGTGGGGTAATTTAGGAACTTTTTCTATAGGGCTTTCATAGCCAACAGTTGCTATGAAAGCCCTATAGAAATAGTTCCTAAATTACTGGTTGTTCCATATGTTCACCTAGCATGATTTTTTAAAAAAAGATTTAGGTGTGTCTATAGCCTATAGGTGCAGTAAGTGTTTTCCCCCCTACCTAGACTACCTACAGCACAGACCATCCAGGGAAATCCCTGTCTCGTTCCCTTTCCCTTTATAATATAAGAAACCATTAAACGTAGCAGAGTACCTGCAGACTAAATTAGACCCACCACCAGAATACAATTATGTTTTGTACGCCTGTCTCATAACTCCTCCATCAAACTACAGAAAGGTGTTGCTTCCCTGAGATTAGAGCACAGCTCTGACTTCAAAAGCACAACACTAATATGCGTACCACATAGAATCAGAACAAATGCAACTCTTTGCCAACAATGCACTCTGCCACAGTGTAACGCGCTACCTGTCTGAAATTCCACTTTGGCACTCACAACAACATACGAAGCGCTACATAAATGGTCCAGTGCAATAGTAGAGTTCTCCCGCTGTTAAATAGATTTACATTAGTACAAATGGAAATTTTCCTATAGCAACCTATCAAAAATATTGTTCAATTGATAGATAATTTCACGCTTACTTTTCACGCATTTCCTGCTTGGCGCCCTCCACAGTGCGTTTCTCCCCGTACTCTGTTGGAGTCAGGTGCACTAAATATTTCGGTGTGTGTTACTTCCCACAAGCTGTTGAGTGACATCTTAGCGTTGACGTAAACAATAAGCAATTGTGTGAAAGTTTAGAATTGTTTGCCCTGGGGCTTTAGAAAAAGAAAGAAGGGTCTGTGTATGTCTGTCTAATTAAGCACGCACACCTTAAAAATGCATTCTGTCACTGGGGTAAAAAAAGTCCTTTTTTAAATGAAAACTTTAACAAACAGGTCCCTTTTGTCAAACCAATAAATGTCAATTTGCTAATTAAGTGTAACCAACACCAGAGATCAGTTCCAGTTGCTTCTTTATCCCCTTTATATCAATTTATTCCATTTTGCAATGTTCAAACACAGAGATAGGGGTTTCAAATATAGGGAACCGATTATATTTATTGTTTAGTATCTTCAATGTAGTGAACAAATTCCTGAGTTGCCATTAAAACGTCTGTTTGTGTCAGGGAATCAACAAAAATTCAATATAGTGTTGTTTTTTCCCGAGTTGATAAATTGCTAGGAGGACTTGTATATTGTTACAGTGCCAAATAATGGAATTTAGTTTTATGTATTTGTCTTGCCATTTATGGGGTGCACTAGTGCTCAAAATGGTAAACAGCAAATTGAATTCACGAGTTCTGACTTCTTTTCACTTTGCAAGAGTAACTTTAATAGTCTTATGTTGCACATCTACTTCTGTTTGGATATGTTTAATTATCATTGGGCTGGCGTAAACCCATTGGGTAATTTCTACAAAATGAGAAGGGTAGCAGATGTGACAGCACAATTTATCTAATTACAAGGAAAGTGACGTCACAGGAACAGCGAGCTGGTAACACCACTGGAAGTGACATCAGACAGACTTTGAGCCTAATGATTTCAGAGGAAACAGATAACCAATTATCCTGGAATAGGTATCAAAATCACGCCTTCAGATTGGTTCTGCAGAAGATGAAAATCAGGCAGAGTTTCAGTTATCGTTTTGAAAGAGCAAACCTTAAGGCTCCTGGGCAAACACGTTCAAAGTCTATATACCACTGTGCCTTAACTTGGGGAATAAATGACTTCTGTGGCAAAAAAGAAAACATTCGCACAAGGGCTTTGTGGGATATCAGGTGGAGCCCCCTGCTTTAGGTCACTCAGTTCTCAAAGCAAAATGGAAGAAAGAGCAGCCAATCGAATTTTTTAAGAGTTAAAATGACTTTAGGGAGAACGGAGACAAGGGGCATGTTTGTTTGGAGGATGGGCACTTTGTCACAAACGTGTCTGCCTTATTACAGGTGTGGTGAGAAATAATCCACTTGTAACAAGGCGGAAGGAATATCCTCCAAACTTTAAATCAGTCCCAAGGACTCCTGTAGGTGGTGATGGGAAACTCGGGGCACCCACCAGTTCAATATCACAGAGGCTCAAAACTGGAAGATTCTTCTTAACCATAATTGAATCTATGTAAACTATCCTCGCTCACATCTGTGGAGATTTTATCTAATTTTCTGGAGATAAAAACGACTAAAAAGGACTTAGAAAAGTTGCTGGCTACAGACAACACATAAAGGGCCAACAGTTTGCAATCGCAACACATGATGACTACAAGATAATAGACCATATGCCAATTGCTGTGCACAGAATACATGCCCTTCAGTGACTTTATGGTACCTGTCAATGCCCCTATCACAGCTTCTGTGTGTGCTTGCAATTAAGCAGACGGTACAAAAGGGGTTGGGGCGCTTTTGCCCGCCATAAGTGTAGCAGGGTAGGCTCAGACGTGAGTCCCTTGCTCACTTTGCCACTGGATTCAAGCAAGCCGGGCTGAAGACGGCTGGAATGCCAGAAACTGGTCCTCGGAAGCTTGTTTCCGGTCCAGGGAAGACATGGCTTGGCAGTTCGGGCTGGACTGTTCCCATGAGGCACAGGGTCAGACTGATTTGCATATAGCCATGTCTGAACTGGGGTGGCAGAGTGGGCTAAAGAACTGTGATGGATTAAACCCAGATCTTTTGACTGGGTGGGAATGTTTGATTGATTCAGATGCTCCGTCCATCACCACCCCCTTTTGTACCGCATTAAGCAGACAGCTCATCTAAAATCCTTGAATCTCAAGAGTTATACATGCATTCTTAGTTCCTACATTTAATTGACCGTAGGAGGATGAAAGGCTGAGGGGATGCCTGGAAATGGAGATTGAAAACATGAAGTCAAATGCAGATCTCTGCAGTGGGTGCATTAGCCCACTAGGCCATCATACCCAACTTATATAGTCTTCTCTTCTGTTAATATTTGGCATATGTAGCAACCGCAAGGTGCCATGATCACTTTGTATAATACGGAATGGAACATGGGCAAATTATTTCCACATTTAGATGGAAAGATAGCTCAAGGGAAACAAATTCTCAATCTGTAATAAAAAAGTAATGGGCAACTATTTCTATTGTGATTCAGAATGGCAGCTCTCTGCTGTAGAGGCAGATGAGGCCTCTAATTTTTAAATTACTTACCAGTAATTCCATTACTCTGAGTCCATACTAAGCCTGGGCGGAGTTCGCAGAGTACATACTAAGCCTGGGCGGAGTTCACAGAGTTCAGCACAAAAAACTCTGCAGCGCTACGTGGAGCTCCGCAAGCAGCAGAGTGCATTGGATAAATGCTGTTTGCGGTGATTTTGAGTGCCAGGTGCTTGCCTGCACTGTGCAATTATCGCAAACAGCACCATGCACAGTGCAAGCGGGTGCTGCTTCCTTTCTGCTGTTCGAGTAGATTTTTACTCGATATGCAGCTTTCTCAACATGATCGAACAGTTTCTCAACGCGAGCGGTCGCTAGCATATGCGACCACTTGCAATGAGAAATATGACCGCCTACATTGTGAAATCTCGACGGGAGGTTGATTTTTCACGCTTGCACTCGCCAACTTGATTGATCAGTGCAAAATGGATGACTTTCCTAAACTAACTTTATCCAACCTTTAACGTCACATAAAAGGAGTGTGGGTTGACTATGTCACTACATTACAAATCTCTCTTTGGGAAGGTTCCTGGTGAGAGGAGATTTACTTCCTGAAGAAGCCAGGGAGAAGAAGGGGGCTGGGAAAAAGGCTGACTTCAACAGCAGCAGAACAGTTGTCACTGGAAGGAGACCATAATACAAATATACTACAAGTTGACCTGCCCTGGATCCCAAAGGGAGGAGAAATTAGCTGGATTTATTATGTTAGAGGAATCACAGATTTCAACCACCTACTTAGGGTCTGAGAAGAAAGATGACCCCCCCTTTATTTTCTGCACCAACGTTGGAAAACAAAGAGTCCAGTTTTCTAACTGTGAAACTGTTGTGATAAATAAAATATGTAATCCAAGTATATTCTTCAAGTAGGTTTATTCTTCCAAGAAAGACCTGAACTCTTCATGCCAGACACAGCTGGACCAACTGCTCACTGAAGCCACAGGCCTGACATCATAGAACCATCTAAAGCATCATAGGGATGCAACATTCTAATCAGAGAGACATGTAAATCAAGACAAATAGGTAAATCATCTAGCATATAAATATAACACATCTCCCCCCTTTATCAACACAACAAAAGAAAAATGTGAAGACTATAAAAATGAAACTAAAAATAAAAGAAAAATAAACTAAGAAACATAATCGTTTAAATAAGCAGGTAACCTTCTCTCACTGGCATCCCTCAAAATACGTGAAGCACCAGACCCATCTCCCTCCCTTGCAGGTATGGGAACACTATCATTTGCAGATGCCTCACCATAGAACAAAGAATCACCAGCTTGATGATGCTTAAATTCCCCATCACTCATCAGCATCAATGGCGAACATTGTTCATTATTATGTCCACCCTCCAACTCCACAATCTGTTTTTTTTCACCCCTCTGATACAATGCCACCCTCCTTAAATTCCGCACTTGCCCATTTGTCAATCTTACCCAATTTCCTCCAACAGCCATTATTTTAAACGGTCCTCTAAACTTGTTTACCATATTTGAAAAACCTCCAGGTTTTACTTTCACCCAATCTCCAATCTTGTAAAATAAGTTTTCCTTCACAGACTGTTTTTCACACCATGACTCACCTCTTACAGTTTGCCCACGCATCCAAGAAGGAAGCAATTTTGTGCCTGCCTTTCTCCCACACATCATGACAAAAGGACTTTTCCCTGAATCATTGTTGATAGTTGTGCGATACGCCCAAAGCATGTCACTCACAGACTCAATAACAGACAAACCAGATCCATGAGCCAACTGCATCGTACCCTTAACCATGCCGTTGATGCGTTCCACAAGTCCATTTCCTTGCGGGTTGTACAACGCGCAACACGTATGTTGATACCCACTGAATCTAAAAATTCCTTCATTTCCAACGATGTGAGTTGTGTGCCATTATCAGTTAGCAAGATGTCTGGAAAACCTTCCCTCTTGAAAATCTCACTCAAAACAGCAATGGTGGCTCCTGTTGTGATGCTGTTCATGAAAGCAACCTCTACCCATTTTGATTTTGCATCCATCAATACAACTGCATACCTCTCATTATCCTTCAAGAAGGAAAATGGACCAATGAAATCCAAGCAAACCTTTTCCCAAACTCTATCAGCCATCGAAACATGTTGTTGCTCAACTGAAGACCCAATTCCTACCCTTAACCTTTTTTCTGATTCCTTACAAGTCACACACCTTTCCACCCAATCCTTCACCTGCTGATCCATGGACGGTAGCAATAAAACTCCCTCAACCTCTTAATAGTCATTGTTTGCCCCATATGACCCTCATGTGCAAGTCCCACTAGTTTATCCCGCAAACTTTGTGGCGGCACATATTTATCCACACGCATGACTACACCATCCTTTGTCACAGACAACTGATCCACAATCTTTAAAAATGGACGCACACCGAGTGGAAGTGAGCTCTCCCTCCTAATGTCACCCTTAACCATCTTACAAACACCCATGAGTGTTGCATCCCCCTACATTCCTCTAATCCATTCCTTCCTTTGAATGTCACCACCCAAGTTCTCCAAGGCATCGTCAACGCTTGCCACAACCTCCTCTGTTGAAAAATCAGAAACAGTTGCTTCTTTGTCCGGCAGTCTTGACAGGCAGTCAGCAACTTTATTACGCCAACCTGGAACATACTCTACTCTACAATCACAATCCTGCAATTTTACTGCCAGTCTAGCCAACCTACCCGAACAATTATTAATCCCTCCTGGCCCTAACACCTTCAACAATGGTTTGTGATCAGTGCGCAACCTAAACCGACTTCCCCATAATAATACCCTAAAATGACTAGTTGCCCACGCCGCAGCCAAAGCCTCCCTCTCTATAACTGAATAGTTACGCTCAGACTCTGACAACGAACATGAGGCAAACGCAGCAGTCCTTTCCACTCCACCACGCACTTGTGCCAGAACTGCTCCTATATCATGAATTTCTTTCTGTTCTTTTCCAATTTTTGAACAAGTAATAACTTTCAACGAGTTGGGTTCTTTTCCCTCAGTCCAGGATAACTATCTTCCTTGATAAAATATCTCCATCCAACTGTCTGGGCAGAATAAAACGTCGCCAAATTTGTTGTGATAAATAAAAGATGTAATCCAAGTATATTCTTCAAGTAGGTTTATTCTTCCAAGAAAGACCTGAACTCTTCATGCCAGACACAGCTGGACCAACTGCTCACTGAAGCCACAGGCCTGACATCATAGAACCATCTAAAGCATCATAGGGATGCAACATTCTAATCAGAGAGACATGTAAATCAAGACAAATAGGTAAATCATCTAGCATATAAATATAACAGAAACCGTATTCAAATAAATGAATAAAGCTCTCTTGGCATCTAATTAATTCCGCTCAGCCTCCTAAGGAGAGGAAGGATTAGGAAACCACTTTGGTAGAATGACCTACTGCTCAAATTTAGACCTTGCAGTCACTTTAGGAGAAAAAGATGACCCAGCCTCAACACAACACTATCTAGGTATATTTTCAAATATGGATATCTTGCTGAGAATGAACCCAGCTCTCCTATTCTCTTGGACTTAGTGGTTGCCATCAAAAACACACCCTCATTGTAAGAAACATTAACACAAAAGACTCTAAGGGTCCAAAAGGATGACATTCCAAAACTTCCAAAACTAATAAGAGATTCCAGGAAGGTAACAGAGGTCTTAAGGCAGAGAAACCCTTAAAGAGTCTAGATGCAAGAATCCCACAGTCTGAAACATCTGCCCAATTTTCTCTGAAAGCCTTAATACAACCCCACTGCAACTTCAAAGTTGCCACTGTTAGACCAACATTGAAACCATACTAAAGAAATTGAAGTATCAAAACATTTGAACAATGCAAAGGGTCTAGCTGCCTTACCGCACACCATTTATTGAATTTAAAAACTCCTCTGCTTTTGCATAGTTCATCTAAATAGGGATGCAAAAGCACCCAATCTCTTTGCAAGATGCCAGCAAGGGTCCCAAACTGCCCTGGAGCAGGCTTGATGGGAGAACTGCAAACTGATAATACACATCTCCTAAAGCAAACCTCAAATATTTCTGATGGCACTGGAAAATCGGAATATGGAGGTAAGCAATCTTGTAAATCTATAACACCACAGGAATCAATTTTGTAGACTGTCCATTTTGAAGTGAACCGGCTTTGTCCATTGGTTTACTGGCTTAAAGGCTGCTGACAGCTTTATTGCTGAGAAAACGATGGAGTATAATCTCCAATCTTTCTCTTCTGTGGAAACTGGCATTATTGTTTTTTTCTTTAATAATGTCTGTATTCCTTACAATAAAGCAGAAGCGTTTTCTCTGTTCCTTGGAATAGCAGTAGGAATGCTCCCCAAGCTTGGAGGCTTGAAATCGAATGATATCACATATCATCTCTTGATGATATTCAGAACCTACAGATCAAGTACGTCTTCTTCCACTCCTGTAGAAAAAATTGTAGTTGGCTCCCAACCAGAAACATCTCCTTTTTATGATAGTCAGGACCTCCGCTGCTTCTGTCTCAGCCTAAAAGTGGAAGAATTAGAATTCCTCTCTTTTATCTTGGGATGAAATCACTTTCTTTGAGAGGATTTGTTGTAGTATTACCCTTTTCCTGTCATCATAGCCTCTTGATGAGCTTCTCCTACTTGTATGAGGTAGAGCATGTTTTATGTCTTTGAAAGACTTTGTCATCATCTGTTCTAGCTGGTCTTCAAACAGTTTCTTTCTTTGGAATGGGATTTTCAATAAAGCTGTCTTTTCTGCTGCCTCAGCTTTCCAATCTCTCAACCACATGTGTCTTATTGCCAAGATTGAAGAACCTCTTGCCAGTAATGTAGCTTTGATAGAATCATAGGAGATATCAAAGAGGAATCTTGCATGCTGTTCCATATGGACCAGTAACTCAGAACAATCCTCCTCCTCTTCCATGGCGGCTAACAAATTCTCGAAGTTCTTCATCAAAGACTGAATCATATAAGCCACATATGTCCCCGTCGTTAGTGACATAGTATTAGCTTTCTGAGCCCTTTTCATCACCGTCTCTATACACTTATCAACTTGATCTTTGGGAGAAAAGGCATCTGGGTTTCAGACGTATGTCCAATTAAGGTGGCCAGCATAGCATCAATTGTAATAGATTTAGGAAGATTTTCTCTGCTTCATCCAGTATGTACATCTTCTGCAAGAATCTAGGAAGACTTAAGTACTCCTTATCCTTCTACCTCTGCAATATAAGGTTATTAATTTTTTCAGTGGCATGGAAAGAGGAGGTAGTGAGAACATTGCAGAAAAAGTTGCTCATTCCCAATTGACTGTGACACCTCTGTAATCCTAGGTTGTATTGTATATGATCAAACACCTGGCAGATCTCCTCTCTTAGAATGTTTATGCCATCAACCGTAGAACTCATCCCGGAGTCAGAGACTGTAGACGGTGAATCATCTCTGGTTCTCTCTTTCTTTTTCTCCTTTAGAGCATTTGCAACCACATTCTTAATCAAAACTTGAACTTCTTCAGAAGAAACAGAACTGGACTCATGCGGGTGAGACTTTCATTTAGAGAGTTTAGAAGGACTACTAAAATGATAACTCTCCTCCCCCTCAGCAGTTTCCTTGATATTTCTTCCTTCCTCTAAAGGAGAGAAAGAACTGAGAGGGGGAATCAGACATGAGACCCTTACAGTGATAGGCTATAAAATCACATTAAGTCATTATTGACCTAATACCAAGAAGAACTTCTGCAAGGAAGAGCCTCCTCCACCTTTGAGGAATCACTGCAATTCCTTTTCTTGGATATGTGATACCCTTCCATGGATACAGGACCAAACAACAATAACCCAGATATTGATAACTATTTTTTTGGCACAGGTGCTTTATTGCATATACCTGCCCATAACCTTTTATGGACACTCATAGCCTCCTCCATTTTCACATAGGATTTCTGTTCCCTTCAGCAAGCCAATAGAATGCAAAATTGTCATGTACAATGAAGTAATACATTTGAAAATCTGGCACGGTCTGGCCACAATGTCCTTTCCGGCTTTAGGCAGTCCATTGCCAACACTACGCCAATGATGATTTCTCCACTAAGGTGAAAGACAGTGGCAGCTGAAGCTTAACAGGGGTGGCAGGCGGTGGGCACAGAGGTGTGTGAAAAAAAATGTACTTACCTTCAGGCCAGCCGTCACCTCTTGGTCCTCGACGCAGGAGGCAGGCAGTTCCGAGCCTCCCCTAGCCAATCACGACACTGCTATCACCATGACAGCAGCTTCTTGATTGGTCTGAGCACCGGGAGTCAGCACTCAGATAGGGACTCAGAGCTTCTGCATGTTATCCATCCAGGCTGTGCAGTACAGCCTGGGGGAGAACATGTCAAGTGTGCATTACTGTTTGGCCAGCCCAAGATGTTGGCCAAACCATTGTGCACACTTAAGAGAGTGCCCACCACTCTTTCTGCAACAGTTCAGCCCACCGCAGCTGAGCCAGGTCACAAATATAACATGATAATAACTGCACTGGTATTTTATTTTTCCTTTTCAAACTGCTCACAGAGCAGTGGGGTGACGCTCCTCCTCCTTAGCAGAGGAGCTGCCCCTGGTGAAAGAATTTATTTATCAAAATGATTGGAATATCTGCAAATAAATATAAGGACATGGGCACAATCACTTTTAGCAGAGACACCTTCAATAATCTTAATCTTAATCCATTTCTCACTTAGAACCTCAAAATTATTAATGGCAGGCTAATACTTACCATAGATTAGCACAATGGTGTCACTACTACTGTCAATCTCTGCATATTTAATAACATCTTTTTCCCTTAGAACACAAGATTATCTCTTGTTTTATTGGGTGCTAATAAAACCAGCTCTGCTACAATTGCTGCAGTTGATAAGCAACCTCAAGAATTCACCAAAAGACCACCACTTCCTCCACTCTTCGTTGAAGACTGTTTGTGCTCCACATTATTACTCAAGACACCAAGATTTGTGCCAATGCCGCCACTGATATAAGGCCCAGAGCTCCGAAAACAGTCTCACAGGATCTGCAATATCCAACTTTAACAGCTTTCCTCATATCGTTTCAGCCTCTATATAGCCTCTTTGTTGAGTGCACTCTGAACCATCGACTTTGAGAAGTAAGCTTGGTCTTCTGTTTATCCGTTTTTGCTATGAGGAAGGCAGTCACTCAGCACTCTACTTCTTGACATGAAAAATTGACAGATGGTATGAAAACGCTCATAGGAAAATGTGAACAGAGTGTAACAAAATCCAATATCCTTATTGTTTATTGTTAAGACAGTTTCACTTTGCATTGATGCTAAAAACAAACAAACATAAGGAGTCAGCTTTCATCGACTGGTACAGTGCGAAGACATATATATTCACTGAAAAAATCCATAGGTGTCAGGCAATTTATAGTTAGGAATTAGCATTTAAAAAACCTTAGAAATTCACAGAAAAAACATAGGTTTCAAGGGCGTTATAGTTAGCTGGACATTTCACTCGTACAAAACCATTGAAATTCCTCTGTTATAGTTAGTTCAGCTAACTATAACTCGAGCGCCCGCAATGCACTGCTGATGACGTCACATATTACATCACTCATGACATGGTCAGTGATATCACTCATGACATCACTGATGACATCTCAAATGACATCACTGATGACATCACTGATGACATCATCCTGTGAAGGTGTGTCTTTCAGAAAATTACATATTTTTTATATATGTATATCTCAAGGTCGATGGAAGAATAAATGGGTAAATAAGTGTCTAAATGGATAGTTTTGTTTGTAAAATTGATTATATAACTGACTGATTAAGTGTATCTTAGTGAATACACGGGTTAGCGAGTAATATTTAAATATGTAAATATCTGTATCATTCTCTCACCTTGTGTATAATTGGCTCCATGGGTTGGTGAGTAGCTACATGAGTGTCTATATGGGTTATTACTTGGTTTTTTGAGTATCAGTATGAGTGTCTGAGTGTCTGTGTACTTCGTGGGGGGTATTACTTAGCGCATAGATGCATGAATAAGTGACTCACTGTTTGTATATGCTTTGAAGACAGCATGTGTGCAGGACTGTATGGGTGGATGAGTGTATGTATGGGTGTGTTAGTTAGTGAGTGAAGGACTAGCTCAATAGTGGCCATATGTTTTAAACTCGTATATGTGAGTATTGGTGCATATAAGTGAGTATATGTGAGAGTGAGAGTTTTGAAGGGTTCATGTATAAATAAGTATGTGTTTCTATAAGTGATTGTTTAAGAGAGTAAGTATGTGGAAGAGTCTGTAGAAGTAAGCGTGGTGGTGTGTATATAACTGTATATGCAAGTACATGGATGTTTGATTCTTTATTAGCATGAGTGACTATGTGTGACTATTGTGTGAGTAACTCTATGGATGAGTGGCGGTGTGTAACAGGATGTATAGGTGTATGAGTACATATGATGAGTGAGTACATGTATGAGTGTCTGTATAGAACTGTAGGTGATTGAGTGGATGTGTGTGTAGATCTTGGAATTACTGAATAGATGTGTTGTAACTGATATTGGTATCTCCATTTTTTTGAGAATGTTAGTTTCTATTTTTGAGTGTGTGTATCAAAGGTTATATTAGGGTGAAAGGAGGTCTGACACTCTATCACAAGGATGATGTCATCAGTGATGTCATTTGAGATGTCATCCATGATGTCATGAGTGATGTCACTGACCATGTCATGAGTGATGTAATATGTGACGTCATCAGCTGTGCATTGCGAGCGCACAAGTTATAGTTAGCTGAACGAACTATAACAGGGGAATTTCAATGGTTTTGTACGAGTGAAATGTCCACCTAACTATAACGCCCCTGAAATCTATGGTTTTTTCAGTGAATTGCAAAGGTTTTTCAAATGCTTATTCTTAACTATAACATGCCTGAAACCTATCTTTTTTTCAGTGAATTTCAAAGGTTTTTTAAATGCTAATTTGTTACTATAACGTGCCTGAAACCTATGTTTTTTTACAAAGGTTATTTAAATGCTAGTTTCTAACTATGCCTACAGAGGAAGGACATGTAAAGAAAGAAGAAAAACACACAGAAAGAAGAAAAGGAAATGCAGAAAGAAGCAACAGAAGTCCACAAAGACGAAGAAAAGTGCACGAAGAAGGAAGACATGCAGAAAGAACAAACAGAGGAGCAGAAAGAGGCCTTGTTGCAAAATCATCCTGTACCCTCAACTTTTTCAGATGGGTACTGGTGGTAACTGATTCTGACTAAGCAGTCCTAGAGGCAGTGCTATGCTAAAAGACACTTAGAAATCAGGTAAAACACCGACATACACTAGGGAACACTATGCATTGGAGTACCCCTGTTATTAGCATGACCTCCTCTGTAAGCCCCTAGTATGTACGTGATTTTGATGGTTTCTTTCACCCGAATCGTTCCGGAGTGGATCGGCTGCTCAGCTGCCCCTAGGATCGCGATTGTGGGGATTTCGAGAGGCTTCTGTTGGGTCTCACCTCTGAGATGCGGATTCCGACCTCTGTGTGTTTCCGGTTGGTCTCTCCCGCCTGGAGTGCTCTTGGTGTGCGAGGTTGGCGCAGGACACACAGGGCCAAATTTGTCTTCTGTCTGCGGCTGCAACGGGAGATCGGCGGTGCGCGGAAGAGCGTAACCGTCTTCCTTGGGGCTCTGTGAGGCCACGAATCTGTGGCAAATATGTAAAAAAAACACAAGTGCGGTCTCCCACGCTTGTCTACTCTATAGCCCTCGGGTGGGCCAGGTTCCGGGGTCATGTGGCCAGTAAAAAAGAGGAGGCATACCCCTCCCAAGCATCTTCCGGCTCTGGGGACCACCACCTCCACTGGGCTTTATTTAGTGGGAAGGTGGAGCCGGTGGTTCGGAGCGGAGTCCTTTCAACCTTGTCCTCGCTCTGCAGCGCACCCAAACTGAAGTACCATGGCCTTGTGGAGCATTACAGGCTTCTGGGGACCCGGGTGAGAGTGGGGTCTGGGAGGGCAGGACTGGGAGGAGCCATAGAAGAAGTAGGGGAGTTGGTGGGAAGGGGGATTGATGAGATAGCAAGGCCAGATCAAGTTGTAAAGACAGCCCTAAGTGAGGAGAGTAATGGAATTGTACTCGCAAGATGAAACCGGAGAGGATAAAAACACCAAATTTCCTTTTTCATGAAATCCCTCCCCCACTTTGGTGAGTTGCGTTCTCCTCTCCATTGCTAGTCAATATTCTGTGTAGTGCCACCATCTCCTTTGCAGCACTAGACAGTACCAGGAATGGCCCTCCTTGAAAAAGTTGAATTTGTCTTACAAGAGCTCATGAACACCTTATACGATGTACTACACACTGATGTATTTGGATATAGCCGCATGCGGACCACATAATAATAAAACAAAGACTTTACATGAGCTATCATGCATAGTACAAAGCCCCCTCAAAGTTTAATGCTCCGGCGATTAGTTAATGTCCCTCGGTGGAGGGCCCTTTGAGTAGAACAGGAGCTGATCTTTTCATATTGAGGATGCTACTTTCAGGAGGATTGGCGTCAGACTCAGAGCTAGCAACCCCTTGCTTAGTCTTACAGTGTTCCATAGTATCTTTGCAGATCCTCCCACTGCACAAAGTAATGTCTAAAGACTGGCACCAGATAAGTAAAGGATATACCTATAAACCACAAATACTAAGGTTATCTTCACAGTAGGAAGTATAATAAAGTTATTTGCATTTGTATCGAGTACATATGATACTAGTGTGGCTATTTAGCACTGTTATCTATCTGAAATGTCAAGCCACAGTGTAAATATTATACAACCCAATTCTTTTATTTGCATCCAGGCCTTGTAATTGAGGCTACCATCCCTTAGCAGTGTGGCAGTGGGGCCAGGTGGGGGGCGGGGGGAGAATTTCACAGACGACGATGAGAGAAAAATATTTTTTTATTTAATTATCCCTCATAGTCGTCTGTCGAATCTGCGGCTGCATGTGACCAGTTTGCTATTGGTTGGAAATGTAGGAGAACCAATGAAGGCCACTGCTGGTGAGTGAAACCAACAAAGAATAGCAGTGAGTCAAAAGGCCAACTGAATTATGTATCTAACAAAAAAACAACCAAAGTGTTGATAAACAAGGAAAACAATCAGTGTGAGCGAGTTCCCATCAGTTCACCATCGAGACTGCCTTCATCATCTGGGATCTCTTACTCGTTTGGAGAACTGGTAGACCACAACAGACCAGCAGATGTTGTTAACCAGATCTAGGGTATACCAGACACGCTAATTCAGATGTGAACAGGGTGTGTCTTGTGGGGAACTGAATAGCAGTGCTAAAAGTGAAAGTGTTAAAGTGAAAAGAAAAAGAGAGAAAAGCTCTAAAATTGGATAGTGATGGAGAAAAAAACTTATTATGCACCCCTTCACTCCCAAATGAATAAAAACAGTGCAAGTAGTAGTATAACAAATGACTACCGACAAGAATGTTAGGTCGACATGTTTCTGCAGTCACTGGAGCCACTCGGTCTCCTGCTGC
Source organism: Lissotriton vulgaris (assembly GCF_964263255.1). Taxonomy (NCBI): domain Eukaryota; kingdom Metazoa; phylum Chordata; class Amphibia; order Caudata; family Salamandridae; genus Lissotriton; species Lissotriton vulgaris. The sequence continues at coordinate 506,182,826 of NC_141698.1, read as the reverse complement.
TTCCTCAGGACCATTAGTGCTACTGCTATGTTTTAAAAGTAAAAAGATATCACCTGATGAGTGCGATATACATTCGTCCTCCTGACTTTAAATCCAGGTGTTCAGCAGGGGAGATGTATAGATACATAAAAAGAGACCAAAGAAAGCACAGTCAGTGATTCTCCCAACGTGCATCGATTATAATACATTAATCTCAAAAAACACTCTGGCTATAAGATACCAGCCTATTGTGGACAGTAACAATTTGTCATGTATATATATTGTTTCTCACTCACCCATTTGATGGGAGGGAACAGCCCCACCTCACCTGGCACCAGCTTAGGTAATGGGTGCACTGCTCTGTAGTAAAAAGTGAAAAGGATTTGCTTTGATATGGGGAAAGTATCCCTCACACTCCACATATCACCGGTCCCTCGCGTGCCCCATCCGGTGCTGCATTCTCTCACAGATCAGGTCACGCTTCTATATTTGAGAAACCCCAGCTTTTGATAGTAAATAATCGCTGGTTTCACTCTCTGTGTCTCTGATTTAAATGTGACACATTAAACAATGTCTCTATTCACACTCGGGTGACGAAACAACCAATGAAAATCGTCTAAGTCCCCTCCATTAGAGATTATCTCGAAGACGTGTACATGATTAATTACAAAGGCGCAAATGTTTCCCATGGCGCGCATGAGCCTCTTACCTCTCCGTCGGTACACCGGTCGTCCCTCTAAGCTGTTTCGTGGGGAGGTTCCGACACGGTGTACCGGCGGTCGCTATATTGTTTCAGGCTTCCGCATTGGGTGTCAGCGGCGTGCGTGCACGTGACGTCATCACGTCATGGCACGTTGCGATTCTAGGGAAATGTAGTTCCCGTTTCAGTTAGCTGAGACCCGAGGATGGTACCAACGAACAAGGTCACTTAATAATTTTATTGAAGCTTTAACAAATATGATACTGTTCCATATTCCTATACAAGGGTCGCAATCATGACAAAATTAACGATTACGATCCTTGGGGATTGTATTTTCCATCTCAAAAAACTAGCACCTAAAATGGTGCCGTCTAACAAGGGGGCTTTTATGATTTGTCAAGGTATGCTGTTCCGTACTCATATGCAAGGGTCAGTATTATGCCAAAACTAACCTTTTCCTTATAAAAATCATTCAGTCTGAAAATAGCCCACAGGAAATACAATCTGAATCAGGCAGACAGGGTGAGTTAAGTTGAACACCAGACTTCCATAGTTAAATGCAGGCAGTGACATGGGGTCTCAGAGTGACATCCAGAGAATTTCCTCATTCAGCCCGGATTTGTCTGTCTTAAGTCTAAAGACCCATTTTTGTTCCTATTTGAAAAGGAATTTGGGAATATCCGTGACTGCTACTGGAATCCAAGGTTGGTCAAGTACTGTCCAAAATAGATCCGACGGTTGATGTCCCACTTCTAGGAAATGATTGGTCAGTTTGGTCGCCTGTCTGCAGCATCTAATAGAGCTTTTGTGTTCAGAGATTCGTACCTTAATTTTCCTCGTGGTCATCCCTACATAGTTCATTTTACAGGGACATGTGATCAAATAAATAAGATTAGAGCTGTTACAATTTGTGAATCTTCTGAGTTGCCAGGGTCGGTCAGTACCTATATCGATACTGTGTGTCCTAATTGTTTACGGACACGCCGCACAATTGCCACAGGGATGATGTCCCATGACGGCAGGCAAATCCCACAGAATGCCAACAGCTCGTGGAATAGTTGTTTTAGGTCTGGTGTGTACAAGCTGGTCCCTCAAACTCTGTCCTTTCTTAAAGGCAAACAAAGGAGGTGGCAACACATCAGTGCCTGTGTTTAAAATCTTCCAGTGTTTCCTTACGATTTTTTGAATTTTGTTAGAATATGTTCAGTAGGTGTTAACACACGTGATTCTTTCTTGTTTAGGTTTTGGAGGTGCCAAGTCCAAAAGGCTCTCCCTGTTGTTATTGGAGGCCCTTTTCTTTGCGTATCGAATAAGGTGTCTCAGGTATTTCTTGACAACCACATTTTTTTCAAGTGCTTTCGAGTGTGCTTCAAATGCAGATTTTGTGGAACAATTCCTCTGGATGCGAAGGAATTGCCCAAAGGGCAGGTTATCCCTAAGGGCTTTGGGGTGACAGCTTTCATAGTTTAATAGGGAGTTCCTCGCCATTGGCTTTCGGTACAGCTCTGATTGTAATCCCACCCCTGATGAAGAAATCAGCAAGTTTAGAAAAGGCAATTGATGTTTATCGATTTCTATGGTGAAGTTGAGAAAACGATTCCTTTCATTCAACCATAGATGGAACTGTTGGAGCTCCTCAACAGTACCCCGCCACACTACCAGGATGTCGTCTATATACCTCTTCCATACCCGCAGACACCGAAGATGTGGATTGGTGTCCACGAATATGTGGTCCTGCTCGAATTTGTGGACATACAGGTTAGCGAGACTAGGATCAAAAAAGCTGCCCATACTAGTCCCGCTAACCTGCAAGTAGATCGACTCCTCAAACTGGAAAAAATTCTCAGTCATGGCCAGAGTGGCCATAGTCATAATTAGTCTTGTAGGTGTAATGGAGTTGAGGTCTCTGTTGGTCAGCAGTTCTTCAATCACCTCCAACGTTTCTGTCTGTGGGATGGAGGTATAAAGACTTTCTACATCAAAAGACACTAGGAGGTCTAGGTCTTCATTATACTCAACATCGGGGAGAATCCTCAAGACATCCTTAGTATCTTTCAGAAAGGTGGGCATCTCCCTCACTATTGGTTGCAAAAAGAAATCTACAAATGTCGATAAAGGTTCAAGCAGGGAACCAATGCCTGATATATTCGGTCTACCAGGTGGCGGCCTTTGGGCTTTATGTATTTTTGGCAGTACATAAAAGTACGGCATTCTCGGGTTCACAGTGCAAAGATATTGGGATTCTTTTTGAGTAACCCACCCCTCAGCTAGTGCTTCCTCCACTATGTGGCCGATAACCGTGGTAAGTCTGTCTGTTGGATCACTAGTCAGTTTACAGTATGCCCTGGTGGTGCTCAATTGGCGTAGGCATTGGTCTCGGTAGGAGTCCGAATTCATGAGCACAATCGCACCCCCCTTGTCGGCCGGTTTGACTATCAATGACTCTATATTGGCCAATGTCTCACTGCTTCTTGTTCTTTTTTTGACAGGTTAACAAAAGGGTTACATTGTTGTTGGTACAGTTGTCTCAGATCGTGATCTACCGCCTCTTCAAAAGCTAGGACTTTAGCTGGAAGTCCAACAGTAGTTGGGTTAAAGGTAGATGGTCTCTTGAGTCCAGTGTTCTCTGTGTCCTCCACCAAGTCGGAACTATGTTTGTTAGCAAAAAGGTAATGCAACCTAATTTTTCAGAAGAACTTTCCCATTTCGATTTAGGCAAGAAAAGGGTCACCTCTGTTTGTAGTTACAAACTCTAGTCCTTTGTTAAGGACCAATTCTTCCGTGTCAGTAAGGACATGTTTGCTAAGGTTTATCACGAGGCTTGCCCCGCTGATGTCCCCGCTTGATCCTGAGGGATTTTCTTCCTGTCCTCAGATCCATTGTCACGGGTGGGAGATTCCAACGGACTTGTCCCTGTTGTTGGGCCCTCCGTCGTCCTCTTTGACGTCCTTGGCCCTGTCCTAAAAAAGCCTGTTGATTGTATTCGGGGTATAGTTGTTGTGGTCCAAAAGGACCCCCTGGCTGAGGAAAGGATGGTGGACCCCAAGGTGTTGGTTGCCACCATGGCGGGATTTGTGGTTGGCCAAAATATTGATTGTAGCCCCTCCAGTTTCTCCTATTGCTACCCCTTCCTCTAGTACCGCCTCTTGTGTTACCTTGGTTAGGGGAATCAGAGTCAGTGGATGCTTTATCGCAACTAGATGTTCCGTACGTCGATCCCCCTTTGCGACCATTTTTATTAAGTGTCGCTTGTGTACGGATAGACCTTCTCAGTAGAGAACTTTGCCAGGTCATTCTTTAATTTCTCAAGTTTGTTAAACAGGATGGAATCCCTGAACTCTTTGCTGGTTTTGTTGCCTTCTTCCTGTCCTTTGCCAAATATCTTTCCCGATAATGTGGTCCTGATCTGGCCCTCTAGGGTTTGTATCTCGACTAGTATTTTGTCAGCTGTTTTTTTAGCGGTCTTAATGATTAGCAGCAACCAATCCCGGGTGCATTCCATGCTATGAGATACCAATCCCTACGGAAATCTTTGTCGTCAAGGAAAAGGCGAGGAGCATTGGTTACAATTAATCCACTTGGGGCACAATTACCCCTCAAATATTCTGCCATCGTAATGCCATGAACACAGACTCTGGCCTGATTCTTTTTCAATACTAGGACCTTAGCCCATCCGTCATCGTTTGTTGCCTGGACGGACGGCAAACTGTCTAAAATACTAGAATTCTCAGCTAGAATCGATTGGACTTCAGCCTCATCGAACGCCAGCCCTAAGATAGTAGCCATAATTAGCGAGAAAATGACAGCACACCAAATTTGCACGCAAGTGATCCGATGGTTGCAGGAGTACGTGTTACCTTTCCTTATTACGGCGAATTAAAAACCGGCCCTGCAGCCTAGGCTGCATAAATACATTAGAACACCAAAAGGAGGTCCCAGGGGAATTTTAACGACCCTAACTGCTATGCCCCCTAACTGATAATGAACCCAACAAAGAATAGCAGTGAGTCAAAAGGCCAACTGAATTATGTATCTAACAAAAAAACAACCAAAGTGTTGATAAACAAGGAAAACAATCAGTGTGAGCGAGTTCCCATCAGTCCACCATCAAGACCGCCCTTCATCATCTGGAATCTCTTACTCGTTTGGAGAACTGGTAGACCACAACAGACCGGCAGATGTTGTTAACCAGATCTAGGGTATACCAGACACACTAACTCAGATGTGAACAGGGTGTGTCTTGTGGGGAACTGAATAGCAGTGCTAAAAGTGAAAGTGTTAAAGTGAAAAGAAAAAGAGAGAAAAGCTCTAAAATTGGATAGTGATGGAGAAAAAAACTTAATATGCACCCCTTCACTCCCAAATCAATAAAAACAGTGCAAGTAGTAGTATAATAAATTACTACCGACAAGAATGTTAGGTCGACATGTTTCTGCAGTCACTGGAGCCACTCGGTATCCTGCTGCTTCCTCAGGACCATTAGTGCTACTGCTATGTTTTAAAAGTAAAAAGATATCACCTGATGAGTGCGATATACATTCGTCCTCCTGACTTTAAATCCAGGTGTTCAGCAGGGGAGATGTATAGATACATAAAAAGAGACCAAAGAAAGCACAGTCAGTGATTCTCCCAACGTGCATCGATTATAATACATTAATCTCAAAAAACACTCTGGCTACAAGATACCAGCCTATTGTGGACAGTAACAATTTGTCATGTATATATATTGTTTCTCACTCACCCATTTGATGGGAGGGAACAGCCCCACCTCACCTGGCACCAGCTCAGGTAGTGGGTGCACCGCTCTGTATAAAAAGTGAAAAGGATTTGCTTTGATATGGGGAAAGTATCCCTCACACTCCACATATCACCGGTCCCTCGCGCGCCCCATCCGGCGCTGCATTCTCTCACAGATCAGGTCAAGCTTCTATATTTCCGAACCCCAGCTTTTGATAGTAAATAATCACTGGTTTCACTCTCTGTGTCTCTGATTTAAATGTGACACATTAAACAATGTCTCTATTTGCACCCGGGTGACGAAACAACCAAAGAAAATCGTCTAAGTCCCCGCCATTAGAGATTATCTCGAAGACGTGTACATGATTAATTACAAATGCGCAAATGTTTCCCATGGCGCGCATGAGCCTCTTACCTCTCCGTCGGTACACCGGTTGTCCCTCTAAGCTGTTTCGTGGGGAGGTACCGACACGGTGTACCGGCGGTCGCTATATTGTTTCAGGCTTCCGCGTTGGGCGTCAGCGGCGTGCGTGCGCGTGACGTCATCACGTCAGGGCACGTTGCGATTCTAGGGAAATGTAGTTCCCGTTTCAGTTAGCTGAGACCCGAGGATGGTACCAACGAACAAGGTCACTTTTAATAATTTTATTGAAGCTTTAACAAATATGATACTGTTCCATATTCCTATACAAGGGTCGCAATCATGACAAAATTAACGATTATGATCCTTGGGGATTGTATTCCCCATCTCAAAAAACTAGCACCTAAAATGGTGCCATCTAACAAGGGGGCTTTTATGATTTGTCAAGGTATGCTGTTCCGTACTCATATGCAAGGGTCAGTATTATGCCAAAACTAACCTTTTCCTTATAAAAATCATTCAGTCTGAAAATAGCCCACAGGAAATACAATCTGAATCAGGCAGACAGGGTGAGTTAAGTTGAACACCAGACTTCCATAGTTAAATGCAGACAGTGACGTGGGTTCTCAGAGTGACATCCAGGGAATTTCCTCATTTAGCCCGGATTTGTCTGTCTTAAGTCCAAAGACCCATTTTTGTTCCCGTTTGAAAAGGAATTTGGGAATATCCGTGACTGCTGCTGGAATCCAAGGTTGGTCAAGTACTGTCCAAAATAGATCTGAGGGTTGATGTCCCACTTCTAGGAAATGATTGGTCAGTTTGGTCGCCTATCTGCAGCATCTAATAGAGCTTTTGTGCTTAGAGGTTCGTACCTTAATTTTCCTCGTGGTCATCCCTACATAGTTCATTTTACAGAGATTGTGATCAAATAAATAAGATTAGAGCTGTTACAATTTGTGAATCTTCTGAGTTGCCAGGGTCAGTCGGTACCTATATCGATACTGTGTGACCTAGTTGTTTGCGGACACGCCGCACAATTGCCACAGGGATGATGTCCCATGATGGCAGGCAAATCCCACAGAGTGCCAACAGCTCGTGGAATAGTTGTTTTAGGTCTGGTGTGTACAAGCTGGTCCCTCAAACTCTGTCCTCTCTTAAAGGCAAACAAAGGAGGTGGCAACACATCAGTGCCTGTGTTTGAAATCTTCCAGTGTTTCCTTACGATTTTTTGAATTTTGTTAGAATATGTACAGTAGGTGTTAACACACGTGATTCTTTCTTGTTTAGGTTTTGGAGGTGCCAACTCCAAAAGGCTCTCCCTGTTGTTATTGGAGGCCCTTTTCTTTGCGTATCAAATAAGGTGTCTCGGGTATTTCTTGACAACCAAATTTTTTTCAAGTGCTTTCGTGTGTGCTTCAAATGCAGATTTCGTGGAACAATTCCTCTGGATGCGGAGGAATTGCCCAAAGGGCAGGTTATCCCACTGCTGGTGAGTCCCATTTGATACTCCAAGAGAAGCATGAAGGTGGGATGGTTGATTGTGTCAAAGCCAGCCAAGGGACCCAACAATATCAGGTGGCAAGGGTCATCTTCATTTTTGGTGAAGAAGACATTTTTGTTATGATCTGTAAAGGTATATTATTCATCCTGCAGCGTGACCTAAAGCGAGAAAGGTAGTCTTGCAGGGCATAGTTATCACTGTAGTTTTTAAAGTTCTATTCTCTAAAAAAATTAAGCAAAAGTACAATTGAAACTACAAAATACGAAATAGCACCACTTTATTATCTTATAGCTGGGCCTCTTGGGAATGCAAAGAAGCATAGGCATGGCTGCTTCCGGACAGAACACACTGTAGGCCATTCATTGAAATCAAACAAAGTTGCGAGTGTCCATGTGGGTGGGAAGCATCAACAAATGGAATACAGGCAAAAGGCTACAAGTGGTTGGTTTCTGGATGAATATTGGTTCATCATTAAAAGTTAAAAATATGCTGGTGCTATTTTTGATTCTCAAGCTGATATCATACATAGTGCTTCAGATCAGTGATAATGTGCAGTCATTCGAACACCTTAACAGGTGTGTATTGTTTTCAATATGATAGTAGCAAAAAACATTTGAAATGTAAAACAACTTTAAAGCAGCCAATTGCTTAACTGTTGAGGGATTCTTAGCACACAGATTTGACTTGGCTGGTGTTCTTGCTATGATACTAGTGTGGCTATTTAGCATTGTTACTTACCTGCAATGTCAAGCCACAGTGTAAATATTATACAACCCAATTCTTTTATTTGCAGTTGGGCCTTATAATTGAGGCTACTATACCTTTTAACTCACCTTCATATCAATGTAAAAAATGAATTTGAAGTATTACTAAAGCACAGTAGTTACATATTATTCCTAATGTAATCCAGAATTTGATAAAGTTATACTATTTGCCATTGTTCACACTTCTTATCATCTTTACAATCATAATAAGGTTTTATCAATATTCACTTTCGTTAAGTCATCCTGGAATATATATACAAGCACACACAACTTGTATTCTGGACTAATCAATGGCAAACATTGTTGTATGCCATATTAATTAAAAGACAGCATTAGTAAAATAGTGTATGTATTAAAGGCCTAAAATGAATCAAGCAGAAAGAGGCAAAATAACGAGCAGAAAGAGTAGAGAAAATGCAGAAAAATTAGCAAAAGGAGGTAAGATCGGGATCAGAAATGAACAAAAAAGAGGCAAAGTGAAGGTCAGAAATGAGCAGAAAGATACAGGAAGAGTAGAGAAGATGCAGAAAAATGAGCAGATGGAGGCAGGATCAGAATCAGAAATTAGTAAAAAGAGGCAATATGAAGGTCAGAAATGAGCAGAAAGATGCAAGAAAAAGTTCAGAAGCAAGCAGAAAGAAGCAAAATAATGGGCAGACCGAGCAGAAAGAGGCAGATGATTGGGCAGGTCTGAGCAGATTGGAGGCAGAAAAACATTCAGAAAACAAGCAGAGGAGGCACCCAGTATGCCCCTCCTTTGTTTAATGTACAGACACTCACAGACCCGTTCACACACTTATGCGCCCACTCACAGACCCACTCATACACTCACAGACCCAAGTGCAAACCCACTCAGTCACTCACCCACTGGCAGACCCACTCAGGCACTTGTGAACCCATTCACAGATTCATTCAAGCACTCATGCCCCCACTCAAACATACACTGAGAGGCTCCCACACACTCACAGACCCACTCACAGACACACACACACTTATAGACTCACTCAGACACGTAAGCACCCACTCATAGACCCACTCAGAGATACACACACCCACTCACAGACCCGCTCAGAGATTCATGCACCCGCTCACAGATCCACTCAGACACTCAGAGACTCACTCACAAATCCAATCAGACTCACTCAGACACGTAAGCACCCACTCATAGACCCACTCAGAGATACACACACCCACTCACAGACCCGCTCAGAGATTCATGCACCCACTCACAGACCCACTCAGAGACTCATGCATGCTCTCACAGACCTACTGAGAGACTTATGCACCCACTCATAGATCCACACAGGCACTCACACACCCACTCACACAGCCATGTACACACCCATACAGTCACTCACACACCCATTCAAACCCATACAACCACTCACACACCCACCAAAACACTCACACACTCACTCAGAGACCCACACAGCCATTCACACACCTACTCACCTAGTCATACAGCCACTCACACACCCACCCTCAAAGCTTCCAGGTTACAGTTAGGAAATACATTTTTTAAACATAGACACTCACTGAAAAAATAAAGTTTACAGGAAGACTCATAGTTAGGAAATAGATTTGGCAAAACACAGAAATTCACTAAAAAAAATAAATGTCACAGGGACGTTATGTTAGGAAATACAATTTAAAAAACCTATTAGAAATTCACTAAAAGAAAAAGGTAACAGGGATTTTATAGTTAAGCTCAGGGTGGGGTGTGAGTGGGTTTGTGAGTGCTTCTGTGGATGATGTCATCAGTGATATATTTTGAGATGCCATCAATGATGTCATTAATGACGTCACTGACTATGTCATGAGTTATGTAATATGTGAGATCATAAGCAGTGCATTGCAGAGGTGTAAGTTATAGTTAGCTCAGGTAACTATAACTGCTTAATTTAACTAGTTTTTTTGAGTGAAATCTGAGCCTGACTATAACGTCCTTGTAAAACACACAAGATGATGGACGGAATGTTGCACAAAGGCAAAAATTCACCCCCCGTGACAGATCTGGGTTTAATCCATCGTTATTTTGCTCACCATGACAATATGCAAATCAGTCTTGATCCTGTGCCTCATGGGAACAGTCCAGACCGAACTGCCAAGTCATGTATTCTCTGGACCGGAATCAAGCATCCTAGGACTGGTTTCTGGCTATCAGCCATCTTAAGCCAGGATAGCTTGACTCCAGTGGCGTAGTGAGCACGGGACCCATGTCTGGGCATACCCTTCCCACATAGGGTGAACAGCAAAACACACAAGATGATGGACCGAATGTTGCACAATGGCAAAACATTCCCCCCCAGTCACAGATCTGGGTTTAATCCATCGTTATTTTGCTCACCATGCTCCCCAGTTCAGACATGACCATATGCAAATCAGTCTTGACCCTGTGCCTCATGGGAACAGTCCAGCCCGAACTGCCAAGTCATGTCTTCCCTGGACCGGAATCAACCTTCTTAGGACCGGTTTCTGGCTATCAGCCATCTTCAGCCAGGATAGCTTGACTCCAGTGGCGTAGTAAACACGGAACCGACGTCTGGGCATACCCTTCCCACATAGGGTGAACAGCAAAACACACAAGACGATGGACGGAATGTTGCACAATGGCAAAACATTCACCCCCAGTCACAGATCTGGGTTTAATCCATCATTATTTTGCTCACCATGCCACCCCAGTTCAGACATGACCATATGCAAATCAGTCTTGACCCTGTGCCTTATGGGAACAGTCCAGACCGAACTGCCAAGTCATGTCTTCCCTGGACCGGAATCAACCATCCTAGGACCGGTTTCTGGTTATCAGCTGTCTTCAGCCAGGATAGCTTGACTCCAGTGGCGTAGTGAGCACGGGACCCACGCGGGGGTGCGCACACCATACGCGTATGGTGCGCGCACCCCCGCGATTTAATTTAAAAAGCTAATTCCTAACTATATAAGGCCTGAAACCTATGGTTTTTTCAGTTAATTTCAAAGGTTTTTTAAATGCTAATTCCTAACTATATAAGGCCTGAAACCTATGGTTTTTTCAGTGAATATATATATATACATCAGATCCAACGCTGATATCTCTTTCCAAAAAGCAGCAGGCAGTAGACCAGCATTGTTGCAAAGTGGTAGTTTATTTCAGAAAAGGCTTTGACAAACTCAACATGTTTCGGGGAGAACCCCATGATCACGAGTAGCCATGTCAGTGTTGTGGTTGCTTAAATAAACCTGTCATGTAATACAATAATCATGGTGAAAAGACATTACTAGTTACTTCACTTTAAACATAGTAAATCACACTTTCTGTTCCTGTAACATCTTTAAACACTCACAGTATTCAAAAATTAATATCGACCTTTGCGATGTTGTTATTTTTTAGTTTTGGTGTTACGGTGCCACAATATTCAAACAAAACTTTATTGTTCAATTGCCCCATGTATAACTCGGCCCTTCATACAGAGATGGTCATTTGACCTGAAATGTGTTTGACAAATTCATTTAGAGTTAATACTGAACAACATCTGCTGTAATGCACTGAACAGACCCACTTCTGCCCCAGAAGGCTTTCTAATGTATTCCAGCTATTCGAGTTTCGAGGTTCCTGCCCCAGTGGGCATCATTTTCTAAAGGCCCTCTCAATGTGTAATGTTCAATATACCCACACGGTACCAAAGTTTTCAAATACACATTTCAATATTAAAGACTACAGTGATCTATAGACTTAGTCAGAATTAACGGAAATACCAATTAACATCTCAAAAATGACACAAAATAACTCACATTTTAGAAAATAGTCAGATGGCGATAGATACTGACATCTGGGAAGTAAGCATAGCTTCGTAGTCTTCTTTCTCTGCACTGCAGGTTACATGTTATCTAAACAGAACAGAAAGCGTTTGCGTCACTATCACACATAAAAATTAAGTGAAACACATACATTTGGCACAGACAAAATATATACGCATGGCCACAAGACATCATATTAGAATATTACCATTAAAACCAATTGGAACACTCAATAATATACCAGATCCAATGATACTTTAGTATCAATTGGGATAAAGAGACAATGACATAAAATAAACAACATGTTCTAAAACATCTGCTAATGTTATTCACAATTAAAACCACAATAATCAGATTGCGGAACCTGTGCACACTCTTAAAAGCAAAATATACAGCCCAGAAATCAACTTAACCCAAGTGTACTGACAATTCCTCATCACAATTGTGTCCTACCGGTGCCATTGTTTGGTACTGAATAATGAACCCTGATTCGAGGCTTTTAAGGTCTTGTACTGATTGCCTCCTCTCACATTGGTGCCAATTGTGTCCAATACACACAAGGTTAACAAATGATCATTTTGATTGTGGAATTTCTGGAAATGTCTCGCCACTGGGTATTGCTTGTCCACATTTCTTATAGCTCTCAAATGCTCCAACACACGTTTTTTTGCTTTATGCAATGTGCTACCTATGTATGTTTTTTCACACGGACATTTGAGAGCATATACAACATGGTCTGTATTGTACGAGAGGTGTTTGTCAATAACAAAAGGTTTACAAGTTGGTGACAATTTACAATCTTTACAGGTGTTGCTCTATTTATATGCTTTAAAATGCTGGCATGTAAAGAAACTTCTTATCTCTGATTTTTTTGTGAAAGATGGTTCTAGGGTTCTGCACAGTGTATATATATCTTGCAAGCAATGATTAATTCACAATTATTTCTTACAAATGCAAAAGAGGAAACACAGGCAGAGAGCTGGTGGCGCTCTTGAATTAATGTAGTGTGCATCTTAATTGCAGCCTCCTGTTTAGACCACAAGGCTACACCCTCACAGTATAAAGGGTGTACATTACATGAAGAATTCCCACCCGACAGCAAAGCCATCTGCACCTGTTTTTGTTGAATTGTTCCCCCTTCATGTATGGAAGGTGAATCTGATCACACAGACCCAGGTTAAAACTGCATACCTTATTTTAGTTGCAGGCATGATTTGATCTTGATCTCTCACTAATGGCGTTTGCCTCACTTATTCGTCCCTTGATTACTAGATGCTATGACAGCCAATAAGTTAAAAGGGCAGGGAAAACAGTAGTTTTAATATTTACAACAAAACAGTAGTTTTAATATTTATTTTTGAAAAAATACAAGAACAGTCATTTAATATATTCACTCAAAAAGCACGAGCTGGTGACAGGAAGTCAGAGTCTCAAGTTCCAGATTTTCAGGGGCGCCATCTTTTTGCGGAAATTGTTGCTGTCAGTGTGCACTTTATTGCAACAGTAATTAGCAATTTCCTAATTTACTCCTTAGGTCTTAGAAAAAGCAGAAACACTTTTTTGCAGAAATTCTGTCCCTCTCTATTGCATCTGGCACCCACTCTCTTCACATGACAATGCCGGACATTGTGAGAGGTTTATGCTTGACTTGAATACAATTCTTCTCATTCTTTTAATTATACACACTCTTCAAACATTCCTTCTGGTACACTAAACACACATTCTTATTTTCCAACATGACAGCACATATGCTCTGCTCCACATAATGCCAAAATCGTAAATTCTCATCAGCGACGGCAGAGAAATTTGACAGTCCTTTGGCAATCCTAACAGCACCAGGTCAAGCAAATTATAACAGTTCTGAGGAGCTTGTGACTTTTGCTGGATAGTTGGAGGACAACATTTTTTTATTTTTGCACTGTTTTGTTGAGGAAGGTGTCGCTTTTAGGTCTAGCCGTAGAAAGCTTAACTGTTTCCCTAACTCATATCATTAACACACATAAATACACAGATAGTGAAGTGTGTGTAATGGTGTCAGCCCCCTTCAGGCATGACTTCTTTGATGTTTCTTTCATACATTCATCAGCCCAAAGGAGTACTATGCATTTATGCATTTTGCAGTAATGATTGGAAAAGACATTTACAATATATACCAAGCAAAGTGAAACTAAATAGCATTTAAGCAGTGTATTATGGGTGCATGTATAAAGTATGTCTATAACACAAACGGCAGAGGAGCGCCTTACATGCCTAAAGACCAGCATCACTTCTGCTATTAGGAGGAGAGAGAGCTAGGCTGTGGACAGTGAATGCATTTTAATATAGTGTTCTTTAAGAGGTAAGTCTTGAACCCTTTCTTAAAATGTAGAAGCATTGAGGCAGTCTTGATGTACACAGGGATGTTGTCCCAGTTTGTGAGTGCATAGGTGAATAAAGGGTTACTGTCTTGGTTTTGCTTGTTTTTTTCACTTGTTTGTATGTACTTTGATGGTGTCCTGGTTGCAGGTGTGCCAAGTTCCAACAGTCGGTGAGCTTGTCTGCAGGAAATGTTGGGGTGCTGTTCGTGATAGATTTGTAAATAATCCAGCTGATTTTGAAGACAGAGTGGGCCAGCAAGGGTCACAAATGGAGTTCCATCAGGATGTGATGAGGTGGTCATATTAGTTCAGGACCTGGATGAGATGTGCTGCGGCATGTAATATGCCCTTAAGCATTGCCAGTGTGTATTTTGGGACGTCATGAAGGAGGCATTACCATCATTCAGATGCAAGAGTACAAGGGTTTGAACAGCAGTTCTGAAGTCACTTTCTGGAAGAAACTGTTTGACTTTCTTTAGAAGCAAGAGCTGGCACCAGGCTGTTTTTGTTCAGTGAGGGTGCGGTTGGTGGCCATGGAGAATTCAAGTGACTTAGCATTCATTGAATGTCAGGTTCGAAGCCACCAAGGTTCATGTCATTGAGCCAAGTTTGTACTGTATCTTGATTATTTGTCTTGGCATGAATTCTTTCTTGGTTGTGTCGCGCTTCAGATAGATTCTTGACATCCAAGCCTGTATAGTAGTGTTTGTGGCATTCAGTTCCAGAAGCAGAAAAGACTTTGAAGTAAAATTGTGTATCATCGGCATATTGGTGAATTTTGATGCTGTTATCTGTGAGTAGAGCACCAACAGCTCCATGTAAAGGTTGAAGATGATAGGAGACAATAGGGCATATTAACAAGGAAATGGGAGAGCGCGGACCGGTGGCAAATTTGGCAGTGTCACGCTCAACCATTTCCAAAAGACAGGGATGAGTCGTGTTTACAACAATACAACATACCCCTGTGTTTTCCCTAGAGTTGGCGCTAAAAATAGATGCCTAGCGCCAATGCAGGCCCCCTTATGCCATAATGCAAGGATGCCTGCATTGCAGGGCATTATTGTTTATGTTTAGGAAGTTCTGCATGCAAAGTGATGCGTGTAAAGGGGTCATATTTAGTAGGCAGCATTAAGCCACTCAAAGTGGCTTAGTGCCACTTTGTAAATAAAAAGAAGGGGATAGCGTCACCAGAAAGTTGGTAAAAGGGGCATTCTGGTGGCGCTATCCTCTTGTAAATACAACCCAGTATTTGTAGCCTGGATTCCACAGGGGATAGGGAACTTTTGGGACCTGGAGGTGCCCATGTGACCATATTGCTATTGGTTGGAAAGGTAGGAGTAGAACCAATGAAGGACACTGCTGGCAAGTCCCATGCGATACTCCAGGATGCTTATGAAGGTGGGATGGTTGACTGCATCTAAGGCAGCTGAGGGACTCAACAATATCAGGTGCCAGAGGTCATCTTCCTTTATGATGAAGAAGTCATTTCCTACAACCTGAAAAGGTACAGTATTCATGCTGCAGCATGACCTAAAGCAAGAAAGGTAGTCTTGCAGGAGAGAGTTATCATTGTAGTATTTAAAGTTCTATTCTCAAAAAAATTCAAACAAAGGTAGAATTGACGTTGCACAGACAATGCTTTTTCGTTCTCTCCGCTTGCATCTTGTGAATACTTTGTTTGTGAAAAGTGGGAAAAAATGAAATAGCACCACTTTATTATCTTATAGCTGGGCCCTGCACGAATGCAATTGAACATAGGCATGGCTGCTTCCGGACAGAACACATTTCAGACCATTCATAGAAATCAAATGAAGTTGCTAGTGCCTATGTGAGTGGGAAGCTTCAAAGTATGGAGTACATGCAAAAGGCTACAAGTGGTTGGTTTCAGGATGAGTATTGGTTCACACCCAGTCAACAGATCTGGGTTTAATCCATCACCGTTCTTTAGCCCACTCTGCCACCCCAGTTCAGACATGGCCATAGGCAAATCAGTCTGACCCTGTGCCTCATGGGAACAGTCCAGCCGGAACTGCCAAGCCATGCCTTCCCTGGACCGGATTGAAGCTTCCTAGGACCGGTTTCTGGTATTACAGCCGTCTTCAGCCAGGCTTGCTTGAATCCAGTGGCAAAGTGAGCAAGGGACTCACGTCTTAGCATACCCTGCCAACTTATGGTGAACAAAGCGGTACAAAAGGGGGTGGTGATGGATGGAGATCTTTTGACTGGGTGTGAGTGTTTGATTGGTTCAAATGCTCCGTCCATCACCACCCCCTTTTGTACCGCTTAACTTCAGGTCACTCTTGGCCTTGCTTGCTCCACAAACTGTCCCTTTCTTTGTTCTCATTGCCTGATCTTTTATTTAACATTTCTAAGAATGATCTGGGCAAAGAATGTATAACAGACAACCTATTTTCTTTGTAAGCTTGATTTCTTGGTGCAAGGCTGCATTTTAACTTTTACAGTACATGAGGCAAACATAAAACACCCTTCTGCTGACTGCAGAGGGAGTTCCGGCAATGACTTGAAGTACTGCATATGTTATACTAACTTCAGACGGACCTCTATTAAAGACCTGAGGTAGTGCACCTGCTCAAAAGACTTTACAGGAAGCTCTAGTTATGACCTATGGTGAATTACCCCTATCCTCACTTCAGAGAAATCCTTCGTAGCAATTTGTAGTGCTGCACTTTTATGCTAGTGACACGGAAGGGTGAAGGTCGAGATAAAGAAATGCCTCTCTGCCCTGCTGTCAGAACCCTCACCTGGCTGTGGCATCTAAGGCTAGTTATTGGATAGTGTTATTCTCTGACACACACAAGAGGCCTTTTCTGGTATGAACCTCTCCTGGAATAATGGTAACTATCTTTAGTATAGTGCCATCATCTATTGCATGAGTGGACCGACAACTGGCGTAACCGTGGCCACTCTTGCTGTAATGCTGGCTGAGGTATAATGTTGGCCATTTTTACCACTTAATGGAAATTGCTGACATGGTGGGCGACACAGTTGTCATAATGGTGGCTATTCTTAGCATATTGTTGGTATCATTGACTTCATGGTGCCCACCTCTGGCATAATGCAGGACCTACCAAAACGGCAGTCATTCTCGACATTTTAATGTTATCCCTGGCATGTAAGAGCGTACCCCTTGTATTATGGTGACCATTCTTGGCATAATAATTATGGAATTCTCTGGCAAAAGGTGGACAACTCCAGATCTGAAATTGGCTCATGAGCGCGTAAGGCATAATGAATTAAAATGACTGATGTTTGGGGACGAAATGTGTATTCGCTGAAAATGGAAACATAGTACTGTGGGACAAAAATAGTTTTTTTCATGAAATAGACGAGTTGTAGCTTGGAGAAAAGTTTATTTATTTAAAGTGAAAATTTCAAATGGATATAAATCGATGTGTGTTTTTATTTTCAGAAACAGGCAAGATTATGTTAGGGGGCAATATGTTAGCATTTTCAAAATATATGTAAAGCTAACATTTGATTAGAAATTCTGACTGTGTTCAGGATTTATTATAGATGATGTTTCTTTGGTGCCAGAGGTCTCTTCCCTCTATTTTTGCTATTTCATGACTCCTTTGATGCATTTTATCATCTATGTTAGCTTTTTATGTAACTGTCACTACTACTGTCTGAGGGCTAAGACTATAAGACAAGTGTACCCTGTCTGAGGTCTCTGTAACCTGAGGTGTGTGAGACACAAGGGGGTCCTGAAGAGCCCTCTTTGTTTACTCTATGCCAGGGTTTTCCTGGCGGTGGAAACACCAAGAAAACCCTGGTAGAGAGGAAACTCGTAATATGCTTGGCAGGACCATGGCGGTCCCGCGAAGCATATTGCGGCCTCTGGACCACCGCACCACCACCAGGGAAGGGCGATGTTGGCGGTCACAGGGCGGCATGACCACTAGGGTCATAATGTGGCAGTCAGAAGACCACCACCACCGCCCCACCAGGAGCCTGGCGGTCCGAGGACCGCCAGACTCGTAAGTAGGACCTAAGTGTAATTCATAGAGGATACATATACATCATCACTTTCGCATTTCACCAGCCACCATTGACAAAAGAGCCCCAGTGTTGCAGGCTGTCAGTTGGATTGGTCAGAATCTACAGTGCCCAACATGTATTCCCACCTTGTTGTTGGATTGCTGGTTTAGAAGAAACGAGATGGAAGCTTCAGGCCAGCACCCAGCAGATGCAAATCATTGCTTGCATGTGAAGCCAGAAGTAATGGTGTGAGTTCTGGAAAACATTGTGCTGCGGACAATTTTTTGACAGCTTTGCAGGGCTCTGGGGTTCTAAATCCAGCAGATGTTTCGTATATCATAACATCCAACCAACAGAGATGTAAAATCAAATAGATGGTGCTGCCCACAAAGACAAGGCATTATCAAAATGGAGCAAGACGGAAAAACCTAAGAAAAACTGGCATGGGTCTCTAGGTCTCATGCAACTTTATTAGAACATGAATATAGCAATAAATGAGTGTATATTGTGAACGGGGTTCATACAGAAGTATACAGGGGAGAGTCCTTTTTCTGTGTAATTCATAAATAGTTTTGGCTAGCCATCCATACACAAACGCAGAGAGCAAGATTATTTCAAATGTCCCTGGCAGTGATCTTAGAGCCAGTGGCGTAGTATTCGATAGTGCAGCAAGTGCAGTGGCACCAATGCCAGAAGGACTGAAGGGACCACTGAACGCTGATTATTGCTTTAGTTTACCAACCAAACAGCAGCTGGCGCTGTAGTTTCTTTGCTTGCACCAGGGACCACGCGACCCTCGCTAAGCCACAGGACAAACTACACCTGTCAATGCAAACCCTGAAACCTGATCAAACATATGCGCTGTATATAACCTGTGGTGTCACTCAGTAAGTTTGACACACTCCCTCAAATGTTTTACCACATCGTATTAGAAGAGGGTATATTCTACGGATAATGTAATGAAATTGTCTAAGTCCGCGTGCTTCGGTGTGATAGGCCTTACCTCAGCTTCTTGAGATGCAATTTTGTTTGGAAAACGACAAACCTGGATATTAACAGATTGAAACAAAAGTTAGATTGACTCGCACTCCCTCGGGACCACAGCATGGCTTCCCAGGTAGCGTAGTAGCGTGAAATGTTATGCGAGCCATGGCTCTCCGCATGCTTCCATGGGTCGTTATGTGGAAACTCCTGTTTGTTTGTACCTGAGATGCAGTCACGCCCTCCTCGGGAGCGTCAAAGCATCGAAACACAAACCTTCGTTAGCTGCTCTATATTTTTAGGGCGCGGTCAGATTAACATACAAATGACATTTACTTCTTTGAAGAGGATATAATAAAAAAAATGAAAAAAGCGAAGTGTCAGGATCATGCTAATTGCTAGGTTGTGCCCAATATCCGTAGTACGTTATCGTCTATTACATTTATTTGAAGTATCCCGACCTTAATTGCTTTTATTTGCCTTTCTCGTTTGGAAAACCACCAATATATCCGATAAATGGGGCGTGTTATAAATCCGGTATGCTGCACCTTTGTAGAGACCAGGATTTCATTGGGATTAAACATCGGCTCGAGGCACGCAAATGAAAAGTGGCCCACATTTTCATATTGCCTTTCTGCAAAAACATTGCTTCGGCGACATTTTATTTAAAAAAAAAAAGGGAGGGGGCGGGAAATAAAAATGCACGGATTAGTTTACACTGGTGAAACACACCTGAAAAAATGTGGCAATTTCCGCTTAGGCCTCCCCCCACTCTCAATAGGCATACATTAATTCGACCGCCCAGCAAAAGAGAGAGAGAGTGACACCTCTGCCCTATTGATAAAAGGGAGGTAATGGATGCCCATCTGCTTCCAGAAAGGCCACTCAGGCACCCACTGGGATGTAGGCGGTATCCGAACAATGCAGAAACCAATCAATCAATCAATCAAGGAATTTGTAGAGCGCGCTACTCACCTGTTAGGGTCTCAAGGCGCTGAGGGGGGGTCGCTACTGTTCGAACCGCCAGGTCTTGAGTTGCTTCCTGAAGGCGAGATGGTCATGTGTCAGCTGGAGGTGGGTGGGGAGGGAGTTCCATGTCTTGGCTGCCAGGTAGGAGAAGGATCTTCCTCCGGCGTTGGCCTTGCGAATACGCGGGACGGTGGCGAGGGCGAGGCTGGCGGAGCAGAGCTGGCGGGTAGGTGTGTAAAATGTGAGGCAGTTGTTGAGGTACTCAGGGCCCGCGTCGTGGAGAGCCTTGTGTGCGTGGGTGAGGAGTCGGAAGGTGATTCTCTTGCTGATGGAGAGCCAGTGCAGGTTCCTCAGATGGGCAGAGATGTGGCTGTGGCGGGGGATGTCCAAGATGAGTCTTGCCGAGGCGTTCTGGATGCGCTGTAGTCTTTTCTGGAGCTTGGCTGTGGTTCCGGCGTAGAGGGTGTTTCCGTAGTCTAGGCGGCTGGTGACGAGGGCCTGGGTGACCGTCTTCCTGGTTGCGGTAGGGATCCATCGGAAGATTTTTTGAAGCATGCGCAGGGTGTTGAAACAGGACGATGAGACGGCGTTGACTTGCTTGGTCATCGTGAGGGAGGAGTCCAGGATGAAGCCCAGGTTACGTGCATGATCCGTTGGCTTGGGTGCGGTGCCCAGGGCAGGTGGCCACCAGGAGTCGTCCCAGGCGGAGGGCGAGGGTCCGAGGATGAGGACTTCCGTTTTGTCAGAGTTCAGCTTCAGACGGTTGAGCTTCATCCATTCCGCGACGTCCATCATTCCTTCCTGGAGGCTGGCTCTGGAGAGGGCGGGGTCGTTGGTGAGGGAGAGTATCAACTGTGTGTCGTCGGCTTAGGAGATGATGTTGAGGTTGTGTTTGCGTACGATAGCTGCGAGGGGGCGCATGTAGACATTGAAGAGGGTGGGGCTGAGCGAGGATCCTTGTGGGACGCTGCAGATAACTTCGGTAGCTGCTGACCGGAACGGGGGGAGGCGGACTCTCTGGGTTCTACCGATGAGGATGAGATGATCCATTCTAGGGTCGCGCCTTGGATTCCGGTGTCGCTGAGGCATTGTATCAGGGTGCGGTGACATACCGTGTCGAAGGCTGCTGAGAGGTCCAGGAGGATGAGAGCGGTGGTTTCCCCTTTGTCGAGCATAGACCTGATGTCGTCGGTGGCTGCCATGAGGGCGGTCTTGGTGCTGTGGTTGGCTCGAAAACAGGACTGTGACGGGTCGAGGGATCCCAAATCGGCCCCCCAGACAACTCAAAAAAGCACCCTACAGCTAGAACTGGACACCAGCCCCTGAGGCATTGCCCGAGTGATCACGTTACCAATCCGACCCTGGTAGAGACCCAAACAGTCACCCGGTTATAAAATGTTGCACTATGCGTCATTCAGGTGCGAGCTCGCCTGTGCTGACGCAAGCAATACAATGAAAGACGGACCAGCAGTTTCAAACTGCTAGTCTGTCTGTTAATACCTACACCGGACGAGGCTGAGTTTTAACAGGAAGCAGGTCTCCCTCTCAGTTGGGTGCCTTCAACCACTTCAGGGGGATACCTGGGATGTTTACAAGTACCATTATCCCCCTCCTAAGGACATCTTCAGGTGTGCACTACTTGTGTGACAATTCCTAGATGGCGCACAGCCAATAAACTGTTAGCCCCTCCACCCTTGTCGGTAATATGGTACAGGCGCAAAGGCGTAACATAGTTTGTATGAGGCCATAACCCTATGCACATTTGAGAACATTATCCCCGAGATTGCACAACTGCACAATGTGCACCTGCACGATAAGTATTGTAGCTGTTGCCGTGCAAGGATCGCGGGCCTTTCTATAATATGGAAGTGCTATGGATATGTAAAATATCATTGCAAAAGCCCATTGCACCAGAAGGGCAATTCTGTAATATGGCCCCTGGATGGCAACACAATGATTAAAATTTGATGAACAATGGGAAATATCAAAATAAGAGAACAAAAGTCTCAAGATTTCATAACAATTCTTCATGTATGTATGATTGTGCTTGTGGTAACGGAAAAGTGCAACCGTGGGTACAAAGCTATGATGTTTTGTACACGAGCAGGTGAAGCAAAGATAACTTAAGGGGTGGGACCTACTCTTTACTGGTTGTCTCTATTGAGCGTGATTGGTCAGTTATGTGAAATTAAATGTTCCCTAAAGAAGAGTGTTTTTAACATTCTCTTAATTTTTATAACTACAAAACAATATTTAATCCAAAAGACATGGTCAAATACAATGCAATCTATTATAGATAACTTTGCTATCTTTGGTCCAAGAATCGTAGCTACCTCTCTCAAGTTAGGTTTTGTTCCCTCCACTGTAGAACACACTACAGTCATTTAAGTATCGAGACACCATCTTGTGACTCACTGGATCCAGCTAAGTGCAGACCTATCTCAATCGTCTCCTGTATCAGCAAGGTTTTGTGAAGTGTCCTGTCTCGACAACCTGGTTTTAGAAACCACAATACAGATATCAGGGCTGATCTAATATTGTTGGTGCCCTGATAACAAACTGGTATCTCAAACTTATTCAACAACTCTGTTGCTTGAGAAAATGGGTTGAGATTTCTGAAATGGCCCACCAAGGGTTTCATTCTTTCATGTCTAACAGTAGCCGACAAATCACAAATGCAGGATTCAGCAGGATCTCTGTTATCTCCACTGTTATTCAACATCTATATGAGACCACTCGTCGAGGTTATCTCCAGGTACCACCTGTAATTCCAAATGTACACAGATGAGGCTCAAATCATAAAGGTTCATATACATGTGTATATTACAAACATAAATATTTACTGCTATGCGTTGGTGTAACTCCACTTTTTTGCTATTCACCATTTCCAAGTGGAGAGCTACATTTAGGTGTAGACTTAGGGTCTGATTTAGATGTTTGTGGATGAGTTACTCCATCACAACGGTGACAGATATCCCATCTGCCAAAATATACATCCCATAGGATAGAATGGGATTTATGGTTCAGCGGATGGGATATCCACCACCATTGTGATGGAGTAACCAGTCCGCCAATTTCTTAATCAGGCCCTTAGTTACATATCCCCAACACCTCGAATAAAGAGACTGAACCTCCTTCAATTGTATTGATGACAGCAAAGTTGATACACCTATCTTTACAACCATATTTTGTGTTCCGACTAATTGGAAGACATGTCATCCACCAGGATGGAGCCCTCTATCATGGATATGGAGTATAGGGAAATTTAGTCAAGTTTATTAAGTGTAAATTATTGTAAAGTATTTATGAATAATTTAAAAACAATAAAGTAAACTCTTACAGGACATTAACTTTTAAAATGAAATGTATATTAAATAGTAAAATAATTAAAAATATTAAATCAGTATATCATTTTTTTAATGTGCTTTTTAAATCACATTTCTCACTAACATTTCTATTTTGTTTCTAGCATATAGTAAAGTTAGTTTAAAATGATATATTTAATGCATTAAAAAAAATGTATTAAAAAAGTGTTAAAAAGTTAATGTAATTGTTTTTAACGTACGCTTTTTATTAAAATACAAAATATAATTATTATATAATACATGGGATTCTGTAATGGTTGTATAGATGGCAGTCTCTAATTTCTTTATAATCGTTGAATAATGATGCACCCAGGCACCAATTATGAAGAACAGACGTTCAAACTCTACTAGTATAAGTGATAACAGTCGAGTTCTGACTTCACAATGCCTGCTACCAACAGCCATGGTGAAAGGCAGATCAAGTCTTGAGCTTAATTGAAGCAGCTGTTTAAAGCATCGAAAACAGAACTTTGTTTTTCTTTCTTTTGCTCTATTTTTAATAATTTACAATGACAAGCAGAGAGAATATGTTTATTTTTCCCACTCCTTAGACAGTGAAAAGCTAGAACCTTTCTGCAAGTTTCTACACATTCTGAACTCCTGCATCCTTTTTTTAACTGACTTGTATTGAACTGTCTCTTATATCGGTTTGCAGCAAATATCTAACAGGTTTTTGAGGTGTTTAATTTTGCACCAGAGATTTTATTTTTATTCTTCATGTCTGCAAACAAGCTCGCTCTTTCATATGAAAGAGCTACGCTCATTGGTTTAAAGTGGTTTGTGGGAAAGGTGATGGTGTGACCATTATATAGGCTAAAGTACCCCCTGGCGTATATGGTAAGGATATTGAAAGTCACCTTGGAGTTCCATAACGTTGTAAAGGAACTCAGCTTCCGGCCTCGTTCTTTTATATAGTTCTGAAACTCCGTGGTGACCTGCAATATCCTTACAATGTACGGCAGGCGGTATTTTATCCCTTATATATAATTTGTGTAATATATCAGAACTTAAAATATATATAAACAAGTTTAAAAAATCAACTAATTTAATTATTTAACATAAGTTCCTATGGGGTTTTATTTGAATTATCTGACTCCCATAATTTCTTTAAGAGTGTATTTCAGTACAAGTGGTTGGCCATGTTAGATGCTTGACTTACTCAAAGTCAGGGCTGAAGTACAGTCACACCTATTTTGACACTTTTAGGGCTGTCGTTTTTTTCTGAGTTGCAATCGTATAATCCTTTTGTGGGTGTCTGTTTAGTATTCCATGTCTCCCAAGCTTCCCTTTAAATGTCCCTCAACTTTCATAGTAAGTATTCCCCATTTCCCCAGCCAAGCCTCCTTCTTCCTCTCACATTTACTACCAAAACACATACCTTGTTTCCAGAGGTCTCCGCCTCATTACTTGTGTGGAGATCTCTGCACATGAGGCAGAGACCTCCGCATAGAAAAGATAGGAGAGGCAGAGGTGGAGATCCCCAGCCGCACGTTTGTGAATTGCTTTTTGTAGAATGTGAGTAGTACTATGTACTAATACTTTGCATACTACAAAATGTAGTTTGAGAATCGAGTCCCACATCTTTGGGACAGCCAAAACGCACACTGTAAAAGCACCGATCCAAAGCTGAGCTGCTAGGAGCTAATGAAGTTAAATGGCTCTTCAAGCAGCTCTAGTGGTTGGTATACTTTGACAACCACTTGGCTTTAGTGAAGTCTAGCAAAATGTTACAGATGGTGGGGGCGATTTTTTTTTTTACTTTACACCTTGATAGAGGACCCACACACTCAGATGCATTCAGACTTTGCCTGGTTGCTTTGCCTGTTTCATTATAATTATTGCAGGAGACCCAGTGAGTCAAGCCTCACACCCTCTCAAGATCTACAGCATTGTGTAGTTTCTTTAGTTCAGCTTCCACCTTCTTCCTTATGTGAAACTGGATGTGTCCATAACAGTGGTTTATGGATTGTACTGCAGAAAAACTCTGGCTGAGAAGGATGACTGACAGTAACTCTTAATGTTTTAGCTAACTATCAGAAGCAGGATTATTAATCTGGGAAATACAGTTCTGGAACTTATGTGTGATTTGAGGAGAATTGCAATGGAGAGGGGGTCTGATACACCAAATAGGTTGTCCCGGTCAAAGGTTTTACCTTCAGACTTTGGGCCTTATTTAGAGTCTAGCAGGTGAGCTATTCCATCACAAATATGGTAAATACTGTGTCTGTCATATTACAAGTGTCATAAGCTAACATGGACTTGAGACACAGCAGGTGGGCTATCTGTGATATTTGTGATAAAGTATCTTGTCCACCAAACACTAAATAAAGCCCTCTGTCTTTAAAATGCGAGTAAAAGTCTTCCAGAAGGACAAAATGCAGGTCTGTTGCCATCAATGGTCTCTCAAGGTCTGATACTTCATCATCGAGCGCCAATTGAAGCCATTGATTTTGGCACTAATAGCTCTGGGCGGGACTGTCACGCCGTGCTCTGCCTACCTCACCTTTTCAGCCTAAATGTTCCCTGATTCCTTGGCCCTACCTTCTCCCTCTACCACTTACCACATTTTTGCCAGCACCTATTCTAACAGCAAGGTTAAGGTCTCCACCCTTGGGGTGGTTCATTCTAGACGGTCTCGCCCTTCCTCAAACCTTACAAGATTTGGGAGCTCAATGGCCACATTGGGTGAGGTTGTGTAAATACCGTTCCCCTTCAGTTGCAGTCTGCTTGGCTTTGAGACTCTCTGAGAAAGAGCATTTTCTTCTAAGCTCGGTGATCCTGCATTTCAGGACCTGCGATCCTGCATCTCAGATCCAGCTAATCTAGACTCCTCTTTGGTTCACTCTCTTCTTCTGTTCCCCTTAAGACTCTGAAAGAAAAAGAAAGGGCATTACAATATTTTCTGCATGGTAAGGTGTAATACTGCCCATGCAGCAAGTAACACAGAACACTGAAAAAGAAAAGGAAGGTTAGTAAAGCAATCAAAGAGCTATTTGATGAGAGATATTTGCTAATCTTTAATTAATTTGGTGAGAGACTTGATAACCAAAGACCTGTGCATAGATCCATTCCCAAGTGGATCCTAGGAAAGAAAATCAAGAACGCTGAATCTTAAGGCGTTCTCAAGGAATTCGAAATTGCACACTTCATAGATTAGGTAAAGTCAAAGTCAAACGAGGAAACACTGAATCTGAGGATAGTGCTGACATGCCTGCCTTTTATAATGAATCTCATATTCCCTAGGATAATCCACCCTTGATGGAAAGAGTTTTACTTCACCTGGGACATCCCCGGTGAAGCAGAGAAAAAGGAGTACACTGCCTAAGTTTGACAAGAGAGGTAATAGTGAGGTGCCTGAGTTCTGGACAGAGAGAAACACTTAAGGCTAGACTCTTAATAACCTCTCACCTGTTTTCTATCAAAAGGATCAGTCTGTGCACTCACAACACTCAAGGAGATCCTAGAGGGCCCCAACAGAATTTAACAATATTAACAAGTTTCTTGCAATCAACAAATATTCTGACATCCAACATGTTTCGTTCCAGATGCAACTTCCTCAAGCCTATCCAATATACAGTGTATTATTAATAAAAATTGCACATCATTATTTTACTCTTGCAAACCGGGATCACCAATTTTTAGGTCTCGCAGAGAGACCTATTGCGGTGAAACCAGAAAGCGAAACCAGCGGATTTCCAGAAGTGCACGAGCTTGCCCGAGGACTTCCAGCAGCATTTCTCCTCCCCTTACCATTTGCTCCTGCCTCCAAGAGCTTCAAAGGGATCTGCTTCCCCGCCCACTGCTTCACACTTCACGGCCGCCAGGCCGTGACTCGCATTTCTCCTTCCTTCGTGCCCAGCCCCCTCCCAGCGCTGCCTTGAAGGCTTTCCTCACCCTTCATCCTTACCTCCAAAAAGCGCTACATAACACACTCGCCTTTTGTTTCATGCTCCAATCCTTCACCCTGCTTTGGCCTGTCTTTCGTTCTTGTTTTTTTTTGCTGCTTTATTTTTCTTTTTTTCTTATGCTCGGTTCCTAGTTCAGAATTTACTCGTTTGCTCTGCCCAATCTCTTCTCTTGTCCCTGACCCTGTGCCCTTACACTGCCCACTTTTGTTTCTAGTAATGTGATGTTTACCAGTTACTCCAACTAAAATGTGGCTGGGAAGCTTTCCCTTCCATTCCCTCCGCCCCACCCCACTCCACCCCACCCCATCCTGCCTCCTGGACGTGATATCAGCTGGAGCCGTGCCACCCTCGAGCACCCGGCAGCCTGGGGAGTTTGTCATGCTTGTTGTTGAATGTTATGGGGGTGACAAGTCCTCTTTAACATGCCCACGGGCATGTTTGAGTAATGAGATTATCTGCCACTGCCTGGGTTTCATCTTTTGTGCTTATGCTATGGCTGTTAGCAAAATCCAGCATGTGGCACCGAAGTAGCCCTGAAGGGTATGCATGGATGGGAGCTCTTTTGAGTGGAGGGTGCCTTCAAGGACGTGCACTCGGCCACCTTTAATTACCCCAACATTCCTCATGTCACAAACCACGAGACTTCAAAGCTGCCGCTCCCCCCCACCCCACCCCTCAGCACGCATGTGACCATATGAAGTGATCCAGGAAAGCCATTTAATCTCGACTACCCTTCATCCTTACCTTCGAAAAGCGCTACATGACACACTCGGCTTTTGTTTCATGCTCCAATCCTTCACCCTGCTTTGGCCTGTCTTTCGTTCTTGTTTATATTGCTGCACAGCACATAAGTGCACACAATTTCACATCTGCCAGTCTACCATCCACTATTTATTTATTTTACTAATTTATAAAGTGCGGACCAGATCCGATGGGTGTCAGAAGGCTTTATATAAAAATAATTAAAGTACATAAAAACAATTAAAATACATAAGCAACATTGTTGCTACAGACAACTTCGAAGACACAAGTTTAAAGTTCCAAACAAGCAAGAAGTGCATTTAAAAAAAAAAGTTTGTTCGAGTGCCAATGGAGGATGGTCGTCTGAAAAATATGGCAAAGGAAACGTTCAAAAAAGAGAAGTCAATGTGACATTTAATTAAAGTATTTTAAATCTTCATGTCTATATTTCATATTGTAGCATTTTTTATTTGTGTGCAGATACGTGATTATTGATTATTGTTTGCTTAGCATTTGCAATGCAATAGGTCTTGCATTTATGCAAGTTTGAGCTATTGGCATTGTAAATGACAATGCCTTTTATTTATGTTTAAAAAAAAGGCCTTTTAATTTACAATGCCAATAGCTCAAACTTGCGTAAATGTTGTATGTGCAGCTTGGCTCCTTCTATGATTGACCCTGGTCTTCATTTTATCATCTATCGATAGGCGGAATGCTGTGTCTTTATTTCTTTTTATACCGCATCTCACATACTAAAGCAACCTAGCATTGTTAACACAGTCACATTTGTGTCTGCGGATAACTGATTGACTGCAGTGTAATCACACTTCAAAGGCTCCGCTCCCCGCCCCCCCCCACTCGCTCGCACATCAAAGGCTGCTGCTAGTTGGGGCACACTACCAGGTGCTTAGGAACTGATCATTCATGGCTTCCACAACCCCATTGCTCTTAATCTCGGTATATTGTGCAAAAACCCATGTTTGTAATTTACTAGTTCTAAATTAAAAGACCGCACAAGACAAAATGTTTACTCCAGACCGTTTGATGCATTTATTTCTCTGTTTTTCGTTCTTGCTTCGAGCTTTTTTTCATCAAAATCCCATGTGTGCCTGCTATCTTTTTTTCAACGCAGTGCATTCGCCATTGTTCTCTTGGAGGCATGCATTGTGATATTTCCCTACAGTCAGGTGTACATTCTGTGCCTTCTTTTTATCCAACATATTCTCTGCGGTAGAAGCAGCAAGTGGAGCATATGGGCTGCTTTCTCTGCTGGAGAAGATCATTCTACTGTAGATTCAGATTCTGGCAGTGTAAATGAGAATTCGAGTTCATGCTTTATTGCTGCAGATTCTAATTCTTCTGCAATATCCCCCGGTGTCAGATGGGGAACTGGAAATCTTTTCATATCCAGAATAGGTGCTGAATGCTTCCAGGCATAAATAGTGGAGCAGCTGGCATTGCTTAAAGAGAGACTGTGCTCCGAATGCACCTCATAAACTAGTGTTTGAGTTTTACAACTAGTTTAGTCAACTTATTATATGTTTTCTAGTATTGCTCATCCACGAGTATTCATTCTAGAGCGATGGGTACTATGGTTGGCTTGTATTCCTGATTGAGCTCCAAAATGAATTAATAATAGTGAGCATGACTCATTCATTACACTTTGAACCACTCAACGCCACAGCACCGCTCAACGCCACAGCACCGCTCAACGCCACAGCACTCCTCAATGCCAAAGCACCCCTCAATGCCACAGCACCCCTCAACGCCACAGCACCCCACAATGCCACAGCACCACTCAAAGCCACAGCACCACTGAACGCCACAGCATCCCTCAACACCACAGCATCAATCAACGTCACATCATTACTCAACGCCACAGCATCACTCAGCACCACTGAATGCCACAGCATCACTCAGCTTCACTGAATGCCACAGCATCACTCAGCACCACTGAAGGCCACAGCATCACTCAGCACCACTGAATGCCACAGCATCACTCATGACCACTGAAGGCCACAGCATCACTCAGCACCACTGAAGGCCACAGCATCACTCAGCACCACTGAAGGCCATAGCATCACTCAGCACCACTGAACACCACAGCATCACTCTGTGCAACCATTCAACAACAACTGGTTCTAATATGTTCTCTCAATGTTTCACACTTTATTACAAATGTCACAAAAAGATGTTAATATTTCACTTCAGTTCTTGGATTTTCATCACAATACAATACACTGAACATAATCTTCCCAAAAGTTATTTACAAAAGTTAAAGCTATTGCCATTATAAATTACAATAACTTTTATTTAAGTATTAATTATTAAAAAAATAAAACCCATTGTTATTTGTAATATTAATACATCTAAGTCATGTAAATACAACACATATTGCATTAAAAATGCTATAGGTGTCACGTTTGCAAAAGTTAAAACTATTGGCATTGTAAATGACAAAGCTATTCATTTCGCTATTTTCAAAAACAACACATAAATAAATAATTTGTCATTTACAATACTAATACCTCAAACTTTCCTAATGCGAGACCTATTGCATTGCAAATGCTTTTTTGGTATTATGTTCTAACCACAGGTTACCAAATCCTTATGAGACTGTACAATATTTGAACAAATTACCACGTGGGATTCGAAAGTTGAACTATTGATTCTTGGGGCCTGTTGAGAGGAGGTAATAATGAATCAGATACAACATATCTTTACCTTTATCATTTTTACTTTTCGCAATAAATGAATAAAAGACTGCATATTAGCTAGCCCTTAGAAAGTTCTCTAGCCAACCATAAACTATATGTGTATATTCTTGGCTAGCTTGCTGATAGAAGGTGTTACATAGCTGAATGGAAATTTTCTACTACCATCAAATTGACCATAGACTCCCGGGGCCTCATTTATGAGGCCCATTGCGCCGCTGGAACCTCTTTTTTTGTGACGTTCCCTGACGCAGAAGCCTGCGAGATATTTATCAGGCAGCACTAAGCCACCTTTTTTGGCCTATTGCTGCCTGATAAGTATTGGTACCTTTAACATAGTTTTCTGCAATAAAGGGGCGTGAAATCGGCGTGCCCAGCAACATCCATTGCATTTTGACACTGCCCCAGATTTCTGACAAATCATGAATCTGAGGCAGCGGCAAAAACTAACACCTCCCCAGGGGAGGCGTAAGGGAGGCACAACGAGCAGAAATATCTTTATTTCTCTTGTTTTTTTTCTTTTTCTATGTGTGCTGCGTTCTGCCTCTTGTGATTATTTTTGTACAGGAAGTTTTCCCTTACGGTACAAAAATAATCATCCCTGCAACGCAGGAACCCTTGCACCATGGTGCAAAGGTGCCTGCATTGGCACACTGCAGCCCATTCTGCGCCGGCCCAGGGGAAAAGGACAGGAATGCGCCGTATCTGATTGATACGGCGCATTCCTGCCCTTTTCTTTTGCCATAGGGCAGCGCAGCAGGACGGCCTGCTGTGCTGCCCTACGGCAAAACCTCATAAATGAAGCCCCCCATCATCAGAGCTGTCCCATTAAGGCCTGTTGTCATTACCTTGGGCAGGCCTATTTTATTTTATGCCCACTTCCTAAAAGAGAGCGGATGAAACTATTGTGCTACCCCAAGATTATTGGGGGACACACCTGGCAGATTGCCCAAGCCCCCAACGGGTACTGCAACATTTTCAGAGAAAATGAATACCAACATGTTTCTCTCGGTCTACCTAGTCATATTTCGCTCATAATGGCAAGAATGTGAGGAGACAGATAGACCCTGCAAGAGAATATTTGATCAAAGGTGACATAATTGAGCCCCGTCCAAAAACGCAAAATCCCTACACGCACACTAGTATTGGTATCCAACACCAAGCGATCATTTATTATACATCATTTGTCTACAAATTACATGAATCAAAATAATCATAAATATTATAAACAACTCAGTACAAAAACAAGGATATACAAGTGCAAAGGTTATATGTGCCCAACCATATTTCATAATTCGTTCCTACTTAGTGTAATCCCTACCCAAAGTATAAGCATCTGTCTATCAGCATAGTTGTGCTAATGTATCTCTTCAATATTCCAAAACAGGTTAAGCTTTCCTGTGTGACTTATTGAGGGTTTTTTTTATCAAGGAGGCATTACTAGAGGTTGATCAGTCTAAACATGCATTGGTTTTGACACAAATTCCGATTAATTAACACAGCCTGACAGGTCCTAGCTTCAAAAACACAGACTGGAGGCAGGTGCAGGAAAGGGGGATGGGCTGCTTTCTCACAGAACCACTGAACTGCATGTATGCTGCAATGTTCGGCACTCATCCAATGTGTCAGACTATTCTTCGGCTCTATGCATAGGAATTTGAATTAGAAGGTTGTCCCTTCAGTGAAAATCATAAGCACAACACTGCGCACTCTCATCTCCACCACAGGGCGTGGCTGTCCTCTGTGCAAGACAGCCTGTGTGTGGCCCTCAGCAGGGGATGACATCAGCAGTAGGCATAACTTGGTAGATATGGGGTCTCACACAATGCAGCACAGCAAATTTGGATGCTGGGCTCCTTTACATGAAATATTGGTACATTTAGGCCCAAGGGCCATATGTATCAAAGGGTTTTCCCCATTCTGTGTCTATGGGAAAATGTGTTCATACATATGGCCTCAAGTGCCTACCTTACATGTTCTAACAATAAGGCTCTTTAACCACAAACCTTTTTCTTCGTGGGCCACTCGAATTGCTGGTGCTCAGTGATTTCGTCAATAACACATTTTGTTTGTGTTATTCTTCAGTTAATCATTGTCTGCCAAATTGCGTTTCTGTTACACTTACATACAACATGAATTCGCAGCTGAAACACTCAAGAGCATTCCCTTTTCTTCTTGGTAACCGTACCTGAATAAATGAATGAATGACGGAATTTATAAAGCGCAGGGCTACGCTGCTGCCTAATTATTTCATACGTATTTTGTGAGATGTTTTAACCTATTGTTTTATTGTTCTAATTACACGTCAATACCCATTTGGTATACTGAGTGCAAGATCATTTCTTATTGATTTTGTAATACCATGATTAGTAGTTCCCTACCCTTAACTTATAGCAGAGCAAATCCGGAAAAGAGGCTAGATGGAAGGAAGCTAAACCTAAAATTTATTTACATGCATTTAACACATTTAATAAGCTTTTACCGGCTATTCTTATGCGTGAGACTAATTTGAAATGTTAGGAGCTCACAGCAGAATGTATTCTATGGTCAATATAAATTCTGATGGATCAGCCCTTTCTAATAACTATGTAATTTGTGTTGCACTATGTGCTACCTAAAATGCTGATTTTTATGTTTTATATTGCTTTAACAGTAATGTAATTATGCAAACTAACTTGTAAAGGTTTGCATAAAAAGAGGTTGTATGTATTTGGCCAGTAAAGCACAACTGTTGCTTGTGGTGGAAGAAACAATTCATAACCACCATATTCAGTTTTTTTTACTTCTGTAATTTTTTATTGTAGAAAAATATATATTTACATGGAGCATAACATATACATGGGTGGAGAAAGAGGGAAAAGAGAAAAGGGGTGAAAGAGAGAACCAAGGATGACAACCACGCAAGACAAAGGGACGGAGGACCCCAACGACAAGTAGAACTCGAAAGACTGGCAATCGGACTAACCCCAATAAGACTGGAAGCTGGAAGCGAAATTCCTTTTCGCTTCCAGCTTCCAGTCTTATTGGGGTTAGTCCGATTGCCAGTCTTTCGAGTTCTACTTGTCGTTGGGGTCCTCCGTCCCTTTGTCTTGCGTGGTTGTCATCCTTGGTCCCACGCCCCGGAAGATAGAGAGTGAGAGAGAAGAAGAGGAGGAAGAAGAAAAAAGGAGCGTTGCAGGTTTCGTTCCTGGTGTGTGCACAGAGAAAGGCGAGGTGCACTGCGTCTATGGGCTCTGGGCCTCACTGCCTCGCCTATGGGGGTTTGTACTCTGAGTGGCCACATAACTAAAGGCCATATATATTAATTCACTAGTTTCAAAAGCCGGGTGCAATTTGCTACCAGGTTTTTTGTAAACTATGTACCAATAGGTCGGTTTCCAAAATTTTTAATCTGAGTGGGTCACAATTTGACCTCCCGCTCCAATATTCATGAACAAATAACAACTCGCTCCAACTGGTGGCTATCAAAGGGATGGTGGTCTTGAGAGAACGCAAAACTGAGTTAGAAATTGTAGGGGTGCACCATATTCACGAGTAGTCAGCACCCACATATATAGAGGACTTTCTAATCGTGTTTAAATGTAATGTAGGGCTACGAATTAATGTGTTAGGAACACGCATAGAGCAACGTAAAGTGTTTTGAAAGCATTAATGCCATGTTAACCTAGAAATGTCGTTTGCAGTGAAGTATTAATCCAATTAAGGGATGGTTAATAGATCATCACTGTATTAGCTGCTGTATTAAGATTCACTATTGTATTCTTATAACGTGATAGAAGTGCTTAAGTTAGAAAATGTATTTTGCTTTAAGGATGAAGGTCTAAAGAACGAAATGTATTGCTTGTGTTAGGATGTGATACACATAAGCGTGCAGAGGCCTAGTCATGAAAATCGTGTAGGCCAGATTGAAAATGCTTTGCTTGACAATAAACCATAGAAATGTTTTTGAGAAATCTGCTTTTAGTTAAAGTCAATTGCAACATTATGAAATTGTGAGCCGATTCACATGCGTTCCTTTGCAGGTGCATGGCCAAGTAGAGATTGTAGAAGAAGGGCCCATTGTGTATGAGCGTTAGGATGTTAGACCCAGACGTGGAGGAGTGACTGGGGAATTTAGGGAAGCAACTTCAAGAGAAGAAGAGTCTGGGACCCAAGGACGTTTCAACGGACAAGGATGGAGAGATGCCGTAGTGGAAATTTCTGAAAATCAACACCTTCGAGAGGGGCGTACCTTAGGGCGTGTCGTCCGTATTGTGAGTTTTGTATTAGGGACAGCACCCTGAGGGATAGAGTAGAGCAGATGCGCATGAGGGCGAAGGAAGCGGTTGATTAGGCAGAGAGCTTTGCTATGAGGGAGCAGTTCCGAGACTAAGTCCGAAGAAAGTGAGTGTACTTCTTTGGAAGTCACCACGGCTGACACCTTTGGGAGGAGGGAACCTTGTTGAGTAGGGATGTACCTTAGTATAGTGTAGGGACAGATTAATCTGGATTTATTCTTTTTTCAAATGCCTACTAAAACTCAGGTCATTGCAATTCTTGTTAGCCTGATGATTCTTGAACTAATTTTGGTATTGTTTCTGAGCCGACTAAGATTCTTCCGTAGGATTATGTTTATATTAGTGCCTGTTTATCTTCTGAACCTTCTGCTGAGGTGTTTATACACAGAAATTGTTTCTGGCCTTGTAATAAATCTTTGAACTCAACCCTTAGTCAGTGGTTCTTTGGAGAAAGCAATGGGAATCGTTGAAATGGATTGTCAACTGTTTAGATAGATTGCCTTCTACACTCTATGACAGATAAAAAGGTCTAGTCGACCTGTGACCGGATTCTGGAGAATGCGATCTTGATTCTAGAGAAATAATCCCGCCTTTCCAGTTGGTAGCAGAGTAGGATGGTTTATCTTCTGGAGTGAGGGTAATCTAGAGTAGGTTAAGATTCCCCCAAGGCCCATAGAGATCTGGAGATGAGCGTCCAGAGGACCGCGGATGGAGGATGGCGTTCCATGGAAAATGACGGAAAGTGATGGTGCGGCAGAAAGCAGCAGGTCGTAAGAGAGTGAGTATGAAAAGGGTCATGCGTGTTAGATTGCGGTGTGCATTGTATTGTTGAGTTGTATTGTCTTGCGGGGTTGAGTGCCTGTGGTATGAAAGGAGAACAGGTTGTGAGCGCGCGCAACCATTGAAATCTTAGACTCAAGGAGAGTTTAAGTGGTTCAGGTGTATGGAACACCTATAGTAATTGTCGACCATTGTAAGGGCATCATGAGGTACCATTGATCGCCCGCAGGACCAAGATAGGGGAAACGAATGTGTGAGTGTGTGGGTAACGGACGCTGGTCGGAAATTGCCGTGTGTTTGTAACCTATCAGTTGAGGTGATTGTCCGGTCGTTTTGTGGACAGACATTTGCCAGTTCGGTGACAACTACAGTCAGACTGTGGACGTACAGTCAAGGAAGTGGTTGCTTGGTCGGAAGTGATCATTTCAAGCGTATGATTAGGACGCATGCGTGACCGGGAGACGAGCCGAGAAAGGAGGGGAACTGCTGCGAAGCGGAGGCGAGTGACGTCAGAAAGAGCTGCGCTGGGATAGGACAGTTAGAGTGAAGCGAGTGACGTCAGAAGGAGCCGCGCTGGGATAGGGCGGTTAGTGTGAAGCCGCGCTGGGATTGGTAGAATGCCATCAGGAAGTAAAAGAGCGCTGTAAACAAAGAAACGTTGTAGTTTTCATCATGAAATGCTTAAAAGTGTTGCGAAATTGTTTCAAGGGAGAAAAGAAGTTAGAACCTCGGGGTGGGGAAGAGGCTCCACCCGAGGATACGCCAGCTCATTACATGGCCACGAATGTTTGGTTGCATACCATATTGTGGCTTGAGAACTGGTGTAAGATGACTGACGGAAGTGAGGAATTTACTTTTCCTAGGTACGGAACGTTTAGATTGGAGGTGTTGTATCAGTTAAAAGCGACTATGGCTTCTTTGCGGCCTTTGCCTAGAGTCAGACCAACGCAGTTTGAAGCATTAAATGCATGGATCAGGGCAGCATATGAAAAGAATAGAAATAGAAGACAGGAAAGAGTGAATAGATCAGTTAGGGCGGTACAAGATGCGAGATGGGATGCACTGGCCAAGAGGTGGAGAGTGCAGACTATCGAAGGAGACAGGCTATAACCGTTGTTGGTCAATGCAGGGGATGCGCAGAGAAAGAGCACAGAAGATGATGACAGTGAGACGGACGACAGCCTGATAGAGAGACTGTTGTCGGAGAGACCACCTCCATATAATCCTGAGATAGAGGGGAGGTCAGCACCACTAATGGGCAGTGAAGCATCTGTAGTGGACGGTGGCGTCCTAATGGAGAGCGGCTTGGGCCCAGTAGGGGACAGGTCCGGCTCGGTGGAAGGAGAGAGGGTACCTCAGCATTCCCCAGAGACGAGAGTAGTGGGAAGATTTACGGTGCAGAAGGTACGCAGTGAAGAGAGGGTCAGCTCTCAGAGACTGCCAGACGCTCTTACGGTACCTGTCACCGTAGGTCCCATAGTATCAGAGTACAACCCAGAACAGACACAAAGTGAGGGTCTGCCACAAATAGACAGGGAGAGAAGTACCAGCGAGGGAAGGAGTAATGTGGCAGACGGGTGGAGCCAATTGCCACGGCCCATAGAAAGGAGCACCCCTT
Source organism: Lissotriton vulgaris (assembly GCF_964263255.1). Taxonomy (NCBI): domain Eukaryota; kingdom Metazoa; phylum Chordata; class Amphibia; order Caudata; family Salamandridae; genus Lissotriton; species Lissotriton vulgaris. The sequence goes on along the minus strand of NC_141698.1, from coordinate 506,145,298 downwards.
TAGCGGCATCAGCAGACTCATCGGGAGAGCAGGGGGGTTGAAGAGGACTGATGGATCTGAGAGGACCACGGCCAAGGTTGATTCGGGAATTAAGGCCAGATTTGCTAACTTGGGAGACGGTTGTGGATACCCCGAGCGACAGATCGAGGGACGATTGTGGTCATGGAAGTCCGGAGAATAGGGGGGTGTCCCACTGCACGTCTAATGGAAGCAGACAAGAATGGGACCGTGGGAGTGAGGAGAATAGGGGAGCGTCCCCTCCGGCACCTACCGATAGAGGACAGAAATGGGACGGTGAAAGCTGGGAAAGAGGAAGGGTTCCCCATAATACACCTGAGGAAGACAGGCGAGTGAGTCAGAACTGTAAAGGGAGGGACTCTAGTGAAACCTCTAGTCAAGGTACATTGAGGGCGGCAATAAAGGCAAGGAGAATTGATGTACTGAGACTTAAATCAGAGGTGGAGGAAATAGTAGAAGGTACATTGCCTCTGGAGAGAATAGAGCTTTATGAACCAGATTAACTGTTGTTTGTAGCGAAAGACGTTACTCGCAGGGCTAGGCAGCCCATGAGAAATTAACAGAATTAGCGAACAAATATGCAGTGGATTTGACCAGGACGAAGGCATTACAGGGTGGCCACAGGCTTCAGTATTCAGACCAAGATCTAGAAGAGAAAAGGGTGATCGGATTAAAAACCCACATCAGGGAATTGATTGTGGGACTCCGAACATGGGTCCAATTGGACAAATGGGAAGAAAGGTGGTCGAGGAAAAAGAGCGTTAGGCGGAGCACTATTGAGACATCTCTGGGAGGGGGGTTGATTAATGTAGGGGCGTACCCCTTGAGGGAGGTGGCTCATGGAGGATATGTGAATGTACCCTGGAGTAGGGGAGATTTGGCTGCCTTTACGAACACATTTCCGAAGTTGCGGGAGAGTCCAGTAGAATGGTACAAGCAGGTAGAGAGGTTCGTTAAGATCTCAAAGGTACTGTGGGTTGATCTGAACACATTGTTTGACATTGTGGTTCCAGGAGACCTGTGGATAGCATGTAAGGTCAGTGTTGAATGGCCCACAGAGGAGCCAGACCGAGATGCTGCCACAAATGGACCCTCACCCAGGGTGATGGTAAAGTACGAACAGGCGATCACATGGTTGAAAAGTAAGGTACCACCACAGGACATCGACTGGGTGAAAATAGATCGGACTAGACAGGAACCGAAGGAGACAGTCCATGAGTATTATGAGCGGTTATTGCAGATCTTCAAGCAGTACAGTGGATTGGATGTGATGGATCCAAAGGACATGGGACAGTTTGTGTCCAAGTTTGTTCTGGAACTGAGCCCCGACATCTGTCTCATGATACAACAACATTTAATTTGTTGGCAGAACAAGCCTCTGGACGAGATCCTGAGGTATGCGAGGTACTGCAGCGATGAGATAGACTCAAAGACAAGGAAGCTTAAGGATAAGCTGATGTTAGTCCAGATGCAACCGGGAGGACAGGGTCAGTCAGGAAATGGAACATTAGGAAGAAAATCGGGTGGTCAGAAAAGGGACAGTGAGGACGGTCCAAGGCCAAGGGTAGACCTGGCGACTTTGAAAAAGACGACTAAGTGTCATCAGTGTCATGAGGTCGGACATTGGAGACGCGAGTGTCCCCATAACCTGGAAAACCAGGTATAGGAGGAAGAGGAGGAGGAGGTTCAGGCCCCTCCGGCGCCGAAGGCAACGGTAGCTAAGTTCAAGGCGGCTAAAGGGGGGACTTCAGCTCCTAGAGCTCCGGTTCCCCAGCCACCGAAGATTGTGGCAGGGAGCAAGGTTTACCAGCAGATGCCTTTCATAGTAGAAGGGGACGAATACTACTACTTTGACCCAGTGACAGGGCGGTGCCTGAGAGAAGAGGAGGACTGTACCCTTGGGGCAGTATTGGAGATAGACCAGAGGGGACCATTTGTAGAAGCTGATGTGGATGGACACCCCACCACCTTTTTGGTGGATACTGGTGCTACCCGTTCTACTGTACGGTTTGCAGTAGTCCCTAACCTACCACTTTCCGGACAGACCATCCAAGTTGTAGGAGTTGCAAACAGGAGGATGACAAACCCACTGACTGAGCCAGTCCCAGTAAGAATAGGAAACTTCAGGGACAGACACCAGTTCGTGGTGTGCGATTCCAGCCCTTTGTGTCTGTTAGGAAGAGATCTCTTATGTAAGCTTAACTGTACCATCTACTGTACACCTAGGGAGTAGAGTTACAAACAAATGATGATGATGCTGCCTTTAAGGTTGCAAACACACATGTGTGCATAGAATTGTATCCTGCGTTAACGGTGGAGGAACTCCCCTGGGATTTGCGGGAGACAGTCAGACAGGAGGTGGGGGACTTTACCGGAGAGGAGATCGGCTTGATCAAAGGAGTAGAGCCAGTTAAGATCCAAGTGAGACCGAATGCCGAGTTCCCAAGAACACCCCAATACAAGTTGACACCAGAAACTATTGCAGGAATAAGACCTGTGATCGAATCCATGATTAGACAGGAAATTCTGAAGGAAGTAATGGGCAGTCCTTGCAACTCCCCGATCATGGGTTTGCAGAAGCCTAGCGGGAAGTTCAGGATTGTGCAGGATTTGAGAAAGGTGAACAACATTGTTGTTCCCTGCTGTCTAGTGGTACCGAATCCTTCAGTGATATTGTTTCAGATATCGGCACAGGCTGAGTGGTTCACTGTGATTGATTTGTGTCAAGCTTTCTTCTCGATACCATTGCATGAGGAGAGCCAATTTCTATTTGCGTTTAAGCTGGAAGATTGTGTGTTAACATGGTGTCGTATCCCTCAAGGGTATACAGAGAGTCCATCGATCTTTAATCAATTACTGAAAAGGAATCTTGAGAGTCTAGTACTACCGCAGAAGTCGGTTCTCGTACAGTACATAGACGACCTCCTTGTTGCGTCAGAGACAGAAGATGCTTGTAGAATTGACACCATTACCTTGTTGAACCATTTGGCAGAAAATGGGCACAAGGTATCCCCCAGCAAGTTACAGTACTGTTTGTCTGAAGTACAGTATCTGGGTCACAGGATAGAGAAGGGGAAAAGGAAAGTGTCTCCTGACAGGATAGAGGCCATAATGAAAATGATGGTGCCCTCGACCCAGAGAGAGTTTAGAATGTTCTTGGGGATGGTTGGCTACTGTCGCCAGTGGATTGCCAATTTTTCCCTGAAGGCGAAACCATTGCAGAAACTGACGCACAAGGATGTGAGTGATCCGGTACCATGGGACACAGACTGCATGATGGCTTTCCTTGAGTTGCGAGAGGACTTGTGTCGTGCTCCGACCCTGGGAATGCCTGATTACAACAAATCATTTTCATTGTTCTGTTGTGAGCGGGAGTGTTGTGCTTTGGCAGTCTTAACGCAAGATCATGGAGGTGTCCGTAGACCAGTTGCTTATTTCTCGGCTACCTTAGACCCAGTAGCCGCAGCGTTGCCCGGATGTCTCAAATCCGTTGCTGCAACAGGTGTCAGCATTGAAAGGTGTGAAAGCATTGTGATGGGACATCCACTGATGGTACATGTTCCGCACTCAGTGGAATTGTTGATGACCAGGACCAAAACGCAGCACTTGACCAATAATAGGCTCACACGCTACGAGCAAGTCATACTTGCGGCGGAGAATGTGACCCTTAAGAGGTGCTCGGTTTTGAATCCTGTTACATTAATGCCATTACCAAATGCCTTAGATGATGATTGTGAAGACCACGATTGCCTTGAAGTGACTGAACTATGTACCAAACCTAGACCGGACATTGTTGATGAGCCATTGATGGACCCAGATGAAATTTACTTTGTCGATGGCTCGTGCGAAGAGACAATGCTGGTCAGTTGAGAGCAGCCTTTGCTGTTTGTACGATTCATGGGATAGTCGAAGCGGCCTGCCTGGAAGGAGTACACTCCGCTCCGGTGGCTGACATAATAGCGTTGACACGTGCCTGTTTGGCAGCCAACAAAATTCGGATCACCATATACACTGACAGCCAATATGGGTTTGGTGTAGTTCATGACTTCGGACAGTTGTGGTCTCAAAGGAGTTACATGACATCGTCAGGTTCCCCTATCAGGAATGGAGAATTTGTCAGGTTACTACTGGAGGCTCTGCAGGGTCCAGCAGAAATAGCTGTGGTGAAATGCACAGCACATAGCAAAGGTGCTGATTTTGTGTCCCTGGGTAATTGTTATGCTGATGAAGTTACACGCTACTGTGCCGAGCAGGGATACTCATTTACCGATCAAATTGTCGAAGGGACACAGGGAGGGACCGAGATAAACATGATACTTGAAGTGGCTGATACCTGGGATGAGTTGAGGAAAATGCAGGAACAAGCGTCAGATTACGAGAAAAAGGTGTGGGCGACCGCTGGTTGTGTCAGAGGAGAGTTGGACTTGTTGATTTTGGTTGATGGGTGTCTTGACAGGTTTTTTGGCTCTATTTCGGAGTGATAAAGACTTTAAGCTTGCTCACATCCATCATCTGTATTCTTACCTTGTGTTGGCCCTTTTTAGCCCTTTTTCCAGACCTAGAAGAGGATAGCTGCTTTATATGATGATAGATCCCTTATTCTTGACTCTAATCCATCTATTGCCTATTGGCTTTGATATAATTATGTGTCCTTTCATTATCCTGCCTATAGTAGAGGGTGGATCCTGTGGTCCTGACTTTATATTACACATTGGTATGGTTTGTGTAGGTACTCTGACAGAGCTAAGGGTTATTTCATCCTTCTCAGGCCTACAAGGCCCAGAACTAGAGAGACTCCATTTTGCTTTCTATCCCTGCAGAGCTGAGATGCTTGCAGAGTAAAGGTAATGTTTATAGTTAAGCCTGTTGTCTGCTAGAGGAAAACCAGCCAGGACTGGTTCTTATCGGAAGAATGTGTTTGTCTCATGGGCCCAGACGTAACATGCAGATGGCCACTGCGGTTGCGGAGAGAGCCCTGGAGCTAGCACAGGAATTCGGTGGGAGGCAGCCCTCTGTTGGAAATTTCCATGAGGGGAGAGGATTCCATATTAGCGAACTGCAGGAGAGGAGGAGTGGTCAGTTTGGTTCTTGAAGAGTGGAGAGTAGGATGTTTGCTGGAGCTGCAGAGTACAGTTCAGTTCTATTGGTTTTCTGGAATGGAGAAAGAAGGCAGATGATTGCTGAAGCTGGAGAGAGCAGTCATATGAACAAAGCTGGAACTATCAGCTGGGGGCTGCCAATTTATCAGAATGCATTAAAGCAGATGGAGGAGTTGAGGCTGTCAGCTGAAGCAGTTGAGCCAGAGGCGTGAAGCTGTGGTGATGGAGGGAGAGACAGAGAGCCCTGATCCTACCAAGGAGAGAGATATTCCTTCTAATAGGTGAGGTAGTCTAAACTAGTCCGCTTTACACTTACACCTTAATCTTGTCTTTATTCCCTAGGCTATTGTATGTCTAATCCCTTTTCTTTCAGCGGTGTGTTACAGTTCCTGTTAGTTACAGAGACCCCGCAGATTTGTGTATGTGTATTCTATTGTTATTGTAATAAAGATACCCCAGTTCTTAGTGAACCAGTGTGCATGTGTTGTTCTTGCATACAGTGTGTGTCTCTTGTTCTTAAAGCACAGGTACCCTTTCCTTCTAGTCAGGTGTTACAGCCAGAACAGATGCTGCCCCTGATCCGGTAAGTAGCCACTGAATAATTAGGGAGAGAGAGGAGCCCTTGAGCTAGGGAATTATTGACACTAAGTGATTCGGCCATCTCATAATATTATTGTAGTAGCAAACCTTTAGTGAATAGTGAGAGAGACTTCCCAACATAGAGAGAGAGATAGAGCTGAAGGTATTCATAAGAAAGTGATCGTCGTTGTGTAGCGGCGTTAGTGAGAGCACTGATTGTGGTCAGTGTGTATACCCACAAGATTGTGGCTTGAGAGAGCACCGGGGGGATACGGTGTGTAATGAGATCGCCTCTAGGGAAAGTGGTGTTAGTGAGAGCACTGATTGTGGTCAGTGTGTAGGTCCGCAGGATTGTGGACCGGATAAAAAGAGAGCACTGGGGCTGCAGCTCAGTGTGTATGGCATGCCGGATTGCGTGTCGAGTGAGCACTGATGGTGATCAGTGTGTAATGGTAAATAATCAGAACTGCCCCAGGGTAGATTAGTCTGGACCCATGTGGTCGCGAGACTATGAGGTATGAGTGTGGTGTAGGGCATGGACGTCCTTAGTAATTAGTGAGTATTCCTAGTAATCCCTATAGATTTAGTGGTGTTCCTAATGATATGAGCTTGTATATTGCGAGTTCCCCATCCTCAGGTAGGTACCCAGGTGCCTGGATAGATGGGTCCTGAGGAGGGAGGTGGTTACGTTCCGGCTGGGTTGGAGGTGCTCTAAGGAGCTGATCCCATCTGGTTCGAGAACCCGGTCGTTACAATGGGAGAGCTGTGTTGCCGAATGAGCTGGTGAGTCCGATGGCATGACAGATACACGGTCCTGTACATCTGGGAAGAGATGCGATGATGCGAGTGTTCAGGCAGACTTGGTAAAATCCAAAGTTTCGAACGGCTGCGGAAGCAGTATGTCAGAGGTGTGTTACGTGCCAACAAATGAATGTTGGGAAATGAACACCAGTCACATTGAGTCACATTGGAAGGTCCGGTGGACCTTTCAACAGGATGCAACTGGATTTCATTGAAATGCCGAGGTGTAATCGCCTCAGATATGTCTTGGTGATTGTGTGTGTGCTTTCCAGGTGGGTTGAGGCATACCCAACTCGTAGGTGCGATATACTCACAGTAGCGAAGTTATTGTTGAAGGAGTTAGTGCCACGATTCGGGGTCCCGACCTCTTTGGAATCGGACAGAGAGACGCATTTCAATAGTGAAGTTGTGCAAATGCTCTGTTCTGAAATGAAAATTGACAAGAGACTGCATTGTAGCTATCGACCAGAGGCTTCTGGCATAGTGGAGCAAATAAATGGAACACTCAAGGCCCGGATGGCGAAAGTATGCTCATCTACGTCCCTGAAATGGCCAGATGCATTACCGTTAGTGTTAATGAGCTTATGTAGTACACCAGACAGGAGGACAGGTCTCTCACCCCACGAGGTGTTGATGGGTGGAGTTCTGGACTTTTTGGTACTGTCCAGAGGTGTCAGGGACAACACCCGAAGACCCCTGAGTTCTACCTGTCTCGGTGCACAAATAAACAGAAACACGGGCTTCTCGATGGTGGCGTCAAAGACCAAGGGTTTATTACTGCAGGGACACAGAAGTCACAGAAACTACACACGGGCAGATTCTAGGAGCCTGTTCGATTTGTACCAAGTGGGTTGCTCCTTAAATACAAAATCTTTAGCTTGGGGCAACATTCTTCACATGTTAGTATGTTTCTAAACCTTCATGTCCTAAACAATAAATATTTGGCGTTACACAAGAATCGTCAACAATATCTGATGTCAAAACATTACGAACGAGGGGTTCCCACTGTTCCATCATAATCCCATGTCAACTTTTCATTCAAGAGCCGGACCGCCTCATCGTTAATTTCGTTACCTCCCCCTAATAAAGGCCCAGAAGGAAAGGAGCAGAGCCAGGTGCAGAAGATAGAAAAGCAGGATAAGAGATGTTTGTGGGTCGTAAATGGGCAAGGCTACCAGCTTCGGCCGCCTAATCATGATCAGGCCAACGAACACGAGAACCAGTATAGCAGGACTGGCCTCAGGCTGGGGAGGCAGCTTTTGCCGAGTCGTGCGGCCACAGCGTTTCTGTTCTAAGGTGTACGTGTCACTAGCAAGGTGAATCGCCGGCTAAAGCTTACGTGTCCTTAAGTGAAATGGGTTGATCAGAGGTCACTGCGTGTCCATTGACTATGTGAGGGCAAGGAAACAAGATGGATGCCATGATCTAAAATGGATGCCATCGGTGTATCAGAAATATGGTTATAACAGGAGGGCTCTTGCTCGTAACATAGCGACAACACCAGGATATGCTAAATGGATCATTTGCGGTTCATTGGTACCAAAATTATGAGTTTACGACAATGTTGAAAACACGGGTTCAAATCGTCACGGAACCTCATGGGGAGGGCTATGAGATTGCCGTCCGTCCCTTCAGCAGCCTTGCTCAATATCACAGATGATCTGATTCTTGATTACTGCAAAGGACTTTCTGATGTCATCCATTCTGTTGTGTCTCTTCAGGTGCAGACTGCTGAAATCCCGGCTTCTAGAGACCTTTGTCACCATCTGTGTCCAGGTGACTGGGTCCTGGTGCGGAAGCATGTGAGAAAAAGCTGCCTGGATGTGCGCTGGCGAGGCCCATTTCAGGTTATCCTGGTGACGAACACTGCTGTGAAGTGTGGAGGATTGACGAACTGGATCCATGCTTCACACACTCGACGAGTGGCAGCACCTCTGGAAGAAACAGCTCCTCTCGTTGACGAAAATCCAGCTGTGGAGGAAGATCCACTAGAGGGGACAAGTCAAGCTGTGGGGGAGGCTGGAGGAGCTGGTAACTCATTCGATGGAGCTGAAGAAAATCACGACGACAGTGACACAGAATCTGCCTCTGAATGGGGAAGTTGTTGTGAAGGTGATTTGAATGCAGAACAAGCTGAAAACAGTGAGCAGGGTGTGCAAACGAGAAGCAGAGGAGTGAGCAACACAGAGGCAAGTTGGCCTGAGAGGCGAAGGCGACTGAACGTAAGGTTGGCTTCCGAAAGGGACCTTGCACCTGTATCCGAAGAATCAGACCCGGAAGAGGGAAACCAAGAGTCAGAAAAAAAAAGGTCCGAGAAGGTCAAGGAGGGTGAGAGTACCTTGTCGAAGATACGCCACTCCTGAGTGGACCTACCCTTTGACAAATGCCAGGTGTACTGAGGTCTGGGAGGGTGAGGTCAGTGACTGTGACCAGTACGATCCCAAACGTTAAGCTGGAAGTGATACTGTTGGTACCTGATTCAGAAAAGGGGGTGGTGATGAACAGAGTGTCTGAATTGAGCAGACCACTCTTACCCAGTCAAAAGATCAGGGCTTGATCCATCACCGTTATTTATCTCACTGCCCCATCCCAGCTCAGAACCTGGCTATATGCAAATCAGTCTGTCCCTGGCCCAGTGCATCATGGGAACAGGGCAGACTAAACTACCAAGCCAATTCTTCACCAGAAAGGAGACAAGCTACCGGGGACCGGTTTCTGGCATTTCAGCCGTCTTCGGCCCGGCTTGCTTGAATCCTGATGGAGCAGTGAGAAAGGGACTCATGTCTGAGTATACCCTGCCACACCTATAGTGGCCAAAAACGATTCAGAAAAGGGGGTGGTGATGAACAGAGTGTCTGAATTGAGCAGACCACTCTTACCCAGTCAAAAGATCAGGGCTTGATCCATCACCGTTATTTATCTCACTGCCCCATCCCAGCTCAGAACCTGGCTATATGCAAATCAGTGTGTCCCTGGCCCAGTGCATCATGGGAACAGGGCAGACTAAACTACCAAGCCAATTCTTCACCAGAAAGGAGACAAGCTACCGGGGACCGGTTTCTGGCATTTCAGCCGTCTTCGGCCCGGCTTGCTTGAATCCTGATGGAGCAGTGAGAAAGGGACTCATGTCTGAGTATACCCTGCCACACCTATAGTGGCCAAAAACGATTCAGAAAAGGGGGTGGTGATGAACAGAGTGTCTGAATTGAGCAGACCACTCTTACCCAGTCAAAAGATCAGGGCTTGATCCATCACCGTTATTTATCTCACTGCCCCATCCCAGCTCAGAACCTGGCTATATGCAAATCAGTCTGTCCCTGGCCCAGTACCTGTTGGTACCTGGACTGGAAATTGAAGGTGTACTGACACTCACAATTCCTAATCCCCTTACCTAAGCAAAATACGTGATTTAATCCTGGATAGACTGATTTTTCCTACATTTGGTCCTGAGATACCGGCTTATGAATCGGTAGTCCTTCGAATGGAACTTTTGGATTATGTGCTATGTGCAGTTGGAGCAAACATCATCATTGATTATTAAAGACTTTGAAAATAGCTGTTGAACTTACCTAGAGCCGAGTGGAAGAAGAAGAAATTTAGGGACTTCCCTTAGAGGACGGAGAAGGATTAGGGTTGTCTGGCGTGGATGCAATTGAAGAACCCAAAAGGGGATTTCTGCTTCCAGAGGTAGTTCGAGAACTTTCAAAAGCCAAGAAAAGAGACTTTGTGTTGTTGCTTAAAACGAACCACACTGTTCTGAGACCATGGAGGCTGGGAACCCGACACGTAGAGCTAAGTGCATTGTAGGCACACTTATAGGTGGAGTGATATTCTTTATATTCTTAGTAGTTATAGTTTCTTATTTAGCACCACAAGAGCAGGCAGTGGAGGTTGAGGGAACCCCTACACCTACCACTCCTTGCCAGAAAGAGGTCAAAGTAGGAGCTGAGAAAGCTCTGCTAGTAGAAGAGAGTCGTAGATTACATGCAGACCAGTCTAAAGGAAATTTTGGGAAAAATGCATATGCAAAGTTGTTGTATGAATACATTGATGCGATGGATGTGAAAGATTGTTATGTGTGTATGCAATTGCCAGCTTCAGTAGACGAAGGCATTAGATACCATCACCTTCCATTGACATATGGAATTTCATGTAGTTTGCTGCTTAGTATATTTTATGGGCGAAATCATTTTGAGTATTTCTTTTCGAATTATGATGCTGTGCTTCCGGAAGTCCCTGCTTATAAACACTTGAACAAGTGGGATTATTATAAGTCAGAGGATAGACTTGGATATTTTTTCATTCCAACACAAGAGTTAGACACCTCATATGCTCACCGACACAATTTAAGATAGAGAAGAAGTTCATAGAACAAGTGGAAGATAGGTACCAAAGGCAAAAACAGTTGCAGGAGTCAGGGCAAGGTAAAGTTGATTAGACGGATGAGGAGAAGTTGCATAAGACAAAGGGAAGCTATGGTCCAATTGCTTTAGATGAGGTGCAGAAAGGGAAGTTGTGCCTTCACATATCACAGACCACAGACGTATTATGGAAAAGTGTATGTGGGTCATACAACCTGTGAGCACACTTTCACATTGGAGTATTACACCAAGGATTTTCTAAAGAGTGTGGTACAAGTGATCCCTACTGTGTACTTTGTCTGTGGGAAAAATGCGTATGTGCGGTTGCCGGAGAAGTGGTATGGGACCTGTTATCTGGCGATTATTTTTCCCAAGATATACCATACTGAGGACTTGGAGGGTGCACATCTGACAAGGGTGAAGCGGGGAGAGAGTGCTGGTGCAATAGTAGGTGATGTGTTTGGAGCAGCGATACCAATGTTGGGAGTGATTTTGAATGACGTGAAGATACGGCGGTTGGCAACTGTGGTGGATGAACTGTCAATGAGTACAGCTAAGTCATTAGTGTTGGTCGAGGGTGAGATGTTGTCGATAAGGACAATGGTTTTACAGAACCGTCTTGCCCTAGACGTCCTTCTAGCAAAAGAGGGAGGAGTCTGTAAACTTCTGAAGTTCAGGAATGTTGCACATATATTCCAGATAACTCCAAGGATCTGAAGAAATATATACGTAACATTACTGCCATTCATTATGAACTTGAGGATTTGACGCAAGAGAACGTGTGGGAAAAAGTCGGCAAGGGATTTGGAAATGTTGGAAACTGGTTTGCAAATCTGGGAAGGAGTTTCCTTGGATACATATTGAAACCCCTCATCATTGTAGTAGCATGTGTGATTGGATTGTGGGGTTTGCTGAGACTGTATAAGTGGTATAGGTCACTAGGTTGGCAAGGTCTATGAGGGTGCAAGAGCACAAATGGAGAGACTGCAGGACAGTCAATATCGGAGCTTGAGAGCATTGGAGATGCTCAAGCGAGGGAAAGTAGCGACAAGTTCTGTGTAACTCGGTCCCTATCCTGAGTGATGTTGGGTTGATGGTGAAGACACAGGTCATCAAAGGGTGGACTGAGAGAGCGCAAAACTGAGTTAGAAATGGTAGGAGTGCACCATATTCACGAGTAGTCAGCACCCACATATATAGAGGACTTTCTAATTGTGTTTAAATGTAATGTAGGGCTACGAATTAATGTGTTAGGAACACGCATAGAGCAACGTAAAGTGTTTTAAAAGCATTAATGCCATGTTAACCTAGAAATGTCGTTTGCAGTGAAGTAGTAATCCAATTAAGGGATGGTTAATAGATCATCACTGTATTAGCTGCTGTATTAAGATTCACTATTGTATTCTCATAACGTGATAAAAGTGCTTAAGTTAGAAAATGTATTTTGCTTTAAGGATGAAGGTCTAAAGAACAAAATGTATTGCTTGTGTTAGGATTTGATACACATAAGCGTGCAGAGGCCTAGTCATGAAAATCGTGTAGGCCATATTGAAAATGCTTTGCTTGACAATAATCCATAGAAATGTTTTTGAGAAAGCTGCTTTTAGTTAAAGTCAATTGCAACATTATGAAATTGTGAGCCGATTCACATGCGTTCCTTTGCAGGTGCATGGCCAAGTAGAGATTGTAGAAGAAGGGCCCATTGTGTATGAGCGTTAGGATGTTAGACCCAGACGTGGAGGAGTGACTGGGGAATTTAGGGAAGCAACTTCAAGAGAAGAAGAGTCTGTGACCCAAGGACGTTTCAACGGACAAGGATGGAGAGATGCCGTAGTGAAAATTTCTGAAAATCAACACCTTCGAGAGGGGCGTACCTTAGGGCGTGTCGTCCGTATTGTGGGGTTTTGTATTAGGGACAGCACCCTGAGGGGAAGAGCAGAGCAGATGTGCATGAGGGCGAAGGAAGCGGTTGATTAGGCAGAGAGCTTTGCTATGAGGGAGCAGTTCCGAGACTAAGTCCGAAGAAAGTGAGTGTACTTCTTTGGAAGTCACCACGGCTGCCACCTTTGGGAGGAGGGAACCTTGTTGAGTAGGAATGTACCTTAGTATAGTGTAGCGACAGATTAATCTGGATTTATTCTTTTTTCAAATGCCTACTAAAACTCAGGTCATAGCAATTCTTGTTAGCCTGATGATTCTTGAACTAATTTTGGTATTGTGTCTGAACCGACTAAGATTCTTCCGTAGGATTATGTTTGTATTAGTGCCTGTTTATCTTCTGAACCTTCTGCTGAGGTGTTTATACACCCAATTGTTTCTGGCCTTGTAATAAATCTTTGAACTCGACTCTTAGTCAGTGGTTCTTTGGAGAAAGCAATGGGAATCGTTGAAATTGATTGTCAACTGTTTAGATAGATTGCCTTCTACACTCTATGACAGGTAAAAAGGTCTAGTCGACCTGTGACGGGATTCTGGAGAATGCGATCTTGATTCTAGGGAAATAATCCTGCCTTTCCAGTCTGCAAGGGTCAGAAGACAACCATGTCCATGATTGTTTTTAAATGTTTGTTCATTGTCAGTCAAATGATCTCTAGTGAAAGTCTCACCATGCCAGTTTTGATTCAAAATCTGGTGGATTTGTGGTGATTTGACTAACTAAACTACCAGCATCTGAGTCAGTAGCGGTGCAGATGGTATTATTACAGAGTACATGTCAGGATCTCTCTCATTCTTAACCACTCAAGTGCTTACCATTTGTGATCTATGCTTGGACCAAAATGCCTTTCACTTGAGGTGTGATCCAAATGTGTCACAGCTTGTGCTGACCATAATAGCAACATTTATCAACTGCAGAATATTAGCCACTTGCTATGACGTCACTGAGTCGATAGACCCCCGTCTTTTTTTTCTTCTTTCTGGGCGAAGGTGGTAGCATCACCACTCTTGTTTTTTCCTTAGGTATGACTGGCACAGTCTCTCTGTATACTAGACCGAATTCTTCATGGTCTCCAAGCTTTCCAGCCACCAGTTCACTGACCTTGTATATCCAGGCAATAGCAGCACGTGAAGCTGGAGCTGCAGTTGCCTGCACTTTACTCAAACTTGTCAGGTTAGCTGCAAATCCTGTAACAGATCAATGCATGATTGATCATGAGGACTCTCTCCCTTTCAAAGATCTGGCACCTACATTTCTATCCCAAACAGCACCTCATAAGATGTGCTATTCAACTGTACTGTTTTGTGGATATTATTTAAAGCTCTCTCCATGCTTCACAGCTTATGTAGCCAGGGTTCACCTTTTTGAAAGACTGCCATAGTAAAGATTTCTTTGACTATTCTTTTAGTTGTCTTGACCACCCTGCTTGAAGAAGAATTGGAGAATCCTACTTTAATAGGTGCATATTCTAATATCTGAGAGATAAAATCTGGCCCTCGATCTGAGTGAAATCTGCACACTCCACCCATGCTTTCCGTGCATCCACTTCTCAGCCCCTAGCAGAGTAGAGGAGAGGAGATGCTGTAGCTCCGTTGGCCCCCAGACAGGTCTTCGTACGGTGCCGCCAGCCGGAAGTATTGCCCAGCGATTTGGCCCACAAAGGAGAAAGACGCTTTTCTGCCAGCGGCCCCCGCCCCTGCTCCCGCCAGCATTGTCCCGCCCCCCACCTGCCTCCCCGCCTCAGCCCCGCTGAGGGTGGAGAGCAGAGAGCAGGAAGCGGGTTCGGTGCAGTGCAGAGGAGAGGAGAGCCTGAACACGGAGGAAGCCACTGAGAACACCGGTGCGGCTGTCATCAGGTCATTCAAGTTTAGGGGCTGGGGCTGGGGGGGGGGGGCGGAGGCCATCAAGATCGCGGCTTGCAGGAAAGTGGCTGGTCCCTCTATCTTATTCATCTCATTCACCCCGTACTCAGCCCTCCTTCACCTGGTTAACTGACTATGGGACTACCTGAGGGCTATCTACATCAGACATGCCAACCCTCCCGATTTAGGCGTGAGACTACAGATTTCAAGGTTAGTCTCCCGCCTCCCGATTCCTGCAAGCAAAAACCCGATTCCTCGGGGGTTTTAGCAGACAGGGTTTGGTATTGTGTAAGGTGCTAATTCTTCCAGCAATATTCAGAGTGGCGATGCAGGGGCTCTAGAAGGGGTGAAAAACCAACAAAGCGTCATTAACAAGGCAATGGTCTTTTAAAGACGTGTGAAGTACTGGGGCGGCTGTGTGTGCGTGGGGAAGCTGTTACAGCCCGGGCTGCCACACAGGGGCGGAGGAGGAGTGCATGCACTGCCAGCATCCTGCCAGGCCAGTGCACAACACTTGCATCACCCTCTCTCTGCCTGCCATTGCGCTCCGTGCATCTGAAAGTTTAAAAAAACACGTGCATTTACTGCATTTACGTTTCAAATGTCCGATCCTGCAGCAGCCACTTCCAAATCCCATACATGCCGTTAACCCGATTCAATGCCCCACTCTCCCGATTTTCTTTTAAATTCTCCCTCTTTGCTCTTCTGAAATGTTGGCATGTATGATCTACATACTGCCCAGTCCGAGACAGGAGCCTGCTGGCCCTCTGCCTTCCAGCCTTCCAGCCTGCCCACCTGTCCCTAGTCTGTCTGTCTGCCTGCCAGCCTATCTGAAAGAATCGCAGAAGAGAACAAACGTAAAAAAAAATAAAAAAACACTACCAGGAGAAAGCAGGCAGAGGGCAGAAGTGAAGATCCACACAAAAGACAGAAAAGATAAAAGACAAGGGGGTAAGAGACCAAGAGACCAAAAGCTTACACCAAAGCTTCGGTGTAGCAAGTAGCTGAGGAACAGAGGTAGAGCGGAAGTGGCGCGGGTTTGCCCTCGAACCGCAGAGAGTATTGGAGCCAGCAGAGGAGCCAGCACTGGAGTCAGCATTGGAGACCGGCACACGTCGTGGCGGAAATCTGGAGGCAAGAGGCAAGAGGTAAAGAGGTAAAGAGGGGGGAAGTGCAAGAGCTCAAAGCCATCCGAGCATGCTGTAACAGCAGCTCCTTGACAGCGCACCCAGCCTCCCACCCCTGCTCTCTTAAAACCACCCTAGCTTCCACAACGCCCAACATGCCTGCCTCCTAGCACCCACCCCTGCCTTCCAGTGCCTCCCTGAGCCTTTTGTACCTCCCAGTACACCCGGACAGAGATTGAGATCGAAGCTGAGACTGTGCTTCTGCCACGCCAGATTGGGGTGGCCAGTCAGTCATAATTCCTATACCCTCAGCCTGTCAACCTCTCCAATCCCTGTTTCATCCCTGTGGCCCCCCAAAGAGGGCAGATCAGGACGAGATCAAGATCTTTGACAAACTTCAAGTGAAGCACTGAGGTTCCAACAGCAATCACATTGCCAATATTAACACCAATTACATTAATACATTATTAATACTCAAGGTCCAATATCAAAGGACCAAAGATCTGGGCTCTACTTGGGGTAAGCAAGAAGCCCCAAACCAGACCCAGTCAAGGGGGGGTCTTACAGAGGGGAGGTTCCTCAAGTCTCAAACACCAAATTAATACACTTAATTATATAAAAGGAAAAGAAAAGTCCATAAAAACAATACACAGGAGCTAAGTTTAGCTCGAGGAAAAGGAAACTTGAGCCAACAATGTCATCACATTTAGCCAATCCTCAGGAAGTAAGTCCCAATGTTCATATCACACACAGAGAAGGACCCTTAACGGCAATCTCAATTTCAACTGCAACTCCAACTTCAATTTCAATTTAAATTGTAACAATTACTGAAAACAAAAACAACAAGCATTTGCAATGCAATAGGTCTCGCCCTTGTGAGAGTTTGAGCTATTGGCGTTGTAAACGACAATGCCTTTTATTTATGTTTTGAAAACCAAAACATAAATAAAAGGTATTGCTGGCGAGATTAAGAAATTTGCCTAGAATCACAAGATATAGAAGAGTCAACACCAGGACTCAAAACCAAGTCATGCAGTTTTGAAGTCCGCAGCTCTGCACATTAGCCTACGTCTCTTTTACGATGCTGCGTGTCCTGGTGCTGCAAGTCAGGATTTAGTGTGCACTGTCCGAGCTTTGAGCGATATAGAAGACGTAGAGATGTTGGCTAAAAGTATGCAGTGCAAAGAATTGTCCACAAGTCATAAGCATTACGAGTTTCAGTGGGAGGTTTTTGTGATAAGTCTCTACTGAAAATGCAAGATGCGCTCCGAGTGAAACAAGCAGGGGTAGTGGTTAAATGCTACATATTTTTCCAGGATTTTTCTATTTACTCAACAATCTCCTGTGTGACAGAAATGCTCCAGAAAATAAAAAAATAGACAACTATTGAAGGCTAACCTCTTCACTTTTAATAAAGAAAACGGGATTGTACATTATTATATGGCAAGATCAGACTCTAGCACCATGCACAAATCTTCCCTTCTCCCCCCATATGAGCAAAAACCTCACACATTCAACAAATTAAACAAGAATGAATGCAGTGTGGGGAAAGTGATCTGAAACGCATGCAAGCACTATGAAAGATGCAGCAGGGAGAGGGGAGTACGTGGGTGCATCAAATAGTACCTCAATTACATCGGGAGCACCGGACTGGCACGGATTAAACTTGAATTCATCTGTGTTTAGTCCCTGTTGCACAGCCAGTGTCGGAAGTGACGTTTCGACTGCACTGGCCACTTACATAGCCAGTAAAGAAGAGTGACGTGAAGACAACAAATAGTAAGACACAGTCGGGCTCCAAGCCCTTACTGAATACCGCAGAGTCTTACAGCGAGGCGCTAGCGCATGCATCCGCAGACTCGACCCTAAACATTATTATTTTCTTCAGTCTTCAAAGTCTGATAGGGAAAACTTTTTTTGTTTTACTTTACTACTTACGGCAAGATACTTTTAACTTGGGATATAGATTTCACCAACATGTAGGAAACCCAAGTTTGGCAAACGCTCCCAACAGAAGTAGCTTATTAAAGAAGAGTGGGGGACACAAAGACAAGTGAAGACTTGCTCTCTTAAACACACCTTTTGTCCACACAGAAAACGGACGTCTGACCTGCCATGGAACTGGATTGGAAAGGCTGGACTCCCTTTTAGTTCAAGAAAATTTTTATTAAAGTACTTTCAGACAAAATGAACACAAAAAAACAGTAAAAAAGAAAAAAAAATGTTACATAAGATCAAGCACTAATACAGCAAAACCATAAAATTTGGTAGAAGTCAAATAGATAAAAAAAAACAGACCTTGTGTCCCTTGCTGTTGCCCTAGTGCCTGGAGGCGCTATACTTTTTTCCACCTAGCGCCTGGGAGCGCTTCCGCTGGAATCCTGAAGAACCCTGTGCTGCTGTGGCTCTAGCGCCTGGAAGCGCTGTATCTCGCCCCTAGCGCTTGAGAGCGCTCTTTTCCCCTGATCCGATGGCGACTGGGGTGACGCGTTGTTTCCCTGCTAGCGCCGAAGGAGCGCTTCATGTACGCCGCCGGTGCCCACCCGGCCGTACCTAGCTCCCCCGTTGTGCCGTGCCCCGAGGATGCTCCCCCTCATTTGCCGAGAGAACAATCTCCGCCGCAGCCCGGAGGAAAACACCGGAAGCAGATGTCCGGCCCGCCGCCTGGTTGTGGGCGGGGCCGGGAAGAGGTGTGTCCGCTCCCACTGCCTTGCGGAAGCTTTGCCTGTTGTCCTCCGGTCTCCCGAGTCGTGAGGGAGACCGGAGATGCTGTGCCAGCCATGGCGGGGGGCCCCCGTGCAGAAGAGGGTGCCCCGGCTGGAGAAGGAGAGACCGGGCCGCCGCCGAGCGCCATCTGACCCGGTGAGTCCCGAATAGAGAGGAGGGGCGTCGGGGCACATTGCCGGTGCCCGCCCCTCCCCTCCAGGCCAAGACTTTTTGTGCCATGAGGCCCGTGAGGCCTCAACGAAGATCGAGTCCCCCGAGCGGGACTCCGCCCATGCCCTGCCGCCGCGGCCCCGAGAGGCCCCCAACAAAAACCGAGTCCCCCGAGAGGGACTCCGCCCATGCCCTGCTGTTGCCCTGAGCCCGAGAGGCTCCAACCAAAAACCGAGTCCCCCGAGAGGGACTCCGCCCATGTCCTGCTGCTGCCCTGGGCCCCGAGGCTCCAGAAGCGGAGGGAAATAAACGGGAAAGACACTAACGCGGCATGGATGCGAGGCACTGCAGCCAGTTTCACTTTCATTTATTGAAGAGCGCGCACCAGGCAGGGGATGTGCACGGCGCCGGCTGGGCCTGCGCGCCCACGAGGTCCAATCTCGGCAGGAAAAGCGCGTGGCACTTTGCTGTCCACATTCCCCCAAAAGTAACTACATAAGTTGTCTCGCCCTAAACAGCAAAGCTTTGCTTTGCTGTCGTCTAAGGGAGACCTAAAAAGGACAACGTACTACTGACAACAAATGCCTCGACCTCAAGTTCAACAATGGCTCATACACAGTCACCGAGACCACTGACTCCACCTAAGATATCACAGGCAATTCCACAGCCATTATAGCCTTCTCTACCAAAACCACTATCGAAGGACCCAAACGACCTTATAACCATTGAAGGAATGCCAGTGAGGAAAAAGATATGCACCCATCAACCAAAGATATATCTAAAGTTTTCCTTCCTAAAAGACCATGGAAGAGCCATTTATTCCACGACTGGGAACATAAAAGGACTGCAAAGACCACTTCTATCAAGCAAAACTGATCACAATCGTACCTACAGTAATCCATCCAACCCATCATGGCCCGTCAGGGCTCACAACCACTCCATCGCTGAGACAACATCTGTAACACTAACATCATCCTAGAGCCAGAGAAGTGGCTGAACCCACCTACTCGGCAAGTACAGGAGCCAACAGCCAGAACAGCCAAAGCAGGGACAATTTGGACCTGCCACACTCCAGAAAAAGGATCACCAACGACAACCTACGGAGTCCACCAAAGGCGGTTGAATCAGCCGAGACAGCGATCCACTCAAATTCATCCAGTCTAGTTGAGACACATCTAAGCCAAATTAGAATACCCCACCTAGAAAACCTAGATTCACCAGCCAATGCCAAGTTTCAGATTCACAACGGCGTAAAAGGTCAAGATTCACTTCTTCCCCAACTGTACAGCAGTTTCCCATTTCAACAAAGACAGTCAGAGTAATACTGACAGAACAACCAACAACGATTAAAGAACAGGAATGCAGGGAAGAAAAAACGCAAAATGAATTCTCCTATCCAACCACCAGCTTTTCTACTCAAATTAAGACACCCCAAACAACCCAAGTAGATACCTGGGAACAAATAACAACACACAGCAGACCAGCAGCACATACGTCCTCTGTACGTCGCACTTTACTTCCATACAATGATTCCCACTCCATGAACAACGATATGACGTTTATAGCTACGCAGGAATGGGAAGAACTAGTTGCTTCCTACAACTTTAATCCAGCTCATGTAAATTCACCCAATGAAGCAAACAATCCCCCAAGATTGGAGAAAAGTAACAATACCGGGAATTTGTTTCCGAAATCTGTATGGACAACAATCCTAAATACCTTGCAAGACTCAGCCACAGCCCTAGAATTTCAATCACATAAAATGGACTTGCAGCTCTCAGTCCTTCAGACAGTGGCCAACTCAATTTCATGAATTGACTGGAAGATATCAGAACTAAACGGTGTCATTAAGAGCAGCCAAGAAGCAGCATATGTGGTCC
The DNA here is from genome assembly GCF_964263255.1 of Lissotriton vulgaris. Classification (NCBI taxonomy): domain Eukaryota; kingdom Metazoa; phylum Chordata; class Amphibia; order Caudata; family Salamandridae; genus Lissotriton; species Lissotriton vulgaris. Next base: position 506,124,758 of record NC_141698.1, on the reverse strand, counting down.
AAACGACACAACCATCATGCCCCTGCGAATCGATTTTAGACAAATCATCAACCCTACCATCCATGGTAGTCGATCTGATAGGCGACCTAAAATCAGCAGTTCCACAAACTTCAGACTTCAGCACAGAACTGCCTGCAATACCAGCAACGCTAGAGACTCAGCCAGCAGCCGAACAGACTGCAACCAGCAAACCATCCCCAGAGGGTAGAGAAATTCTACCATCACCGTCAGAGGACAAGGAAGCTGAACATACAAACCACAATGCAAATGTAGTTGACTCGGCATTAGTTAGCGCCCAGGCCTCCTGCAAAACTCGCAGAAAGAATAAAAGGAAAGGAAGAAACAGGCTTCTGACTGACACAAGATCTCGTATAGAAATGCAACTAAATCCATCTCTAGCAGCAACCACCCATAGCCAAAAAGCCACAGATATGGAACAACTTTATAACCTACCCTTGTAAGAGGGTCTAGAGAGCCCTCCAACATCGCCCACATTCGCCCCCCAGCAGCTCTGACAAAACCACCTGGCAACGTCACCCAGCAAAAGTAAGCAGAGGCTTTCCGAAGCAAAATCTACCCAACCTGCACATAGCACTGACCCAAGAAAGTCAGAACACATTCTACCAATAGAAACTCAGGACAACTCCAAGACTAGTGACCCAGAACCACCCCAGCAACCAACACGATGTTCGACTAACAACACAAGAGAACTCGGGAGAGTTGGCGATCAAAGTGCGCAACCAAACTGCCCAGTCACTTGCAGCCCAAGCCGTTCCCCCCAGTCCGGTGATCTTGGCCATGAGGGACCACCAACAAAACCAACAACAGAGCACCACCAGGACAGCCCGACCATCATCCTCTTCACTCCAGAATACACGTCGCGAGGAAGTGACGACATACTGAACAGGGGAAGTATACTAAGACTTTTACACTCAATTACAAGCTTAGGAAACATAAGCTCCCCCGATCACCTTCAATTAGAGTTTCTGCTAAGCAATGATCCACAACGCTCAGAAACAACTAAAGCAACCTGGAACTCCACTGAGACAGCCAAGAAAATTCTGAAGGAAGAAGCAACGTTCAAACAATGGGGGATTAATCTGAGATTGGAAAAGCAACCTCCGTATCCAACACCCTTCTTACCCCCAATCAGGTCACCAGCACGGAAAAATACCAACTCAGTATTAAAAAGAGCAAGGAGCACCTCTCCAAGAGCGCACCCCCAAGACACAAAAAAATTCTTCTCTGGTAAAGAACCAAGGCACGGGGGTCACGCTTCGCCGGTCATCCTTCCGAACTGGAAGTCGATCCAACGCACCATCAACACAGTCAATCACACAAATTGACAAAGGGGTAATAATTCTGTTCATCACTTAGAAAAGACCAGGCAAATTAACATATGCACTTGGAAAATCAATGGCCTAGCTAGCAAAAGCAACGACCCTGCATTTTTACAATATTTAAACTCATTTGATCTGCTACTGCCCCACGAAACTTCAGGAGATAAGGGGGCCTAATGATTCTTGCCTCAATAGCAACAATAGAAGAGACCATGACAATAGAATCTCAAATACCCCCTCCAAGCGCAATACAGGTGGCAAAGATCTCACTCCGGTTACATAACCACCCTCAAGACGTAACAATAATCAATACTTACATTCACCCCAAACAGAAACGACAAGCTGCCAACAAACTTATAAAAGCCTTGGAAAAAATAATGGATGAAGAGACTCTGATTTAATCATCCTGGCAGGGGACTTTAACATGTTTCTCATCAGTTCGGATTCAGACGACGACCTTAACCAAGAACTTAGCGCTGCATGGGGAGTCCCAAGACAGGGCTCCGCAAAAATCAACAAATCTACAAATTGCTCAAAAAATCTACTTCGACAACTATAACATCTTAACTTAAGAGCCTTGAATGGACGCTACATGGAAGACGATCCACTGGTCACAAACTTTCATTCCGACAAGCAATCCTCACACCTGGAATACATATTTACATCTCTAAACATGCTTGTAAGGGTAACAGCGCTCAAAATAGGGAGGAGTGACCTCAGTGACCACCTGCCCCAAGAAACCACAATAAAAGTCAATTCACTTCTGGATACTGAACCACACACAGGCATTGATATCGAAGTGACTTCAAATCTAAGGCGGCTTCGATGCAATCCCTACAACATCGACTCCATAAGCCTTACAGCGAAAACTCTTTTCTCTCAGACGGCAAGCTCCACAAAGTTGACAGAAGTATGGCAAAACTTAATTCTAGACATCAGTGCGAAATTGTTAAAAGGGCCGCCAAACAGGTTACGAGGACAGGGAGCATCAACCAAATTACAAATCACCCAGAAATGAAAACGCAAAAACGGATAATAAACCGAACACTGAAACAGATGCGAAAGGATTCAACGAACCACGACTTGCAAACAATCCTACGGGAAGAGAAAAAACGGTTAAAACGGATGAAATGGGAAAAACAGAAACAAAAAAATGACGAACTATGAGCAAAACTTCACTATGAAGTAAAATGGAAACACAGCTCAAGGTTCTGGCAAATGATTAAAAGAATAAAGAACCCAGGCCATCTCGGCATAAACTCAAACATAATGGAGGAAGTACAGACAAAATACTTACTTAAGCACTTCAACAATGAGGACAGCCTTGAAGAAGCGGCGATAAAAAAACTCTGCCAAGAAGTTCAGAGCAAAATAAAATACAATCATTATATAACGGCCACAACCCAAGAAATTTACAAGGAGGATTGCATTTAATTCTGTGACTTGTGTGGTTGAGTCTTCTAAGGCCTTCACATGTGTATCTATGCTAATTGTAAATTCAGAATCCTCAAATACTCCTTCTGCATCTGCACACGCAGGGTAGTATCTCTATTATCATATTCAAATTGAATGTGCAAACTAATTTAGCACACAACACTATGCATAAAGCTCCAGAATTAGCTGGAATCATATCTAGTAGAAAAAAGACACAAGAGCACTTGAAGACTGTTGAATCATTTTATGGACAAACTAGAACTGATAATAATCAAATTTGTAATACCGAGGAAACTGATTATAATGAACTTTAACAATTTTTAGCAATGCTTTTACTGTTTTGTAAAGATTTTTTTTAATCATGTACAAATAAACAAATTATGTTTATTGTCACTCCACCCATTGCTATTAGTTTCAACAAACCTTTTGGCACTGAGCTAGTCATGCCATGGTATTAAAGCCACACCTCTATAACGTGGCTACATGAATCTTCTGCTCCCAACATATATTTATTTGCTTGCATATACTGATATTATCAGGATAAAACATTTGGAACCATGAGCTACTTTGGTGTGGTCAGTTTGAGGCAGCTCTACTATTGTTGAATATTTTGTGAATTGAAAGATTTAGGGCCAAATATATATTCTGGGAGTGGCCCATTTCTCCGCAAGGGTGAAGGAGTAAATTACACATCCACCCTGATGGAGGTACCGTTCTCCAGATTTAAGTGACCACCAAGGAGGCAGTGATATCTTAAAGCATTGCAAGAAACCTCTGTCACTGCAGTTCCTATCAATGCTTTTTGCAGTTTGGTGCAGGGCTCACTCACCATGACTTAGCCTTGCACCAAACTGTTTTCTTTTTTTATTTTCAGAAAGAAAAACCTGAAATGGAATTTTCTTTTTTGAAGAAAACAGAATATGCACCCCTCACCATGGGAGCCTTCTCCCTTGGCGAGATGAGGATATAGCAATTAGCAGTTTTCATTGCCTCTTACCACCAAGGTTTTCTTGGTGGTGATAGGCAGTGGAAACTGACCTCTAATTCCTACCATCTGAATTAAGTGGGCGGGATTAGAGGGCTGCCTCAAATGGTCCATAAACCACAGGGCCGTTGGAGGGGTTTAATCATGGCACAGAAAGAGTAGTCTCCACTGTGATTAAACGAAAGTTGCTCCTGCATCTAAATTTGGAGGCAGACCATTATGTTGGCGGTAAGCATATTCTGCTGCTGTTATGAGTATTCGTACCATCAATGTATAAATCATGCCTCTAGTGTATTTTTACAAGAACTGCAACTAATAATCTTCTTACAAATGGGCAGAGTTGCTGAAACACCCACATGTGCTGATGGCATACTCTTGTGTACTTTCCGTGATATAACCAGGTCTAGCTTCTACATTTGATATGTCTTCATCATTTACTCTAGGTATATTAACTATAGTGAGCCTTCCTTGTCCCAGGAAATAGTTGTACTTCATTAGAAAGCCTGGAGCTGGGGTGTTGTTTTGTGTGATGGTTGTATTGGTAAGTGTTTTCTGGGTCAATTTTAATTTGCATCTTCCTTACTGCTGCTATTTTGCATACTTGCACAGCATGTTCACTAACAGAATTGCCTTTCAAGTTGATTCCCTCACTCTGGTTGGATCAAGGACAGTAGATAGAAATGTACATGTAGTGTGCACTGTTCCTAACGGAAACACACCTATTTTCCAAACAATAAATAACAATAATACTAAGGTTGATTAAACATTTTTTTAGTTTATAGGTCAGAATTTTTAGTCTGTTTGTATTTTACATTAATTCAAACGTGACATCTAAACATGTAAACAGTCACTACATACCAACTGGTGTATTTATGCACCTTTCTATTATATGTAGTGAAAAGTTAATGAAAAATTAAACAATCATGCTGCTACATGATACCTTATGACATAAATAACTGTCAATGTACATCTTGTATACACTTGTGTGACAAAACAACATCATGTTCATAAGTACATTTTCAACATTATGCTTTCACTGAAGCAGCGCCCAATGCATTTCGGGACCAGTGGTACCCTTCTTCAGGGGTAAAATCCTTAAAAGAAAAGCATGGATCACTAATACATCTATACATATACATTATTTGTAATACAAATGAAGGGTGAATAGATAAACCATAGACACTCATAGGGGGGTTGACTGTGACATTGTGATACTTATAATAAAATTGGACATGTAATTATTTACAAAATAACTACTAGCAACAAAACTGTGCAATAAATCTCTAGATCTATCCTACCATATAAATGATGCAACCAAGGTCTAGTGTATCTGTCCACCTCTATGTTATAGCAGGATAAGTTTCGGGGTATCATACACTGTCTAGTGCGATAAGTTTAATATTGTAAACAACAAGAATGCGTTCAGATTTATTCACTACAAAATTCCAGGGAGCAGTTGTGTTATTGCAAGAAATGGTAAATCACTCTGGTTGGCCCACATGTGCCCTACATCCAGAAATTGAAGCTGTTTTTTTTGTCAGCTCTCCGTACCCAGAGCAGCTTTGCTCTTATTGTCTTCACCCGCGAGTATTTGTAATCAGTGGCTTCACAATGTGTTAAATCTACATTGTAATCTTTTACACAAAACAATTAATTATTAATTAATATTAGGATCAAAGCATTTGTTTTTGTAAGGCAAGGAGGATTGCATTTAATTCTGTGACTTGTGTGGTTGAGTCTTGTAAGGCCTTCACATGTGTATCTATGCTAATTGTAAATTCAGAATCCTCAAATACTCCTTCTGCATCTGCACACGCAGGGTAGTATCTCTATTATCATATTCAAATTGAATGTGCAAACTAATTTAGTACACAACACTATGCATAAAGCTCCAGAATTAGCTGGAATCATATTAATAATTTTGCCATGTGCTGTGAGTCATTCTTTAATGATATCTATTTGAACTGTTAAATATAAATGTGATTTCTCTGAGGTTGGCGTAGTATGGCTTTTGTTGTATAGTATGTAGGTGTATCACCTGGATACCCCTCGGGGTGATTAGCGCGCTCTACAACTATTGATTGATTGATTGATATCCAGCCTGTCTAGGAATTATCCTTATAAGCCTAATTGTATAATGTGTCCCATGATTGAAAATGTGCAGTTACAATCATCCTTTTGTAAGTATCTGAGGTTTTGAGTACGCGCTTCCTTCTCATCCTTTGTATGTATTGGTTGGTATAATGGATTAGCATTGTATGTGATACATGCTAAGCCAAAAATCAAAACCCCACCAATGCTTTCTGAGAGCGCTACAAGGCTCTAGAATCCCGAAATTTTCTAGGAATTCATGTGCAAGTTCTTTCCAGGACTAGACAACTCACATTGAGGGATGAGCATGCTTAAATAAGATATTTCTGATTTTAAAGTTCACTTCATCACCTGCACCTAAACGTTTTTACATGCTCCAGTCTCGACACCTGTATTACTGCTCTCATCTTGGTGTGCTACTGCAGGATTCAGTCATCTCATATGGCCAGCAATTCTTGGCAAAGTTATGTTTTTTCAATAGGCAGAGCACCTGCAGCCTACAAGCTGGGAGCCATTTTTGTGTGGTACATGTCTTCTGCAATATCTGGACATTTCTCTCTCCAAACTCGTTGCCATGCTCAGATCATAAGAGTGACTTTGTTGCTTAGCTTTATTACAGCTTTTATGGGCACCCCTCCTTAACCCCTTCGCTGCAAGGGTAATTCCCCCGCTGTGCTGGGGGGCGGGGGTGCGCACAGCGCCCCGGTGCTGATGACGAGCTCAGCTCGTCATCAGCCACGGTGCTCGTGTGCTGATGACGAGCTGAGTTCGTCACGGCCACGCCCGTTCCTTTAGAACGCTCGCACAGCAGGGGAATTGTCCCCGCGTCTGAGCGTTCTAACAGCCATGACGAGCTCAGCTCGTCATCAGCACACGAGCACCGTTGCTGATGACGAGCTGAGATCGTCATCAGCATGGGAGGGGTTAATGGTAGCTGTCGCAAACGTGTCCCATTTGGGCTGCCCAGGCCCCAGCCAATTCTAAGTGTCCCAGTTCCAGGACAGGTTTGAGTGACATCCCTGACACCCCTCTTATTGTTAGCTGATTAATCTTGGAAAAAAAACTGCACTCTCAGTTCTTCATTCAGATTTGTCACCTTGCTCACCTGCTGTCTCAACCAGGTAGAAAATGAGCCTGTGATGAATTGCAGAGCGAGGAGTAGAATGTATGTTGCTCTCACATAATCAAGCAGTGACCCTCTAGGAGAGATATATGGAGCTCCTCTCCTGCATAATGAAGCAGGATGGAGGGCTTTGCAGACACAGCACTTTCCATCAATGAGACCAGAAGCTGAAAACCTGCACCAGCCACAGTTTCCACTGAAGGTTCTTCGACACTGGGAAAAATGGGACATGAATGAATGAATGAATGACATTAGAAAAGCTTACATGGGATTATCTCATGGCAGCCAAGCCAATATAATGTATTAGGTGTGGCTTAGGTGTGGCTTACCAGGTGTCAGAATTTATTCTTCTGCACCCCCTCACCAGTTATGCAGAGCAAAGAGGCCTGACTAGTAATATGTGCATGTAGGTCTGTCTGGAATGCTTTCTCACACTGAGAGATACACCAATCAGTGGTCTAGTCGAAACATTCCTGCACAAGGTAATGAGCACTTTTATTATCTCCTGTCGAGGTATGCCTGGTGTCATGTGTGCAGACACAATGAGAGCCGCAGACAACACCTGTTGCTAAAGCATCCATCTACATGCACTGTAAAATGTGTTTAGCACAATTCAAAACATGTTTTTTGGTCCTCTGATGCTTTTTAGCTTAACTATCTACCAAGATACTTTTATTGTCTTTTTTGTGTCACGCTGTTCTTCATATTCTTGTGCCTTCATCACTGGTCTGCACTTTGAGTTGCATGTGGATTTCATTTTGAGCTTCCTGGGAGCTGCCTTATAGTTGACTTTCCATTAGATCATTTTTATTGGCATGATTTGTGGTTTGCATTGGGCTTAACAACTTGTAGTTGTACTTATATGTGTAGGTTGAAACTTGATTACCATCTGTAGGAAAGTGCCAAATTTTGTCAGGTTCACCCTCACATTTTGCACCTGGTAGTGATGTTTTTCGGTTAATGGGCACAGGCTCACTGCTAACCAAGCCCCAGGGCCAGCGCGCTTTCCCTAAAAACAAGGTAAAATGGTTAAATTGTAATATATTGGCATACACTTTAGCATCTTTGTAAGTCCCTAGTCAGTGATATCCTCGGTACCAAGGGCAAGGGTACTAAAGAGGGTCCCTAGGGCTGCGGCATGTATTATGCCACCCTAAGGGACCCACATATAAATTGCATGCAGGCTGCCATTGCAGACTGCGTGTCATGGTGCAACCCATGAGTGAAAACACAACATAATAATAGAACAGAGCCACCCAATAATCCCCCCGGGACTGGGTATTGTTAATAACAAGGAAAAATTGTCCAGGAAGGAAACATTCCAATATACAATCACTTATTCAAATGGTGTCATAAATATGAACACTTAATTCATTGAAATCATAGGGTTTGCATGCAAGACACTATTATTGTATCAAAAATAGATTTTAATCAATAATACATATTTTGGCTTTTCTTCATAAATAATAGTCTGGCAACAGAATACTACCAATCAGTTATAATAGATACAGATTCAATGGTAGTAAGTAAAACGTCTTTCGCATATAATATGGACAGTTGATTAAACCATATTTACGTGCATTAACACAGTACATTAGGTGAATTTATACATCTACAAATTTGATATTTATGCAAAAACAGCGTAGTGCGTCGACATGGCACAATCACTGTGTGCCAACAAAGTCACTGCATGTAATATATGTAAGGCACCCCTACAGCAGGCCTTGTAACTCTAAGGCAGGGTGCACCTTTGATATATGCGACCCCAGCTTCTCCCAGACTTGGGAGATGCCACCCCCTGCCCTGAGGCCCATTTGGCACCAGGACAGGTGGAAAATTAGCTATGCAAGTAGGCGTGTTGCACCTCTAGGCTATTTACCCCACAAAGGTGGGCTACCTGATGTGCTCAACGAAAGAAGGGTTCCACCATTTTGTTTTTGGTAGACTTAGGAATTCTGTTACGAACCCCAGGGGTAAGTAGCCCATTGGCTACAACCCTTCACTCCCCTTAACGCCCATTAATTTAGTATTTAGGTGGCCCCCTGACACCACGAACTCTGATTTGTCTGCCTGAAAGAAAAAGTAGGACAAAGAAGAGCAGAAGATGTGAGAACTGTGGAACAGCATCAACTTTCTAGAAAAATGCTGCCTGACTGCTGCTCTCCCAAGAATCACCGAATCGTCCAGAAGCTGCCCCTGACCCTTGGAGACCTACGCAGAACTTCCTCGATCCAGCAACATCTCTTCTGGAGTGGAGGAGTCACTCTCATGTACCAAAAGACACTGACTCAGATGCCTGGAACACCATTCTTTTAACCCCTGGGCCCACCAAGGGCGCAGCACCCCAGCAAGAGGTTTTTGTGCTCCTGGAGGTCAGATCTGTCTCCTGGCCAAGCTTGGAGATGCCAGGACCCCGAGCCACCCTGCATCAATACCCGAGGTACCTGAGCAACGTGAGATACCAGGATCCACAGCCACCCTGCATCAAATTGGTCTTGAGTTTCTCCTTGAGTGTGTTTCTCATTAATTGACAATTAGTGTACAACAAATGCTTAACACTACACTCGGATAACCCTAACTGCTCAGCCTTACTATTCAAAGCCAGCATTTGGGATTATTAATGTAAGCCCTGTGAGCCAATAAGGGTCGTCTGGACTTTCTACATAGTGTACCTCATTTTGGTACAATACATAAAAAGCCACCCTGCTACACCATCTCCTCCGGAGGTCCTTGTGCTATTGTGCTCTGCCAACTACTGGCCAGTGGAGGTTTACCAACTTAGGTTGTACCTATAAATCTAAGTACAGTGAAGCCTGTGATGTACATGGATTTCATCAAGGTCTTTTGCGTAATGAATAAAGGACACTCCAAAGAATTGTAATTGATATCATTGTTAGTGTTAGGGTAATTAATTGGACAAAAACTGGCCGAATGAAAGAAGAAAGCATTATCTAGAGAGAAGGTCTTACTACACGCTGATCTGTACTTCAACACTTGCTCTTTACTGCCATTCTCAATTACTTGCATAATAACTGGAGCCAGAGCATTCCTATTTACTGCTCACATTAAGATTTACAAAAGAAAGGATCCCACCTAGTTAGTTACAATGTGGAAGAATTTGCAAAAACAGAGAAATTGATCAAGGAAGTCCCTCGAGTCCCCACCTATACACCATAAGCAGTTCATAATAGCAAATTGAAGCTCTTAACTACAAAAGAGTTAGGCTGCATGTTCTAAGCTTTAGTCCCCCCCCCCCCCGGACCAAGACAGTCTCCTTGTTACAACATCTGCATGTGCATCCCCCCAGTTTCAAGCCTATTGAAGAGATATGTTCGGTGAGCCTTCAGCCTCAATTGTGAGTTTGTCATCAAATAGTGATCTCCATATACACTACTGTTCGCACGCGCGTTGACATTATGAGTGTCCGTTTTCTATGGCAGATTTGTCGGTAAGTACATTTTGGCAAGTCATATCCCAAAACTCCTAATTACTGGTATTTATCGTATAGATAAGCAACCCCGAATATTGTTGGGTGCTGTAGATAATGATGTAGTTACAACAACTTGTAATCGAGGGTTCTTCCATGGCCACTATGCCATTTCCAATGACATGGACAACATTTGGAATTTCGGAAAAGGCCCAGCTTATGACATTGTCCATCCTCTGACCCAAGTCACGAATCATGCATGGTTAGTTCAGGGGAGACACAAAAATCAAGATAAAGGAAGGTAAAGGAGAATTCCTGGTGCACACATTGATAAATTCGAAAACCGAATTATAGTTTGGAAGAGACGCCCACAGCGCGTACCTTCCAAATTGCGGCCTTTTAGAAGTCGAAAAAAGTTTACTAACTCTTAAAATGGGCTCAGGTCATGACACTCTACTGTTTAGCCCGTTCCAAACTCGCAAAGTTAACGAATCGCAGAGTTTACAGCTGCTAAGGTTAAGTACATCTGACCCAGTATTTCTTATCTGGCTCAGTTTTCCATCTGTGTGTTTAATTTGCGAGGAAAAGAGGCAAGTTGTTACATGCATGTGCTGACGTTTCTCTGCTCCGGTCTGGTTTGTTTCAAAGCACTTTACAGTTAATGTATAGGTTAATGTATTGTAGAGCTTAAACTTTTGCTGGAAAGCCATCGTAACTTAATTTGAAAAAACTGCCAGTTAATGAGGCCGGGTATATCACCTGGTATAATTAGACATTTGCTTGTGACCGTGGGCGGTAAAGTTACAAAAACTCCTTTCATTCAAGAAAACCATTTAATTGTAGCTGATTGTTATACTACCAGGGTATGCACCTGTTACAACGCATTTTTTACAACGCACTACCACTACAACGCAGGCATTACAACGCATACCATTACAACGCATTGCGCTGGGGGGCGCTCTAGGATAAGAGGTAAGTTTAATTTACTATCCAACACCTTCCCTAGGGTCCACGGTGACTGGAGTTAGAATAGTAAATTATACTTACCACTATCCAGCACCCCAAAGCGCTATGCGTTGTAATGGTATGCGTTGTGAATACCGCGTTGTAATGGTATGCGGAGTAAAAGTATGCGTTGTAACGTCATACATCCACTCAGTAAGCATGTTTGTCTCCTCTCCACCGCCTCTCCTTTAAAGATTTATGTTTTTTGCATTCATGCTCCTGAACACCCCTCTTTCTGTCGCCTAATCCACACTTCTTGTTACATATAGGTGGGCAAGGTAGACGTCACTTCTGACAGAGCACGCGCACATGTACAATGGGATGCCAGAGCACGTGACTTTGTAAGGGCTGATGTGGTTACCTACACTTCAAGCACATAATATGTTCTGAGCTCAGAAATTTGGTAGTTTCACATGAAGCATGTGTACTTGCATAAAACCATGCAATCTGGCTGAAGGTGGCTGCTTTATTACACATGACAACGTTGCCTGGACCACTTGTCAGTTACTGCAATCCTAAAAAGGCTGTGACGCATTTTGGCTCTGTCTGCACTATACAAATATCATATATATACATTAATTCAAGCTATTAAACATGTTAGTTTAGCATTCCAGTTGTATCACAATTCTCCAGTTTCGGTTTTACTCCGAACAAAACCGTCTGACCGATTCGGTCATTGCCTACATACACATTCATTTGGAACCTATTTCCTGGAGCAAATGTATGAAGGAAAATTATTTTATAGCGTCTTTCATAAAAAAAAAAAAATGTGTTCTCATGCGAGCTATTAAAAATGCCATCCTTACCACTATACAGTAAGTGCACGGCCCACCCTAGAGCATCTGCTGCCTGAGGTGAAAATGTCCTAATTTGCTCTATCAAATTCACCCCTTAAACCCCCCCACCTCCCAGCACATGCATGCACAACACCCATAATAATTAATTCAGCAAACTATGGGGCATATTTACAAGGGGATTGCACCACCTGAACGTCACTTTTTCTGACCCTCTGGTGGCGCAATGCCCTGCTCCATGTTTACAAAGCGTCGTTAAGCCCATTTGCGTGGCTTAACAGCGCTTTGTAAATATTCTCCCCTTTCACACAGGTATCTGCATGAAAAGAGAGTGCAGATTGTGTTGCTGTGGGCCTTCCACCACAATACACATTGCTTTTGACGCTGCCCCAGATTTAAAAGGATGATTAATTCTAAGGTAGTGTAAAAAACTAACGCCATTGAAAAGTAAGCGATAGAGAGAAGCAACGAGGAGAAATACTTTTGTTGTGCCTCATTTTTGCTCTTTCTATGTGTGCTGCATACAGAAAGAGCAAATCGCCTTTAAACATTGTTTATGGGCAGGAAGGTGCCCTTCCTGCACAAAACAATCATATTTGCAACACAGACACCCTTGCACCAAGGTGCAAGGTTGCCTTTGTTGCAGGGATGATTCCCTTCAATACAGGCCTCCTTAACCATGGGGACAAGGGTGACTGTGTTCCAGGGAATCATTCCCTGCAATGCAGGCAGCCTATTACTGTTGTGCAAGAATGTCTGTGTTAGCGCTAGGCCGCTTTTTTTAGTGCCAGCGCATGGGAAAACAAAGGGGTTCTTGTAAATATGGTGCATCTGTGCGGTTTATGAAATGATGTAGTGCTGCACTGATAAATTGCATGCAGCTCTGTGCCGTTTCCTTTTAAATATCTACCTATTTCTTTAACATATATATGGCAAACTTAAAGGGAGGATTGAACTTTAAGGTACTCAAAGTGAAAAAAAACATTTGAAAACAAAGGGCCTTTGTCGGGACATTTAGGCGATGATCAATTTATTGTCACTGATCATTTGTATTTTAATTCATTGTTTTCTGAGCTTATCATCTGCATACGCTCTTTCAGAAATTCACTGCCTGGTAGTAGGATGTATGACGTTACAACGCATACTTTTACTCCGCATACCATTACAACGCGGTATTCACAACGCATACCATTACAACGCATAGCGCTTTGGGGTGCTGGATAGTGGTAAGTATAATTTACTATTCTAACTCCAGTCCCCGTGGACCCTAGGGAAGGTGTTGGATAGTAAATTAAACTTACCTCTTATCCTAGAGCGCCCCCCAGCGCAATGCGTTGTAATGGTATGCGTTGTAATGCCTGCGTTGTAGTGGTAGTGCGTTGTAAAAAATGCGTTGTAACAGGTGCATACCTTACTGAGTTAACAGAAAACCTGGAGAAGATACAGTCCTGAGTCAACTAGGGCAAATCTTCAGAATATGAACAGGCTTGCTACAGCTGTTACTCTCTAACATCCCCACCATATCCATTACGAACCTTTGTATGTAGTTATGACTCAATGTCAGTCATACCAACCTAGCATCCAGTAAATCGCCTACCAATATGTCATCATGGTAAGTATATTATTACTTACCTTCACGTTCACTTACCTTGCAATGTAGTGGATAAGCCAATGTGGTTGATGGTATATAAGTGTCATACGATATAAATCATGCATGTGGTATATTGGAGGTATACCCCATGTGCGTATAACAAACCTTCAAAAACACCTACCTTCTGTCTTTTATCCTCTTTATGCCCCAAATTCTCCTAGTGCCACCATGCAGTAGCCATTTTCAAAGCAGCCACTGCTCATCCATTACCCCCTGCAGCTTCTGTTCACTCCTCAAGATCTCAGCACTTACCAGCACCTCATTAACAACCTCCATGTATCAATAATCTTAGGACCCACCTCCAAATGTGCATATTCCATGCACCTCTCATTTCGTTTTAACTACAGCTTTCATATCCTCTCCCTTTCCTAGTGCCAGCCTCTGATATCCCATCTGCAAGCACCGCATCGGCTCAAAACAAGCTGCAATACTAGCCTCCATACACATAAGCCCTCCTACACCTTCACCATCACTAAGGGGCAGATTTTCAAAGAAGTCATGCAACGCAAGAGCCAAAAATGCTGCGCTGGATTGCGAGACAGGCAGGGAGCAGGAGAGCGCCATATTCACAGAGTATGGCACTCTCCTCCCCGCTCCCTAGCGCCAGCGCTGATTTCGGCTGCTGTGCGCAGGGACACACCTGAGCGCCACAGTGCTAAGGTGCGTGCCTGAGTCTAGCATAGGTTTTGAACAGGAAGAGTACCCTTCCTGTGCAAAATACTATGCTCAGACAATTTAAAACACTATTCCCACTTTGTTTGTGTGCTGCACAGTGCAGCACGCATGCAAAGTAGGAAAAGAAAGGAGAAATGAAAACATTTCTCCTCTTAATGCCTCCTCTCAGATGACAAATTTTGTTGCTAAACCCTGTCTACAATTGTTTGTAGATAGAGTTTTGTGTCAAAAGTCATGAGTGGCTGCATGGGAACACCCATGTACCACCCATGTGTCGCCCCTTGGCGCTGACTAATGCAAAGCAATGCTTTGCGCTGCTTTGCGATACTTGTAGGGTACTTTCCAACGCAAAACACACATTTTGACTAGAAAGTAAATTGTTAAAAAAACATTCTGTGCTGGTCAGCTTCACTTTTGTGACACTAACTCAGTGCAAAATGTTTGAAAATCTACCCCTAGGGGTCTTGCACCCACTTCATCCCTCATTAACAACATCCCTACATAGCCACCTACTCCTTTACAGCTTCCATGAATCTCAACTCTCCCAGTAAAAATCCACAAGGAACACCCTTAACACCTCCTACATCCCCTATCCAAGAACACCATTCACAGCTTCCATTTAATAAACATAGGCCAAGAACACCATTCACAGCTTCAATTTAATAAACATAGGCCAAGTACAAGTCATATTTTCCTATTCCATTGCACCAGTGTACCTTCTAGTACCAGCACGTTAACGGTCCAAAGATGCCATAATACAGAATTGACAAAATGCTCCCCAAAGTATCCCTACTGTTATTACCATCATAATGGATTCATTTCATGCTCAATAAAACCCACTAAAATCTACACAAAATGCAAGTTCAGCATTATTGAATTCATTCAGTCCATTTATTGCTAGGAAAAAATAAAATGTCTCAAAATAAAATGTAAAATGCCTAGTTCTTAACGAGTTAGCTCACAAAGGGCCCGATGTAGGTGGCTCATTACCGTTCGGTAAACCCGAAATTCAGTAAATTTCAGGCTTACTGACCGATATTGAGCCATTTCCAATGTAGGTGATGATTCAGTAACTACAGAATCGGTATTTACCAATTCTGTATTTACCGAATCATTATTTACCGAATCGGAAGATGGTATGTAGGAAGCACATTTAAGAGTGCTTATGTGCTTTAAGGATTCTTAAATATCGAAAACCTTAAAAAAAAAATTGTGCTCTTTTAACTGTGCCATGTGGCAGACATACATGCCCTTAGGGCATGTATGTGTGCTACATGTGCACACATGCACGTTTCAGGGGTGCAACAGGGTGTCAATGTGACACCCTGCCACCCTTGAATGTGTTCCCCCTATTACCGAATCGGTATTTACTGATTCTGTAATTCCCATTCATTCCTATGGAGGCCCATAGGAATGAATGGGAATTACCGAATCGGTAAATACCGTTTCTAAAATACCGAATATTACAGATTCGGTAATAATTACAGAATTTTTTGCTACATACCATTTACCGATTCTGAAATACTGAATCGGTAAAATTCAGTATTTTAGAATCGGTAAATGGCAATTACCTACATATGGCCCAAAATCACAGATCTAAGTGAATACTAGGTGTAATTTCCACAGAGGGGGAAAATAGGCAATAAATCAGTTAAATATTGCCTGAAAACGTAACTTTGCAATTGACACCTGGGAGTAAATCCTAACTTCACATTAGTACGTTTTCCTCCTACACCATCACCATCAATTTAATGTGCAGGAGGGAAAATGACTGCCTCATAGGCATTATAAATACAAAAATTCAAGCTAATATTTTCAATATATTGCTTTTCTGAAGACCATGCAAATCAATTGTGCACAACGAATTCTACAATAAAAACCGAATGAATCAACTACTGTCTCCAGTGCTCCTGTCATTGCACAAGCATTGGCCAGATTTGTCTTATGCCGCTTTCCAAAATCTAGTATGGTGGCCTACTTGTAAAACACCCAACTGAGGTCTATAATAAATGGAACACATATTCTGGGATGTTCGCCATCTTGGTAGAATTCTCTCTTCCTTTCATTCTCTTCATATGGCGTTACTATGGATCCATACAAGAAGCTCGTGCAACCTCGTCATTTGTTAATGGAAGCCATTGTCAGAAACATTGATGTACATAAATTGCATGGTTATTTTTTAAATTTGGTGTATAATATGCCACACGTGCTCTAGATCAGAAGAGTCTGCATGCACGCCAGCAAAGGTAAACCAGCAGCACTACCTCGCTTATGTAAATCTCTTAGCATGATACAGAGAACATAGAAAGCTTGAAGATTTTGACCACACCCAAACCCATTATAAGAGGGTAGGGCTTAGCAACCTGGATAATAAGGTTCCTGGTGCACAAGTCCTTGTGTATTGATTAGGCCAGGCTTGCTTGAGGTAGCTATAGCAGTGATTTTCGAATACACTCATATTGGCCCTTAAGTTATCACTCCCGCATACTTCCCTAGTGTAGTGTAAAGAGTGTCTGTAAAACATGTGGAAGCATACCCCCAAAAGAGAACAGCACTTCTCTCAATTTTCTATCCAAAGCAGGCAGCCCATTTATAGTTTTCATTAAATTGGATTTTTTCTTAATCGCTTGGTTAGAGAAGCGACTCCCAAGTAATCGACGCAAGCACCCTGTTCTTTTGGCACCCAATTAAGTTTAGCTTCTTTAAAATAAGATTCTTCACATTTACTATCAACACTTTCTTTTTTAAGACATTATTCTTGAAAGGATTCTTTTCTCAATAGAACTGAAAGGAGGCAACAATAGGATAAAGATGATATTAGTGAGTGTACAAAGATCAGTTTTGTCCAGGTAGATCAAGGGGGCAACATCAGCACCCACCAGAAGATGCATGTCGAGTAACATTTCCTACAGATCAGCAAATAATCAACTAGCTTACCCGTCGCACGTTGCTGCGATCTCAGAAGAAAGGAAATTCAAGAAACTCGTTATGATAACATTAAATTTACATTGTTATTGAAACGTATTCATTTTATTTTTGAAAACATTTCTAAGTGTGGCTTGAGCAGTGCTTCTTCGATTGGCTTCCAATCTTGATTCTGGTTGCTCTCCTGTTTCATTTGAGCGGGCTTGAGCAGTGCGTAATTGATCGTTTTCCAATCTTGATTCTCGTTGCTCTCCTGTTTTATTCGAGCGGGCTTGAGCAGTGCGTAATCGGTCTGTTTCCAATCTTGATTCTTGTTGCTTGTTCGTTTGAGAAGAACAGGCTTGAGCAGTGCATACTCGATCAGCTTCCAATCTTGATTCTTGTTGCTCGTTCGTTTGAGAATTACGGGCTTGAGCAGTTGGTATTCGAACAGCTTCTAATCTTGCTTACCGTTGCTCGTCTGTTTCTGGAGCTCGTAATGCCTTTTTCTTTCGTACTTCTGATGTAGATTGACCAATCGATTTCTATTGGGAGTCATAACTGTTGCGATGCTCGCAAATTTGCTGTCTATTTCAGTATTCGAAAGATTATGAAGGCCCTGGGGGGCCGATTTAAAAAAAAAATTTGACAGAAACCTTTGTGGGAGTGTACTCAACCCGTCGCGCGTTGCTGCGATCTCAGAAGAAAGGAAATTTAAGGAAACTTGTTATGATAACATTCAATTTCCATTGTGTCATTTTTATTGAAATGTATTCATTTTAATAGGGAAAACATTTTAAAGTGTTGTTTTAATTCTGTTTATTTATTTGAGTGCTTGTGGATACATGGTATTTTTTGTTTTTCCGTCTGGTGCGTACACGAATAAATCAGAAGGTTTTCCGACGCGTGAGCTGGCCACATACAGTTGTCCATGTGAGAAGCACGGGTCCTCCAAATGTAGTCCACACACTTGCAGCGACTGTCCTTGTGCTTTGTTGATGGTCATTGCAAAAGCGAGTCGCACCGTAAACTGTAAATGTTCAGTATTGGAAAGATTATGAGGGCCCTGGGGGCCGATATTTAACATATTTTTATTTTTTATTTTTGTCAGAAACCTTTACGGGAGTGTCCTCAAGAACTTAAAATATTATTTATTTATTTTTTTGCCAGAAACCTTCGCAAGAGTGTACTCAACAACTTCCCAAAGTTTCATGGTGATCGGATGAATGGTGTATTAATGCATAAAGGACAAACAGACATACTTTTGTTTTTATATATAGAGATTTAAAAGCAAATTAAATGGCTAGCTGCAACGTGCAACTCTTGTGAACTTCTCCATGTATATTCACAGGTTCACACGGTGAGGGAGATTTACAAACATTTTGCACTGGGTTAACACCACAAAAGTGACACCAACCAGCGCAATTTTTTTTTGTTGCTATTTACTGTCCAGTGCAAAACTTGTTTTGCGTTGGAGAGCACTCTCAAAGTAGCGCAAAGCTGTGCAAAGCACTGTTTTATGTTACTTAGCGCAGAAGGGGAAAATACATGGGTGGTACATGGGCATTCCCATGCAATCACTCAAGCCTTTGATGTAAAACTATATTTACAAAGATTTAATACTTTGTGCTGAATGCAAAGGGCCAGCGGTGGACTCCAGGTGCCGCACCGACCTCTTAATATTCCCCAAAATATCTGACAGTGCTTATGTTCTGATGGTGTGCATTCTCAACTCATGTACCCACCGTTGCGGGGTACAACCCGTAAACAGGAAGCAAAGTCACCAAAAACAATGGAGTGGTGCACTACCAAGGTATCCAAGGATTAATAAAGAAGCTCAATAAGTTCCTTCATAGAAAAAGTCTTTAATTGTATAAATCCAAAGCATGAATGTAAAAACAACAGCCAACGCTTTTCGTTCTTGAAAGAACTTGGTCAGGGCAATTATTAGAGTTGAGCAGTGATTTCACTGAGTCAATGGATTCACTACGGTTCGTTTGTCTCGGAAAAGTGGCACTTTTCCCTGATGTACGAACCGTAGTGCTACGGTTTTGACCCTTATCAAGGTGGCCCACGTTTCACACGCTCTACACTTTTTGACAACTTCAAGATACTATTGAATCCATTGACTCAGTGAAATCACTGCTCAACTCTAATAATTGCCCTGACAAAGTTCTTTCAAGAACGAAACGCGTTGGCTGTTGTTTTTACATTTATGCTTTGGCTTTATACAATTAAAGACTTTTTCTACGAAGGAACTGATTGAGCTTCTTTATTAATCCTTGGATACCTTGGTAGTGCACCACTCCATTGTTTTTGGTGAAAGATTTAATGCTGCTCGTGTTGGCTAGGCGTAGGGTGGCCATGTGTTGGGGTCGTAGGCCTGCGCATAAATTTGCTCACTGGCTTGAGGACGCCTCTAGATGCCACACCTTGCTTTTGGAATTCTGGGTCTTGCTGCCTGCGAGGTCTCACCCAATAGACATATGAGGTCTCTTGGTGACATATCTCCATTCCCGAAGTCCCTCGAGCTGTGCTGCCTCTCCCGCGATCCTCGCCAGCACCCCGCCCTCGGCGGCCGCCGGTGCTGGTCAGTAATCGCCTCCTATACTCCTCCGTCCCGTCCTGTTCGCTGCACTTGCCGTTCGCATAGCCATGGTGCCTACATCTCCTCCCGGGTGACGATACTCATGTTCATTCTGTTGTCATAACAATAGTACTTGGTCTGTGATTACTGTATTTGGGGAATGTCTTTACATGTGCGACAATGGACTTGGAATTTACTGTATATGCCGATCTGATCTGATGCAAAATGTACTCTGACTGTTTCTGAACTTGTCAATAAAGGTTTTGAAAATAAAAAAATAAAATAAAAATATTTACAAAGATTTGTAGACATGGTTTTGCACCAAAAGTTAACACCCCTTCAAAGGAGGAGCTAACAGAAGAAGTGCTTCCATTTCTCCATGCTTTTCCGACTTTGCATGAGTGCTGCACTATACAGCACGCATACAAAACGGGAAAAGCTTTGCATCTTGTCTAGGCATAGTAATTAGTACAGGAAGGATACTCTTCCTGTACAAAACTTAGGCTAGACTTATGCACACACCCTAGCGCTACTGTGCTAAGGTGTCTGCCTGGCGCTCGGCAGCTGAAATCAGCACCGGTGCAAGGGAAAGCGGAGGAGAGAGCCATATCTCTGAAGATATAGTGCTCTCCTGCTACCTCCCTGTCATGCAACGCAGCTAAGCCTCGAGAGTGAGCTGCGATGCGTTGCACAGATTTTTGAAAATCTCCCCCTGTATATATTGAACATGGACCGAGGCATCAGCATGAAAGAGCATGCATATTTTTACTAGCCTCATACAAAGTCATGCGGAACTCAAGGATGCCACGAGTTTGTTCTAATCAACAACATACAAAATACACCTTAAATCAGGGAAAGCCAAGATGAGGGTAGCTTTTCCCAAATACATATATTGCATGAGATCAGAAATAGTTGAAAATCCTTGTTGAACATACCAATGCGATGGTAAAAGCCAGTCCGTGAGCCATTAAGGATGTTTTGATGAGTTATCAAAGTTAAATATAGGAAAGTATCAGTTTGCCGAGACCTTAACCCAATGCCTCAAGTACGAATATGTGCCTCTAGTTCCTGGGTGAGTTCCACCCCTCTTTTTTGTGGTTACTAACAATCCCTGGATCAAGGTCATCTTGCGAAGATGGCATTCGCCACTCTGCCGTAAATCGCTCCCACAAAGCAGGATACAGGATGGTCCAGTCATTTGAAAAGTGATCACGTCTGTGGTCCTGTGAAATACAAATTATGCTAAGGCTTATCATGTAACCTGTAGGAGCTACCTTTTACTTGACATCACTAATATATTAACCTCAAGCCATCGCCTCACAGAGAGATGAGGTTTATACTTGGCAAATTTGCTCTGAGTGTAGAATAATGATGAGCCTCGTGCCATCTTAGATATTTTATTTATTTATTTATTTTTGACATTTCTAAAGCGCGGCAAATACCCTCAGGCGTCTCAGCGCTGATAAAACAGTTATTTTTGGAGAGGAGAGTGGGGAAGGGAGGGGGATCACTGATCAAACAGCCATGTTTTTAGGAGTTTACGGAAGTGAAGGAGGGAAGGGCTCAGCCTAATGTTTTGGGGAAGAGTATTCCAAAGTTTCGAGGCTGCTACTAAAAAGCGGCGATCGCCCCAAGACACTATCTTGGAGCGAGGAATGACTAGTTGGTTGAGGGTAGCTGATCGTAACAGTCTACTTGGTTTGTACAGTTGTAGCTGCTCTTTCAGGAAGTGTGGTCCTTGATTTTTGAGCGCCTTATATACTATGCATAAGGACTTGAAGTGTATTCTGTTACGAATGGTAAGCCAGTGGTATTCCTTTATAGTTTTTGATATAGGCTCATGTTTTGTTTTACCAGAGAGCAGACGTGCTGCTGCGTTCTGAATAGATTGTAGTTTGCTTATGACTCTGGATTGTGCATTAAAGAAAAGGCTGTTGCAGTAATCCAGAGTTGATAGCACTAAGGAGCTGACCAAAGTTTTAATTGCTGACTCCGGGAGAAAGGGGCGAATCTTCCTAATCATCTTCAACTTAAGATGAGCAGTAGATACTGTTTTATTAGCATGGTCCATGAAGTTTAGTCCTTCGTCGAAGATGATTCCCAAATTTCTGACTTTAGCTGTTGGGCTTGGAGGGGTGCCAAAAGCTTCTGGCCACCAGCTTGATGGCCAGGCTGGGAGAAGAGGTCCAAAGATGAATACCTCAGTTTTTTCTGAGTTCAATTTCAGACAATTAGTGGCCATCCATTCTCCTATATCTAGTAGTCCCTTTTTTAATTTTTCTGCCACTTGATCTCCGTCGCCTTTAATGGCCAATACCAACTGGGTATCGTCGGCATAGGAGGTTAGGCTCATCCCGTGTGCTTTGATGGTATTAGCAAGGTCCGACACATAGATGTTAAATAGTGTCGGACTGAGGGATGAGCCTTGAGGAACTCCACATGGTGATGAAAGTGGTGCCGATTGAAAAGAACCTAAGGTGACGGCCTGCGTTCTTCTGGCCAGAAAAGAGGCAAGTAGGTCTCTAGCTGAGTGACAGATACCGAGCCCCTCGACACGGTCGACCAAGATGGTGTGGTCGACCGTGTCGAAGGCCGCGGATAGATCCAACATTACCAGGATCGCTGTCCCCCCCTGGTCCCTGATTGCCCTGATATCGTCGGCAGCCTTAATTAAGGCTGTTTCTGTCCCGTGGTATTTCCGAAACCCAAATTGCGTGTCATCCAAGAGGTGGTGTTTTTCAATGTATTCAGATAACTGGGTGTTCATGGCTTTTTCAGTTACTTTGGATATGATTGAAGGATGCACGCTCTGAATGTCAATATTAATACCTACCTCTTAGAGTATCAAAACATATTACTAGGTGAACATATTCCAGAAGTTTCCTGCATTTATTATAAAATTCCACTCTGCTTTAACTTAG
Organism: Lissotriton vulgaris; assembly: GCF_964263255.1. Lineage (NCBI taxonomy): Eukaryota > Metazoa > Chordata > Amphibia > Caudata > Salamandridae > Lissotriton > Lissotriton vulgaris. Next base: position 506,101,821 of record NC_141698.1, on the reverse strand, counting down.
TGTGCAATTTCCCTTGCCACTTGTCTGATTAATCCTTGTCCGATTTTACTGTGATCGCTGCTTTTTTAATCAATATATTTTGCACTCATTGTAAAAGCAACATACTGAAGTTTTTGTTTTAACAGACCTTTCTTTATGTATAGGTCTCAAGAGGAAATTCCAGCAGCGTTAATGTGGATAAACTGTTGAGCTTTAATAATGCTAAATTGGGCAGGCAAATGTCTCCTTTGTTTTACAACTATCAGCAATCTGTTTCCAATCACCTGTACCACATAGCACTACAGTCCCATTGCCACACTTCAATGCATTTTTCACCTCACCAGTTCCAGTCATAATATACACGTCATCTCTTTCGAGAGAACCTCTTAGTAAAACAACTTGGGGCGCCAAATATCAAACCCCAGCAATCTGTAACTCACTGATTCAAAACACTGCATAGGTTGATAACTTGGCTAACATTAAGTTTGTAACTATGGCGCTGAATTCAGAGATTGGAGGATGGTACATACTCCATCGGGGTGATGGAGGAAAATACTCTTTCACAAGGGACCGAGTACCTGTCCTCCAAACCTAAAAATATCTGTCACCCCAGTAGACATCCCTTACATTGGCAGGACCCACCATAATGACTATTCCAGTCAGAGTATCAAAAATTTGATGGGTTGCTCCACCAACTTGATGGTACCTTCGCACAAACGTTTAAGCTTTTTTCAATTTCTAAATTAGAAATCCGAAAGTTGGATTTTGTTTTTGAAAATTTAAAAAAAATCTAATGACCCCCTCACCATGTGACTTGTCTCCCATGGTGAGGGGCTCATTAAAAAAAATAAAGTCCACCTTACCTCCAGGTTTTACATGGCGGTGATGGACAGTGAAAACCGGCCATTTCACTGCCCACTTTAAATCGGGTAAGCGGTCAAATTGCCAAACCTCTGAGGGCGTTTCCTCCGTTGGGCCAATAGAGGTGAATGTCAGTGCACAGGCGGAGAAGTCTCCTTCGCTGACATAATCAAGTTTCACTAGACTAAGTGAGACAGGCAGACTTCTATTTGGCAAAGAGGGTAGTCAGTAACCTCAGTTAACAAGTACTCTCTCTGCCAAACTCTAAATCAGTCCCTAAAACATTTATTATTTAATACACAGGAGACAATGACACCTGCTGAATTGTTTTAGAAATAGTCATTGCCTTATTTACATGAACTAGTATGGACCATCTCCCCTCGAATTCCAATAATGATAACTTTTCATTTATTGTGCTTATTACCACAATGTTGTCATGTGTAGGCACTGTAAAGAACAAGTGTGACTATCCTCATATATCCTACGAAACTAGCTTCCTGCACTCCCTGTTAATTGTCAGTCTTTGCTCACTTACTACCTTTATCAAAATTGCCTCTGTAACCCTCAAATCAGTCCAGATTTGTTGCCCACCTCCTCAGAACAAGCCTCCAGTTTCCCAACCACTTGCCCCTAATCCTTTCCACGACCAGCCCATCCTTGGCTCTTACAGTGGCACTCAAATTTGGCAACTACTTCATTCAATTGTTTTTCATTAAATAAGTAGCCATTAAAATAAATTGGAGTATTAGTCAGGGGTGATAACCCACCTCAAATAATAATCACAATACTTGTCAGGGTGAACCACAAAAGTAACTAAATTAACCTGTGCTATGGTAACTTGGCACAAAAGCAGTAAGGCTTAACTTAGAAGCAATGTGTGAAGTATGTATGCGGTACTCTAATAGTAATAGAGTGAAAACATATCCCAAGAACTATCCCAAAACAATTTTTAACAATGGAGTACATTTAATTAAATAAAATGACATCAAAAGAACCAAAATCCAATCATTAGAACCAGAGATATACATTTTTGAAGTCTGAATTAAAAAAATAGTGCCAAAACGAACAAAGCGACAACTGTGGCTATCTTGTCGCCCGAGATGGAGAGCGGGTCAAATGCAAGGTTCAGGTTGGTCCCAGTCCAAGAGTTGCTTCCTGACTTAGAAGAATTTCTGAGAAACTAACGTCTTTAGCGGGGCAAGGTACCCGCTAGATCCAAAGACTTGATCGTCGACAAGGAGAGCAGCTGGACGAAGTGACTACTTTCTAAAAGTGCAATTTTTCAAAATAGTGATACAAAATCCATCTTTACCATTAAGTTTCATTTTAAATTACAATTAAAATGAGTCCTTGAACTATCTTTCTAGCAGCTCCCAAACTGAAATTAGGTAATATAATCTGTTATTGTGTAACCAAGTATTTTTCTATGGGAGGGCCAGCCTTGTAAGGTTTTCACTGCCAGAACATGAACAACTTTTAAATATACATGGCCTACTTTTTAAATACCATGCTCCTTTTCCTATGGGCATTTAGGGCCTTCCTTGGGGATGATTTATAAGTAGTAAAAGGGAGGTTAGGCGTGGCAAAAAGTTTCTGTTACCAGTTCGAAATGAAAGTTTAAAACTGCATGTAAGGACAGGCCTGGGGACATGGTTTACTGTGCTACATTAGTGGAAGGCACAGCGAGTTAGCCCTCCTGTAGTAATTCATTTACGGGCCCTATCTACACTACATGTAGTGCCATATTCAATGGACTTGTAAGAAGTGTTCCAATTAGGTGTATGCCAATCCAATTAGGTGTATGCCAATTTTACCATGTTTAAAAGGGAGAGCACAAGCACTTTAGCACTGTTTAACAGGGAGGGTTGTTGATCTACATCTTGGAATTATGTGCCATATTTATCAACCCTTTGTGCAGTGTAAAGTCAAGTAAAGTGACGTAACCTACTTTTTCTATCCATTTCAAAGTTCTACCACAGTCTTTTTACTTTTACATATAAATGTGCTTTATACTTGTTAGAGTTCTTATTTTCACTTGAGGGTCTCATCACTAGCCTACCATATACAGTAATTCGTTTTTTCAGACCTCACTTTCAGACAGCTTCAGCTATCTGATGCAAACAAAAGGCCTCTTTCTCCAATATAGACTTAAAGCGGGAAGTGTGTCTGCCTCTTGCTCATGATTCAATGGCTTTCTTGTCTAGCTCAGTTCCCTGCTCCTGATTCAATTGCTTTCCTCCCTTCTCTTCCGTTTGTCCCACCCAAGGAGCATTTTACTCAAAAATTACTTAATTGGTTTATTTGTTGATTACTTGGGTCTAGCCTTCTGCTGGAAAACAGACCTTTTGTATCCAATACTGACATACAGTGGGCTTTGTCTCTACCCTGTTTCATTATTCAATTGCTTTGTTGCCTATTGCAATTCTCCACTCCTTATTTGGTGGCTTCTGTCCCTAGGCTTGTGTTTGTCTTGCTCAAGAAGCATTTCTCCTGTTTATGTTTGAATTGGTTGAGTTGTATCTTTGCACAGCTGATGTCATCATCTTGCATTGCTGTGAATGAGGGTTAATTGTCTCTCCTTCGTGTGTGTTTCTCTCTGTTCCTACACACTCCTTTAGAACCCCTGCAATATTTATAATTTAGTAGTCTTCCCAGCATCTACAGGCCCTCAATCTCCCTCCCTCACTCACTCACTGCACTCTGCCACTCTATCGGTGAGTGGCCATTTTTAAATTGATTTTAAACCATTTCAAGATGAATGCCTTGGACGTCATTTAGGGGTTTGCCAGAGGTCGCAACTGCGATCCCTGGTTTCCCCTTGCAAATCCTCACCCAGGCATTGCGACACCTAAAAGATCACTAAAGCGGAGTCAGAAATGAAAATTAAAAAGTGCTCTCATTACATTTCCTTATTGCTCAGCAGTAGCCGCGGCTCTTCCACTATGACGGAGAACCGTCACCAACCCTGCCAGCAGCCTTCAAAATGTGAAAAATAAAATATAATAAAACAGGTTTATTAGCGTTTTATTTTTTTAAGTTCTAGGCCGGGCCAAGCGTTGGAGGCGGGCCGTCACGGGGGCAGTCAACAGGAGGAGTGGTGGGTGCACAGCTATCAGTGAGCTGACCAGGAGGAGTGGTGGGTGCACTGCTATCAGTACGCATGTCATTAGGACTGGCCGTCTCAGGGTGGCCAAACCAACATGCGCACTGAGCTGCCTTCAACCCTGCTGCGTTGACAGGTTAGAGACAGCAAAACACAGGCTCTCCGTCTCGCTGGGAGCACAAATCAAGGGCGCTCAGGTCACCGTGATGCTGCTCTCATGCATGAGAGCAGCAACAGGATTGGCCGCAAGTGAAGATTGGGAGCTTGTACAAATGGGAGGAGCAAAAAAGCGGCGAGGCAGTGGGCAGCAGAGCAGGTAAGTTAGGTTTTTGCCCTAATACTGGCCGCTACTGCTCAACAGCAAACGAGGAGCTTTGCGACAGAAATAAACACAATCCAGCAGTGAAACACGCACTGCACAAAAGCGGAAATGAGCTGCGTTTGTAGCCTGGTAGTGTGCTCCAACAGAAAGTAACAATTGCAGCACAATTAATTAATTGTTGCTAGTTGAGAGGTCCTGGCAAATAAGGAGACTAAAATGTACTTAACAGACTTTTGTCAGATGACAGCAAAATAAGGACAAGTACAAAGGAAGAGTTAATAAAGGACCAGGAAGAGCAGAGATGGTAGAAGAGAGGAAGAGGACATACCACACAGACAGGTGAGAAATAACAGAGACAGGCAACAAAAAAATACTTCAGAGGGAAAGAGAGTGAGAGAACCTACAGGTTGCACTATAAGAAAGACGCAGCTAAGATAGAAAGAAAGAGAGGAAAAGATGGGTGTGTCAAGGGTGACAGAGAACCAGCCTAGAAATAGACAGCATAGAGGGTAAAGAGGTGAAAAAGAGACATTAGAGTGAAGTGGGCGATAGGTGGGAGACAGGCTGACAGAAAAATTTCAAAGAGAGAATAAGTGAGAGTGAGTGAATAAGAATGAGTGAGTGCAAGTGAGTGTATGATAATTTGTGAGTAAGTTCCAGCAACAGCGAATGGGAATGAGTGAGAATGAGAGAGGGAATGTAAGTGAGTATGACAGAGAAGTTGGTGCAATCCAAGGCTGCAGTTAGCTGTGATGTACTGAAGATAATTCTTGGTTTATAGAAGCAACCATGGCAAAATGCTTTCTCTAGCATACCGTATACAGTTCAAAGCATGTCAAAATACTGGCACTAGCATACCAGAGTAATACTTGTCATATGGGGACACCCAGAGAAAAATTCTGTCGCTGGCACCCTGGAGGAACGTTTTGGCATAGGGAACCCATGGCAAAATGCTGGCATTGCCGAATGGCAATTCCTGGCTTTTTTAAGGACAACCATGGCTTTCTGGGGTGAGAGCAACCATGACAATATTTTGACCCTATCACGCACAAGGTCATTTTTTACATAAGTGTCACTCTAGGTATATGAATAGCACTATAGAACAATTTTGGTACTGACATACTGTATGTTGTTTTTGGCCAAAGGGGCACCCGTGACATATGTGGAGAGGGGCATCCATGCCAATATGCCGGCCATGGCATAATGAAGATAATTTTCTACTCTTGGGGGCACATATAGTACATATAGAGTGTCTGATTTCATTGGCCTGGCACACCAAGAAAGGGTTTGAATATTTAATGAGTGCCCTCTCTGAGCATATGCCTTTTTAGCAAATTTATGTCATAATTCTGCTTTAAAATGTACTATTTGACCCTATTATTATTTTTTTAAATTCTAAAAGTCCCTTAGAAGAGGGCAGGATCACTGGCTTCACTCTCTCAGTACAATTTAGGGCTAGTACTACACCCAACCACTTTCAAAGATCACCTGCCATCCCTGCAAGGACAGACGCTAACTGAGTCTCGATGAGTACTGTTTACTTTCTGCAGCTCTCTGTGGGATCGGGGCATTCAATTTAGATTTTGCAAAATGATTTCAGCAGTGCAATACACATTCTTTTTTGATTAACAAGCTGTTGCTTTGTTTATTGTTAATGTATGAAAAAGAGTGTGAATAAAACATTCACACTTGTGCTTTTCCCAAGTGATACTTATGTGCAAATGATCATGAATCATTACAATAATTACAATAATAAATAATAAATAAATAAGAAATAATAATAAGAAGAAATAAGAAATAATGTAAGCTAATATCATAATTCATATTTGTTATAGGGTGTATATCAATTAATGCTCATGAAGTTATTGCTCTTTTAAAATATCTTTGTTTCCTTTCCCTATGACTTATTAATGAATTTAGGGCCAGATGTAGGTAAGTTCATTTTACCGATTCATAAATACCGAATTTTACCGATTCGGTATTTATGAATCGGTAAAATAGAAGGGGGGAGATGTAGGGAAAATCGGTAATTGAATTACCGATTCTGTAGGAATCGGTATTTACCGAATCTGTAAATACCGATTCGGTAATTCCCATTGATTCCTATGGGCATTGAAGCCCATAGGAATCAATGGGCATTACCGGATCGGTATTTACCGATTCAGTAAATGCCGATTTTCGCAAGGGTGCAGGGAGTGTCACTTTGACACCCTCTAGCACCCCGATTTAAGGCATGTGTGACATGTGGCACACAGACATGCCCTAAGGGTATGTCCGTCTGTCACATGCCATAGGTGTGCATGCACACATGTGCATGCACACCTGGAATCGGTATTTTACCACCCAATTGGATTGGGTGGTAAAATACCGATTCGGTAAGGCCTGTGGGACTCAAAAGAGTCCCACCTACATATCAAAATTACCGAATCGGTAAAAATACCGATTCGGTATTTTACCGATTCGGTAAATTTACCGAATCGGTAAAATAGGCCACCTACATCTAGATTAGCCATTTACCGGTCGGTAACGGCCGAATCGGCCGTTACCGGTCGGTAAATGTCTACCTACATCTGACCCTTAATGTTGTGCTATAAAGTAAAGGGATTATTAAATCATGTCTCTTTGTGGTAAAAATAATCTAGGATTCTGGTGCTGTTCAGTGTTCTGTGGTACTATATTCTCTCCACAAGAAAACATATTTTTCATGTAATACAAAGAGAAAGGAGTAGGATTGCACTGTCATATCATATCCGCATCCTAAGGTTCAGGTCGAGGGTCAAAGGTCATAATATTGTCACTTCCTGTGATGTTATTAAGGACAAAACGTGTGTGATGTCACTTCCACTAACCCTGGCATTTTGGTGAATCGATGTCGATTATGAATGCCCATGCATGCTCATGTGTCTTGAAATTATTTTTCTTATCTTTTAATAAAATATATTATTCAAAGATGGCTGCCATGCTTGAGCACACATTAAAGACAGCCCTCTGCAATGATTTTTCTTATAAAATAAGAAACACCATTCTAAGATAGCCATCGTTCATGTGTACACACGTGCAGTGGCCATCTTTCAATGATTTCCTTAAAACAAAAGAACATTATTCCAAGATGACAGCGACCCATGTGTGATTGTATGCAAGCAGCGGTCACAATCAATGGGGAAAAAAGAAGCATTGACTTTCTAAATCGATGTTAAGGGCAAGAATGTTTGACTTTGTCAGTGCTTTTTTAGCACATTGCAACCTCTTGTGAAATCCTTCAATAAAGGGCTGCAAAGATACTTCATGGCCAAGGCTGCAGTAGCCATGGAGTGAGGTATATCATTCTAGGAATCTGCCTTCCCCATATTAGGACCCTTCCCTGGGAAGCGAAGGGCCAGCTGGGAGCTACCCACTGTACAACACTCTTACTGTTTTTCCATATGCCGACATGCTCTTCCCCTTGGTCCTGGTGAAGTTTTTGTTTGGACAGCAACAAGCCAGAATTTGTTTCCACTTGAAAAGTAGTCAAGACACATGTAGAAAAAGCTTGTAAAATAAAAAGTGCATGCACTTACGTGTTTTACACTGTACAGTGTTCTAAATCATTAGGTTTCCCGGATGCAGTTTATGACAATGCATTTCTTTTCAATGCAATCCAAATTGTGCATACAATTAAGTGTCTTATTTACTTTTCTGATCTATGTATTCCAGTGTTTTCTATTCAAGGCATACTTGATTTCATTAGGAAGCAACTGACCCTGATGTTTAATACAATTTGTACTTGAAAAAGACCATCAGCTTTTGTTTTTAAGCCACAGAAGAGTTTGGAAAGTTGTATTTTTCCATTTACCCTTGAACTGTCGTGCTTGCCTCAGCCAGGAGCTTTTCTGCCAGATGCATCCTCCTTCCAGCCCTCCTGAGCCAAGTGGTTTGTTTTATACATTGATGTGAAAATAAACTGTGTGCATGCACAAAGGAAATTGCTTCCCTTTATCCAAATTAAAAGGCTGAAAGTCGATCTCGAACTCAGCTTGGCTTCAGGCATGCAAGTTATAGTATACAAACTAATGTGCGACTACATGCATACTGTCTGGTGTCTTATTATTTACAAAGTCTTGTGATAGGTGAAAAATTATAAAGAATGTCATTTTGTAAAATAAAGATGCGTGGTGAGGGTGGTAGGTGGTTAAAATTATATTTTAAAAATCACTTTACAAATTTGAGTATTGAGCAGTCACATTTTCGCAGGCCATCCTCACCCTGGGACATATTCACAAGGAACAGGCGTAGGGCGGCGTTGCACATCATTTTTCTGGTCTGCCCCTCGCCAATTCGAAAGGACGAGAATGCACTGTATTTACAAGATAAGGTGCATTCCTGTCCTTTCAGTCAGCGCCGGCACACATATTGCAGCCGTGCGCCACCACAGGCACCCTTGCACCATGGTGTAAGGGGGGGTTTCTGTGTTTCTGGCACCATTGTTTTTTTGCTGGAAAGCGCACCTTACTGCACAAAAACATTCAGAAGAGGTATTTTCCTTTTTCTGCGTGTGCCGCAGAATTCAACACATGTGGAAAGAGGAAAAAACGAGGAGAAATTGAAAACAATTTCTCCTTGCTCTGCCTGCTCTAGGGAGAAGCAAGGTTTTGGGACTGCCCCAGGTTTACCTGATGTTGAAAAAGATAAATCACCATATATACAATAACAGGGGTTCACAAAAATAGATCTTATGACACATTGACAACCACTTCTTATATACATAGGCTACACCTGTCAAAAACTATATTAGGCTTTAAATGGCATATTTCACTATGACTACAAAGAAAGTTGGAATGTGTGTTAACTTTTCGGTCCCGGTTGTTAACAAATCAGTAAGACTATCCTCAAGACTGGAGATATTTTAAGATGATAAGGGACCCCTTATGAGAAAGGTGATTTAAGTATTATTTGGGTCTCTCATTGGGCTCTTTTATTTTACAGATTTAACAGCAAGTAACCATGAGGTGAAAGAATCACTGCACTCGTATCAAGCAACTTTGTCTTGCTCTGGATTGAAAAAACACCGCCCGTGTGTTATAGCGCTCAACGTGAGTTATCCTCTGCCATCCTTTGTGCCTCTGCCTGTTTGTGTATTTATCGTCTGGTTTTCCAGTGACAGGAGCTGGGTGTGTACATCCACACTAGACATTCACAAGGAGGTGTTGAAGTGTGTCCTGCCTTTCCTGGATTACTCTTAGCCAGGCTGAAGAGACCTTTCTGCAGTTAGAGTGATGGATGGAGTTTTCACTAACACCTCTCTGCAACGCAGCTCTGTGGCGGTTACTGGAGGTACTTGGTGGGCTAGTTGGACAACAGGGACCCTCAGGATTCAAGGGGACTTTATCCCCCAACTTAAAATGTGCCACGGGGCGCGTTTGCACAGTGGTGAAGGAAGGGGCGGGGCTTAAGGTGACATGGGTGCAAACACACCATGTGGCACGTTTTAAGTTGGGGAATTAATTACCCGTCAATCCTGGGGTCCAACTAGCCCACCACGCACCTCCAGTAAGCGCCACTGAGCTGCATTGCAGAGAGGTGTAAAAAGGGCCACGGCCTCTGAACACTTCTCTGCAATGTATCTCCCTGGCATACTGCAGGTACCTGGTGGGCTAGTTGACTCCCAGGGACCCTCAGTATTGAAGAGGAATTAATTCCCCAACTTAAAACACGCCAAAGGGCATGTTTGCACACATATCACCTCAGGCTCCGCCCCCTCCCTTCACCACTGTGCAAACACTCCCCCTGGCGCATTGTAAATTGGGGAATTAAATCCCCTTGTATACTGAGGGTCTCTGGGGGCCAACTAGTCCACCAGGTACCTCCAGTATGCGCCAGGTAGCTGGGTGCAGAGAGGTGTTCAGAGGCCACACCCCGTTTTATACCTTTCTGCAATGCAGCTCTGTGGCACTTGTAACAAGACCTCTTTCTGCTTCTCTGTTGGTTCTTTCTGCACATGTCTTGCTTCTTCCTGCACTTTTCTTCGTCTTTGAGGACTTCTGTTGCTTCTTTCTGTGTGCTTTTTCTTCTTTCTTCACATGTCCTAGCTCTGTAGGCATGGTTAGAAACTAGCATTTAAAAAACCTTAGAAATTCACTTAAAAAACCATAGGTTTCAGGCACGTTATAGTGAGGAATTTTTGGAACTCACTGAAAAAAACGTATGTTTCAGGCACTTTATAGTTAGATATTAGCATTTTAAAAAACTTTGAAATTCACTTAAAAAACATAGGTTTCAGGCACGTTATAGTTAGAAATTAGCATTTAAAAAACCTTAGAAATTCACCGAAAAAAACAAAGGTTTCAGGGGCGTTTTAGTTAGTTGGACATTTCACTCCTACAAAACGATATGAATTCCCCAGTTATAGTTAGTTCAGCTAGCTATAACTTGCGCACCTGCAATGCACTGCTGATGTCACATATTACATCACTCATGACATGGTCAGTGACATCACCCATGACATCACTGATGACATCTCAAATGACATCACTGATGACTTCACGGGTGACATCATCCTTGTGATAGAGTGGCAGACCTCCTCTCACCCTAATATAACATTTGATACACACGCTCAAAAATAGAAACTAAAATTTTCAAAACAATGGACATACCACTACCAGTTACAACACACCTATTCTGTAATTCCAATATCTACACACACGTCCACTCATTCACCAACAGTCCTATACAGTCACTCATACATGTACTCACTCATCATATGTACTCATACACCTATACATCCTGTTACACACCGCCACTCATCGATAGAGTTACTCACACACATAGTCGCACATGCAAACAAAGTATCAAACATCCATTTACTTGTATATACAGTTATATACACACTACCACACTTACTTCTACAGAAACTTACACATACTTACTCTCTTAAAAAATTACTTATAGAAACACATACTTATTTATACAGGAACTCTTCCAATCTCTCACTCTCACATATACTCACTTATATACACCGATACTCACATATACTAGCTTAAAACATATGTAGTTACTCAGAAAGACATTATTGAGACAATCATTCACTCACTAACACACCCATACACACACTCATCCTCCCACACAGTCCTGCACACATGCTGTCTTCAACACCTACAAACAGTGAGTCACTCATTCATGCATTTATGCACTAAGTAATAGCCACAAACGAACCATATAGACACTCAGACACTCATACTGATACTCAAAAAACCAACTAATAACCAATATAGACACTCATGTAGCTACTCGCCAACCCATGCAGCCACTTTTACACAAAGTGAGAGACTGATACAGATATTTACATATTTAAACATCACTCACTAACCTATGTATTCACTAAGATACACTTAATCAGTCAGTTACACAATCAATTTTACCCCAAAAATCCATTTAGACACTTATATAACCATTTATTCTTCCATCGACCTTGAGATATATATATATAAAACATAGTTAATTTTCAGAAAAACACACATTCACTGGATGATGTCATCAGTGGATCACTGAAATAATATCGACGGACACAATATCGACTTGCCAGAATATCGTGGACAAAATATCGACAGTCAAAATATCGAGTTTGTATCTACAAACAGGTAAGTACAAAAATATCGAGTACAAAATATCGTTAACAATAATATAGATGTAAAAAATATCGACTTTATTAAAAACAGTGTTAAATTAAATTAATATTAAATTTAAATTACTAAAATATACTTAAAACTACTTAAATTAAATTATAATAATTAAATAATAAATGAAAATAATAAAAATAATTTTTTACAATCTTATTAGTTGACCCTGAACCCTAAAAATACCCCTTTACCCAAAAACCCCAAACTGACCCTGAACCCTAAAAATAACCCTTTACCCAAAAACCCAAAACTGACCCTGAACCCTAAAAATGCCCCTTTACCCAAAAACTGAAAACTGACCCTGAACCCTAAAAATACCCCTTTACCCAAGAACTGAAAACTGACCCTGAACCCTAAAAATACCCCTTTACCCATGAACTGAAAACTGACCCTGAACCCTAAAAATACCCCTTTACCCATGAACTGAAAACTGACCCTGAACCCTAAAAATACCCCTTTACCCATGAACTGAAAACTGACCCTGAACCCTAAAAATACCCCTTTACCCATGAACTGAAAACTGACCCTGAACCCTAAAAATACCCCTTTACCCATGAACTAAAAACTGACCCTGAACCCTAAAAATACCCCTTTACCCAAAAACTGAAAACTGACCCTGAACCCCAAAAATACCCCTTTACCCTAAAACTGAAAACTGACCCTGAACCCCAAAAATACCCCTTTACCCTAAAACTGAAAACTGACCCTGAACCCCAAAAATACCCCTTTACCCTAAAACTGAAAACTGACCCTGAACCCTAAAAATGCTCCTTTACCCAAAATGTATCAATATTATTTAATTACCAATTAATTATTAATTAACAATAACAATAAAGTAAATATATTAGAACATTAGCTGTAATTATTTTAATAATTAATATTATTTTTTTCAAATTAATTATTTAAAAAAAACACAAAATTAAATATATTAAAAATTTACTCTAATTAATGTAATTAACGAATTACAAATAATTAATTAACAATTAATTACTAATACAAAATATGTTCAAAATTATATTAATTAATTAACTAATTAATATTAATTAATTATCAATTAATTATTAATTAAAAATATTAACAAACATATATTAATTAATTAATTATTATTAAATTACTTCCCACCCTATTCCCCTATAAACCCACAACCCGCTACAGAATTACATTACGCAATTATTATAAAAACAAAATTCATTTAATAAAATATTTTATAACATTAATACACACTATTCACACATATTATTACATAAAAATACACTATAAAATATTATATATTATTAAAAATTCGATATTTTTGCTATCTATATTTTATACAGTCGATATTACTTCACTTACCTGAAAAACGATATTTTTGTAGTCGATATTATGTCCAGTCGATATTATGTCCAGTCTATATTTAAAACTCGATATTATGTCCAGTCGATATTTTGGAGTCGATATTTTGTCTGTACACCGTCATCAGTGATGTCATTTGAGATGTCATGAGTGATGTCATGAGTGATGTCACTGACCATGTCATGAGTGATGTAATATGTGACGTCATCCGCAGCGCATTGCAGGCGCATGAGTTATAGTTAGCTGAACTAACTATAACGGGGATATTTCTTTGCTTTTGTATGAGTGAAATATCCAACTAACTATAACGCCCCTGAAACCTAAGTTTTCAGGGATATATATATATATATATATTATATATTACCTACTGGCGTCCGCATGTAGGTAGTTATAGTTAGGACCTATTTTCCATAGGAAATCTGCCACATTCTATTTGGAATAACTTTGGCGCCGGTTGACGAATCTTCGCAAAATTTTCAAAACTTATGGCCAGCTCCGGTTCGCTCATATCCTGAAAGTCTCGGGGTGATTCGTCCAGCGGGGGCAGAGAAAAAAGGGGGTCCCAAAACGTGTTTTCCCCAGGCCATTTTCCATAGGAACCGTTCATCGGGGCTACAGCCCGAACTGCTGGACGGAATTACACCAAATTTGGCAAAGAGGTAGTCCTCAGTTCAGACTCATGCCTTTTGCTTAAATGGTGTAAATCCGTTAAGTAGTTCCTGAGAAAATTACAATTGAAAGCATATATATATATCGATGGCCACAGTGGATCCGCTCATTCTGAGCGCACCCTAAGCGCACAGTCCCGATCACGTGCTGAAAGCTAATTGGCTGACAAGTGGTTGTCAACATTTGAAACCAGGAAGTTTTGGCAGCCATTTTGTGCCTCTGTAGAAGAGATGCTGAAATAGTCAGTGGAACAAGTGTGCAAAACATATAAAGGGGGCAGGGTAGAAATACCCTGACCCTCTAAACCTGCTTAGGAGGTCCCACAAAGACCCCCAGGGTCCCAAAAAATGTTTTGTTTCTTTTAAGAAACGAGAAAGTGCGCGCAAGGTGCGCTAATCCTGCCGTAAAAAAATAAAAATAAAATGGAGCTTCTTTAATCATTAGCCCCCGGGGGGCCAAATCCCAGGGGCAAAATTATTACATTTTATGGGAGCCCAGAGGGGACCCCTGCCCCGGGGATCGCCACCCCAGGGCTATAAAATAAATTGTTGGGTGGGGCTCGAAGGGCCCTCCCAGTAAGATTTGTGGGTGGGTGGGCCTCAAAGGCCCTCCCAAACCCCGGGTACCACCGCCCCGGGGCTTTATGTATTGTGGTTCTAAGAGAAGCAGTGGGGAAATGTGGAACAAGCAGTAACCTAAATTCCAGTATTATTCGACGGATCCAAGATGGCAAGTCGTCACCAACTGGATCAACTGATCTAAGATGGATTGCTAGAACAATAAACAACAACATAAATTGACAAACTGGCTCATACGTAAGAGCGAGTAAGCATAATCAATTGCGCATATGTTCAGGGATTGTTAATGGTCTAGCCATCAAAATATCTGATTTCGATTTTTTAAGTTATATAAGATTCTTTGATATTGTGGCATTACAAGAAACATGGCAAGTAGACCCTCCACACCTTCAGGGATTCTTGTGCTTCTTTACTGGTGCAATAAGGATGGCAAAATACGGTCATCCCCAAGGCGGTCTCGTAACCTACGTTGCAGCTACAAGTGCACTCACGGTCAAAGAAGTTGGACCAACTTCTTCAGTGTCAATGGCAGTAAACCTTCTCTTTTCAAAACTAAATCCAGGCAATGGGGAAACTAATCTTACTTTGGTTAATGCCTATATCCACTCAAAAAAGAAAACAAAGGTAGCTAAAGAATTATGCAGCTTCCTGGAGGAATGCATAAGGGAAAGGCCGTCAACAAACCTCATGCTTACCGTAGACTTTAACCTTTACCTTATGGGAAACTCTTCAGATGATGAGATTCTAACCCAAAACTCAGCTTGGGATATTCCATTGCAAGGGAAGCCGCTAGTATCCAAACAAACCAAATTAGGTTGACAGATATTAGAAGACCTTGAACTCTTCAACATCAGAGCATTAAATCGTAGGTTATCAGGAGATAACCCTCCAGGCACCACAGTTTCCTTTACAAGAGCCAATACCATACTGGATTATACTTTTATTTCATTACCCTTGTTTCAATATATGACCTCATTTCTGTTAGGTGAAAAAGCGGACAGCGACCACTGTCCCCAAGAAATAGTCCTCAAAAATGTCAAGCCCAAATTTGAAATACCCTCGGCCACGAAAGAATCTGTTTATAGCATTAACTATAAAAAAATTAAGTACTCAGCAGCAACAGATGAAACAGTGCTAGATCCAGATCAAGTGAAATTGAGAAATGGGAACAATTCACAACAACTTTGTCCACTTACACTACAAGATATAAGCCACAAGTTCAATTGGGCCACAGCAGTATGGAACGGTTTACGCAAGAGTATCAAGAGAAGATTAGGTGCACAAAAAAATAAATTTATCATATGATGAGACAACTTCAGCAGAACCCAATGGATATAGGGAAATACGGTTTCTTACGGAAAATAAAGGCAACGGTGAAAAATTTAAAATGGGAAGCCAATAGATCTGTGGAAAACAATATGTGGGCAAAACTACACGCGGACACCAAAAGGAGTGATGGGGCAAGATTTTAGAAAACCATGAATCAGTTCACAAGACCTATGCACGATGGAGTCTCTTCTAATATTACAGAAGAAGCATGGGCAAGCCAATTTGGGACACATTTGAACCAGGATATGGATTATAATTTGGTGATGGAGACTGATAGTGTGATAAAAAATCTCACCAAATATAAAGCACAGTCATTCCAAAAGAGCATCGGCATTCTTGAAGGTCAGAATCAAATTATAAATGACGGACTGACAAATATACAAAGCATTATTAAGCGCCAAATTAAAAAAGCAAGAAGAGAGGGGGCCCCAGGTCCGAATGGAATTCCGCCCATTCTTTATAAACAAGATGAGAATGGATGGGCAGTAGCGCTTGAACACCTATTCTTGGAAATAAGATATTCCAACAGTTTCTGGAAGGGCTCAATCATCTCTCCAATTTTTAAGACAGGGGATAAGTCTCTCCCACAAATTTATCGTTTGGTGGCCCTAATGGATAACAAGGAAAAGTATTTTGCAGGTACACTATTGGAGGAATTTGCAGGTATGGGCAGCGAGGGATACGTTCATGAAAACAAGCAGTTCTCACCTGCTTTGCACCTCAGGATCCACAGTTGAACTGTAGTTTTGTGAAGTTTATGAAGGCGGTGGAAAAGAAAATGCCAACATTTGAATTTCAAATGCTTTACATTATAATACAAAACTTCCTATTTCCAAGGTCATCCAAAAAGATGCATCTTTATTATTTTAAAATGAAATGAGAAATTGTGATTATGATCTGCAGGTTTTATTTTTAAATTCTGATGTTTATACTGCAATGGTTTTAATTAACTATGCAAATAAAGTACTTACTTACTTATGTATTGTGGGAAAAGGGCCGCGTGGCCCCCCTCCTGGAGCCCTCAAGGGCCCTGGGGACCACCACCCCCCAGGGCGGGCTCCTGCAGTGTCCTGGGGTGCACACCCCGGGACACTGCTGTTTGCTATGGGATCGTGGGAGTCTTGCGGCTCCCGCCCTCCCATAGAAAACTTGGTTTGGATTTTGAAAGAGAGAGGAGGGAAACCTGCTCTCTCTTTCAAAATCCAAACCATATTGCTTTCCCACATGGGGAGCTGCATGTTAGCAGCTCCCCATGTGGAAAAGCAATGCCGGCTACGCAAGGACGCGGGAAGCCGGCTTGGACCATGGGGGCATTGGGGCTCCCCCCATGGTTCCCAACGTTTTATACAAGCCCCGGGGGATGGGGTCCCCGGGGATAATAGAAAGTAGTGATTGGGGCTATTTTTTTATGGCAAAATTAGGAGTTGCGCACCCAGCACAGCGCTCAGTGCGGTCCCCTGGTGTGCACTCGTTGGATGCACGATTACTAACGTGTAGGGTGCTCGACTCCAGCGCGTTTAGAGCATGACTTCTACGCATTGGGTGCACGACTCTGATGCTGGGTGCGCGACCCCAAGCAAAAATAATATTTTTGAGATATACATCAAGCTTATGTGTTTAGATCTTGGGAGGCTCTAAAAAGATCCCTTGTGTTTATTGAGAGATTTTTGTACCTACAAGTAAGTACCTATGCAGAGTCTAAAGTTGATGAGGAAAACTTTGTTACCCTCATCTGTGAAATGTACACTATCTCTCCTATAGATGCCATCCATATAGAAACGCAGATTGTTGTGGTAAATGGACCCCATTCTATAATCTCGAGAGAAAAGCAGAAACAGCTTTATTGACATGTTTCCTAGCTTTCTCAATCTGTGGACAAAATTGATTGGACCAGTTCCATTTCTGCCTTCGGCATATGTTAGAATAGACAAAGGCATGTTGGGGAAAAGTGAAATCAGTTCTCCAAAGGTGTCCTTCATAAGCCTTTCCAGACCTACCCCAGTCAAAGTGCCTAGGTCATTGCCACCACAGTGCACAATTATGAGGTCAGGGTGTTGGAGATGTAAAAAGGATTTAACCATTGGCATCAATTGGTCCCTCTCTGTCCAATCCATTTAATGTCTACATTTGGCAAAGCTAGGTCTTTGTCCATTCCTCTATATTCTGCATACCTTTGGCTCCAGAAAATATAGCTGTTTCCCACAATGCACACTCTAAGCATCTTGAAAGGAGGTCTGGATGCACTCAGATGGTCTCTGTAAATGAAATGGCAGTTTGAAAACTAAGATTTTTCTAAAATGGTAGATAAGATGCAGTTTTGAAAAAAGAAGAGAAAGGATTGGTTGTTTGAGAACATTCTAGACTGAAAGTTAGGGTGCATGTTTCTGTTTTTTAAAAGCATGTTTCTTATTGGTTAACAAAAACTGTTTGAAAGGAACATAGGATAAGCTGATATATTGAGAAGTCAAGCACACTTGCTGTTTTGATTAGCAACATTTTGTGCTCAACTTGTGACCTGTGTGCAGAGTTGAGTGTTCCATGAACTGTTACTATGGTAAGAGGCAGAAGGCAGTTTGGGGGTAGGGTTGAAACGTATGTCAATTGGAAAGGGTTGAAATGTGTAACCAATAGAAATGTGTGTTTGCTTTGGAATTAATGTGGGAAGCAATGTGATTTGATTTGATATATATATATATTTTTTTTGTCCTCATTCTGCAATTTTATGTGCAAGGAGTTGTCAGGTGTCTACCTCTATAACTTCTTAGCCTGCACTGCCCCTTGGAGCGGATCTGTGTGGGGAGTTTCCCAATGACGGTTGTTACAGTAGGAGACCCCTTGGTTCCTTTACCATATTCAATAGTTCAGAATGTTCTTGTTGGGGGGGAGCTAGCCATCCTGGCTACTCGATAGGTATGTTACCCATCAACAACTATTGCCATTGCATAATCATTAAGCTTTGTTTTCGATTATGTCTCCGGTGTTAATTTGGTACGTTTCCCATATTTCCCAGAAGCTGTATTTTTTACTAGGTTTCCCTTTCCTATCAAGTTTATTTGTTCTTAGAATCGAGTTCAGCCACTCCCCGTGAGTTGGTGCCATCGGGCCTACCCACTTTATGCATATTTCCCTTCTTGCCAATAAAATCAATACGAAAATTAAGTTCTCCTGTTTTTTTGTTAGCTTACCCATATTGTTTGTTCTATCAATCCCAAAAAGAACAAGATTTATTCTTACATCAAGTTGTTTTCCTAGTACCGTACTTAAGGTCTTACCAACTTCTTGCCAGAAATTGTCAAGGCGAGGGTACTGCCGAAACATGTGTAAATTGTTTGCCTTCTCTAGTCCGCCTTTAGGGCAGTTCTTTATTTCGGCCCCTTTGAACTTGGATCATCTTTTTGGGGTCCAGTAGGCCCTGTGTACTGTGAATTGATTGTTTCTTTTTAAGGCGGCTGATTTTAGAGTCGACCAGCATTTCTCCATTGATATTTGCCATGTATTTTCTATGTCTATTGTTGGCAAGTCTTTCCCCCAAATCATTTCTGGGATCCGAAAATCTTCTTCTCCTGCTGTTATTAGGGCCCAGTACCATCGAGATATTTATTTATTTATGGGTGAATCCCTTGTCATTTCCCTCTCAATATCATTGTTTCCCTTATTCTTTTCTTTGAGCGATTTTACCCAGCTAGTAAGTGGATAATATTTGAATTTAGATATGGAGGCATTAGTGGCTGTGGTTAGTTCATCCCAGGTAATTATATTGGTTCCTGACATTAATTGACCCCAGGGTTTAATACCTGCTGTTTTTAGCGGGGTGGCCATACAATCTTTGAGACAGTCTGGAGATCCCGGGGAGTCCCATATGGGAGCCAAAGAACTGTAGTATGCTAGGTTTAGAGTGTTCCTTATTTGGTACCATACTTTTGCGGCAGCCTTAAGAATCTTCAGTTTTATCTTTTTATAGAATTTCGGGTGGCCGAATTTGTAGAGGAAATGATCTGTTCTTTCTGTCATTGTTTGCAAGAAGTCTGGGTATTTTTGACAGCTTCTCAGAAGTGGTCTCATGTTTTTAAACTGGAAAGCTCTGTAGTATTCTAATAGGTCTTCCTTTTGATGACCAGATGAAACTTGTTATTTCTCCCTGAAGTTTCTTTAGGGATTCCCTTTTGAATTCCAGAGGTATAGTATTAAAAAGGTAGGTGAATTTAGGCAAGATGGACATTTTTATTATATTGGATTTTCCTAAGAAACTTAGTGGCAGACCCCCCATACTTTTAGTAAATGTCTGGTATCGCTAGCAATCCTGTTAAGATTTATCTGGGGGACTCTTTCCAGATCTTGAACTAAGTTGATCCCCAAATATTTTATCTTCTCTTTGATGAAAGGGTTGTTGAATTGCGTGTTCCAGCTCATAACCTCCGTTTTTGCTTGGTTAATCTGGTATCCTGACACTTTTCCAAAGTTGGTTAAGGTATCTTGTATTGGTCCAATAGACTTTTGGAAATTATTTGTAAATACCATCAAGTCATCTGCATAAAGTGCGACTTTTTGATCCATCCTCGGTAATTGAAGGCGATATTGTATCGTGGTTTCTGAGGTTGTTTGCTAGGGGTTCGATATAAAGGTTGAAAAGTAGCGGTGATAGAGGACAACCTTGACGAGTTCCTGTTTTGATCGCTATGTTTTCGGTGAGGTTACCATTGACTAAGATCTTGGCTCTTGGTTTTTTGTATATTTCTTCCACCATGTGTAAAAGGGACTCGCCAAGATTATTTTTGTTGATGACTCTGCTCAAGAAGGCCCAGTTGAATCTGTCAAACGCTTTGGCAGCATCGAACGTGATTATCGTTAATGGTATTTTTTCACTGGTGGCTATATCTATCGCCCCAAAAAGTTTGTGTGTTAGGTCTTGTATTTGTCTGCCTTTCACAAAGCCCTTCTGGTCTATATGGATCAGGTTTGCCATTGCTCTCCCTAGTCTTTTTGCCATAATCTTTGTGAAAATGGGGGGGGGGAGAAAAATATTTATAGAGGTGGGAAAAGGTGAGTTTTGATTGCTTTGCGAAAAGTGGACAGGTTGTCGAGGCAACGGATGTAGAGGGGAAGGGAGTTCCAAAGTTTTGCTCCCAATAGTCTGAAGGAGCGACCCCCTATGCGGCAGAACTTCGTGCGGGGAACCACTACTAAGTGCTGCCCCGTAGAACGCAGGTTGCGTTGGGGGGTGTAAGGTGTTAAAAGCGAGCGGAGGAGTTCGGGGCCATCCGTTTTCAGGATCTGGAAAGCAGTGGTCAGGGCCTTAAATTGGATGCGGGCTTCCACAGGAAGCCAGTGAAGTCTGTGTATGGTGGCTCTAGCAGAACACCTTCTGGGGAGGCCTACTATTGCTCTGGCCGCAGCGTTCTGTATTCGCTGGAACCTAGATGTCTCTGCTTTATTAGCGCCCAGAAGTAGGACGCTAGCATAGTCTAATCTGGCCAGGATGGTGGATTGGACAATGAGCTGCCGTGTTTTGTGGTCAAAGAAGCCTAAAATGGGATTAAGGCTTCTCAGCAACCCGATGCAGGTAGCCGCTACTTTTTTAGTATGAGTCTGGTAGTTCAGTGCGGAATCGAGCCATACACCCAAGTTTTTAACTAAAGATTTGGGAGGGGGGGTAGGGCCCAACAAGGGGGGCCACCAGTGGTCGTTCCAGCAACTGTGGTTCTTGCCTAGAAGTAGCACCTCAGTTTTTCCTGCATTCAGTTGTAGGCAGTTTGCAGTCATCCAGTTGGCGACTGCGGCCAGTCCATCCCTAAATCTTGTGGCGGAGGTGGAGGGCACCTCAGTCAGGGTGATTGCCAGCTGTGTGTCGTCGGCGTACGACACCAGCGTGAGACCCCATTCTTTGGCCACTGCCGCAAGGGGCTGCATGTACAGATTAAAAAGGGATGGACTAAGGGAAGAGCCCTGCGGGACTCCCTGGCCGATAGCTTGGGGTTGAGAGATAAATGGGGGGGCTGACACACGGAAGGACCTGTTCGTAAGGAACGATCGGAACCACTCAAGCGCCAGTTCCTGGATTCCAATACTTTCCAAACGACTTAGAAGGATATTATGGGAAACCGTGTCAAAGGCTGCGCTGAGATCAAGCAGTATCAGCGCAGCACTCTGACCGGAGTCCATAATCTTCCGGAGGTGTTCCGTGGTGGAAAGAAGGGCAGACTCCGTACTGTGCCCAGGCCTAAACCCGTGTTGGGAGGGGTCCAAGATGTTATTTTCTGCCAGGTGGTCCATGAGTACTGTATTAGCGTGGGTCTCTGCCAGTTTGGATACCCAGGGGAGCAGTGAGACGGGCCTGTAGTTCTCCGGTTTAGTGGGGTCTAGGGTGGGTTTCTTGATAATAGGATTGACCCAGGCCTGTTTCCAACAAGTGGGTACTGTAGCCGATGAAAAGGAAAGGTTGAGGAGCGTCCCAGAGAGGGGAGAAAAAAATCTAAGGCTCCTAAAAAATGGGCTGGTCTCATGGGATCTGAGGGGGCACCGGATTTCACCTTTCTGCAATATTTAGCTACGTCCTCGTGAGAGATAGCTGGCAGATGGGTGAGCCTGGGCCCCTTGAAGGGGCAATTAGGAGGGCTGGTATAGTCAGAGGGGTTTTGTGAGAAGGAATTGTAAATTTTCCTCACCTTATCAGTAAAGAAAGTGGCGAGATCTTCGCACTGTTGGGTGGAGGAAATAAACGAGGCGTGGTTGCCACCGTTCTGTAGTTTCTGAACTAATTTAAAGATTGTTTTTGTGGGGTTGGAGCTGGAATCGATTTCCTTGACATAGAAGGATGCGCGGGCAACGCGTATAGCTTTGTGATACATTTTGAGTGAGGTCAAATAAGAGTTTTTGTCCTCGTCCCTGTAGTCTTTCCTCCAGTGACGTTCCGCTATTTTGCATTTTTTTCTCAATGTTTTTAAGTTCTCGTCATACCATGGATTAGATGGGGTAATGCGTCCTCTAGTCCATTTGGCCGGTATGAGGGTATCAAGTCCTTTGGTAATCCACTCTTGGAAAGCGGCATACGACGCGTTAACGTCGTTTGTGATTTCAAAGTTAGGTTCTCCTAAACTGGCCGGAAAGTCCATATTCTGGAGTTTGTGCCAGGGCTGTTTGAGGCAAGAAGTGGGCGCCGCCCTGTGGGGTTGGGTAGCTACCGAAGTTGCGACTGTGACGAGGAAGTGGTCTGTCCAACCCAGGGGTTTAGGAGGATCCGCTCTGGCTCCCGGGATATTGGTGAAAACCGGGTCAAGTAGATGACCGGCATAGTGGGTAGAGGATTGTATAAGGGGGGTTAGCTGCAAGGCTGTTAGGTCAGCTAGGAGGTTACTGATGGTTGGATCAGAAATGGCATCAAAATGAAGGTTTAAATCCCCTAAGATCGTGAAGTTAGCGGAGCTAGCGACCAACGCATGAGCTGTCTCTAGGAGCTCCTCTATGAATTTAGAGGTAGGCCCCGGGGGTCTATAGATAAAAAGGCCAGATAGGGAAAAGTGAGGGCTAATGGTGATTTTGAAACGAGCGCATTCACATCCCGTAATGTTTTCCTTTAAGAAGGAGCAAGAGTAAGATGTTCTATAGATGGCGGCAATACCGCCTCCCCTAGAGTCTCTATTAATGGAGGTCATAGAGAACCCATCCGGTAACGTCAGATTAGGAATGCTGGTCAGTTCGTCCTTGAGCCAGGTTTCACACAAGAACATAATGTCTGGGTTCTCGTCTACCAGTAGAGTTTTTACCTCCGCATGGTGTTTAACCAGGGACCTGACATTGAGCTGGGAAATAGTGAGCGAGGTATGGTTCCTTCTGGTGGCTTTGTGTCGGGTTAGTTGTGGTTCAGGTATGCATAGGTTACAGGAGTTGCACTGAAGAGCAGTCTGTCCAATGCAGCCCTCTAGCTTGTCACAGCGTTGGCCTGGGTTGAGTGAAAGGAGTAGATCTTTGTCATAGTAATGAGCCGTCCGAATTTTTTGAGCAGGGGGACTGGCGAGAGGCGATGACTTGGCGAGGATGGGCGAAGACGGGCTTGCCTTAGGCGCGCCTTCGGCGCGCCCGCTGCGCGTACGGTGGATGCACATTATTTGAGGAGGAGAAAGAGGGCGGGGGGCGTGGCCTCGGAGTGGGCGTGGCCTCGCGCCTCGCCGGCAATGGCGATCTTGTTTGTATCCTAGCTCGAGTCTACAACCAGCGTTAGATCCGCTGTGCGGTGAGTTTTAGGGGTTCAGACACTGAGTTCCAAAGGTGCCAGGAGACAGTGCAATGCTAAAATACAGAGATTATTTGTGACATATAATTTTAAAAACAAGGATCATAAGGCTCCAGGCTTCCGCCTCAGGAGGGAACGAGGATCCAAAGTAAAACACTCGCAGTCAGTGTTTATATACTCGGTGAGGGTGGGGGGCGTGGCCTCGGAGTGGGCGTGGCCTCGCGCCTCGCCGGCAATGGCGATCTTGTTTGTATCCTAGCTCAAGTCCACAACCAGCGTTAGATCCGCTGTGCTTGAGTTTTAGGGGTTCAGACACTGAGTTCCAAAGGTGCCAGGAGACAGTGCAATGCTAAAATACAGAGATTATTTGTGACATATAATTTTAAAAACAAGGATCGTAAGGCTCCCGATCCATAGGGACTCTTTCAGTACCATCTAGAATACATTCTCTAAAGTAAAACTCATCCAATTATGAATTAACCCAGTGTCTCTCCTTATAGTATTATAATCATTAACTCAGTATGCATATACTCATACCGTGAGGCAGGATTTAGGGCACAGAGTGCTTCAAACTCCTATGCATGCACTATGCATGTAGTGGTCTAACCAGCTTCACACTTTTGTTTCTGGCCTACAATTCCCCTGTCAGTATCCACACACTCCAGCAAACACCCAGTGACTGCTCTTGCAATCCCATAGTGACTCTTTCAGTACAATCTAGTAATCCATTGTCAAAAGTAAAACTCATCCAATTATGAATTCACCCAGTGTCTCTCCTTATAGTACTGGTATCATTCAGTTAGTATGGATGTACTCATGGAGTGAGCCAGGCTTTAGGGCACAGCGTTCTTCAAACTCCTATGTACTATGCATGTAGTGGTATAATCTTCTTCACATTTGTGTTTCCGGCCTACAATTCCCCAGTTAGTATACATACCCTCCAGCAAACATCCTGTGACTGCTTTTCCAATTCCATAGTGACTCTTTCAGTACCATGTACTTGTCCATTTACAAAAGTAAAACTCAACCAAATATACATTCGCCCAGTGTAAGTGTGAGCTGATTTTCAGTAAACCCGCAATCCGCGAACTCCCGCAAATTAACCGCAAATCCGCAAATCCGCAAATCCGCGAGTGGCGGATCCGGGGGGCAAAAGTTCAAGCCTTCAAGCTTGAAGTTGTTGTAACTATTTTAGGATGGCGCCTAAGCACCTGCTCGAGCACCTGCTTAATTTTATCTATTAGTGCTTCCTGATGAAGCTAATTTAGTAACTATTTTAGGATGGCGCTGGCAGCTTGCCGGCGCCATCCTAAAATAGTTACAGGATGATGGACAGCTCACTCAAGGGACCCCTGCGCACATCGGTGCGATTGCATAGTAACACACACATGGCCGCTGGAACTAGTTGAAGCTCAAATTCAGTGACTCATTCATCAGCCCAAAAACAATCGTGAGCGTCGTCGAGGCTGGGCAGGTGTGCCTTCTTCCCAAATCCACCGTCGAAAATCAGCTGTGATGCTGGATAGAGGCCTTTGTATCCTTGACTTTCACGAGCGCAATCCTCGTGCTGTTCCTGTGACCAGGAGCTTCTTTCTCTTCATCTGCTGCTCTGATTGGTCTCTGACCATTTATACACACAAGAGGCACTTGAACTCGCACAGAAGACCCCCCCATTTAAAAAATCTGCGAATCCGCAAATTTGCGGATTTTGCATATCCGCGAATCCGCAAATCCGCAAATTCACAGATCGTGAATCCGCGAAATCCGCCCATGCTTAACCCAGTGTCTCTCCTTGTATTACTCTGTTTCCACACAAGAGTCATAGAACAACACACATCTCCAGATTAATCAGATATCATAAATCTGGACATGTGTGTAAATGCTGCACCATCCTCCAGTTGCTGTAGCAAGGCACAACAAGGAGAATTGTTTTCATTTCTCCGCATTTTTTCTCTTTCAATATATGCTACAATGCACAGCATACATTAAAGGAGAACAATTCCTTCACTGATTGTTTTTGTGTAGGAAGGTGTGTCTTTCTGCACAATAACAAACTCTAGACAACACAGATATCCTTGCACCATGGTGCAAGAGTGCCTGTGTCACCACATGGCTGCAGTTTAACTAGCAGTGCAGAGGGAAGCATAGACTTGCAACATATTTATGTACATATGTTGCATCCCTGTGCTCCGGAAGTACTACAGCACGCTGTAGGTAAAGAGCTTACAGTGTCACCTATACATGCAACATACACCACAAATGCATTCTTTCAGTCAATTATGCACTACACATACATTCATCTAAACTTTCACACGCCATCATACAAATATAGCTCTTTTTTTAACCAGAGAAGTTAGTTTCGAATAATATTTTTTTTGTGTTTTTGTAGTTTTATATATGTTTTTGATTTTTTGAATGATTTATTGATTTTTTGGGATTTTTTTTAAAGAAAAAACAGACAACTGGAAAAACAAAACAACGAACTTTAGGGAAAAAAATAAATCTAGCATCAATAATTATCGGTTGCCCTGGAAACCAAGTTGACAGACTGCTCATCATAGCAGAGCAATCTATTGCACTTAGCACAGTGTATTTTGGCGTTTCCAAGTTGGGGACGTATCTCCAGTAGTGCATTTGAAGGAGATGCCCCAGAAATGCTAGGTACTACTGCTGTTGGTGGTGGATTCTCCCGCAGTCTTCTGCACTCCTCACGTGCCAGGTAAACAGGATGAAGTGAACTTAAGATGCTTGAGCATACTTGTGGTCCCACAAGAGTATTTTTTATTTGGGTCTCCACGTGATAACACAACTTTACAAATTTTGCACGTAACTTTTGTTACGTTTACTTTTTCTGTCCTTCTGGAAAGGTGAAAATTTTCCAGACAATAGAAGTATATTTTGGAGTGCGTGGAGGTTCTTCTACAAATCATTCTGAGTTTGAGTGTTCTGACTCTGAGGATTCTTGCTGTCCTGAAGCCATTTTAACTCAAAGAAAGGAAAACCATGTGTCCAATCAGGAACAAATGAGGGTCTTCTTAGTAGAGGTCGCCCTCCAAAGAAGGTCTAAGAAGAATGATTGAAATAGGTTGGGTCCTTCAATAGTTAGAATAGTAAGTGTTATGAACCAATCAATTATCTTTTTTTCTGGTCACATGGGGTCTGTGTAGGATGCGCACACGCAGCACGCACCCAAAACTACTTCGTGAAATTGTATTTAAACGTAATATTGGATTATTAAAAGTAAAAGTATAATATTTTTATGATTACATCAGATAATGTATTGTCCCAATATTTATATTAAGTACATATATATATGTTTTTAGACATTAAAAAATGTCACGGGAGTCGCGAACCCACCGCGTCCAACACGTATATGATGTCACAGGGAAGTGCACGAGTGTCGCGTAACATAATATGTATATGTCGCGTATGCGTCAGGAGTCGCGTACTGGTCACATAGCAATCGCGCAGGAATATACACACCCATCGCACACCTTGTACGGATCCTACACTAGAATCCTAAAATGGTGGCTAGTTTCCGCGCAGTGTTCGAGAAAGGTACACTTTGGGTGCGCGACTCCCCCCCAATTTTTTTTAAAAAGAGAACAAGAAAGAAAATAATATAAATACATTTAAAAATATATCAAATGAAATTAAAAAATCCTAGAATTACAATATTTTTTAAAACTTTTTTTATTTATAACAAAAATACATCATGTAATTTAAAAAATATAACATCTAAAAATAAATAGTTTAAAAAAGGTAGTAAATCAATATGGAAAAAAATATAATAATTAATACATTTAAAAATTGTCATTGAAAAAACCTTTGAAATTCACTGAAAAAGCATAGGTCTCAGACATGTTATAGTTAGGAAATAGCATTTAAAAAACCTTTGAAATTCACTGAAAAAACCATAGGTTTCAGACATGTTAAAGTTAGGCATTAGCATTAAAAAAAAACTTAGAAATTCACTGAAAAACCAAAGGTTTTAAAGGTTTTAAAGTTAGCTGGACATTTCACTCGTACAAAACCATCGAAATTCCACCATTATAGTTAGTTGTACTAACTTAAACTCGCGCGCCCTTAAAACCACTGCTAATGCTGTCACATATTACATCATTCATGACATGGTCAGTGACATCACTGATGACCATTTTTGTAAAAGTAAGTCAGCCACAATATAGGCAAAAATGTAATTCAGGTGGTGTTCAAGCTTTGCATTACTTTGTTAAAACTACTAATTCCATACTACATTTCTTCTGTGCAGGTATAGACTTCCAGGTGTTTAAACATGGGCATATAGCTGTACTAAAAATTAACTTTCACATGTATTATCCGTTTAGTGGGGCATTACTAGGTGGAAATATGTTTTGTGAGGCTACCACCTACTTGTGGATGCTGTTGATGAAGAGGAAGTGACTATTGTGATCACTCTAACGACTGCCTCAGGTTGTAGTGTAGATTCAATTAATTCCTCAATAGGAGTAGGTGCTTTTTCCACAGAAGGACTTCCTTTTGCCTCACTAGCTCGTTCTGTGCACTTGATAACTATTTCTTTGTTGAGTGCATGTTACACCTTTATTTCTTTATTTCATCAAAAGGTGCAATGAAAATAATCTAGCTGCATTTATTCGCTCATAAATACTGAGCCCCAACACCATTTACCCCCCGCCATATTACCATGGCGGGGGTACCGCGGTGGATGGAAAGACCATCTGCCGCTTTTCCACCGGCAGGCAATCGTCACGATTGCCTGCCGGGCAGAAAAAGCCCACAATATGGTGCCCATCCATAATATGATGACTGCAGTGGGCATGCCTTTCCATAGCAGAGACTCTGCAATGGAAAGGCATGCAGAGAATGACTTTTGGGACCTGTTGGGGGTCCCCGGCGGGGGTGGGGGGTGTATGGCTGCACTGGGGGGTACCTATGTACCCCCTTCATTGCCATGCACAAGGTGGCAGGTACCGCATGGTGCCTGTCACGTTGTGCATGGCAATGCACACCATGCCTCTTTGGCATTGCGGCGGGTGCTGCTTACAGCACTACCCGCCACAATGTCAAAGATGCGGGATGCGACCGCCAGGGTGGCGGTCGCATCCGAATTGGCGGTGCTGGACCACCGCACCACTGGCAGCCGGTCCTTGCACTGGTAGGGTGGCGGGCGGCCGCCATCCTAATGGGGCCATAGATTGATGACTTTCCAAACAATACATCATTATGAGCAACACAATTATTTACTTAGATCTCCAACTTATTTTCTCTGAATTTATGCTTTCCTTTTTTCCCGCTCCCTCCCTCTATGGGACCTAGCTAGCTAGGATGTATTAGAAGTTCTCTGGATTATGTTGCAGCCCTGCTCCTCTCTTGTGTCTTTCCTGGGCTGTAATGAGCATGTGGTAGTTCACTTCTTGGTTGTGATGTCATCAGTCACTGCTAAGCGACATTTGCAATTTGCAACTAACTTACGCTTAGCAGTTTGATAAATTGTGAATGCTACCCATTTGCTAATTGGTTATGTTTTACATTGATACATATGGATTTGTATTTAACTTTTAGCGATTCGATATTTTTCAGTTATTCTGAATCTGAAAATTAATGTTTGGTAGATTAGGACCTATGTTCTTTATACCTCTGTCAATCAGAGACAGACTGCAAATCTTTGACACTGACATGGCTTTCAAGATAATCTTGCAGTTGAGAGGTTGAGGTAAAATCCTTGGTGGAAATAAACTAAAGGACAGACTGTGATAGCTATTTATCAGCTGTCTTTCAATACAGGCCTGAGCAAAGCCACTTAACTCTGTAAAATGACCTTGTGCTGTTATTCTCACTGTGATGGTTGCAGAGTCCTTGGAATTTTACATTTTCGTGATAATTTCCGGAATAATGTTCTGCATCCCAGTATCCATGTTAATTCCGTATTTTCTGACATACTCAACGGTTTGCTCTACCTCTGCTATGTGTTTCCTGAATGTATCTGTTTTGGTTTCATGTTTCCCAATTAAATTTGCTGTTTTGATTTTGGGCCAGTCATATCCATGGTGGTTCATTTTTTTTTTACAATTTCTGATTTTATGTATTCAACTGAAGTCAATTCAATTCAATTCTTTCTTTATTCGTCCTTCCAAAGACGGGACATAAAAGATACACATAGATATAAACATCATATAAAATCAATCACAGCAAATACAAACTCATTATCCGTTTAAAAAGAATACAACAGCTCACAAATACAGTACTTTTTCTTGAAACTAAAGTGGCAGTGCAAAAACACTTGGGTTCGTAAGTAGCAGCCGATTTATTAGATGTGGACTAAAGTGACAGTGCAAAATGCTTGGGTTCGTAAATAGCAGCAAATATTATCTAGTAGTGCAACAAAGAGAAACAGCCATCAATAGCAGCAAATATTATCAGAAAATACATGAGTAATAAAATAGGGTCTAAAAACAAGTCAGTAAATCAGGTAAACATTTTAGCAGCAATACCAATGCATTCCATGCAGAAAATGATAAAATACATTAAAATTAACACAGCATACTGCTTCTTTCTGCTAAAATGCACTTCAAAAAGCTGCCAACAGCAAAACAGACATCGTGATCATTTAGTTGCTGCAAAAAGTACAAAGCCGCTTTGCACTTAGAGAATTTATATCTGCGCAAGGGAGGTATTATAAATTTCCTGGTAAATGGAAGATTAAATTGACAAAAAAATACAAAATGTAAAATGGTTTGACTCGAATGTTCATCACAGGGGCAGACCATAAAAGATTCTGAAGAATACAGACACAGGGGTAGGCATATCAACCAACGAAACGATCCCAGCCTGAATGTAAATGTAAATGTATTGGCATTTATATAGCGCACTACTTACCCGTAGGGTCCCAAGGCGCTTCGACCGCTGCGAAACCCTTCCTGGCTTCCCTGAGAGATGGTCCCTTAATGGGTATCTCCAGGGTGAGACCAGGCATCCCCGGCGGTCTGGTGGGGCCGTTAGTGAAGATGAGGCAAGCTAATGCCCAGAGTTGCCGAGTGTGATCGCTGATCAGAGTGGGCACCGAGGCGAGAGAATTATCGAGTCCGCTGACCCTGGTCCAGAAACCTGCCGCGCCGGGAATCGAACCCTGGTCCCGGGCCGTCCTCTGCTCTCGGGTCTGCGGCCTCTAGGGAAATAATCCCTGACAATGGGTTTGGCTACTTCAGACAATTCCCTGGACAGATCTTTGTGTTTTTGGAAGCTATCAAAACCTGCTGTCGATCCCCTTTAACAATTTGATCTGGGTGCTCAAACATAGAGGGATAATAACCAAGTTCCGTAAAACAGGTTATAATGTATTGGAGCCAGGGGAAACAAAGGCCTCGAGTACAGTTTAGGCAGTCTCTAATAATTGCTCTATTGAAATCAGCTTCTTCATTTGTCCAGATGGAACACCAGGTAGCGAAAGGTGCCACATTTATAGTATCTTGGATATACTCGAGACCCAACTCCAAATGGAGGGAAAAATGCGGCGAAGAAGGGGGCACTCTTAAGACTCTACGGCAAAATCTGTTCTCCTCCAGCTACATAGCATGTACATCCCTACAGCCCAAGATCCTCATACCATATGTTAAAATAGGAATACATTTACGCTTATAAATCTCTCAAATTGGGGCTATGGACTTTTTACCTATTGACATTGCAAGTGAATAGGTGGTACCAACTGCACGTGTAAATCTTGTTATTCTATTTTTTCTGCAGGTATGCCACGTACAATCTTCATCGAAGTCCAGACCCAAATACGGGAAGGTGCTAACCCTTTCCAGCTTTTTACCCTCTATATTCAAGCTATAGGACTTAGTGTTTGTGGGGCCACAAATCAGGACAAAGTCTTCTTATAGTTTGGCTCCAAACCCAAATCCTAAAGTTAACATAGCTGGAAATTAGTTTTTTTAGACCAATCTCAGTCCTTGCCATAAGGACTGCGTCATCCTCATAAAGGAGCGCTGGCACAGCCTTATTCTCCACCTACGGCACATCCGCCCCAACCCTAACGAATGTTTTCTCCAAATCGTTTATATAAAGTACAAATAAGATTGGGGCGAGTACGCATCCTTGGCGTACCCCTCGCTTAATACTGAACTGTTCTGAACATTCACCAGCATTACCATACCTCACTGAGGAAGAGAGATTGTGGTGGAGTAGCCTCAGAAAGGAAACCAGACCTGCATCAACACCCATGTTTACTAAAATGTCCCACAACCTAGAGCATGAGACATAGTCAAACGTGCTGGTTACATCCATGAATGCTAGGTTAGTAGAGGTGCCCTTCACATATTTATATTTGGCCAGAATAAGGTAGAGATTAAGACATTGTTTGATCGTGCCTAGACCTTTCCTAAACCCATACTGGGTTGTAGCCAGAATATGGTTAGCACAAATCCAGTCCAGGAGGCGATCTAGTACGACTCTCCCAATAACTTTAACAGAAGAGGATAAAAGAGATATTGGAGGATAGCATTTGGGATCATGCACATCACCCTTTTTAAAAACAGGCACTATCACAGAGGTACGCCATTTGGGACACCCTCACTGCAAACTGAGTTAAAAACAGCGGTAAGTACCGGGGATCAGAATGTGGGATCTTCCTTAAAAAAATCCAGGGGAATTCCAACTGGGCCTGGTGCCTTCTTACCTTTACTGTTATCAATTGCTTTCCGTACTTCCCCCACATTAGAAACAAGGTTTTTACAAGTTAAATTTAGCTGTAATGGGGCATTCTCTGCAGCAAAGTCAGCAGAATAAAGGCCAGCATACTGAGTCACCCAAGTCTCAGGAGGGATATGAACAGTAATTTTTGTCTGTTGTTAAGGTGGGAGATAAGACAGACCGTGCTTCTTTTACATGCAAACGCTCACCACTAGATCCCACTTTTCTCCCTTCAATGTTGCCTTTCTTTTCTTAATGGCAAGCTTATACAGCTTTCTACTTTCTCTTAACACTATCGGGTCTCTAGGGTTTTGTTTTTAAGCCCTACGTATGGCATTATTAGCATCTCTGCAAGCATTGTTGAGCCAGGAATGCATCTGATTACAAGACTGGGACGTAGGTTTAGAAAGTAGATGTTTGACTTTGTCTAACAAGATTGCGAAACCTTGTAAGATGCAAGCTGGCTTACGTGGTATACAATTACAGCTAGACACCAGGGCAGAACTAAAGGAAATTATCTGCAACATAATACTATTCATGTTTTCTGAATGCCAGACCACCCTGAGCCCAGAATCTTTAGTGGATAATGACTGAGTGGATAAAGGCTTGGGCTTTGGTCCCCTGGACTATAACACTCACTTAGCAGGGATAGGATTGTGGTCACTATAAGACTCGATAAGGACCTCACAATCCTTAATAAAAGGAAATATGCCCCAGGAGCGAATACATAATCCATAGTCCCTCCTATATCTTGTACAGTAAAGGTGGGAATATAGTGGTCAGTCAAATTGGGCGCCATATTAACCAAACCTCTTTCTAACAAGTGGCTAAGTAGGACCCTTCCCCTAGCGTCCATTACATTTTGGTCCGGCTCAGCAGCGGGTGGATCAAATGTGGACTGAGAAAGCGATACTGGAAGACCCAATTTCGCATTAAAATCCCCCGCCACCAACAGTTTAAAAGGACAATCTACTCGAGCCACTCGCTCCATATAATGGAGTCAGTTTTGTGAGCTGTTTGACTTCCAAGACTTAATTGTTCAGCAGATAGGTTTGCTTTGCACAGAGAAGCACGTTCTGTGCTAGTTTTGTGTTGTGCAGTCACTTCTGGATTGCACTGGAATGTATTGGTATTTGCATAACCCGCACCAGATTTGTGAGTTTGGTGGGAACTTTATCTCCTTCACTGTGTTCTTCGTCACAGTCCTTACTAATGAGCCTCTGGACTCTAACGTAGACCATCCCAAATATTATTTAACATTCCTAATATCCTGAGGTCTGACCCATCCCCATAAACTACTGACATAAAAAAAGGGACAAACTTTTCTTCCCATCCTGGTAGTTCAAGCAAAAATACACATAGCCAAAGTAGTCCGTATGAGGAATGGGGAAGGTAGGTGGTAGCACAGGACTGTGACAAGGAAGACGAAGAAGAATATGAGTCGGAGTAATGTCCATCACTGATAAGTACTCCCAGCATTACCTCCTTCTTAGTCTTCCTCATCCCAGTACTTACTAGTGAGTACTAGTGAAGATGTACTCAAGCTATCTTCCCTTATGCAGTCAGATAAGAGAAATGACCCAAAGGCATAACATATGTAACACCTAGCGTCTTTATTTTTATACAAAATAAATACAAAACGTCTGAAAGAACTCTTGTACCAAAAGCAGTAGATCTGGAACCCCTCAACTGTAGTCTATAATGTGGCCCAAACATAGTTTTGGGGGGGGGGGGGGCAAGTAGCCGCATTACATATGTATTTGAAAGACACACCCTTGTATGCTACACATGAAGCAGACATCGCCATTGTTGCGATTCTTTTGACAGACTCTAAAGGGAAGAAACTACATAAATCATATGTGCTCAAAACCATTTGTTCACCCACCTACTCAAAGTAGAAGAATGTGGGCAAAGCAGGACGTCTCAAAGGTAACAAATAGGAACTGAATTTGTCGGTACCGTGCTGAAAGAGCCTTAAAGATAGACAATGCTCTATGAAAGTCTAACAAATGCAGAGAAGCCGCTTCATCCGAGGCTGGGAAAAAAGAGGTAAAACAATCTCTTTCTTCAAGTGAAAAGAAGAGGCCACTTTCTGAAGAAAAGCCGGATCAGTCTTTAAAGTTACTATATCTGGAAATAACTGAAGGAATGATTTTTCTACCAACAAAGCACCAATTTCTTTTTCATCCCTGCTTTCTTCCTTTGCTGCTGTTCTGCTAGATTTCGCTTTCTACTTTTTTCTCCCTTTTCTGTCCTTTTCTCTCTCTTGCTTTGCTTCTAAGACTGATGATGAAATGTGAATTCTGGACGTCAAAAATGCTGGTGGAAGAGGCATTCATCTGGAATTTAAGCTAGGCAGCTTGGTGTTGCCAACCCTAACATTTAGTATCGCTGGTAGTAGGCTCCTCAACAAACTTTTAGTTTCCCGTACTTCTTTAATTGTGGTTTCTTTTTTTTTCTTTTTTTCTTTCCTTTCTTTCTTTCTTTTTTTCCCTTATTTTTACAAATTAAGCACTGTCAATGTTTTCTATTCAACACTCTCCGGATTTTTGCTGTGCCCTTAAACTGTAGCACTGTTTCCATTACAACATTCTGTTTTCTGTTTTTACTCATCAATTTACA
This sequence comes from Lissotriton vulgaris, assembly GCF_964263255.1. Classification (NCBI taxonomy): domain Eukaryota; kingdom Metazoa; phylum Chordata; class Amphibia; order Caudata; family Salamandridae; genus Lissotriton; species Lissotriton vulgaris. The sequence goes on along the minus strand of NC_141698.1, from coordinate 506,066,459 downwards.
GGATAGCGTCACTTGATTAAATCATCACAGTTCGTTATGTGCCAACATGTTTATTTTGCACTCCATGAGCTCGAAGTCCATTTGAGGCACAAGGAGATACGATCTTCTTGGTGTCACTTTCGATGCTGGTAAAGTGAAAACACTAACGGGTGTGCTGTATAGGACAGGCCATGTGCTTTGGATTTCTTAGCACTGCTGCTATTATTATTTCTGGGTTGTCTTTCAAAACAACGTTAGTTTATTTAAACAAATATATAGGCATGGGACTCTTTCAGAGTTAATGCCTTTGGGTACTGAATTTCGAAGCGACAACATCCTGATTTGCCCGTACAGTTAATATTTGTTCTGCTATAACAATTACTGAAACTATTAAAATACAATTTTCTTCCCAGACCTTTTGCAGTTAGTAGGGGTATATTTCCCTGGTGCATATATGTTTGCAGTAAATGTCATTGTTCATTACCTTCCCTATTACTCCATCTCCTCACTTCTCCTGTTGCTCACTTTTCCTTTTTTTCCCTTTTTTTCATTTTTTCCCCTTTTTTTCTTATATTGTCACTCTGTTTGTCTTCTCACCTTCTATTGGTCCTCTTTTTTTTCTCTTTCAATTCGCCCACTTTCTTATCCTCTTTCTTTTTCTCTCTCGCCATTTTCCCTACTGCTCTTCATTTTTGTTTCTCTCTTTTTCCCTTTCCCTCTGGCCCCCTCTCTCTTTCTCCACTGGCATAAGATCTGGTCAATTCTTTCCAATTCTCCAGCGAGTCACTGAAAAAATGGAGCTGCAGATTCCATTTCGGAGTTCATTCATTCAAAAACGTTATTCGATCATTAGTTAATAATCATAAAAGTACATACATACATAAGTAATAAAACATGAGGATACAGCAGATTTAAGGATAATCACATATCAAAGAGCATGTTATTCCTCAAGCATATCGCCTTTAAAATGAAAACAGCAGTAAAAAAACAGATGTCCTGCGAATCAAGTCCAAATAAAAGCCCCATGGCCGATACAATAGTGGATACATTATATTTTTTAAAAAGCGGTTTCAAATATATTTTTCGAAGGTGAAGATAAAGAGGGCATAACAATAAAAAGTGCTCTGTGCTTTGCTTTGTGGTCCCGTCACATGGACAGGGGGCAGTAGTATAGGTCTTCATAACAGGATATGCGACAAGCAGATGAACAATCCCCATCCGTAGTCTTGTCAATACATATTGGTGGGATCGGATAGTAACCATTTTAAGGTATCCTGAGAATCCCATTTCTACCTTTTTGTATCTGTCGTAAAAAACATGTGTAGAGAACTGAGCAGTAGCTACATTACGCTTCACCATACTAACCCTCAAAAATTCATGTTTAAGCTCAGTCTTCGGGATATCTATAGCACAAAAAGGGTTATCACGCACAGTAAGATTAAAAACATCTTTAAATGCTCGAATAATATAGTTAAGCCAGGGGATACGGGAACATTTATCCATGTGGAGACAGTCTAAAATAATCTTTCTTGTGAAACCCGTCTGTTCCTTAATCCATATAGATCTCCATACTAACAGGGGTCTTAATCTGATCAAGTCAGATAGATGTTCCAGGCCAACCTCCTGATGGATCAATTTTGTTGAAGCAGAAGATGGTAAACACAAGAGTTTTTTGATAAATTTGTTTTCCTCCACCTGGAGCATATTGTTATTACAATGGCCCCACACACCTGAGCCATAAAGGGCCAGAGCAACACATTTATGGCGGTATAGGTACAGCATGTCAGGTATCCGTCTAGAGCCTAACTTGGATGCAAACTTATATATGCCAAAAGAACACTTGGCCATATTAGCTCTTACATTAATCATTTCTGGCGCCCACATCCCCCCACTGTTAAAAGTGATACCCAAATAACAGAATTTGTCAACCACTTGTATAGTTTGGTCCATAACTGTAAAGGGCCTTAAGTTTTTAATTTTCTTCCCGCAGGGCATTATAAAAGTTTTTGAATTATTGATTTTTAATTTTCTCCCATTAATAAAATCTGCAAATTTATTCATAGGTTTTTGCAGCCCAAGAGGAGTTTGTGAGAGCAGGACCGCGTCATCCGCATAAAGCAATATTGGGATGGAAAGGCCGTCGGCGGTCGGTGCATCTGCATTAACGGTCCGTAGTTCCGACTCAATTGCATTAATAAAAAGGGAGAAAAGAAGAGGTGCAAGGACACATCCCTGCCTAATTCCAGAGCCTACCTTAATACTAGGTGTACACTCCCCCGATTGCCCGTAACGTATCTTAGCCGTCAAATTCCTGTATAGTTGGGCCAAGAAATAAATAATATCCTGTGGAGCGCCCATATCCAATAAGGTTGGCCACAGAAGGCCATGGTCAACCAGGCCGAAGGCGCTGGTCAAGTCAGCAAAGCAAAGAAACAACGAGCCTTGTTTAGCCCGTGTATATTTGCCTATAATGAGGTCCAAATTTATGCACTGTTCTATAGTGCCTAACCCCTTACGGAATCCAAACTGGGAGTCCGCAAGGACCCCTTTACCTTCAACCCATTCCTCCAGACGACTCAGTAATACCCTACTCATAATTTTTAGGGAAGCAGTGAGGAGAGAAATCGGGCGATAGTTTTTTGCCTCACCCCTCGCCCCTTTTTTGTAAACCGGGATAATGATTGATTCCCCCCAGGTCTGTGGGGCCGCAGTCATTGCAGCTGCATTAAAAACCTTGGTTAACAATGGGCTCCAGATGGAAACCTCGGCTTTATAAAGATCAACAGGTACCCCATCAGGGCCCGGTGCCTTTCCCCCCTTACTGACCCGGATGGCAGCATCCACCTCGGAGACTGTGATATTAAGAGGTAGGGGGGTAGTAGCTACAGTCTCCCTATCACCCCCTACAGCTAGTCCTTCAGGGTTAAAAATACTAGAAAAATGAGCCACCCATTGTTCCTCAGTCACCTGAGCAGACATTACCGGGGCTTCTTCATTATGACGGAAGGGTCTGTTGACTGTGGACCAAAAAAGCTTGGCATCCTTAAGATCCACTGCCTTGGTCAGGTTATTCCAGGCCTCTTCCCTTAGTTCCTGTTTCCTGTCCTTCAGATGAATTGAGTATTCCCTTCTCAGGGCCCTAACTGCTTCCTTATCCCTGGGTTTACACTTAAGAGCGGCTTTAAGTCTTTGTAAGGATTTTGTACATTCCCTGTTAAACCATCCCCCAATGTTCCTAGGGCCTTTCGGTTTTATACCAGTTAAGATTTGTGCAATGTTTTTATTAATAATATCAAAACTAGCTAAAATATCGGCATTATCCTTTTCGGGTTCAAGACAGCATTCCACCTCATCTATACAGGCTGACACTATGGTACATAGTAAACGTTCCTCATTTTGCCTACCCCATTTAATTCTAGGGCCATTGGATCTATGTGGAACTACATCTGTCACTACACCATGCAACGCCTTTACCTTTTCCCCCCACAAAGAGAGATACATTGTTAAACAGTTGTGGTCACTAAGGGCTGGGTCGACTATTACAGGTGAGGAACACAAAGCCATAATACTGGAGGAGGCGATGAGGTAATCGATAACCGTAGCACAGTTCCTACCAGTAAAGGTCGGCACCGAGTTTCCCTCACTGTCTACGCCAGGTAACATGATGCATAAATCCATTTTAAGCATAAGAGTGTTTAGAGATTCCCTATAAGCCGAATGTAAAAAATGGGTCTGATCTTCCCCAACCTCCCCCCCATACCCACACACCCTTTTGCCAACGAAGGGGCACATATGAATGTTGAAATCTCCACCCCACAAAATATCAAAGGACACACCACTGCAACCGCATAGCCTTTCCACCTCCGCTTCAAGTTCATCAACCATAACTGTTTTAGAGTGGTTAAAGACATTGTTCTAGTGATTTATTACTAGAACATTTCGCCCATTCCTATGTTGTAACCACAACAACTGAGAGTGCAGACCAACAGTCCGGTGGATTTTCACTTGAACCGGTAACCTCACAGAGAGCAGTATCACCATCCCGCCACTGGCTCTCCCCATGTTGGATGGCTGTGCATGACAATTATAGGCAGCATACCCATCAAGATAGACATCTTCGGCCGCCCAAGTCTCCTGGAGACACAAGATGTCAAATTGGGTTATAAATTCTAACCATCCTAGACGATCTATATTATTATTCCACCCTGCAATATTCCAACTCGCCATCTTATAGCCCCTTTCTGTTAAACTAACAGCCTCAATAGATAGTGGGGGCGTATGAATGTGAGTTACTTCCCCAAGCACGGGGTCTTCAGATAGTCGAGTGGGTGTTATACTTCCATTGGCCGGGGTATGAGGGTCTGGGTTACATTGAGGCTGACCAATATTACGTATATCACAACCAGAGTTACAAGTAACATTATACCCATTGGGTGAGTTAACTTCAGTTGGGCCTTTTACCCCCGTGCATACGCCCATGTCTCTCCCTATGTCTCCACAGAATCCCTCACCCCCCTCCCCTGTGGCTTGATGGCATCAGTCACAGTCTTCCAGGCCACTAAACACGTCAAACCTGTTGGTGGTCTCTAGGGGCGTAAAAGGTTTAAGATGATCCATTCTCCTGTGTGTTAGGGAATTGTACCTTGGGGCTACAATATTCCACCCATACGGGTCTACTGCTATAGATGAATGATTGTCATTAAATATAGGGCCGTTATTGTAGACAGGTGGACAGTATGGATTTGAGAACATTTGCCTCAATAATGGGGGGGAGGGGCTCGCTGAGATTGATAATTGGGTGGGAACACCACTGAACGAGGATAAAAATATGTAAGAGGGCGGGGGGTAATAGATTTACTACCGTGATCAGAAGACCAGTTAAGTATAAAATGAACGGCATTCTGGTCTCTAAAATTTATGACCACTATGTCTCCCTCAATATCTTTAGGTCTTCCTCCCAGCCAGGGGAGACGGCGAACATGGACAATTTCTCCATTGATATTATTTGCAATGGGTCTATATAGGCTTAGCCAATGCGATATTTTGTTTTTCAACTGGGCAAAGCCCTCCCGTTTGTTCTTCTCCAACTCAGGTACCCCAGTAAGAACTACCACAAAGGGTACAGCTTCTGGTGGAAGTTCTGGAAGGGGGCCCTTGTTATAATTACCTCGAGCAGATCGCTCGTTTCCCCTTTCTCTCTTATTATTCCCTTGGACCTGACCAGGATTATTCGTCGGTCCATTAATCGTTACAGCCGGGGGCAAAGTGGATTTACTCTTAGATATAACAGAGTTACCCCCTGATGTACTTTCACTCACAGTATGTAAGGATTGAGGCAAGATGGTAGTCTGGACAGGGGTAGGTATAGTAGGTATAGCTGGAATACCTGATGAAGTAGGTAAAGTTGGAATTTGTATAGTGGGATTAGGCAATACTTTATTAATCGCTATCTTGATTCCCAGTTCATGCTCTATCTTCCCAAGTCTATCATCTAATTTATTAAGTCTATCTACGATAGCCAGAGTATAGGCCCTTATTATAGACTCTATGCTTGTAGAAAAAGGTAGGGCTAGGACCTTTCTCAAGATTTGCCCGGCGCTAACCGCCCTTGTACCATTCGAGTTTACCAAGCAATGAGGCAGGCGCCGGAGACCAGAAGGCAGGAAACAGAAGTTTATTCCGACGGAGCAGAACACATCAGATCAGACAACAAGGTATCATGTCGAGGTGCTCTAACAGCCTCTCGGAGGCCTGGCCTCTTATACACTGGTTTATGGCATGTGACCTTCTTTTAATACAATCAGATCTTTGTGAGGCAAGAAAAAGACATCCCCGTAATCCTAGTGTCAATCCCACCCCCATATACCTTCACAATAGAGGTTCGCAACCTGCTGATAAGAGGAGGGGACCATCACGCAGCTGAGTGTTCCGTCAAGTCTTAGGATGTGTGCGCCTGATCATATCACAGGGGGTGGGGAGGCCTGGATCAATAGAGGGCCCTTTGAAGGAGAGCGACCTCATACAATAAAGGGCAGTAAATGATATCTCCCGGCTTAGGCAATGGCCTCGGACCTGTGTGGACAGTCGGACACGGGGTGAGGGGCTATCAATGGAGTGGTATTCATGCCGCGTGGACAATCCAGCGCAGGAGGGAGGTTTGTCAACAGAGGGGCATTCATGGGAGGAGAGGAGGTGTTGGTCAGGCGCTAGCGTGACTCCCAAGGACAGGGTCATGCAGAAGGGTCCTGCTCGTAAGGAGGAGGAGGGAGGGGGAGCCAGGGTGCGCGGAGGATGCTTGCTGGGTCAGGGGGACGTGCTGGCGATCGATCGTGGGCAGGGAGACCATGATACCTAAAATGGCTGCCATGCACGTAACACATAGGTGACCTAGAATAGCTGCCGTGCATGTAGTACATAGGTGACAAGCTGGCGCAGATGATGTTCAGATCGCAAATCAAAATTCCACAGTCCTCCCTTTTAACATATCTCGCCAACTTGTCAGTTTGAATTTATCCCCATAAGGCCACGTATTTCTACTTCATAGAGGGGACTCATGTGCTCGTTTCGGAAGTCCAAAGTCTTTGGGCACATACAGTTAGAAACAAGGCCGCACAAAGGTGGCAGACATTGGATACCTAAACAACACCCACATAAGATCACAACAGGTATCAACACAAAGGAAAACAACTTCCAACCCCAATTCTTCAAAGTGTCCCAAAACCAGTTCCCAAGCGACCATCCTTCTTGTTCTTGGTGAACCTCGGAGGAAAGTCTGTGGAGGTGTTCAATGGCTTTGTAGACTGAAGGCGAGTTGTCAGGCACGTATGTGCAGCAGCTGGATCCGATGATGCGGCATGCTCCTCCTCGGTCGGCTAGGACCACGTCTAGGACAAGTCTATTTTGGAGGGTCACGAGACGGACCGCCTGAAGTTCCGCAGTGTTGTTGGCGAGGATACCAGCAGTGATGTTGATCGTTGTTTCTACTGCCTGGGTCAAGTGCCGGATAGCACGGCTGTTTGCCATTGGGCCCCACAGAGGAACAAGTCCCTTTGCCGCATCTAGGAACTGTGCTCCGGTTGAGTCGGTTTGTCCAAGGTCGTCTGCACACCTCTGCCTGTGATGGTTGGCAGGGGCTACATATGTGGGTGGGAGAACGAAGGCAATGTAACAGGTACCCTTCCAACCTCTCGGGAGCCAGGTGTAAGCTTTGGTGCCACACACAAAGTACATGTTTGGAGAAGCAACAAAAGAAGGGGGGTCAGCTGAGTCCAATGTTCTGGTGGTCTGGCAGGCGCTGTGACCCACCAGCTGCGTTCCATGGCCTTCGAGACACACAAGACCTGTGACATTGATGACAGACAGAGCCACAGTCAGTGTTGCGGTAGTTTGTTTTTGTAGATGAGAAAAGGTGGTCCTGGCTGGATTGTGGAGCACCTGTACTTCGACTCGTTCTTTGGCTGGAATGTTTTTGATGAAGGTGGCGCCTGTGAGCGCAGGACACAAAGCAGCAGGAGTCTTCCCAGTTCTGTTCAGCCAGAACCCAGAGTAGAAGTGTGACACTGTCCGGCCAGAGGTGGCGTTATCCTTGTGGCTCTCTTGCATGAGGATCAGCCAGGCGAGGCAAGAGCCGTGAACTGAGAAGGGTGAAGGGATGAAGGGAATAGAGTGTCCAGTGGCATGCGGGAGCAACCCGCAGATCCAACAGTTCGTAGCATTGGCAGCAATGTTGTGTTGGTGCAACAGTTGCACAAAGGAATTGTTCCAGAATTCCCTGCGCCTTTCTCGGAGCTGAGGCGACAGAGAGATTAGGTGATGCTCTTTCAGGGTGATCGGCTGCACAGTAGGTAGCAATGCCTCATGAGCCGGTGTGCTTTCCTCCAGAATCCAGAAGGAGGTCATGAGGAGGAGGCAGAAGAGGAAGACAATGAAGAGTGCGATTGTCTTTGATTTGTGCAAGTTGTCAGTCTTTGGATTTCTATTCTGGGTATTTCCTGTTGCTTCCATCATCTTCTTATCTGGCGCTTCCATCATCTTCTTATCTGGCGCTTCCATCACCTTCAAGGGAGCTCGGTAGCGGGCAGAACCACAGACTTCGTTTAGCTTCTCTCCCGGCAACCTTTGATTGTGTTTAGGTCACCGTTCTGAGATTTAACTTAGTCCGTGGCCTACTTAGCCGAAACTCCCCCCTTTCGACGCAGGAAATACCCTTCTCTGGACGGCACAGTGGGATCGGAGAATTTTGCAAGTTCGAGTGCCCCAGTATCGGGATAACAGTCCAATATCGGTCGGTCTTTGCTCAGGAGCTCTTCTTGGGTGCTGACGTTTTCTGTCGTGGCCAGGTTTGCAGAGACTTTTCGGCAATGGTGCGCGTGCAGCCAGTGCCTCTTCCCCTCCACTCGGAGTGCCGTTCGGGTGGTGATCAGCACTTGCCAGGGGCCCGTCCACCGAGGTTCCAGACTCTTGGTTCGCTGGAAATTTCGTATCAGCACGAAATCTCCCGGTTGGATGTCATGGAAGCATCGGGGATAGCCTGCTGCACCTGTTGATGGATGACAGACAACGTTTTAGTTAACTTGCACAAATAATCAGATAGTAGGACGTCCGGGACGTCATGAATGGAGGTCGGTTTGGGAGCAGTCCAGAGATTCATCGGACGCCCAAACACGACCTTGTAGGGGGTCAAATGGTGCTTGGTGGGAGTGGAGCGCATCGATAACAAGGCCAGTGGGAGGGCATCCGTACAGTTAAGTCCAGTGGTGGCCACTATTTTTGCCAGTTTCAGCTTCAGGGTGGCATTATGGCGTTCCACTAGACCAGCGGATTGGGGGTGGAAGACCGCATGAAATCGTTGCTTCACCCCCAACCCTTTTAGGATTAATTGGATAACCTCAGCTATGAAATGGGGGCCATTGTCGCTCCATAAAATCCGACAAAGGCCATAGCGAGGGAAGAATTCCTTCAGTAGTACTTTGGCAGTAGTCATGGCAGTGTTGTCACGGGTTGGATAGGCTTCCACCCATTTGCTGAAGGCACACACAATGACTAGTACATACTTCAGGTTTTGGCATCTCTCTAGTTGGATGTAATCCATCTGAAGGACCTCAAAGGGGTGATTGGGGGTCCCGAACCCTCCCCGGGGTACTACAGTCCCTTTCCCGGGGTTGTGTTGCAGACAAATGAGGCACTGCTGAACTAGGCGTCTGGCTGAGTCGGGGATTTTGTCGTTATGCCAGACTTTGGAAATGAGTTCGATCATGGGTGCAGATCCTATGTGTGCGGGGGAGTGAGCCATTGTCAGTATGGGAATCAGATATGAGTCGGGCAGCAACCATTTGTTTGCATCTTTCGTTCGCCAGCAACCCTCTTCGTCCTTCAAACCCACCCTTGCCCATCTAGTCAATTCGTGAGGGGTGCTGGCCGACTGTATGTCTCTGATCATTTCCCTTGTGTCACTCCATTTTTCTGCTTGTGACCTAGTCACATATATGCGTGTCACTGTCCTATTCTCAGCTGTGGTTCGTGCAGTGATGTCGGCTAATGCATTCCCTTGTCCGACTAAGTCTATCACTCTTTTGTGTGCCTGACATTTGATCACCGCTAATCGTTTGGGGAGGAGAACTGCCTCAATCAGAGCGGACACTAAATCTCCGTGGAGGATTGGGGTACCGTGGGACGTCAGGAATCCCCTCTCCCTCCACAGGAGCCCAAAATGGTGGACCACTCCGAAGGCATACTGGCTGTCCGTATATACGTTCGCGGTGGTCCCTGCGGCTATGATGCATGCTCGGGTGAGGGCTATCAGCTCTGCTGCCTGGGCAGATCGTTGTGTGATGCAGGCTGTCTCAACTACTGTTTGGGCTGTCGTTACTGCATAGGCAGCTGAAGTGGTGCCATCTGGGAGTTTGATGCATGAGCCGTCTACCCATAGCTCTCCATCGGGGTCAGGAAAAGCAGTGTCTCGGAGGTCAACCCTACTCCTAGTCTGTTCGTCTGTGAGGGTCACACAGTCGTGTATGGGAGGAACGTCGGGGTCGTTTTCAGGCAGGGGTAACAATGTGGCAGGATTCAAAGTCGTGCATCTCTTAAGTGTGATGTGGGGCGCGAGCAGAGTCAACTCGTACCCTGTCAGTCGTGCGCTAGTCAGGTGTTGGGTCTTTGTTTGGTTCAAAAGGGTGTCTACTGCATGGGGCACTAATACAGTGAGGGAGTTGGAAAGTACAATTCCCTCGCTCTGACGGATGGAGACAGCAGCTGCAGCTACCGCTCGGAGGCAGGCAGGTAAGGCTCTGGCTACAGGATCAAGAGTGGCAGAGAAGTAGGCACAAGGGCGCTGCTTAGGGCCAATTGATTGAGTCAGGACAGACAATGCGCATCCCTCCCTTTCGTGGGTGAAGAGGGAGAAGGGTTTGGAGTAATCCGGCGTTCCGAGGACGGGTGCTGAGCAGAGTGCATCCCGTAATTCCTTAAAGGAGGCTTGACACTCAGAGGTCCAAGGAAGCGGGGAGGGGACATCTTTGGTTAGCAGGGCAAGTAATGGTTTCACAATGAGGCTGTAATTAGGCAACCACTGTCTGCAAAAAGAGGTTAGGCCAACCAAAGAGCGGACCTGCTTTTGCGTTTTTGGGATGGGGGTGTCTAGGATAGTTTGGATTCGGTCAGGGGTAAGTTTCCTCCCTTCCTTGGACAGAAGATGGCCTAGGTAAGTTACTTGTGGCTGGCAGAACTGTAGTTTCTTTTTGGAGACTTTATGGCCATTTTCTGCAAGGAAGTGTAAGAGTTGGACGGTGGCTGTCGTTGCCAGCGGGGTGGTGTCGGCCGCCAAAAGGATATCATCGACATATTGGATCAACACCACTCCCTCTGGTAGCTGGAAGGCATCCAGCTGTCTTTTGAGAGCCTGGCTGTAAATGCTGGGACTTTCAGTGTACCCCTGGGGAGCTCTACAAAATCGGTACGAGCGAGATTTTAAAGTGAAGCCGAAAAGATAACGGCTGTCTGGATGGATGGGGATAGAGAAAAATGCGTTTTTAAGGTCGACAACAGAGAAGGTGGTGGCAGTGGACGGGATGAGGGTCAGAATGGTGGTGATATCAGAGACCACAGGATATTGGGGTACAACCACTTTGTTAATCTCTCGTAAGTCGATGATGAAGCGGTATGCTTTTTCGTCTCCTTCACCTTGTTTCTTAACAATAGGTAGGATTGGGCTGTTGCAGACGTTGCTAACCACTTCTTCAACCACTCCTGCATCTACCAGAGACTGAATGATCGCTACCAGTGCCTTCTCACCCTCTGGGGATATCCGATATTGCGGGAGTTTCGGGAGCATAGCGTCCTGTCGTACAGTTATGTGAATAGGGTCAATCATCATTCGCCCCACATCAGAGTCATTTTTGGCCCACAAGTACGGAGGCAGGGTGTCAAGCAGGGACAGGTCAGCGTTAGTTATGCAGCACATGTGTCGTGGGGGACGGGATCTGGGCATGTCTGGGTTGTCGTACAGAATGACTCGTATTCCATCTGGGGAACACCTAATGGTAGCTCGAAAATGTTTCAGTAAGTCAATGCCCATAATGGCGTCAGGGGAGTTGGAGGAGAGTAGAAATATCGCGTCAGCAGTGTTGCTTTCTAGGTCAAAGGTAATAGGTACGGACAGGGGGTTAGTGGAGGGCGTCCCATCGAATCCTATCGACGTTATGTGTGAGCCAGACAAGGGTGCCCTTGGAATCAGTCGTTTTGATAACACACTACGTGTCACCCCAGTGTCTACCAAAAATGGAGACTCTGTACCCAAGACCTTAGCGGTGACATAAGGACCTTGCTGGTCAACACAAAGCTCGACTGGATCCCTCCCTTGCCCCTGGCAGTCCTATGCAAAATCGGGGGCATTTTCACCTTCGGATAGCTGATATTGATTCTGTCGGGGACGGTCAAATGTATTCAGTCTTCCTGATCTGTCATTGTTAGTGTCGTTGGAGCTCCCTCGCCCCTGTACTCTATTCCTCGGACCACCTGCCACATCCCTGGAATCCCTATTTCTATTCATCTCTAGCAAAACCGGACACTGGGTTTTCCAATGGCCGAACCCTTTGCAGAAGGCGCATTGGTCATTGCTAATATCTCTCCGTCCAGTGTGAGATGTCGGGGTGTGATCCTTAGGAGGTAGATCTCTGGGGGCGTTTGATTGGTAGTTCCCCCTTTGATGTTCCCGTCCTAGCGCTATACCCTGTATCTGGGCTATCATTACCCTTTCCTTCAAATCTTTCTTCTTTTTCTCGGACGCCCTATCATTCTCATTCTTTTGGTGCTCGTAATACTGAGCCATCTGAAGGATAGCTGCGGGTTTGGAGGCCCCCCAACTACTCTCACTTGTCTGTAGTTTTTGGGAGACTTCTTGAGTTAGTCCTTTTACATAATTTTGCACAAACAGGTGCTGTCCGGTTGCGGTGGTCATGTCCTGGCCACTGTAGTCGGAGAACACTGTCTCAAATCGGGAGAAGTATTCTGACACATCTTCCTGGGGTTTCTGTCGACAGGCCGTGACTATCGACCAGTCTACTTTTCTTTCCGGGACCAGTGTTTTTAATTTCTGAACTATTTTATCTGGGAGTTCCAGTATGTCCTTCACTGGTTTACTCCCTGGCTCTCGCTGTCTGTCTAGTTTACCGAGTTGGTCCCAGGTATGTCCAAACAGATCCGTGTGGTCAGCCTTCCGGATTTGCTTCCACACGTCGGCTGGCAGACATAGCCCAAAGAACAAGTCAATATCTGCTAAAGTCATTATTGTCGAACCCAAGGCTGTGCCTAATTCGGTATAAAATGCTGTCGGGTTCTTTCTTAAGTCGGGCAGGGTTTGCTTGAAGGTTAGGATATCTTGTCGGTCCCATGGTTGGTAGACCCAATTGTACACAACCCTTCCTTTTGCATTTTCATTATTAATATCATCGCTCGTTCCCTGGCCCCGTGGCGGGATCCAGTAAGGAGCCGCCTCTCTGATGGGCATCATAGTATTGGCTACTTCTGCCGAGGTTGTTTCAGGGACCGTAACCTTGGCTTCTGGTTTCTGTTCTGTGAGGTGGCGGAAGACCTCAAGCATTTGCATGAAGAGCTCCGTCGCCTCACGTTCAGTCCCATCTCCAACATCAATTTTCCTATACAGCGTTGTTAATTTAGCGGGACCCTTGCTCTGATACCTATCTTCATACGCGTTCAGGGTGTGGTAGCTGAATCGCAAAATAAAATGCCGTCTGTGGCTTTCGGCATGTGAATTATATATGTTCATTGTGTACTCTTCGCTCTCCCTTCGTTCTACCAAGGTCTTTGCTATTTTGTCGATCCCGTCCCGCTCATCTTTGCTTAATCTATTTAATCTGGCCGATGATTGTTTGCTAGACTCGGGGTCGTCTGATGAGGTTGTTAATGTGGCTGGTGCAAAGGCCGTGAGGGCTGGTGCACTAGCGCTGAGATCGCTTTCGCTCACACTCGGAGCGTGGAAGCTTTGTCGGCAGGGGGCATATGGAGGGGGCATGTAGATGGTTGGGGGACCTAGTAGTAGCTCGTCGTTCGCTCGTTGTTTGGAGGGCAATTCAGGGTAGAGCGCAGAGGGGGTCCTAACAGGACATTGGCCTGTCGACCCTGATTCTTGGTTTTGCATAGTTTCCTTTCTTTCTTTTATTTCTTCTTCTAGTTGCTTTGCGGCTAGGTGGGCTGCCTTTCGTAATTCTTTCCCTATTTTTGCTTCTTCTCTTTTCTTTCGTTGTTCTGTTTCTTTGCGCCACATGCCGATACTGTCGAGCATGGTGGGCGTGGTCTTATTCTTCTGGAGCGCTATTTCTAATGTTTTTATTTTATTTTCGTCAAAGGAACCTATCAGTGGCCACTGACTTTCAGGGTTCTTCTTTGTATATTTATGCCATAACTTAGTATAAGCTATAGCGACTAGTCCATACTTAGTGAACATGTCCTTATTAGGGGTGCCCTCCAGTGGAGCTGGATGGTTCATCTCTAATAAGCGGTCCGGGCTAAACAGGCTACCAACCAGTGGGGAGAAGACAGGCATGACGGATTACAACGGGGACAAAAGTCTGCACTACCTATCTTATCACGGCGGACAAAGACTAGACAGAATATTTCTATTCTACGTTGTTTGGAGGCCGTGAATACCTCAAAAGAACCAATACCGAATAATCGGCCAATCAAACAATCCAGTGGGGAGAATAAGTGGGCACGAAAAATTATCGTTACTCACTCTTTCTCTACCTGCAAAGAGAGACCTTGTTCTTCCCTGTTTGCAGACAAAGAATCTCCAGACAATAATCCACGAACGATAGTTCGGGAAACAGTGGGGGAGGAAGATAGGCACGACGGATTACAACGGGGACAAAAAGTCTGCGTTACCTATCCTTCACTGCTTGCAAAGAGAGAGCCTGTTTGTTTTTCCCCGTTTGCAGACAGTGAATCTCCAGAGGGTTTCAACAAAGCGTAATACTAGTATTATCCAAAACAAAAACAATTTCCTCAATTCGTCGTGTTTACACGACCTTACCCGGACCGCATGGACGGTTTCCTGTCCTCTGGATCCAGCGCCCGATCGTCCTCTCTCCTTCGTGTTGTTCGCGGCACTCCTGATGGTTCCCAGTCAGGACCGTAGATCACTCGAGAGAGGTCTGTTCAGAACTAGTGAAGGTCGGATGATCGGCTGTCAGACGAGGGTCTATCGGACACGAGCTCTTCCCGATCGTTGCAGTCGTTCACTCTGTCATCGGGACCTCTCCCACTGGATCCACGTGTCGCTGATGGGCCCCACGCTTTGGGACGCCAATTTGTAGAAAAAGGTAGGGCTAGGACCTTTCTCAAGATTTGCCCGGCGCTAACCGCCCTTGTACCATTCGAGTTTACCAAGCAATGAGGCAGGCGCCGGAGACCAGAAGGCAGGAAACAGAAGTTTATTCCGACGGAGCAGAACACATCAGATCAGACAACAAGGTATCATGTCGAGGTGCTCTAACAGCCTCTCGGAGGCCTGGCCTCTTATACACTGGTTTATGGCATGTGACCTTCTTTTAATACAATCAGATCTTTGTGAGGCAAGAAAAAGCCATCCCCGTAATCCTAGTGTCAATCCCACCCCCATATACCTTCACAATAGAGGTTCGCAACCTGCTGATAAGAGGAGGGGACCATCACGCAGCTGAGTGTTCCGTCGAGTCTTAGGATGTGTGCGCCTGATCATATCACAGGGGGTGGGGAGGCCTGGATCAATAGAGGGCCCTTTGAAGGAGAGCGACCTCATACAATAAAGGGCAGTAAATGATATCTCCCGGCTTAGGCAATGGCCTCGGACCTGTGTGGACAGTTGGACACGGGGTGAGGGGCTATCAATGGAGTGGTATTCATGCCGCGTGGACAATCCAGCGCAGGAGGGAGGTTTGTCAACAGAGGGGCATTCATGGGAGGAGAGGAGGTGTTGGTCAGGCGCTAGCGTGACTCCCAAGGACAGGGTCATGCAGAAGGGTCCTGCTCGTAAGGAGGAGGAGGGAGGGGGAGCCAGGGTGCGCGGAGGATGCTTGCTGGGTCAGGGGGACGTGCTGGCGATCGATCGTGGGCAGGGAGACCATGATACCTAAAATGGCTGCCATGCACGTAACACATAGGTGACCTAGAATAGCTGCCGTGCATGTAGTACATAGGTGACAAGCTGGCGCAGATGATGTTCAGATCGCAAATCAAAATTCCACATGCTATCGATCAAGGCGCCATTTGGAGGTTCCTGTAACGTCACAGCAACAGAAGGGCTGTCAGAGGTAGAGATGACCGGATCTGTTATGGGGATTGCACATGGATGTGTAGGTGATATAACTATCCTTCCTTTATCTGTTACTTTTACCTGTCCTCCCCTAGTACTGTCGTCATTTTGAATGCCAAAATCAGCATGATTAATTTTCCTCTTTGGAAGGTCAGATTTTTTACGCCTTTTTGTCGGAGGAGGGCCATACATTTTAACTGGCGTGACTTTCTTTGCCCTACTTTTTACTGCTTTAGTTTGCTTAGAAATAGGGGTTATTTGTGCCTTGGTTATAACTATAGATTTAGTTGTACTTGGATCAGTAGCATTGGTTGTCGATATACTGGTAGCGCCTAAGGGTTCAATTTCGCTCATAGATGTTCCCTCTCTAAATATTAGAGGAACGCTGTCCTGCGAGGGGGTACAGACATTCTCAGTAAGGGTTCCTTCCCCCGTGGAACTAATTAACACTGGTGAAACCGAAAATGGTCTATTCTTTAGGCTTTCAACCGAGCGCCGACGCTCAGCCCGAAGTTCTTCAAGGGTAGGGGTAGTTGGAGTATCCATGAGGGATTTCTCAAAGTAATTATCTAATTTCCCATTAATCAGACTCACAGGTTTCTCAGGGCCAACCAGCTCCGGTGTTAATATTTCAATGGACATAATGGTTGTAGATATAATATACCCCCCAGGCACTTACACAATAGTCCTAGGCAGTTCAGTAGTCGACCAGGGATTCTGGCCCAGTCCAGTCTCCTCGGGCCTCTGAGGGCCACAGAGGGCCCGCCCTTTGCCCGGGCTTAACCCCGGGCGCTCCCGCGCGCTCCCGCGCAGCAGGGCGCTACAATCCTTATAGGGCGATTCCTCCAGTTAGATGAAGGGGCGGGACGATGAGGGAGAGCAGCCCAGGTGTAACGGGCGCGGGGTTTCCCTTGGACTCCTGGGAAACTGAGTCCACACCCCATCGCTCGCAGCCCTCTGTCCCTGTCCACGGCCACAAAAATGCTTCTGCCCAAGTCCCCGGGCGACGCGGGACCCGCGAAGCGGGTTCCGCTAGCAGCTACAAGGAAATCCGCAGTTACAGGAAAATAAAAGCTGTTGGGGTCAAGCAGCAATCCGACCCAGTCACAGGCAAAGTAGGTATGTGTCCCGCGTTCGTGAGCCAAGCGGGGCACTTTATCTCGATCCGAGGAGGCGGGAGGCGGGACGATGAGGGAGAGCAGCCCAGGTGTAACGGGCGCGGGGTTTCCCTTGGACTCCTGGGAAACTGAGTCCACACCCCGTCGCTCGCAGCCCTCTGTCCCTGTCCACGGCCACAAAAATGCTTCTGCCCAAGTCCCCGGGCGACGCGGGACCCGCAAAGCGGGTTCCGCTAGCAGCTACAAGGAAATCCGCAGTTACAGTAAAAGAAAAGCTGTTGGGGTCAAGCAGCAATCCGACCCAGTCACAGGCAAAGTAGGTATGTGTCCATTTCGGAGTTTCTTTTTTAAAAACACATTGGGGCTTATTTACAAGCCCCTTGCGCCACTTTTGCATCATTTTTAACATGGGAAAAGTGACGTACGGGTGACGCAAGGGGCTTGTAAATAAGTGCCATTGTTTGCAAAATATGTAGTTGTAATGCTACTCAGCGTGTCATCTGAATTAACCCCTTCCACGTGGGGCTAATTCCCCCACAGTGCGGGGGGGTTGGAGGGGCCATGAGCAGCGGTACTCATCTCGTCATGCTGCACTGTGGAGCTTTGCTCATGACGAGCTGGACTCATCATGACTCCGCCCGCTTCTTTAGAACGCCCGCACAGGCGGAGAATTTGCTGCGCGTGGGAGGCACCACGGCAGCATGACGAGTCCAGCTCGTCATGAGCACACGACCACCGCGCAGCATGACGAGCTGGACTCGTCATGAGCACGGAAAGGGTTAAGAGCCTTGTTGAACGTAAGAGTTGCCAGATTACGTTTTGTGTACAAAGTCCTTCTATTACACAGGTGGGCAATCGCTGCAGAAAGAAACATTTACAATTTTTAAAACCTAATTTTGCTACTAAAATTCGTGCTCTTTGTGTGCAGGGAATAGTTGTGAACCCATGATACAGTTTGGTGTGTGACGTTTTTATTATACATAGACCCTCATTATTGGTCTACTTGATGCATGTGGTGTTTCCTGCTTTCCCCACATTTGTACCTTCCATGCAGGTAGCATTTCCTTGTCTGCGCCAGTTCGCGCAGAAAAGGGCAATTTTCCCACTAGTTAACATTTAAACTTTTTTTTTTCTTATAGCTGTGAAACTGTAAAAATGTGGAAGGGGCAGGAGAATCCTGATTTGATGAGAATCCTGATTTCAACGTGAAAACCTACATGCAGACAACCATACAACGTGAGGAAATAGAAACATACATCTTAGAAAACAATAAGACTAATGGGAAAATACGCCATTTCAATTGAATGTAGCACTCTGTATATGTCAAGTCTGTGATAAACACTTTTCAAAGTAAGCAAAACAAAACCAATTTACACTGTCAAGTTCAAATGTTTCTTTAGGGCAAAAAAATACATTTGGGGCAGATAATGACTGACTGACTGACTGAAGTTTTTATTAAGCGCTCGAATGCCGCGGCGTCTTGGCGCTGTAGAATAGAAGGTGATCTCAGACAGATCAGGGCAGGGAGAACAGCCATGTTTTCAAGGATTTTCTGAATCTCAGTTTGGAGGCTTGTGAGCGAAGTTCGACAGGCAATGAGTTCCAGAGTTTGGAGGCCTGATTAGAAAATGATTTTCCACCCCAACGCACTTTCCGGATTCTAGGCACGCAGATCAGGTCTTGATTGGCCGATCTTAGAGTTCGGTTGGGCACATAGCGCGGGAGGAGTTTGGCCAGATCATCTGATCCTTTTCCGTGAACGGCTTTGTGGGCCAAGCAGAGGGCCTTAAACTGGACTCTGCGCTTAATTGGCAGCCAGTGCAGCTCTCGAATGGCCCGGGAGGTGGGGTGACGCTTTGGCAGGTTCAGGAGAACCCTGGCGGCCGCGTTCTGGATAGCCTGCAGCTTGATCAATTGCTTCTCTCCCGTACCGAGATAGAGAGAGTTGCAATAATCAACCCGAGACATTACTAGGGCAGCAATGACAGTCTTTTTTAAGGTGGGTGGAATAAAGGGCAAGATCTTTCTAAGTACCTTCATCATATGAAAACAAGCTGAAGTGACTTGGTTCACCTGCGCTGTGCAGGAGAGGTTTTTGTCCAGTAAGAATCCGAGGTTTCTGACCTTCTCGGCTGGGGTAGGACAACAGCCGGCTTCCGGGGGCCACCATAGCTGACTCCATATCGAGGGCTTCTGACCGAATTCTATGATTTCAGTCTTCTCAGTATTTAATTTGAGAAAGTTTTGGCTCATCCAGTTTTTTACACTGAGAAGGCAATTCCTGAAACGGCCTGCGGTTGCTTCAATGGAATCGGAGACCGACACTATGATTTGCGTGTCGTCTGCATAAGACACTAATCTCAAGCCATGGGATTTTATCAGTTTCGCCAAGGGGGTGACATATAAATTGAACAAGGTTGGTGATAATGCCGACCCTTGTGGGACTCCTCCAGGAAGAGAAAATTCCTCTGATTTAAGTCCATCCCAGTGGACTTGTTGGATTCTGCCTGTCAGAAATGATGCTAAGAGGGCTAATGGATGCAAGTTGCAGTATGCATTCAGAGTAGGCAGGTGTTTATTGATAAGAAGGCAAGGATTGGATAGGCATCAACAGTAAGTCTTCAATCGTTCAGTAGAGGCGATGTTTCTAAGAAGAAACAACGGATTGAATGGGAGTCAGAACTCCTTGACTTTCGCCACCTGAAACATGAAATCCTCCAGAGATGGGCTAAATATTAAGTGCAAAAAGAACAATTGATGGACAGAATGCAGAACAATGTCATACATTCACCCCAGTACAGAGATCTGGGCCTAAATCCATCGTTTTTTTGCTCACCATGCCATTCCAGTTTGAACCCAGCCAAATGCAAATCAGTCTTGACCTGCGCCCAATGGGAACAGTCCAGCCCGAACTGCCAGGTATGGTCCTCCCTGGCCTGGAGACAAGCATCCTAGGACCGGTTTTGGGGTTTCACCCCTCACCAGCTAGGATAGCTTGAATCCGGTGGCATGGAGAGCACGGACCCACATCTGGGTATACCCATCCCACTCGGGGTGACAAACGCAAAAAGAACAATTGATGGACAGAATGCAGAACAATGTCATACTAGTGTTAATTGTTTATTGTTCGATTACTTAAAATCATGACAATTTAGAATAAAACAGACCAAAAAAAAAACATGTTTCATCTTAAATGCAACAGGAAGAAGTTAAAATTGTTTAAAAAAAATATAGTGGTGTGAAATATATATATATATATATATATATCCGAGAGGCTGCTTACACAGATTGGGTGCAACGACGAAGTCCCAGTCAGCACCAAAGAAGCAGACACGAGCCCAAAGTGAGTGCAAAAAGCAAGTAGCGTTTATTCCTTCATGAGTCCGCCATATATATATTTATATATATATTTATATATATATATATATTACCTACTGGCGGTCGCCAGTAGGTAGTTATAGTTAGGATTGTTTTCCATAGGGAATCCGCAACATTCTATTGGGAATAACTTTGGCGCCAGTTGAGGAATCTGCCTGCAAATTTCCTGAAATTTGCCTCGCTACGGTCCGCTCCTTCCCTGAAAGTTTGGGGGGGAATCGTCAAGCGGGGGCCGAGATAAAAGGGGGGTCCCAAAACGTGTTTTCCCCATGTTAATTTCCATAGGGCGGTTGGACCTACTTTTAGACCGAACGGCTGAATGGATTTCCACCAAACTTGGCAAAATTGTAGGGACTGGTAGCCCGATGTGCCTTTGCTATGTCTCAAGATATGTGCTCCAGTGGATTTTGAGTAATTTAGGTTAAAAAACAAATATATATCTATAAGCGCGCCCCGGTACACGCACTGGGGCGCGTACCAGCACGCTACGAGAGTTCGTGCGTGGAAAGCTGATTGGCTCTCGGGTGTCTGTCAACATTCCAAACAGACCGGAGTGGCCGCCATCTTGTGTCTCGGTAGGATCGAGACACAAGAGGTGGCAAAAACAAAGCGGGAAATGACCAAAAGGGGGCAGGGTAGACCCCCCCTGACCCCCTAGGTTTGATGTGGGGGCCATAAAAGGGCCCCGCGGGGCAAAACTTTTTTTTTTTTCGATTTGCGCGGGGGGAGCGCCCGGTACACGCACCGGGGAGCGTACCGGGGAGCGTACCATGGGGAAAAAAGAATGACAGATTTTTTTTAAAATGTAGCATTTTTTTATAAATTGGAGGTAGTTCTAAAAATAACTGTTTTTTTATTATTTTTGTTGTTTTATTTTTTTTATTGTTTTTTTGAACATTTTGTACTTTTTTTGGCTTTTATGAACAATTTTATATTTTTGGGGGAATTTTTATGGGGACAAACAAAAAACAGGGAATTGTAAATGGCTCAACTGGAGCAAAAAAAATCAGGAAAAAATTAAGGTTTCTTTGGGCACTTGTGGTTGTCACCAGCACGGTTGATGAGTTTAACACTTTGCTCACCATAGCAAATTGTACGCCCACAAAATATGCAAACAATTTTGAAATTTCCAAACTGGGTTTGGATGTTTGGGACCATCTCCCTTGTCTCTGGTCCCGATGGAGTGGGTTGGGTACTTTGGGAGGTGCTGGGAGAAGATTGGGGAGGGTTTCTGGTCAGTTCTCTGACCTCTGCCGCACTATAGTTGTTAGGGTGCCGGCGTTGCATGTTGCGAATCATGGTGTTGTTGCCAAAAGAATATTTTTTGGCAGGGTTCCACCTCTAAAGTACAGTGCCACAGATCAAACAAGTAACCTTTGGCGCATTTACTTTCTTGAGGCCCCTTGGGATTTAAAAAAATTCCCACACAATGTGCTCCTTTGGCTTGTAGGGGGTAGTATCTTCTGGCAGGTAGCGCCGCCTCTCCTCCTCCTCCTCCTCCTCTTCTTCATCTCCACCACTGTGGTGTTGTGGTGGTCCTCTTGGTGGTGGTGGTGGTGGTGGTGGCTGAGATGCTCCTGCTGCTGCTGCTACTGTAGCCATTTCTCAGTACAAATAGGTACTAATAGGTCTGGAAACAGGTCTTCCTCACTCAAAGTACAAAGTGAGAATAAGGAAAAAAGGTGGGGGCTTTCATCATTAGGAAAACAAAACTGTCCTGAACCAATGAAAAGTGTTATTTTCAGGTCACATGACCAGGGCTTTCATCATTTGGAAACCAAAACTGTCCTGAACCAATAAAAAGTGTTATTTTTAGGTCACATGACCTGACGTGCTTACGCTACGCGCCCAGGGGCGTGCCCCGGGTCGTGCGGGTTCTTACGTAGCACGATCGTATGAGCTCGGGTGCTTCCGGGTGCGCTTACGCCCTGCGTATCACGCGGACTCGGCTACGCGATACGTCACAATTATGTTTTTGTTCGCGGCAATAGCGTTAACGGGACGCTCACCGGTATGCGCACCGGGACGCGCCGCTAGACTGCGCTTACCGGTGCGCTCACCGGTACGCGCACCGGGAGCGCTCAAGGGCAAAACCCCCCCCCAAAAAAAATATACATATAAAAAATAGTATTACATAAATATACAATATAGGATTCATTATAAAAAATATTATATTTGATAGCAATAGAAATTTGCTATTAAGAAAACTTTGAAATTCACGGAAAAAAACATAGGTTTGAGGCCCTATATATAGTTAGGAATTAGCATTTTCAAAACCTTTGAAATTCACTGTAAAAACCATAGGTTTCCCACCAGTTATAGTTAGGAATTAGCATTTCAAAAACCTATTAAATTCACTGAAAAAACCATAGGTTTCACACCAGTTATAGTTAGCTGGAAATTTTACTGACATAAAACCATTGAAATTCCCACGTTATAGTTAGTTGGACTCACTATAACTTGCACGCCTGCAAAGCACTGCTGATGACATCACATATTACATCACTCATGACATGGTCAGTGACATCGCTCATGACATCACTGATGACACCATCCTTGTGACAGAGTGACAGACCTCCTTTCAGTGTAATGTAACCCTTGAAACACATTTTCAAAAATAGAAACTAACATTTTCAAAAAAAATGGAGATACCCATACCAGTTACAACAACCAATTCAGTAATTCCACCTTCTATATACACATCCACTCATTCAGCAACAGTTCTATATAGTCACTCATACATATACTCACTTATCATATGTAGTGATACACATATACATCCTGTTATACACTGACAGTCACCCAAAAGTTACTCACACACATACTCACACATGCAAATAAACTATTGAACATCCATTTATTTGCATATACAACTATACACACACTAGCACATTACTTCTAAGGAAACTTACACATACTTACTCTCTTAAAACAATCACTTATAGAAACACATACTTATTTAAACAGGAACTCTTTCAATCTCTCACTCTCACATATACTCACTTATATACATCAATACTCACATATACTAGATTAAAACATATGTAGTTACTCATAAAGACACTAGTGAGACAGTCATTCACTCACTAACATACACATATACACACTCATCCACCCATACAGTCCTGCACATATGCTGTCTTCAAAACACATACAAACAGTGAGCTAGTCATTGATGCATCTATGTGCTAAGTAACACCCCCACCACACCATACAGACACTCATACTGATACTGAAAAAAACATCTAATAACACATATACACACACATGTAGCTACTCACCAACCCATGCAGCCACTTATACACAAAGTGAAACACTGATACAAACATTTAAATATTTAAACAATACTCGCTAATATGTGTATTCACTAAGATACACTTAATAAGCCAGTTAACCAATCAATTAAAAAAAAAAACATCCATTAAGACACTTATTTAAACATTTATTCTTCCATTGACCTTTACATATACATATATAAAACATTTATTTTTCAGAAGGACACACATTCACTGGATGGTGTCATCAGTGATGTCATGAGTGATGTCACTGACCATGTCATGAGTGATGTAATATGTGACGTCATCAGCAGTGCATTGCAGGCACGCAAGTTATAGTGAGTCCAACTCACTATAACATGGGAATTTCAATGGTTTTATATCAGTAAAATTTCCAGCTAACTATAACTGGTGTGAAACCTATGTTTTTTTCAGTGAATATATATATACACATATTTATTTTTTAAAGAGTAAGAAGAAGCTACAGTATGTTTAAAGACATACTGACTTTGTTGATGGGTGTAAAACCCACCCCTAGCTTTCAGTAAAACAGGCAAAGCCTCCACCAGTAAGAGTCTTGAGGTTTAATAGGTAACGCAGGGTTCCCAGATCAGTCATAGATTTAATGATTGTAGCGATGGTTCCTGTAGACCTACGGAGTTATGTTTTTTTACAGTTTGGAAAACAAATTTCGTAAACCTAACAGTGAACAGCATGTTGTTGGGGTTCATTGCTGATATAATGGCTTGCCGGCATGATCGAACGCCGTGCTTGATCCATTCACCTCGCAACAACCGCCTTCTGTCCTTGAGAAATGCAGCGCAAAAACACACCACATGCTCGATTGTTTGATAACCACAGCTTCTACAATTAGTGTCCTCATTTGAGAGACGCCATGTTTGCAAATGTTTTAAAAAGGGCCATTCGCCTGTCATGATTCTCCTCGAACCCCTGACTTAATAAAGCCAGAGAAGAATTTATATATAAAAAAAATCCCGCCCCATTCCCGTGCACCAGCACCTCATTTGTAGCGTTAGTGTTTAAATTCAGAGTGTGGAATTTGTAAATGTTTATTTGTTTTTCTTAGCGTTCAATCATTGCATGGGAAGACCTGGTTGCATAGTGCTTTGATGTCAGTAAGTCCGTTTTTGAATCATTATTGTGCCATGAGAGCGCTGAATGAGGGGAAACGTTCTTGAACAAAGAAGTCTCTTGGTACTTTGGAGCCGCTTTCAGCGTTCGGCTCGCAGCAGTTTCAACGTGTGCGTGCGCACGTATCTCCTGGGTGCGGTTCTCTATTTAAACCGCACCCAGGCTTCTGGAAAACGCTTTGCCTTCCGCTACAGCTGAAGGAAGGTTCGCGTTTAGAGGCTCTCTTCCCTGCAAGAAGAATCCGACGCTGGACACTCCTCTAGACCCGATTTCCGATGGCAAGACCTGCAGAAAAATAAAGAAAGAACAGAGTTAAGTACATTTTAGCTTTTATAGGAAAGGCGCCCATCGCAAGAAAGATTGAGCTTAACTTTTGAACTTACCTGATTCCTTCTGAGGAGAAAGACTTCCGAATAACATTTGGCTAATGTTAAAGAGACTACTGGAGAAATACTTGGCAATTGTTTTTAAAGGAATCGTTTGGAAATTGTCAAAGTCATTTAGTGCATTTAATAATCGAAATTTAAAAGCATTGGAAGAAGTTACATTGTAATGAAATTTAGTTGATTTAATTTGTAGTTTGAAAGTCAAGTACGGGGGGTTTGTAGTAGGTGGTGTTTCTTCCTCATTGTGTTGCAACAGGTTTTGAGCATAGGAGAGTTAAAGAATCCCACAATATTCATCTTTGAGACATCATTTACAAGTAAGTCAAAGTGCTAAAGGAGAATCTTGAGAACGATTTGATAAGAACATTTGTTTAAGTAAATTCTCTTGTTTTCTTTAGTATTTAATGCAAAGACACAGTTAATCATACTTCAGACAAGAACCCTTGACGACTTCACATCTCTACCAAGACCAAGAAATACTGGACGAAGGACAGAATAAAACTGATCGCAGGTAGGAGTCTAAGTAGAGAACGTTTACAAGGGTACAGAGTAGATCAAGGTTAAGGAGTGGAGTGGGAATATTGGAAATCAATAAGGATCTCTAGTAAATTCCAACTGCTTGTTGTTTCACAGGTCGACAGCAAGATTCCTCCCTCACACCATCACGTCCAGTACCGGCCCTCCTCCCAAATTTCTAGTTTTATTCTTAGCTGTTAATTTTAGAATCAGCAAGTTTAATAGTTAGATTTCTGGGAAGTTGGTCCCTTGCGTCTCTGCAAAATCTTCTACGTCGTCCAAGATCTCCAGCACAGCTCAAGGTAAGGGACGACGTAGTTTGGCTTTTGACATCGCCTATCCTCAATGCCATAAATCTTTTCTTCCAGACAATTTCATAAGGGCTCAAAAGATATGGGGCCTCTGATCTGGGTTTGAGGTCAGTGGTTACAGACCAGGCGTGTTTTCTTTTAGATAATTGTGCCCTGTCCTGATGGAAAGACCAGAGGTGAACACTTCTTTTAATGGACAGTTTTAGTGCCTGCGGAGGCGGATTAGTACCCCAATAATCCACAACATTGAGCAGTTTCAAGGAGTGTTCAAGGAAACGATCAGTGTTTTTGAATGGATTGGCCTGCTGTCATGCATTCACCCCAGTACAGAGATCTGGGCCTAAATTCATCGTTTTTTTTCTCACCATGCCATTCCAGTTTGAACCCAGCCATGTGCAAATCATTCTTGACCCTGCTCCCAATGGGAACAGTCCAGATTGAACTGCCAGGCCTAGTCCTCCCTGGACTAGAGAAAAGCATCCTATGACCGGTTTCGGGGTTTCACCCCATGTCAACCTGGATACCTTGACTCCAGTGGCATGGAGAGCACGGGACCCACATCTGGGTATACCCGTCCCACTCGGGGTGACAAATACAAATAGAACAATTAATGGACACAATGTAGAACATTATCATACATTCAACCCAGGACAGAGATCTGGGCCTAAATCTATTGTTTTTTTGCTCACCATGCAATTCCAGTTTGAACCCTGCCATATGCAAATCAGTCTAGAACCTGCGCCCAGTGGGAACAGCCCAGCTCGAAATGCCAGGCCTGGTCCTCTCTGGACTGGAGACAAGCATTCTAGGACAAGTTTCTGGGTTTCACCCCTCATCAGCAAGTATAGCTTCACTCTAGTGGCATGGAGAGCATGGGACCCACATCTGGGTATAACCGTCCCACTTAGAGTGACAGATGCAAAAAGAACAATTGAAGGACAGAATGCAGAACAATGTCATACATTCACCCCAGTACAGAGATCTGGACCTAAACCCATCATTTTTTGTCTCACTATGCCATTACAGTTTGAACCCAGCCATATGCAAATAAGTCTTTACCATGCACAAAATGGGAAGAGCCCAGCCTGAAGATTTGTTTCTTTTGTATATGTCGCCCTAAGTGGGAATGGTATGCCCAGACGTGGGTCCCGTGCTCACTAAACTATTGTATTCAAGCTAGCCCGGCTGATGAAGGGTGAAGCCCTGAAACCGTTCCCAGGATGCTTGTTTCAGGTCCTGGGAGGACCTGGCTTGGCAGTTAGGACTGGACTGTTCCCACAAGGAACAGGGTCAAGAGTGATTTGCATATGTGTGGGACCAAACTGGGGTGCTGTGGTGAGCAAAAGGATGATGGATTTAACCCAGATCTTTGTGACTGGGGGTGAATGTTTGCATTGTCCAGCATTCCGTCCATCAATTGTTTCTTTTGCTAAATATTAAGTGAACACGGAGCCCGAAACTCCACAGCACCAACTATGCGACAAATGTGTCAGTCCCTTTGCTCCCCAGTCTGTTTGTCCATCTGATCACTGTCTAGCAAATGTGAGGTCTGACTGCACGTGAGTTGTGTGTAACTGTTATTGTGTCTGTATGTGTTGTATGTGTGTCTAAGCCTCTGGTACTTAATTGGTGTGCTTAGAGACCTGTGTATCATTTGTCACTATGACAATGTCTGCTTCTCTAGACCCCAAAAATATTTTTGCTTTCAGCAAGCATTTTTTTACATTTGGGTGATGCGTCCCCAATAATAATGGTTTGCAAAAATCATGAAAACACAAGCCAAGCAGTGACAAAGACAAAAGGCTGGAGGTTAGCACCAGATCTATTTGTTTTGCAGTGAAGTATGTCTGCTAGCCTGTCTGCAAGTAATTCGGCATGTAGTCTGTGTGCTTGAGTACCCCTGGGTCCTGTGGGTGGGTATTTGTGTATATGTTGGTCTATGTGTGTTACTAGCTAGTTGCCTGTTGGTCTGTGTGTGTGCAGATTTTAGGTTTTGTGTTGTGTTTGTGTAAATGTGTATATATTTTGGTTTGTCTGTGAGTGTCTATCTTCTTTAGATATATTGCCCTTCTGCTTATGTGTCGGTATGTGTGATGGGTCCACATGTGCATGTAAGGTGTGGCTTTCCGTATGCAAATATTTTATAAAACTCAAATATACTTGATTCACCAGTGCTTGTTTATTGTAAGCCAGTACTTCATTTGTAAAAGAATAAGTGTAGATGCCCAAAGCTCTCTTTAAAAGGCTGCGGTGAACACCAGCGTGCCAAATACCAAGGCTGCATAGTCTTGAATCCAGCTCAGGCCTTTTAGATCCACTACCAGTCATTCCCGCTCTGTCTCACTCTTACAGGTTCCTGTGTCTCCCTGCCCGATGCTGTTAACTTTTATTTCTTCCTCTATATTTCAGTTTTATTTGTTTTCCATCTCTTGCACACGCTAAATGCCAGAGGTGGAAAAATAAGTGCCAATCACCTAAAATGAGTGCCAGCGGCCTCCACTGGCAACTATTGGTTTAAATTGAGCACTGCTATAGGTATTTATTAAAACAAGAACAGTTTCAGGGAGCACTTTAACCCCTTCGATGCTGATGACGAGCTCAGCTCGTCATCACCCACGGGGGTCGTGTGCTGATGACGAGCTGAGCTCGTCATGGTGCCACTAAAATGGCATTTTCCAGCACACAGCGGGAAAACGCCTAGCATCCAAGTGGTTAAATAGAACAATAAAAGTATTTCGAACATTCTTTACTGAGAAAGGTATCCTGTGTGGGGCCCAATTGAGACCAGATTGCAGAAAACCCTGGGGACGGGGAACAGGATGAGAAGCAGTTCACATGAGTGGTGGTCAGATTTCTAAATGCGGGTGGTCACGGATGGTCGCGACCTCTTGCATTGAAAACCTTCCATTTGCATTGAGAAAGCTGCCATTTGGGTAGAAAATCTACTCGAGCAGCAAGAAAAGATGTGCATGGTGCCATTTGCACAGATTTTTTTTTTACAGCGCAGGACAAACACCCAGTGCTAAAAATCAATGCAAACGGCATGACCAAACGCACTCTGCCGCCTGCAGAACTCCGCGTAGCGTGGTGGAGTTTTTTGGTCACTTCATCGAGTTCCACATAGCGTAACTCTGCTAATTCTGCCCAGGCCTATTATAAAACACAAATATTATTGAATGCGAATCGGCTATCCTCTGCCGTCCAGCCACACCAGCTGAAGTTGTGTCACTAGAAATGTTTGTAGGGGTGGCACACAATGCGCCACCAATGAAATTAGTGGCAGTGGCGGCTGGTGGATTTTGAAAGTGATGGGGCGTAAGACTAGTTAACGTACCTAGGCCCACAAGCTAGTAAAATAAGCAAGCTTGACATCTCCCAGATGAATGAGGGTAGCCCCCTGAGAAAAGTTTTAAAAATTGGTTGACACAGGTGCATTTTCCAGTTTATTATCTTCAATAAATTGACCAAAAACACAAGGAGACATGCTTTTGTGCAGCATCCACTACTGCTCCCTTTCATTAACAGCATATTCTTATATAGGTGGTAGTGCGAAATTCAGCCCCTTTTTAAAAGGTGGTGGCCACAAAGAGAGGTGAGGTACAGCTTCCTTGATCACACTTTCTGCTGGGCTGATATCAGCCAATGCAAAATTTCACACACACGTGTTTCCCTGTTGTGGGTGATCGAGGCCGGAAACTAGCCTGCTGTGAGGGGGATCACTACACAAAGGCTGTGTCTGGAGAGCAGCCCAGAATGGACATTCAAAAGAACCATTGCAAACTGGTACCTTGTAGAAGCATTTATCACTGTTGTTTTGAAGCACTCCTAGGATGTGTTATATCAGCAGTAGTGACATTCTGTACATCAAAATAGAATTTACACGTTTGAACTGTGAAATATTTCACATATTCACAGTTATAGGTAGTTTGGAGAATAAGAGATGTATTCAGAAGCACACAATTGTTGCAAGCAGAGGACAGGTTTAAAACCCAAGTTGCAAAGTCAGTCATCGTATTTTAGCCATCAGTCCTACATTGCCTCTGCTTGTATCATGTTTAATCAGTCTGAGCCAAAATGTTCAACTATTCCTATCTCGGGAAAGAAGGTATAGCAATAGCAAGAGCAGCTTAAAACATGGAACATTCAGAATTCTTGTTCTCACCAAGACGTATGACATGCAAGTTACAAGGTCAAATCTCGACTGTGCCAAATCAGCACTTCATACTTCTAAGTTCAACTGTAGAGCGTTCAAATGAACTGGGTAAAAGTGATACTTGTTATTTGCAGTGCCCAGAAAATGCAAACTGTGGTATTAATCTCTATAAAAAAGAGAATAGGGCACTCGAAAATTGAATAACGACACTTGCATAGGCACTCATACTTCACTTCGAGTTTCATCGCATACTTCTGAATTGCTGTTAGCTTTTGTAATTCTAAACATATAGGGGCCCATTTAAAGTTAATAATTTTCAGCCACATTCACAAATGTGATGTTTCTTTTAAAGAAATTAAGACAAACCCACCATTTGTGTGTAGTACTGGTTAAGTAGTGATGGGGCGCAGATTTCGCTCTTTCATTTGTTGGGGTGCTTCAGAATCACAAACAGTCCGCACCCGCACATATTCTTTTGTTGTCTTAACCTGGGGCAGTAGAACGTGAACTGCAATAACGTGAATTGTGGTGTAGTAGGGACATTTTCATATAAATGTGAAGAAATTAATGATGAATTCATACGTTTAGCTGGAAACATTATTATGTAGAAATTGTGTATGCTGCAGACGATTATTCACGTATTTGATGTGCCTATGTAACGTGACGACATAGGAGTGCTCAGAAAATTTTTTCATTGCTATGTATTTTCGTAAGGCCTGTGTGCTATTTCATATGTTGGCCGATTTCTACAGGCCTGAAATGCATTTTACCCTGGAAACTCTTGCATTAGATTTCATAGTTGAATTTCATGAGCATTTTGGATTTGTGCTTTATCACGTTTCTGTTGCAGGGGAAGAATCATCCTTGTTAGTTATAATAATTTCATTGTTTTCGGAGGTAGGCTTAGGAAGAAGAAGATGAATTGAGCACTGATACTGATAATGGAGAACTGTTGTACTTTCTCTAAGGAGCAACCCTGGGAATCAAGTTCATCTCTCCAAAACGTTGGAGGATCGCTGCCTAATGGAAAGTTACCTACAAGGAGGTGGCCAGACTGGATGGCGTGATTTTGCAAAGGACCATGGGATGCTACCTGTGGTACTGATGTATTGTAACTAGGGAATGTGCCTGGGGACGTCTGCCTTGCCTTGCCTTGAGAGAACGGTACAAAAGGGGGTGGTGATGGACGGAGCATCTGAATCAATCAAACACTCACACCCAGTCAAAAGATCTAGGTTTAATCCATCACCGTTCTTTAGCCCACTCTGCCACCCCAGTTCAGACATGGCTATATGCAAATCAGTCTGACCCTGTGCCTTCTTTTGACTGGGTGTGAGTGTTGAATTGATTCAGATGCTCCGTCCATCACCACCCCCTTTCGTACCGCTTTTGGCCACCATAAGTGTGGCAGGGTATGCTCAGACGTTAGTCCCTTGCTCACTTTGCCACTGGATTCAGGCAAGCCGGGCTGAAGACGGCTGGAATGCCTGAAACCGGTCCTCAGAAGTTTGTTTCCGGTCCAGGGAAGACAAGGCTTGGCAGTTCAGGGTGGACTGTTCCCATGAGGCACAGGGTCAGGCTGGTTTGCATATAGCCATGTCTGAACTGGGGTGGCAGAGTGAGCTAAAGAACGGTGATGGATTAAACCCAGATCTTTTGACTGGGTGTGAGTGTTTGATTGATTTAGATGCTCCGTCCATCACCACCCCCTTTTGTACCGCTTTTGGCTGCCATAAGTGTGGCAGGGTAGGCTCAGACGTGAGTCCCTTGCTCACTTTGCCACTGGATTCAGGCAAGCCAGGCTGAAGACGGCTGAAATGCCAGAAACCGGTCCTCGGAAGCTTGTTTCCGGTCCAGGGAAGACATGGCTTGGCAGTTTGGGCGGACTGTTCCCATGAGGCACAGGGTCAGACTGATTCGCATATAGCCAGGTCTGAACTGGGGTGGCAGAGTGGGCTAAAAAACGGTGATGGATTAAACCCAGATCTTTTGACTGGGTGTGAGTGTTTGATTGATTCTGATGCTCCATCCATCACCACCCCCTTTTGTACCGCTTTTGGCCGCCATAAGTGTGGCAGGGTATGCTCAGACGTGAGTCCCTTGCTCACTTTGCCACTGGATTCAGGCAAGCCAGACTGAAGACGGCTGGAATGCCAGAAACCGGTCCTCGGAAGCTTGTTTCCGGTCCAGGGAAGACATGGCTTGGCAGTTCGGGCTGGACTGTTCCCAGGAGGCACAGGGTCAGACTGATTTGCATATAGCCATGTCTGAACTGGGATGGCAGAGTGGGCTAAAGAACGGTGATGGATTAAACCCAGATCTTTTGACTGGGTGTGAGTGTTTGATTGATTCAGATGCTCCGTCCATCGCCACCCGCTTTTGGCCGCCATAAGTGTGGCAGGGTATGCTCAGACGTGAGTCCCTTGCTCACTTTGCCACTGGATTCAAGCAAGCCGGGCTGAAGACGGCTGGAATGCCAGAAACCGGTTCTCGGAAGCTTGTTTACGGTCCAGGGAAGACATGGCTTGGCAGTTCGGGCTGGACTGTTCCCATGAGGCACAGGGTCAGACTGATTTGCATATAGCCATGTCTGAACTGGGGTGGCAGAGTGGGCTAAAGAACGGTGATGGATTAAACCCAGATGTTTTGACTGGGTGTGAGTGTTTGATTGATTCAGATGCTCCGTTCATCACCACCCCCTTTAGTACCGCTTTTGGCCGCCATAAGTGTGGCAGGGTATGCTCAGACGTGAGTCCCTTGCTCACTTTGTCACTGGATTCAAGCAAGCCGGGCTGAAGACTGCTGGAATGCCAGAAACCGGTGCTCGGAAGCTTGTTTCCAGTCCAGGGAAGACATGGCTTGGCAGTTCGGGCTGAACTGTTCCCATGAGGCAAGGGTCAGACTGATTTGCATATAGCCATGTCTGAACTGGGTGGCAGAGTGGGCTAAAGAACGGTGATGGATTAAACCCAGATCTTTTGACTGGGTGTGAGTGCTTGATTGATTTAGATGCTCCGTCCATCACCACCCCCTTTTGTACCGCTTTTGGCTGCCATAAGTGTGGCAGGGTATGCTCAGACAAGAGTCCCTTGCTCACTTTGCCACTGGATTCAGGCAAGCTGGACTGAAGATGGCTGGAATGCCAGAAACGGGTCCTCGGAAGCTTGTTTACGGTCCAGGGAAGACATGGCTTGGCAGTTCGGGCTGGACTGTTCCCATGAGGCACAGGGTCAGACTGATTTGCATATAGCCATGTCTGAACTGGGGTGGCAGAGTGGGCTAAAGAACAGTGATGGATTAAACCCAGATCTTTTGACTGGGTGTGAGTGTTTGATTGATTCAGATACTCCGTCCATCACCACCCCCTTTTGTACCGCTTTTGGCCGCCATAAGTGTGGCAGGGTATGCTCAGACGTGAGTCCCTTACTTACTTTGTCACTGGATTCAAGCAAGCCGGGCTGAAGACGGCTGGAATGCCAGAAACCGGTCCTCGGAAGCTTGTTTCCGGTCCAGGGAAGACATGGCTTGGCAGTTCGGGCTGGACTGTTCCCATGAGGCACAGGGTCAGACTGATTTGCATATAGCCATGTCTGAAATGGGGTGGCAGAGTGGGATAAACAACGTTGATGGATTAAACCCAGATCTTTTGACTGGGTGTGAGTGTTTGATTGATTCAGATGCTCCGTCCATCACCACCCCCTTTTGTACCGCTTTTGGCCGCCATAAGTGTGGCAGGGTATGCTCAGACGTGAGTCCCTTGCTCACTTTGCCACTGGATTCAAGCAAGCCGGGCTGAGGACGGCTGGAATGCCAGAAACCGGTCCTCGGAAGCTTGTTTCCTGTCCAGGGAAGACATGGCTTGGCAGTTTGGGCTGGACTGTTCCCATGAGGCACAGGGTCAGACTGATTTGCATATAGCCATGTCTGAACTGGGGTGGCAGAGCGGGCTAAAGAACTGTGATGGATTAAACCCAGATCTTTTGACTGGATGTGAGTGTTTGATTGATTCTGATGCTTCGTCCATCACCACCCCCTTTTGTACCGCTTGCCTTGAGAGAGAGCACATTTTAGAACGAGCTCTGCTTCTTTGTGCATCTTGACCCAACGGATGTGAAGAGACTTCTTAGGAAGACTTCAAAAGCTGACACCTTAACTGATCTTGCCTTGGGAAATACTATGTAGGGATGTAATGTTATATTCTACAGTAGGGACAGACTAATGCTTTATACCCACACGAACTTCCGATGATGGGGAATTTAGATGTCTGCTCAATAATCTTCTGCATCCTGATTTTGGAACTAATTATCCTTAATTTCATCCATAGGTTTGGCTTTGTATTAGTTCTGATGTATTTCTACACCCTCACTTTGAGGTGCCTGTATGTCTAGCTATTTTTGGTTTTGTAATAAAGCCCCTAAACTCAATTTTTGAGTCTGTGATTCTAACAGTCAAAGTAAATTAGAATTGAAATGTTTGATCTGCTAACTATTTCTTTCCCCCTAAGCTTTCATGCTGATAACAAGTCCCATTGACCTGAGGTCCCCGATCACATATAGAACATGGAACCCGGCTCAGTAGCTAATAGTATGAACTGTTATTTACAGCATTTAGAAAGCAATATGTCACCCTAAAAACTAGGCTAAGATTCCATAAGAAATCTAATTTAATACTGCATTATAACATGGTGAGAATATTAAAACATGTGCATTTGCGGGGTTAGCCAAAAAGGATTACTGGTGTTTGTCGCATTGAGCAATGTATTGTAAAATGAATGCACTTATGAGGTTGTCAGTGCTTAACTATAGATCTTTCCTTACTCGACTGAACTTGGGTGAGTCGGTGTCACTGAACATCCTGTGATTCTGGGCAAATCACTTAATCCCCCTGTGCTTGCAAAAAAATGAATATGCCCGTATGTAATGAAACTGCTGCTCATGATAATGTAAACCCCTCCAATAATACCTTCGGGTCGAGGTTGCGCTGTATAAAAGTGCAAACAAAAAAAATCCCCAAGCAAATTATATAGTCTAGGAAAATAAACAAAGCGGTGTCATGTTGGTACAATTATACTAACTGTTTACACACTCTGGTACGCTCGGAACAAAGTCCAGTAGCCATCAGAATGATACTGCCTGCACGTGGGCTACACTGATAAAGTTCAGGATTATTGCTGCTGCTGGTTTCTCCCACCCCCCCTTCCCTTCCAACCATCCATCCTCATTGCCTTCCACCAGTCAAGGAGTAATCGCACCCACCCACTCAAACTTGCCCCTTGCTCATACTCGTTGCTTTACCGCTCTGATGTGCTGAGTTGACTCCTCCCTGAGCGAAAGGGTTAAGTACCTCCTAGGGCATGTATTTCCGGCAACACTGCAGACTGACCACACACTACCATTTACGTAGGCGCTGGCTTTTCCCTTTAAGGTGAGGTTTACCTTGCCTGGCCTGGGCATCTGCAATTGAATCCAATCTCGAACCCATTACTTCCTGCTTCATTTCCGTGCAGCCAGTCCTTATGTGCAGGATTTTCCACCCTTCTTGCATGAGTGGCGGGCCACGCCCGTTTTGTCCAACCATACCAATTGCCCCTGACTAGTGGGTTCACCAATAAGTATCCATCCTGAAGAACATATCATACATGCATGAGCATATGTGTATATTCAGTGTAAGTAGCATAGCATTGCCCCAAACCAAGCTTCACACTTGGGGCCTTATTACAAGCCTGGCTGTCCTGCTGTTGGCCTGTCACCGCCACACCAACAGGACCATCAAGCTCCTCCCAGATTCCAACTGTAATCCATGGAGAACAGGTGGTGCTGCAGTGGTCTCACTGCTGCATAAGGGTCATAGGTGAGCCTTAGCTGCAGACGCCACCGTGACAGCGCCTGCAGCCTGTTCCTGTATGGTGTGGCATTTGTGTCACACATTGCAGGGACTGTGGTTCAATTCCAAGGGGGCGCAACATGTGCCCCGCGCATGCACCCCCAGGGCCAGGAGAGGGTGTCAAGGTCCCCTTAGTTGCTTAATGACATACGTATATATTGACTGTACAAGGCACTATAGGACTCATCCGGTGTGGCCATCTTCCTGCGTCCTGTAACCTCACAGACCCTTCTTAGTCTTTTTTTATATGGACTTTTTCAAGGGCTACTCTTGAAACATTCAAATTCTTGCTAGTAAGTTGCAGTTTTTTATAGTCACCAGAACTAAAGTAACACCCCAACATCACTTTCTGAAAAATGTCATAGTTCAATAATATAAGGCACATCTATGTTTGGATTTTATATGTGAAATGAAACTCTTAACCTGTTCCATGCTCATGATGAGCTCAGCTCGTCATGAGGCACGGTTGAGCTGCACTCATGACGAGCTGAGCTCGTCATGACCGTTGGAACGTTCGCACGCGGGGATAATTTCCCTGCTGTGCTGAACGTTCGAACACGGGTGTGGCTGTGACGAGCTTCGCTCGTCACGAGTGCAGCTGCACTGTGCCTCATGATGAGCCGAGCTCGTCACAAGCACATAAGTGCATGGCTCCCTTCCCCCCCCCCCGCACAGTGGGGGGAAAACACCCCGCAGCGAAGGGGTTAATACTATGCTAGGGAAATGTTTTGAAGCCGGACAACCAGTATAATACTTTTTAAAGGTTAGAATGAGACTGAGCAGCATATACTAAGGGAACGGTTACTCAGCTATTCCAGTACAAAAACTATGCTATAATACTTTTACCAATTTATATGTGTGCTGTATAGTGCCGCAAGCATGCAAAGTTGAAAACACGTGGAGAATTCAAAAACCCCTTGCTCTACTGTTAGGCTTGCTTGGAGGAGGCTTTATTTTTGTTTGCATGGAATCATGCATATTCCACCCATGGAAAGCCTTCTTGACACAAAGTAGTGCAAAGTAGTACATAGTTCGACTTTGTATTACTTTAGGAACCTTTCCAACACCAATCATGATTTGCTTTGGAAAGTAAATCCCCAAAAAAGCGGTTTGCACTGGGTTTGCACCAAAGGGTGCATTTCCTGTACAATGTGCTCTTTCATCAGTCTTATATTGACAACCACGGAGATGGGGGGATGGGAAAGAGTGGGGAGGTTTAAAACTCTGCTGTGGTAGAGATCCCATCATATCGATCCCACTGCCCAGCAAAAGACAAGCAATTTAGTTAGTGTTTTTGTACAGTATTAGGGAACCAGTGCATACTTCAGACTTTTCATTGAGCAACGGAGTGGTGGGATAGGGAGAAAATGGCAGAAAATGTAGAGTCATTCCATCCAAATACTTAATAGAAGGGGTGTTTTTATTTCAAATTTTTATGGGCTTTCTGATGTTCTCCTTGAAGCAAATCTTCAAAATAAGTGAGTTGCAATGGGAGTGTGACGCCTTGAAAGTGGGGTCATTCCCCAAACCATTTGTCTCTGAGTAGGAGCAGCAGTGGGAGAAAGTACCGGGAGGCTGACATTAAGTATCTAGACCAGGGATTAGGGGCAGAGGGAGAAGGTTACAGGAAATTTACCCATTTTAGGTCTGGGTTTGGCCAAGACCTTTTTGATTGAACTAAAATGATGTATTATGTATAACATACTTACTTAGAGGGATTGTCTGTCAGCCCTCTTCATCCATTGGTGTGTTAATATGGCATTCATATTTCTCTTCCACGCACTACAGTATAACAAATAGGGTATAGGTCAGGCCACTTCAGCCATTGGCTAATTTCACAGTGAGTGATGGCATTCTTCCCCTTCACAAGGAGCACGTCCACACACAAAGTAGTTCCCTTAGGTGCAATGTCACTATGGCAATGTCTGCTTCTCTAGACCCAAAAAATATGTTTCCTTTCAGCCAGTGTTTTTTTTACATTTTATTTGAGTGATGCTTCCCCAATAATAAAGGTTAGCAGAAATCATGAAAAAACAAGCCAAGCAGTGGCAAAGACAAAAGGATGGTGGTCAGCACCTGATCTATTTGTTTAGCCAGTGCTTGTTATTATTGACAGCTCGAGAATTGCCATCTGTGTGTGTGGGAAGTTCTTATCAGGATGAAAATGAGTGAAGCAACAAAGTGTGTGCTTTTTGCAGTCTGCTCATTGTATTGCCAGGGAAACCTCTGTAGGAATAACTCAGTTGGCAGTAACAGATGCAAGAGAGAGCCACAGCAATGGTTAGGGACATTTGACCAAGCTGGATTCAAACCAAAGTCAAAAGACCCCAAAGGCAGCAGCTTATGACTAGGCACTGATCAACAGCTCGATTCGTTTTTTTCTGTTCAAAATGTATAAAATAGGACCATCTTCTGTTTTTCCTGTCCATTTTACTTGCCGACTTTCAGAAATAACACTTGGAAGAAATGTTTGTATTTGTAATAAAATAAACATTCTCAGTCACGGTGCTAGTAACCTAAACTACACACGTGTTTACAGTTGTTTGGTATGTTACATTGGAAATAAAACAATTCAACAGAAAAATTACCCCAATTAATGTAATTCTTAATTTTCCGGATGCACGCTTAGTGATTGTATGCCTGAGGCATGATGCTTCCATTCACCAATTTCGAAATTAAGAGTTTGTTATAAGCGGAATAAGGATGAACAGAATATTCAACAACCTTCCAGCCAAATGCTGTTGTGTTACTGTTTCTCAAGCACGCTAATATAGACTCAAACAAATCACTGCTAAAAAAGCTAATTACTATCATCATAATTAGAATATTTCAAAACAACGTGGAAAAGTTAGAATCGAACACAATTTGTCAAATGGCGTGAATGTTGGGAATTTTGCTGAAGGTTTTTTTTGCAATCTATGGGCCTATGCCAAATTTGGAAACAAACTAGCAAAACCAGTAGATCTGGGTTTAATGTCATAATGCATGGAGCGTTAGCACATTCAAGAGAGACACATCAGAGGGAGCCAACGGGAGTGGACAGACAGGGATACAGTCAGTCAGTCAGTCATTAAAACTTTATTTGAGTTATTACAACCATTAAAGTATACACTATACATTTATAAACTTTATAAAAACACGAGTTAAAATTTATAAAATTGCAATTCAGTCATTTCCCGGAGGATAACCCTGGCAACATTATTTCTAACAGTATCCTCCTGAGATGTTAAAAACACGGATCACTGAAATAATATCGACGGACACAATATCGACTTGCCAGAATATCGTGGACAAAATATCGACAGTCAAAATATCGAGTTTGTATCTACAAACAGGTAAGTACAAAAATATCGAGTACAAAATATCGTTAACAATAATATAGATGTAAAAAATATCGACTTTATTAAAAACAGTGTTAAATTAAATTAATATTAAATTTAAATTACTAAAATGTACTTAAAACTACTTAAATTAAATTATAATAATTAAATAATAAATGAAAATAATAAAAATAATTTTTTACAATCTTATTAGTTGACCCTGAACCCTAAAAATACCCCTTTACCCAAACACCCCAAACTGACCCTGAACCCTAAAAATACCCCTTTACCCAAAAACCCAAAACTGACCCTGAACCCTAAAAATGCCCCTTTACCCAAAAACTGAAAACTGACCCTGAACCCTAAAAATACCCCTTTACCCAAGAACTGAAAACTGACCCTGAACCCTAAAAATACCCCTTTACCCATGAACTGAAAACTGACCCTGAACCCTAAAAATACCCCTTTACCCATGAACTGAAAACTGACCCTGAACCCTAAAAATACCCCTTTACCCATGAACTGAAAACTGACCCTGAACCCTAAAAATACCCCTTTACCCATGAACTGAAAACTGACCCTGCACCCTAAAAATGCCCCTTTACCCAAAAACTGAAAACTGACCCTGAACCCCAAAAATACCCCTTTACCCTAAAACTGAAAACTGACCCTGAACCCCAAAAATACCCCTTTACCCTAAAACTGAAAACTGACCCTGAACCCTAAAAATGCTCCTTTACCCAAAATGTATCAATATTATTTAATTACCAATTAATTATTAATTAACAATAACAATAAAGTAAATATATTAGAACATTAGCTGTAATTATTTTAATAATTAATATTATTTTTTCCAAATTAATTACTTAAAAATAACACAAAATTAAATATATTAAAAATTTACTCTAATTAATGTAATTAACTAATTACAAATAATTAATTAACAATTAATTACTAATACAAAATATGTTCAAAATTATATTAATTAATTAACTAATTAATATTAATTAATTATCAATTAATTATTAATTACAAATATTAACAAACATATATTAATGAATTAATTATTATTAAATTACTTCCCACCCTATTCCCCTATAAACCCACAACCCGCTACAGAATTACATTACGCAATTATTATAAAAACAAAATTAATTTAATAAAATATTTTATAACATTAATACACACTATTCACACATATTATTACATAAAAATACACTATAAAATATTATATATTATTAAAAATTCGATATTTTTGTTATCTATATTTTATACAGTCGATATTACTTCACTTACCTGAAAAACGATATTTTTGTAGTCGATATTATGTCCAGTCGATATTTTGTCCAGTCTATATTTAAAACTCGATATTATGTCCAGTCGATATTTTGGAGTCGATATTTTGTCTGTACACCTAAAAACACATAAGAAAACATATCTGACTAGACCTTCCAAACATAATACATACATTAGAGTACAGTCTCGATAACATATGCCTATAACTCTGTATTCTGGAGGAGCTCCCTAACTCGAATCATGTATTTCCCCAAGGCGCAGACTATATCCAGGTTTCCCATCCCCACCAGGAGCTCTGCAGCTTGCTTCCTATTCGTAATCCTGTAATTTTTGAATAACGGGCCTAAAATCTCCTTACGTATATCAAGGGTCCTCCTACAGTCTAATAAAACATGAGTAATGTCACAGGTGGAGCCTAACGTACATGTGCAATTGCCATTACTATTAATCATGAGGTTTTTAACCCTGGTATTTACATAACAGGGGTTTACACCCATTCTCAGTTTTAAAACCTCTCTTCTTAATTTCTGATTCGGCAACCTATCCAAGTACGGGTAGGGATGATCTTCTGAATTCCATACTTGGATCATATGGGACACTGATATTTTTTGCCGAAGGTACTCGTGATCACATGTACGGGACACATCCGCTCCCAATGACCGTAGTTCTTTTTTGCCTATATTGGTGTGTCCTAACTGGGCATCTAGTTCTATTCCTAACTTCCCATAAGCTTCCTTTAATGAGAGTCTGACTTCTTTAGCCCATGATAACTCACTGGAGGTAATTTCCTCTCTACACCACTGTGATATTTTTCTGGGCGCCTCCCCTATCTCCAGACGCTGCCAAAACCGTATTAGTGCCATCCTGGTTGTAATTGTCCAGGAAGTGACTCCCATCTCCAATCTTGCTGCCTGTACCATAGCTGATTTAGGTAACGAGAATAAGCTTTTCAGGATCATACCCTCCTCTTTATCCCAACCTTTTTTCCCACTGAGGAGGAGAACCTCTGATCCACATAGGAATTGCGCGGGGACCATTGCCAGATAGGCCTTAATAACCGGCCCGTCTGACAAATCTCCGTAAAAGCTATTAAACCTTTTTAAGCCCTTTATAGAAGCTGCTGCCCTAATTTTTAAAGCTTCCAGATGGGTGGTCCAATTCAGGTTACTCGTGAACCATACACCCAAATATCTATATTCCGATACTCTCTCAAGAGGTTCCGTACCCAAATACCAAGGGAACCGGGTCTTACTTTTGCCGAAACATAGGATTTTAGTCTTTTCCATATTTACTACCAATTTTTTATTTAGGCAGTATTTATGGAACATATCTAGTTTCCTCTGCAAACCTATCTCCGTCTGGTCCATGATCACCAAATCGTCTGCATAAAGCAGACAGGATATATGGTTACCCCCTAACTTTGGACTCGCCCCTCTAACCTCTTTTAGGATCTGGGGTAGGTCCGCTATAAACAAAGAAAAGAGCAACGGGGCTAATACGCACCCCTGCCTAAGGCCATTTCCAATCTGGATCCTACCAGACAATCCACCCTCCACATCCAGGACTACCTGGGCCCAGTTGTCTGTATGCAAGGCCTGGATAAGGGCTAACAGGTCTGCATATAATTTATAGCCTTTCAAGGTAGACCATAGTTGCTCCCTGCTTACAAGATCAAATGCTGCGCGGAAGTCCACAAAGCAGCAAAACAGGTTACCCCTTTGCTCTATGGACTTCCGCGCTACCGCCCAGAGGGCAAAGCAATGATCCACAGTTGAATGACCTTCTTTTAAACCCCCCTGTTCAGGAGGTACTATACCATTTTCTTCAGCCCAATCTTTTAGCAACCCCAAAATAATTTTAGAGAATACTTTTTCCCCAATGTCCAAGAGATTTATCAGGCGGTAGTTTTTGGGGGAGTTTACATCACCTTTTTTGTGTATGGGTCTAATGATAGCCCCTTTCCAGCTATCTGGTAATGTTCCTGTTTTTAGTATACTTAAGAACGTCTTTGCAAACAAATTGGCCCACCAATCTATATTTGTTTTTATAATAATGGCGGGTAGATTGTCTGGGCCAGCAGCTCGTGTTAAATTTAAGGTCGCTATCACGATTTTGATGTGACCTAGGGAGAACTGCTCCATTACTTCTGTAATCCCTCACTCCTGGCCAACTAGATGGTTGTATTGCCTCCCTCCTTGGCCAATTGCCATAGATCTCCTCAAGGTAAATTACCCACTTATCCTCTGGAACAGAACATTGCATGGACCCTGATATTTTCCCTGTACATTCCTGTATCAATTTCCAGAAGCCTTTGACATTTTTTTCTTCAATTGCCACTAATAGACTCTTCCAGCAATTTTCTTTAAAAGATCTTTTTTTGTCTCTAATTGATGCCTTATATTTTATCCTTTGTTTCTTAAGGGTTTGATGTTCTAATTAATTGTAACTGCGCCTAAGGCTTCTTTCACTCTTTCTAATAGCAGCCTTTGCTTTGCGGCAATCTGCATCAAACCATGGGTTATTAGTAGCATGTAATGGGAGTTTCGTTGTCAAACTGTGCTTCCCCCGTTTAATGTTTATTCTAAGGCATTCTACAAGTTGTCTTATCATTTCCTCATACCAGGGTAGCTCTTCCCCCATTACTAGGTTTTCTAAGTCAGCTACTAACTGAAAGTCCTTCAGTTTGTTTAGATGTTCACAGGGATACAGATGCAATTTAGTTTATCATAATGACCGATGCAAGCACTCAAGTAGATCCATAAGGATACGTCCATAGAGCCAATAGAGTGAAGTGAGGAATGTATATCCTACCGACAGGGCTGAGCCACGACGTGATTGACAAACACTCTGTGAAGAAGTACAAATGCTTCCAAAGTCATATGAAGATAGTGTCCTTTATTATAAGTTACTCAGAATACAGAAAAGCCCTAACCATAAAGAAAGCTAGCTGCTATCTGACTCCCAAACCATTCTAAAGCCATAAGCATTTCTAACATTATAACATTCTCAGAATAAACCCAAGAGGAGTATTCTGCATATAAACTACATAAGGAACACTGTCAATAAAAATACCACACATCTTCCCCCAAATACAACTTTGACTAAAATAAGTAGATAGAAAAACCAAACACCAAAATAAATAAAGGCAAAACATCCAGAAAGGCAAGAGATGTGAAAACAAGAAAATCAACGTACACATCCTTGACTAAATATCACATCTAAAATAGCATCTAAACATAGCACGACATAACATTTCCCTGAATCTCCTTGATATCTTTATTATAACACATAGTCACTCAAAAACGCATGCTCCTCTCAAAGTCAGCTCTTCATCTGAGCTCCTTCCAAGTGAG
This sequence comes from Lissotriton vulgaris, assembly GCF_964263255.1. Taxonomy (NCBI): domain Eukaryota; kingdom Metazoa; phylum Chordata; class Amphibia; order Caudata; family Salamandridae; genus Lissotriton; species Lissotriton vulgaris. The sequence continues at coordinate 506,022,534 of NC_141698.1, read as the reverse complement.
ACCCTGTGACATGGTGAATCAGGACGAACCACAGTAATTCTATTCAAATTCCTGATGCAGTTGTCATCCAGTTTAACTGCATTCTAAAATAACTTAATCACTTTAAAAGGGAATGAAAACTTAGAAGACCCATGCTTCTGTGGGTATTTTACCCTCACAGTGTCACCCACATTCATGCTAGATTTGTAAAGTTGCATGTCCTACGTCAAAATGTCTCTTCCTCTTCAACATTTTTAAGTCTTGAGCGTCTATCCACAACTCATCCTCTGAGTTACCAGTTATAAACGTATTCCTCATCCACATTTATTTATTTATTTATTTGTGTGTTTTGTAAAGCGCACAGCTGCCCCAACGGGGCGTCCCGGCGCTGGTAAAACTTGGAGACAGTGAGGGTAGGAAAAAGAGGAGAACCTTATGAGGAAAAAAGGTGGGTCTTTAGTGACCTTCGGAATGCCACTTCAGTTTGGCATGCGCGTAGAGTAATCGGAAGCTTGTTCCAGCACTGAGTGGCACAGACCTCGAAGGTTTTCCCTCCAGTAAGAGAGCGTTTGAATCTTGGGGTTTCCAGGAGAAGAAGGGAGTTAGAACGTAATGTCCTGGCCTTGACGTACGGCTTCAGAGTGCTTTTCAAGTGGGCTGAGCCATTGCCCTTGGAAGCACGAAAGGCCAGCGTCATGGCCTTGAATACACATCTCTTGGCTATCGGTAGCCAATGTAGTTTTCGGAGGAGGGGAGAGATGTGTTGTCTGGCTGGGATTCTCTCGACCAGCCGGCAGCATTTTGGACAGTCTGTAATTTGTGGCAAAGGCCTGCTGTGATACCAAGATATAGTGCGTTGGCGTAATCAAGGTGAGATGTTATAAGTGCATGTACCACAGTCTTACGGCAGTCTGCCGGCAGATAGTTGATAAGCCGGTTAATCGTCTTGATCTTTGCGAAACAGGATGCTGCTACTGTTTCGACCTGAGCGTTAAAACTAAGCTGATTGTCCCAGCGCACTCCCAAGTTTCTCACCGAGTCTTTGGTCGTGGGGGCTTGGCTCAGGTCAGCTGGCCACCACAGATTGGAATCCAAAGGGGATGGTGAGTTAAAAAACAGGATCTCTGTCTTTCCAGCATTGAGTCGGAGGGAATTAGAGTCCATCCAACTAGAGATGTCTCTGAGACAGGATTTCAGCGGATCAAAGGCAGAAGCGGAGGGAGTCTCAAAGGTAAAAAGTAACTGAATATCATCAGCATAGGAGGTGGATTTAATCCCAGTTCGTGCAATCAATTTAGCTAGGGGGGTGAAATAGACATTAAACAAAAGCGGGCTCAGGGATGAGCCCTGGGGGACTCCCCATTTGAGTGGTCTAGCTGAGGAGGTGTAAGGAGAGGTATATACCTGCTGTGTGCGGTCACATAGGTAAGAAGCGAGCCACTTAAGAACCGTTCCGCCAATGCCTAGGTCTCCCAGTCTTCTCAGCAGGATCTTATGAGAGAGAGTGTCAAATGCCGCTGAAAGATCTAGCAGCACTAACACCGCCCTCGACCCCCGGTCCAGCGACCATCTCACCGAGTCAGCCATTTCAACAAGGGCTGACTCCGTGCTGTGGCCCGACCGAAAGCCGTGCTGAGAGTCATGTAGGAGCCCATTGGTTTCGATGTAATTCGCCAGCTGGGAATGTACCAGTTTTTCTAGGATCTTAGCTGGGGCAGGCAGAAGAGAAATCGGCCTGTAGTTACTGGGGTTGTCAGGGTCCAAATTTGTTTTTTTCAAAATGGGAATCAGGGAGGCATGTTTCCATTTGGCGGGAAAGCAGCCCATTCTTAGGGATTCGTTCCAGATATGGTTCAAGTAGGGATTGAGCAGGGGAGCCAATTTCTTGTATTGTTTGGCTGGCCAGGGGTCATTGGGCGAGCCAGACTTACATTTGAGTAGTTCTGCCATAGAGTCGGCTTCGGAGATGACTGAAAAGTCAATCAGCGAGGGGGACTGGGGCATGTGAGAAGTGGATTCCTCTTTCGGGCCTTCACTGGAGGAAATTGGGAAAGTGGAATAGATGGTCTCTATTTTTTCCTCAAAGAATTGTGAAAGTTTATCGCACAAAGACTGGGAGGCAGGCTGAATTCGCATCAGCGCGTTGGGGTCCGTGAAGGACCTAACTATGCTGAAGATCTCCCTGGCACCGTTATTAGCGTGTTTAATTCTGTAAGCCAGGTAGTCCCTTTTGTGCTCCTCGATCATTCTGCGGTATTCTTTGAGGGCTGTCTTATAGATGGTTTTACTATCCAGGGAATAGCTCTGCCTCCATAAGCGTTCGAAAGATTTGCGTTCGGCCTTTTTCTGACGAAGCTCGTTGGAGTACCATGGTGCAGAAGGTGTAGCCCTGTAGGTTTTAATAGATTTAAGTGGAGCCAGAGCCTCTAGGGCTTGACTAATCCAGGCATCCAGATGGTCAATACCAGAGTCTGGATCAGACGACGGGATGGGTTGGGAATTTTTTAAGTATTCCTGGAGCGTTTCAGGGGTGATACGACTCCAGTTTCTACCTGATGCTTTAGGGGGGATAGTGGGTCTAGTGGAACAGAAAATATCTATCTCAAAAGGGATGAGGAAATGATCCGACCAAACGACCAGGATGGGGGAGGCTGCCCGAATACTTGGAAGGTTGGAACAGATCATATCTAGTGTATGTCCCGCTTTGTGCGTGGGTAAGGCTATTATTTGCAGTAGATTACAGGCCGCCAGCGTAGAGATAAAATTTTGGCTGTGCAAGCAGGAATCCTCATTTGCGTGGAGATTGAAGTCCCATAGAGCAGTGAAATTGGCATAGCGAGTGCTAAGCTGAATGATATAGTCGGCCAAGGCCGGCAGATGGGAGGTATTAGAATGGGGAGGGCGGTAGACAAGTATTCCTGAGCTGGAAGTGGACGGAGAGATTTGGACACTGAAAGGTAGGCCTTCTATACAATCGAGAGGGTCATATAGAGGGAAGGTAGCCGTCCATTTGGATTTATGGATTAATGCGACGCCACCTCCCTGTTTACCATTAGGTCTATTGGCACAGACAATGCAGTAACCCTCCGGAAGGGCGAGGGTGATGGTGGGATTCGTAGTGTCATTCAGCCAAGTTTCTGTTAAAAAAAGCAGATCCCAATTGTTGTCTCGAAGGGACTGCCAGATGTCAATGGCATGTTTACTCAATGATCATCACATTAGGAACATGAGAGTGTTGGGCCTCCTGCCCTGAACAAGTCAAGAGGCACTTTGCCAGTGACAGGGTGGGGCGTATGTCTGTATGGTCTCACTCTCTCTAAAATCTCTGCCTTCCAATCCTCATTCTTTGCTTTTGCAATTTGGATAGATTTCTTCAACCCCCTATTGGAACTCTCTACCAAGCAGTTGGTTTTGGGATAATAGAGTGAGTATCTCTTGTGCTTAATCCCATTCTTTAATAAGAAATCCTCCATTTCCTAGAGACTAGCTGAACACCCTTGTCTGTTAACATACATTCATGCAGTCCTTCCCAGCTGAAAATGCTACTCAGAAATCCAATGACATCATTGGTTTCTATGTTCTGTGTTATCTGGATCTCTGGCCACCTTCAAAACATGTCAATCAAAACAAGGATATATGATTGACCAGTTCTGCATGTGACATGCCCTAAAATGTCTAGTGGCACCTCTTGCCAGACCCATTTAGGGGGTTTTCTTACCACCCTGGGTTGCACCCTGGTCTTATACACCTTATCACTCGTGTTAAACTTTTCGCAATCGCTCACACCACGCTCAACCTGTACATCAATGCCAGACCACCAGAAGGGCAACCTGGTCCTCTTCTTGGTTTCGAGATACATTGATGACCTTGATGTCCTAAATAATGTATTCTCTCTCTGACTGACACAGTGAATGAGTAAGCCCTCACTCACCAACACTTCCTCTCTCATGTTCCAAAATGTATGCACTTCTTCACTAACTCCCTTCCTCCTGTTCCATCCATCAGTGATCATTTTAAGTACACAATGTATCTCAACATCAGATCTCATCAAGTTCCTCTATTGCACTTCAATGACTGCCCTTTCAGTGACCTGACAGACTTTATAGTACTCCAAGTTCCACTGTTCTTACACATCACTAGTCCCCATATCAGATAGAGCTGCAACAAGGCGAGAAAGCCAATCAGCCACGCTGTTCTCTGTACCCAGTATAAACTCAACCACAAAACTGTAGTCTTGTATTGCCACCACCCACTTATACATTCCAGAGGAGATGGTATCCAAATCCTTTTTACAAAGTAATAGGCATTTGGCAAGAAAGGCTCATCACAAGTCAAGGACATGTCACAAATGTGTGTGCCACATAGGAGCCTGGTGCAAAATAAACAAATTATGGACAGAATGCTGAACAATGCAAGCATTCACTCACAGTCACAAAGATCTGAGTTTAAACCATCGTTCTTTTGCTCCCCACACCTCTCCAGTTTGGACCCAACCATATGCATCAGTCTTGGCTCTGCTCCTCATAGGCACAGTACAGCCCGAACTGCCGAGCCAGGTCCTCCCTGGACCAGAAACAAGCATCCTGGGACTGGTTTTGGGGCATCACCCCTCATCAGCCAGGCTAGCTTGAATCCAGTGGCTTAATGAGCATGAAACCCCCGTGTGGGCATACCCTTCCAACTTAGGGCATCAAAAGCAAAAGAAACAAATGATGGACGGAATGCTGAACAATGCATACATTCACTCCCAGTCACAAAGATCTTGGTTTAAGCCATTGTTATTTTGCTCATGGTGCCACCCCAGTAATTACATAAGGGTTGTTTTGGCATATTCTAATGGGCTGCTCAAGTGGATTATATTTTCAAGAGATCAAAGATATCAATTTTTCTCTATCATCTATGCACAAGGGACAGTATAATCAAAGCAGGGGCAATGCGTTCTGGCCATTGCTGACTAATAATTTTGTCTCCATGGTAAGTGAAATGTGAACACTATGGGCTTGATTCACAAAGAACCTCCACAGTTGCGGTGGAGGCTCCACAGTCAAGGCGGAACCTTCACACTTGTGGCGAAACCTCCACACTGAAGTTTCTCATTGTGGATATTCCGCCACGAGTGTGGAGCCTCCGCTACCACTGCAGAGTCTCTTTGTGAATCGAGCCCTCAACAGCTAGGCTGACAGTCAGAGGGGTGACATTAACTTTTACAGAATGACCCTAGATGCTGATTTGTCACTAGATGGCCATGCAACTGCCATTCTGTCATCTGCAGAGTATTATGTCAAACTTCCACAGGGTATTGAACTTGCTTGGGTATAGAACCATATTGCCATTTCTTCGTTTTTTGTAAATTCCAAACTTGCATGTGACAGTAGTTTACTAAATGGTACATCAAAGATAAAGCTTACTAAATTTCAAGTTGCTCAGAATTTGGTGGTGTGAAATGTTTGACAGTACGTGGTCACAACTATATTTCAACAGGCTTGAGGGAACTGCACTAGGTATTGATCACTTCTAGAATCAAATCCAAGGCGCTCACGTGGATCCCTAAGTTGATCGATGTGATCATTCCAATTTAGACTTTAAACACCCACGCCCTTTTTTCATTTCAGAGGGCACATTTTTAGTATTTTATTTATTTTATTTTTGTGTTTTATAGAGCGCGAACTTGACCCGTGAGGGTATCAGAGCGCTTTACATAGTATACAGAGGTGAACAAACAAAGTTAAAATTACAGAGAAATACAAAACTATGCAAAAGGTTGGCGGGGGCAGGGGTGTTGGAGTAGCCCTTTTCAGGACCAGTAAGTCCTAGGTAGGTGAAAGTATGTTAGATACACATGCTGGTGCTTTGTGGAATAAGTTTCCGGTGGTGGGTACAGTATGCAATCCATTACCAAAGTTAGAAGGAAATTAAAAACACTCATTTTTGTAACTCCGTCATCCTTCTCTGTGCTTCGTTCAATGCCTGGCTGGGGTTCACACAGAGCATTTTATTTCATTTTTAGTATTTGTCATTTAAAATATTTGGCAAGATGATCTGAGGGTGGACATTTTCATTTAACATTGTTTATGGGTAAATGGGCTAAATATCGATTCCAAAACATAGACAAACCAAAATATTGAGTCCAAAATATAGAATGGACAAAATATTGAATGGACAGAATATAGACATCAAAAATATCGTTTTGAAGGTAAGTAATGTAATATCGATTTTAAAAATATAGACAGTCAAAATATCGAAGTACATAATATAGTTTATGAAAAATATCGAATTTTTAATAATATCGATTTTTTTAAGTGTTTATTATGTTAGTATATGTGTGAAAAGTATATATATATTTGTAATTTATTTTAAGTAATTAATTTTATGTTATTTAATTATTGTGTAATTTAATTCTGTAGCGGGTTGTGGGTTTATAGGGGAATAGGGTGGGAAGTAATTTAATTATAATTAATTAAATATGTTAATTATTTAATTGGTATTTCTTTACAATAAATTGTTAATTAATTTTTAATTGGTAAATAATTAATTCTTAATTGATAATTATTTTTTATTAATTGATTAATTGATAATTATGTGAATTAAATTAATTTATTTTCTGTAGCGGGTTGTGAGTTTATAGGGGAATAGGGTGGGAAGTAATTCAATTATAATTAATTAAATATGTTAATTAATTGGTATTTATTTTGATTACATTGTTAATTAATTTTTAATTGGTAATTAATTAATTCTTAAATGATTATTTTTTATTAATTGATTAATTGATAATTATGTGAATAATATTAATTTATTTTCTGTAGCGGGTTGTGGGTTTATAGGGGAATAGGGTGGGAAGTAATTTAATTATAATTAATTAAATATTTTAATTAGTTAATTGGTATTTATTTTGATTAAATTGTTAATTAATTTGTAATTGGTAATTAATTAATTCTTAATTGATAATTACATTTTAATAATTGATTAATTGAAAATTATGTGAATTATATTATTTTATTTTCACTAGAGTGGGAATAGTAAAATGTACCCCTATGCTATCAATGCTTTCCCTACTGTTGCACTCTCTGGAGTAGGAATAGTAATTTTTACCTCTACGCTATCCAACACTTTCCCTACTGTTGCACTCTCTGGAGTGGGAATAGTAATTTTTACCCCTACTCTGTCCAACGCTTTCCCTACTGTTAAACTCTCTGGAGTGGGATTAGTAAATTTTACCCCTACGCTATCCAACGCTTTCCCTACTGTTGCACTTTCTGGAGTGGGAATAGTAATTTTTACCCCTACGCTATCCAACGCTTTCCCTACTGTTGCACTCTCTGGAGTGGGAATAGTAATTTTTACCCCTATGCTATCCAACGCTTTCCCTACTGTTGCACTCTCTGGAGTGGGAATAGTAATTATTACTCCTATGCTATCCAATGCTTTCCCTACTGTTGCACTCTCTGGAGTGGGAATAGTAATTTTTACCTCTATGCTATCCAACGCTTTCTCTACTGTTGCACTCTCTGGAGTGGGAATAGTAATTTTGACCCCTACGCTATCCAACGCTTTCCCTACTGTTGCACTCACAGCAGTGGGAATAGTAATTTCTACCCCTATGCTATCCAACGCTTTCCCTACTGTTGCACTCTCTGGAGTGGGAATAGTAATTTTTACCCCTATGCTATCCAACGCTTTCCCTACTGTTGCACTCTTTGGAGTGGGAATAGTAATTTTTACCCCTACGCTATCCAACGCTTTCCCTACTGTTGCACTCTCTGGAGTGGGAATAGTAATTTTTACCCCTGCGCTATCCAACGCTTTCCCTACTGTTGCACTCTCTGGAGTGGGAATAGTAATTTTTACCCCTCTGCTATCCAACGCTTTCCCTACTGTTGCACTCTCTGGAGTGGGAATAGTAATTTTTACCCTCCCACTATCCAACGCTTTCCCTACAGTTGCACTCTCTGGAGTGGGATTGTAATTTTTACCCCTACGCTATCCAACGCTTTCCCTACTGTTGCACTCTCTAGAGTTAAAATAGTAATTTTTACTCCTACGCTATCCAACGCTTTCTCTACTGTTGCACTTTCTGGAGTAGGAATAGTAATTTTTATCCCTAGGCTATCCAACGCTTTCCCTACTGTTGCACTCTCTGGAGTGGGAATAGTAATTTTTACTCCTATGCTATCCAACGCTTTCCCTACTGTTGCAGTCTTTGGAGTGGGAATAGTAATTTTTACCCCTACGCTATCCAACGCTTTCCCTACTGTTACACATCCAGGAGTGGGAATAGTAATTTTTACACTTCCGCTATCCTACAGTAATAATATTGTGTATTTTTTATTACTATTATGTTAATATATATGTTTTAACAGATATGATTGTATTTTTTTTATAAGTTAAATTAATTATTTTAAGGTAATTTAAGTATTTTTAAGTATATTATAGCTATTTATTTTTAATATTTTTTTAATTTTACATTAATTTTAAGAAATTCGATATTTTTATAATGTGTATATATATAAACGATATTTTGGGGTCGATATTTTGGTACTTACCTGTTTGTAGATAGGAATTCGATATTTTGTCTGTCCATATTTTGGAATCTATATTTTGGGTAGTCTATATTTTGTCCCTCGATATTTAGTCAGTGATCCTGTTTATGGCCTACTGGCACATGGGTGATTAGAGGAGTATATAACTTTCTACGTTTGAAGATAACTGTCTTCAGAGGGAGAGCCCTCTACCAAGGGATAGTACAATAAATATTGAGGCCCTGGAAGATCTTGCAAGAATATTGAGAAGATTATATCGAGGGGCAGAAGGTGCAAGTAGGGAAGTAAATATTTACTATTCCTATTTTCATACCCAGAAGATAGATGCCCTGCGTGAGTACATATATGTGGACTTAGGTATAGAAAATCTAGACTTACTTATTTGTTGATTTTTAAATATATATTTTGTCCTCGATATTGTGTCCCAATAATATTCTGGGGTCCATATTCATGTTTCTCACCTTACCAAGGGTGCTCTATTAACCTGGGCTGTCATTTGAACTTTGTATTGTTAAAAAACTCCATACCACTATTTAACCTTTCTCAAATGTCTTTATTCTTTATAGACTTGAACGAGTTCCTAGATTAAAACTCCATTATAGAACCCTAACTCTAATTTCCCATAGTAATGTTAAGCCTCTTTTTATCAAGGTAGAATTGTTTTCGCTACTTTCACAGTTTATTGAATTTTATTACTATCTTTTTATATTTTATGCACATTCCTTTGTTGGACATTAGTATGGTCAGTTGGAGTTTGGAGGATGTAAAACATCTGCCACAAAATGGCACATGTGCCGTACGCCAACCTCAAACCCTCTCATTTACAGGTGGGGGAACCACAGGATGTCCAGTGGTGAAGACTGAGCTGGTTCCACAGTCAGATACCCTTAACCTGATGGCACACCGGCCACTGGGTTGCCAGGTCACTGTGATGATTGCCTATCCTACAGAACACTACATGGCTGCAAAGTAAGAAAGTCCTCCTCGCATCCACTGAAAATGTGTCAGATTTCTATGAAACATATTGGCCCAAAGAGAATATATTAATAATCAGCCGACTGAATGACATACCTCTTGCAATACTGTGGTGTAAATATTCCACAATCCCTTCTAATTCCCTTCTGCTTTTACCGCTCTGGTCACGTTTGATTTAAGAACAACATAGATGTCAGTTACGTGTAGCCATTGGAGCCAGCTCCTACCATTGGCATGCATTTTGGCACCGTACTGTCTACCCATGGGTTCGAGAACCATGAACGCAGTGAAAGAGAAAAAAGTAAACAGTGCTCCTGGAACCCCATTTACATTTTCTATTTACACCTCTTGCCCTTCCCCTAACCTTATACATCCAACAGGAGGTTTTGTAGGGTCTAAGGGTGGGACAAGAAGTCAGTTATTTGCCTTCATTGGAGATCAGAGTGTGGCATTACTAACACTGCTTTTCTGCATTTTTTTGAATATGCACCCTTTAAGAGAAGGTGGACATTGGTTTCGGAACAGTTTTTAGCATATTGATCTGCCAAGACCAGAAAGTATAGCAATGTCTGCAGTGTTTAATTTGAGCCGGTGGTTTCCGGGGCCTGGCACATAGTTGTCGCAACCAGCACCCATGACATTCTTCCACATGGTGGCCCTGTTTGTCTAATTTAGAGATAAGCACAGCTGTTGTTTATTAAACACAGTAAAAATTACTAATATCTACTGCTCACGCAATTGTTATAGTGCTGGGAGCTTGGAAGAGTCAGAACTGTCACACTGTAGACATGTAGGAGTTTCATGGTTAGTAGCTGTGTTGGTGCTGCCATTAGCAGCGCTGGCAGGGGCAATGGGTGGTGCAAGCTGCAGTGGCCTTCTGACAAGGGCCCTGGCACTTATTTTTTAGCACTCAATATTTGCAATTCAATGTCTCATTTCATTTTGCAATTTAAATGATTCTTTTAGTTAAAATATTCACGATATCGTCCCCTTGCATTTCTGATAACAAAAGCATTGACATTTGGACAGATATCGGCGCTGATTCATTTTAAAGAAGAAAATGCAAGATAATTTACATATTCACAGCATATACCAGTATGTACCTGTGCAGATATCTTGACCAAAGCAGTTTCAGTGCGCACATGTGCATGCATGTGCACACACACACACACACACACATACACAAATGGACACTTACCAAATGCACCCCTAACTGCGCTCCCACCACACAGCCCACCAATTGGTTTTGCAACTTAATTTATCTTATGCTCGAAGTGACAAAATGACAACAAAATGTGTAATTCAATCTTGTTGTCACACTGCCACACACTGCAGTTCATCATTTTGAGTACCATTGAGTTGGGTAACAATAAACATCTGTTATTCAGCTCCAGGACACTTTCGGGTAATCGTGCGCTTTACAAATACACCTGTTATGTTATTTTATGTAATTTATTTATAACTAAATATTTCCTGAAATGTGCTAAAACATGATAACAATTCTGGTTGGTTGTAGAGAATGATAGCTACTCCAGGCAACTGCTTTGTGACGAGGCTCCATTCCAATGGTCACCTTTGTGCATCTACACTTGTAGAAAGACATAGGCACCCAACGTTTGTATCATGTATTGGCAAAGGTCCATTGTGGAAAAATGTGTCTATGGTGGATGACTTGCATCAATAGCCGAAGGTACTGGTGTCAGAGTTGGACATATATCCTGTGTTGGGCGCCGTTCACAAAGATTACTTAGTTGCTTTAGCGATTTGGAATCCTGAGGCACAGTCCTGCGGTGGCATTCCTCCTTCCGCTCGACTCATCCTGGACAATCATGCTCCCTCTTCATCATCCTGCCTTGCCTCTCCATAATTGGGCATCCTTAACCACTTCGATGCTTATGACGGAACGGTTCCGTCATCAGCATCGGTTGGGCTGTGCTGATGACTGAACCGTTCCGTCATGACCACACCCGTTTTTCAAATCTTCAGCACAGCGCTGAAGAGGTTAAGTAGTCAATTATTTTCCATCAATAGGTCTGTCTACCCCTAGCTACACTCATAACCTACGTTGGCTTATCCTCCTACAGTTACGCAGTCAAAGCTTAGATCCTGCTATAATTGCTCTGATTCAGGTGCCCTTAGTGACCATAATAGGTTTGATGGGTTTAGTAGTGCCCATTGGCTCGCATTGAATCTAACACAGACCAAAAATCTGACAATGGTGACACGGCCTCCTCCGGACCCCTCTGTGATTCTTGGTCATTATCCTGGAGCCGCAGAGCAGTGTCTTCATGCTCCATTTCAAAGTTGTTGCTAACAATTCTACATTTGCTTCCTTGAGCAACTATGGCAAATGTGACTAACTTTAATCTGTTGTTAGTTACCCTACACTAACTATGTAGATTTGGGTCCTCTAATATTTTGCTTCTTCCTTAAAGCTTACTCCAAAGGCTATAGAAAAGTTATTTGAAGAAGTTGACTGACAAGAGCATCCTTGTCCCATCTTCTCAAAGCTCCATTTTCTTCGATCAAACTGGTCGGTTGAACTCTAAATCTTGCATGTGGGCAAAATGTCATGTTAACAATCCCATACAGATTTAGGTAATAATACAGACAGGTTAAAAACTCACTATGGATTTGTCGATCCAGATCTGGAGCTTTGGCTGTGGCGGTCAATCTGAGAATCCACTTACAACTGTCCATTTGCGCCACTAATGGCCACAATCTGCTCTCCAGATTATCGAACACTTATCCTCCCAACACTTTTCAAAGTTCTTGCATGTTTTCAACCATCTAATACTTTCAAATGATCAAGTTCAGATTTTGGTGTTATATGCTCTTGATCTAAGGGACTCCGTTTCTGTTAATGGAGTGCCCAGGAAATAATTGATCAACGTAAAGGTATGGATTTAGAGAGTCCATGAGTTCTAGAACCTGAAATCATGCTGGTGGTACAGCAGCTGCAACAAACGGCATAAGAGAAGACGTACGTAGGAAAAAGGAAGGTTTTAAGCCGCTCCATGAAATGTTTGGTGGCATGGTCAGTGATGGCAGCCAAGACTATTTCACATCTTGGGAACAAAGATAAGACAGAATTTGCTGCCACTCTGTGTTTTATAGACTTGTCCAAAAATCTTAAGGTAGTTCCGGATAGTGTGTTTCTACATCAAAGAAGAAGGAACTCCACCACTTATTGGCCTGTGGATCCGAAAATGGCTTTAAAGACTTTTACCAATCTGCAACCTGTCCACTCTGTGGAGAGATGATAGTGAGTAAGAATTACATCAGCATTGATCCTTAGGGTGACATTTTACAAAATGTAGGAGTCCTTAAAAAGTGCTCAAGAAGGTAGTGTGTCAGACCAAAGTAGTCACCATTTGTATCATCCACATGGGAAAATTCTAAAGGAGGAGGGTCCGACGTATGTACAGGATGGCTGAATCCACGCACATTTTTCAAAGTTACCTCAGACTATGTAAATGAGTCACATTTAAGATTAATTGTATTTAAACAAGTCGAAATCATGGAAAACTTGAAATTAATCCAGTTCTCCTAGGCTTATATGTGAAACCTCTGCACTAAAGTACTCACACCCCTTATCATTAGAATGTGTTAAAAGCAGATGGGGTTTCTGTTGTTTAACCTGGTTCTATAGTGTTGGTGATGATGTGGTAAAACTGCATAAAGAAATGAATGAAAATTGATTTTTCACTCTTTACTGGCATTTGTGCTGTGGCCCAACTGAGTGTTTAATGTTTGAAACACACATCAGCCCTTACATGGAACATCAGTGGTGGAAATCAGGGTCAAATGGGGATAGGCTCCAGTGGAAGTCGCTCAGGATCACCTATTCTGGATACCAAAAAAGGCTAGCTTGCCAAACGAATCAGTGAGATTACAAATCAAACAAGAAAATATTTATAATCTACCAGGACTTAACCAACCCAGCAGCCTGAAACTATCTTCAGCTCAACAGTCCTGGGAAGACCTGCTGCTGTTCTTTAAGTCCAAAAGTAACATCATTTGTAAATCCATCTTTAGTTACCTGAACATGTCTCTTTATCCTCTACGACAATGCGTCTGATTCAGATGTTTTTCATCTCCTTCCACCTAATGACCCAAAATGAAGCATCAAGGTTGGCCCAAGTACCAGCCAATCTTGGCCTTCTCTGCCCCAACAATTTCAAGGAAAGCAGGGTACAAGTCAGCTACAAACATGCATTGAACTTAACCTCAGCCATTAAAACCACCAATCCGGATTTAGGTTCAGCAAGTGGTACCGAAACTGCTGTGGCCAACATCAGCAAAGAGCTGCAGTTCTCCGACAAAAGCACAGCCCTCGTTCTCAGCAGACTACAATCCAACCATGACATACTGTTGTACATACTTAAGGAACTAATTGGACAACTGGCTCTTACTTGGGATGAGCCCAGACTTAACTCTCCAACCGCAGCCAACCAATCCAAATTGAGTCACTGGAATACCCACCTCAGAAGATGACATTTAAAATTAACAGGTTCGCCCTCTCATGCTTGCCCTTCAATGTGCACTCACCGGTGCAGCTCCTAGAATAGAAGCAAATAATTATTTGAATGTACGCCGATGAGAAGCCAATCCTTTTTGGCCTAGAAAAACATTGGCAACCAAGGCCAGCATCTTCAGCTGTTCAGACCATATTTTTATGGACGAAAGAGACTTCTCTTCATGTGAATGGAATGAAAACTGAAATCCTGATCATGGGATGACAAGAATCTACTCCACTGCAGGCAAGCTAGGAACAGCCACTGTACAGAAAGTTAGGAACCAAGGAGACATATTTGATCCTGAACTCTCTTTCATAGCCCAGGTCTACAGGGTGGAGAAGGGCATCGGTCTGCAGCTCTCCCTAATCAGGAGAATCCACCAACACCTCTAAAGTGACCACTGGGTACATCTGATGAGAGGCCTTGCGATGGCCCTATTAGACTATTGCAATATTGTTTACACTGAGATCCCAAATAAGGTCATTCACTGGATTCATGGGTTCCAGAACCAAACAGCAACTATCTGTATGAATCTATGATCACTAAATTGAAAAATAAAATTCTAAGTTCTTTGTACGATTCACAATTCTTACAGTGGCCTAAGTCTTAATACCTCTAGGGACTGTCCAGCCGCTACATTTCCAAGAAAACAGCTTGGGAATCCTTATCTCCCAAAGAGTCCTTAGCTGGAACAAATATGGAGGCATATCCATGGAAGTACGGGACCGCAGGCGGTAGAAACTTCTTACTCATGGCAGAGCCAAATTGCAATCTTTTCATAAAAGACTTAAGAACTAGGCTCTTTGAGCTCATATTTACCTGTCCCCACACCTCGGAGGCAGGGACCGAAGAGCAGGGACAGAGGAATCTCGGACGGGACACCCACCATCAATTGGACTGCCACTCACCTGTTCATATCTCATCTAGCGCTCTGAATTAACTGAAAGGAAACACGTAACACTATATAAAATGCTTAAAAAATTAACAAGTCAATAGAAACTAGAGGAATCGTGAGCCCAAAGATGGACAATCACATTGAAGAAGACAGTAAAATTATCTGAAAGGATTTTTTTTCCCCGAATATTTTTCTTTCTAGATTTCATTTCAGGCACTGCGCAGTTTTTGAGCTGCGGCGAGTCCTAATTTAATGTTTCTAATTTACGGTTAAACGTACAACTTTAGCAAATCGCAAGGGATTTCAGACCGCCTCAGCGTGCCTGGAGCGTTCTGGCTCGGTGTCTTCAAAAGGGCCCTATTTTCATTTGATGTCTCGCTCCCAAGTGGTCTGAAAATTAATTGCATTTAATTCTTTCGTTCAGCTCAGTTCATCTTTGAAAACTGTCATGTGCCGCATAGTTTGTCCGTTTCCTTTGGGGCCCCTGCATTTTATTTGGTAGATCCGTCTAGACTTGCCCTGCTCCGGTCTGCATTCCTGACAGCTGCGTGGAAACATATGCCTCAGTGGCACAAATGTGCACTCTGACTGAATTGGACGCAGCTGGAATGTTCAGGTTCAACGGTTTCATTTTGAAATCTGGAACTTTGGTATAGTGCTTACAAAAAATGACGTATTCGGGGGGCTGCTGCTCACTACTGTCCAGCCCCCTCTCCTCCCGCATAGTGCTTAAAAGAATGGACGTCTTCGGGGGATGCTACTAACTTCTGTCCAGCCTCCCCCCAGTTAGACCCACGAATAGGGGCGCAATATGGCGCGTTGGGCGGCTTCTCAGAGACGGCCTCTTACAGGCTTCGACACTGCTAATATGAGATGTGTGGAGATGCCTGTGAGCGGCCAGTGTTTGTTGATATCTGAGACTGGGAGGGAAAAGCTGCAGAACGGGAGGCGTCTTTAGAAACTCGGTTTTATTTTCGCTATGATGTTTAGGAACATGGGGGTAGATGTATCAACATACCCTTTTGCGATTTCTAAATAGCTATTTTTAAGTAATCGCTATTTAGAAATCGCAAAATGGGATGTATGTAGAAAATCGCTATTTTTTAGCGATTTCTTAATCTTCCTTATTTGCGAATTCGCAATTTGCGAATTCGCAATTAAGGAATATTTTCCCATTCATTCCTATGGGCCAGGAGGCTCATAGGAATGATTGTGAAATAATTCTCAATTTGCGATTCGCAATTTGCTAATCGCAAATTGAGAATAATTTCAAGGGTGCAGGGGTGTCTCTAGGACATCCTGCTGCACTCCTGAAATTTACATGTTTGTGCATATGGCACACATACATGCCCAATGGGCATGTATGTGCGTCACATGACACCTTCACAAATGCCAAATTCAGCATTTTTAAAAGAATTTGCAAATTACCACCAACTACAAGTTGGTGGTAATTTGCGATTTCTTAACCTAAATTCGCAATTCCAAAATGCTACATACATAGCATTTAAGGAATCGCAAAAATTAGGAATCGCAAATTTTTGCGATTCCTTATTTTGCGAATTTTTGTTACATGCCAAAACATGCAAAAAGACCGTTTGCGATTCGCAAAAGCCGAAATTCTGCGAATTCCAGCCTTTGCGAATCACAAACGGCTTGATACATCTAGCCCTCAATCCGATATAGTGAACCGGTGTTTTAACCATCCAAGCTCCTATCCCCCCCTCTGTTATGCACCCTGGTAGGAGTTGCATTAGACAAACCACTTAATCCGCCTGAGCTTTAAAAATAAAAATAATAATAATAATAATATATTCGGGTGCTCATGCAAAGTGCATCAATGCAAGACACCCCAAAAAAAAGATTTTTTTTAATTCCGAAACTGTATTCCCAGAACTGTCCTGCAAGAGTTCCTTGTGAAAAACTGTTTCTCAATATTGCCTTTGATACTACTCAACTCCAGCGTTCCCTGTAGATTCTCCCGTGGCAGTATTTATGAAGGCTAAACCACAGCTTTCTCCCATTTTGTCAAACGGGACTACAAGTTCCACAATATTTTTTTCAGTTAGTTAAAAAGTATTTATTTTACTTGTTGCTTAAAATACAAAAATTGAAATCTGCGCACCTTATATTCAGGGCCACTGGATATATGTGAGTGTGCCGCTCCGGCGTTTTTAGCATAGTTATACATTTGCTGCATCTGCCGCATAATCCATTACCTGCTGCATAATCAGCAGGTTTTAACAAAAAAGTTTTGTTTAGAGCGAAAACACTTAAAAAATTATTAAAAGCACAGCCACACGTTGCTGCGCTGCGGAAGGCCCTTTGCAAAGTTTGACTGGTCACCTTTGTTTGTTGCTTATTGCTCTATTTGAGTGTCAAACTGGAACTAATGCCCAGATAGTGTTAACAAGTAGAAAAATTACAAAATAATGACTTAAAACTGTCATAGAATTTGCAGAATTATTCCACATAATTTGCCTTTTCTTGCCACATGATTACTCAACCCCCCTTTATAACTTGGCTCTCCCCTGCCGCATAATTCCACTGTCCCTACTTACATTATGTTGATAAAACATTTGAGGCCTAATGCTGAAAAAATATTTAAAATGTTCAGCTACAGATTTACTTGGTCAGATGGGTGCAATTGTGCAAATTCAAGTGCAAACGCACTTGATTAAATGACAACTTTTTTTCCCAGTGGAGAAACCCTGTCCTCTACAGCCCTATCTACCTATTCAAAAGCTACAGACTGATTTACTTTTGCCACAGACAGGCGCGGTTCGTCCATTGGGGCGTGGGGGCGTAGCCCCCCCTGCCCAACGCCGCCCGCAGCTCCCTCATGACAATCATGTCAATGAATCAACATGACGGCAGACCGCTGGGCGGGCGTCATGTTGATTCATTGAGATCGTACAGGCGGCAACACAAGTACGCATGCGTGGGGACGGAGGGTGAAATTTTTACCCGTGCCCACGCATGCGCACTTGTGTTTTTGCGGCGTTGCGCATGCGCATCAGAAGCCCTAATGGGCGTGCTGCGGGCGAAAGGGTACCTGTGCCCCTGGCGCCAGGATTGGCCAGGGGCGCTGTGAGCCTGTGACGTGTGGGGAGCAGAGCCCACAGGTGGCGCGGACCGGGACCGGCAGCGAGGTAAGAGTGTGTGTTTTTAGTGCATTACTTCAGTCGTCTCGTCTCTTCGTCTACCACGTACCATATTTGTTACCCTCTCAGTTCAAAACATCTCCCTTATTCCTTAGCTTTTTTCTCACTCGTCTTTATTATTCTGTTTTTAAAGCTTCGTGCCGCTCTTCCCCTCTGCCACCTGTCTCCCCCCGCCCCGTTACTGCTCCACGCCGCTCTGAACCTGCTTGCTACTCTCTCTCTGACTGTGCCTCAGCTTCTTCCTGACACTCTTTCCGTCTCAATCTCGCTTTATCTTTAAAATTTCAAAATGTTAACAAACTGTAGTGTAGAGGCGGAATAGCATGATATATGCATTTATTATTGCATGCATGTTGGTGTATGTTTGTATGTGAATTTGTATAGTACATACCTAGGGCTTACAGGATGGCAAATACATGGGCGGTAGAAGGTTTCCAGCATAAAAAGGTTGGGGTGATGTATTATGTAAACTGGCACATCCTTCAACATCGATCCTAAAGGCTTGTTAGAGTCCATAATTTATTTTTATATGGTCATAAAAATACATGAATGATGGATGGATGCAGGGTGGGTGCATTAATGATTGTTCGGTGGATGGGTGCATGGATGGATGCATGCATGATGGGTGGATGGATGCATGAATGATGGATGCAGGATGGGTGGGTGGGTGGATGCATGAATGAATGATGTATGGATGCAGGATGGGTGGATGGATGGGTGGATGCATGAATGATGTATGGATGGATGCATGCATGATGGATGGATGCATGATGGATGGATGGATGGATGGGTGGATGGGTGGATGGGTGGATGGATGGATGGATGCATGAATGATGTATGGATGGATGCATGGATGCATGCATGATGGGTGGGTGGATGGATGAATGGGTGGGTGCATGAATGAATGATGTGTGGATGCAGGATGGGTGGGTGGATGGGTGGGTGGATGCATGAATGATGTATGGATGGATGCATGGATGCATGCATGATGGGTGGATGTATGATGGATGGATGGGTGGATGCATGAATGAATGATGTATGGATGCAGGGTGGGTGGGTGGATGGATGGGTGGATGCATGAATGATGTATGGATGGATGCAAGGTGGTTCGGGCTCACTCGCTGCGCTCGATCGCTGCGGTGCAATATGCAAATTAGTTTATGCCCAACCACTTTCAAATGTCACCAGCCGCCCCTGAGACAGGACAGAATCTCTGACATTTTCCAGCGTAGGAAGGGTTTGGAAATTGTTGTGAGCAAATCATTCTTGCTAATTACCGTGTGATTAATCTAAGGAGATGTATTTCAGCGTAATTTAAATCGAGGCACTATTCTTAACGTGGGTTTTAATTTATATAGGATTATTATGTTTGTTTTATTACAATATTAAAAGCATTTATTTCTATAACAATTTTTTTAGTTACCTTATGAAGAGGGACTCACTACACCCACTTTTCCTATGTGTTTCACCCTCCATTGTTTTTTTCGTTCCTTAACTTAACCTATACCAGTAATCCTCATTATTTACCAGATCCGTTCTCATTTTTTTGTTCTGGATTTTTATGCTTTACTGATGTTTTAATCCAATTTCTTTGCTTTCCAAAATATAGGATCTTTCTTCCTGGATCCTGCTTTCAGTCTTTTCTATTTTCTTACTCTGGTCCTAAAAACATTCCACAAAGGGTCTCAACAAAAGCATTGTCTGGACTACTGCAAACCATCCTATATGTAAACTTCCTGAAAAAATAATCAAATCGCCAATGTGCAGAGCTCAGACAATAAGAAGATACTGACCTGCCTATATGTGTATGTCACTCCTACTTACAACTCACTCCACTGTCACATAAAGGCAGGATGAAGATTGCCTGCCTCGTCACAAACTGAACAATCTACAGTAAAGGTACAAACATTATAAAAGTATATGTATATTCTACCACTCCTCCTGCAGTGGAATTTGAGGACCCAAGGTACCTATCCATGACAATATCAGTAAGCTCCAAACCTTCTGATAGCTAAGGAGGCAGAAAACAGTCATGTGTTCTAAAGAACATAGCTGACTTCAGTCTTTCTTTGGGCAACTCATAGCTGAGCTTCTTGGCAACTAAGAAATTGGATTATTATTTGGGGTGGGTGACTACTATCAAGGAATAATCACAACTCTTCAATCCTTAAAGTCACTGAATTAACTTGCAAAAACACAGGGTTCAGCAAAAGGTGAAAAATCCTTGGCGACCATGCATAAAAGGCCTATATTAATCCTAAAATTCATTCAAATCCACACGTATATATTTGTGCATTGCAGTAGTTCTCTTTCCTTTTGCACATAATATATGATTTGCCTAATCGCCTCCAATAACAGTTTCAAATACGAGCACACAACAATGTATTCTGAAGAAAATTTCCCAAATATATTGGCTGAAAAACGACAACTCCTAGAAACAGTTCTCAAGGGCAGGTCATGAAATAATCCAATATTTAAAGGAGTACCATTTGAACAAAATAATTATTTCTCTGCAGAAGGAAATGCATCGATGTACTTTATGAACACTAAACATGTGTGTGCCACACAGCTTTCCCTACTGTTGCACTCTCTGGAGTGGGAATATTAATTTTTACTCTCCCGCTATCCAACACTTTTCCTACTGTTCCACTCATCGGAGTGGGAATAGTAATTTTTACCCCTACGCTATTCAACACTTTCACTACTGTTGCACTCAATGGAGTGGGAATAGTAATTTGTACCCCTACGCTATCCAACGCTTTCCCTACTGGTGCACTCTCTGGAGTGGTAATAGTAATTTTTACCCCTACGCTATCCAATGTTTTCTCTACTGTTGCACTCACTGGAGTGGTAAGAGTAAATTTAACCCTCTCGCTATCCTACGGTAAAAATATTGTATATTTTTTGTTAATATTATGTTTATATATATATATATATATATATATATATATATATATATATATATATATATATATATATATAAAAATTATTATTATTAATATTATTTTAAGTTGCATTAATTATTTATTGGTAATTATTTAAAATATAATTGGTAATTAATTTTAATTAATTGATTAATTGATAATTATGTTAGTTATATTAATGTATTTTATGTAGCGGGCTGTGGGTTTATAGGGGAATAGGGTGGGACGTAATTTAATTATAATTCAATAAATATGTTAATTTATTTATTGGTATTTATTTTGAATTAATTGTAAATTAATTATGAATTGGTAATTATTTAAAATATAATTGGTAATTAATTTTAATTAATTGATGAATTGATAATTATATTAATTATATTAACGTATTTTATGTAGCGGGTTGTGGGTTTATAGGGGAATAGGGTGGGAAGTATTTTAATTATGATTAATTAAATATGTTAATTTATTTATTGGTATTTATTTTGAATTAATTGTTAATTAATTAATAATTGGTAATTATTTAAAATGTAATTTGTAATTAATTTTAATAATTGATAATTATGTTAATTATATTGATGTATTTTCTGTAGCAAATTGTAGGTTTATAGGGGAATACGGTGGGAAGTAATTTAATTATAATTAATTAAATATGTTAATTTATTTATTGGTATTTATTTTGAATTAATTGTTAATTAATTAATAATTGGTAATTATTTAAAATATAATTGGTAATTAATTTTAATTAATTGACTAATTGATAAATATGTTAATTATATTGTATTTTATGTAGCAGGTTGTGGGTTTTTAGGGGAATAGGGTGGGAAGTAATTTAATTATAATTAATTAAATATGTTAATTTATTTATTGGTATTTATTTTGAATTATTGTTAATTAATTATTAATTGGTAAATATTTAAAATATAATTGGCAATTAATTTTAATTAATTGATTAATTGATAATTATGTTAATTTTATTAATGTATTTTATTTAGTGGGTTGTGGGTTTTAGGGGAATAGGGCGGGAAGTAATTTAATTATAATAAATAAATATGTTAATTTATGTATTGGTATTTATTTTGAATTAATTGTTAATGAATTATTAATTGGTAATCATTTAAAATATAATTGGCAATTAATTTTAATTAATTGATTAATTGATAGTTAAGTTAATTTTATCAATTTCTTTTCAGTGGTGGGTTGTGGGTTTATAGGGGAAAATGGTGGGAAGTAATTGAATTTTAAATAATTAAACTTTAAAATTTATTTATTGGTTATTTTAGTTGTAATTTTTTATTATTTTTTAATTGTTAACTAATTTATTGTTAATTAGTAAATCATTTGTATTTGTAGGTACATTTTTATAAAATTAATTTTCATTTGTGTTTGTAATTGATTAATTAATATATTAGAATAAATTGTTAATTATTTTTAAATATTTGTAATTGCTATTAATATTTAATTCATATGTTATGTTATGTTATGTTATAGATTATTTGTATAGCGAGTATCACCGCTGGTCTCTAAGCGCTTAACAGAAGAACATAGCATAACTGTTACCCCGAGCCCTCAGCTGTCCCCAATTAAGCCGGAGTCATTGCCTTTCTGAATAGATGAGTTTTCAGTTTTTTCCTGAAGGGTAGTAGCTGTGATTCTTCCTTCAGAGTGGCCGGAAGCTCATTCCACAGTTGCGGGAGAATCACGGACAGGGCCCTGCCCCCTCTGGTTTTTAGTTTAAATCTGGGTTGGATCAGATTGGAAGTTTTACCTGAGCGCAGGGATCTACCAGGAACATATCTCTTCAGACGTTGCATAATGTACTCTGGGGCTTTCCCAAAGAGTGCTTTATGGGCCACACAGAGACACTTAAACTGAACTCTGAATTTCACAGGTAGCCAGTGCAGCTTCTGGAGCAGAGGGGTTGCGTGCGTATTTCTGGGCACGGAGTAGATCAGCCTTGCTGCGTCGTTCTGTACCACCTGCAGCTTCCTCAACAGTTTCTGCGACAGGCCGAGATATAAGGCATTGCCATAGTCTAGTCTTGAGATAACTGTGGCAGATACGATCGATTGCAGGGTGGAGGCTGATAAGATGGGACCAGCTTTCGTAGTTGGCTGAGCACACCCGTGCAAGAGACAACCACAGCTGAGACTTGAGGGGCCATCGAGAGGTCTGCATCGATCGTTAGTCCCAGACTTTTTACCACCATCCCAGGGGCAGGGGTTGTTCCTAGGTCTGGGGGCCAGTACAGGTCACACCAGGGATTCCCTCGATTGGTGATCACCAGCACCTCCGTTTTAGCAGCATTCACTTTCAACAGATTGTTGGTCATCCAGTTGACCGGGAAACTGAGCAGGTTTCTCACTGATTCCTGAGCCTCCTTAGTGTTTTCCAGCTGAACCAATAGCTGGGTATCGTCTGCGTAATTAAAGATTTCGCAGTTTCTACGCATAAGCTCCTCCACCAGCGGTTGTAAATAAATGTTAAAGAGCAAGGGGTATAGTGCCGATCCCTGGGGCACACCCCATGTCACGTCACTAATCCCAGACAACTGGTCTCCCAGCTGCACCCTCTGAATTCGTCCTGACAGGAAGGATTCCAGCCACTTAAGCGCATGGCCTGTGATCCCCAGCTTCGCGATACGCTCCAGCAAGATGGTATGGCTGACCGTATCAAAAGCCGCCGACAAGTCTAGGAGAATCAGGGCGCAAGGCTGTTTATTGTCTGCTCTGACTCTCAGCTCGTCCGCGACCGAGGCCATAACTAGTTCTGTGCTGTGTTGGGGCCGAAAACCAGCCTGCCTGGCATTAAGTAGATGGTGTTCCTCCAGATGGCCGGCTAATGTGCCCAGGACGTGTTTTTATAGAATCTTACTCAAGAATGGCAGCTGCGAGATAGGCCTATAGTTTTTTAGAGCCTTTGTGTCAGTTCCTGCTTTCTTTAGAAGTGGGGAGACCCTAGCTTCCTTCAACTGGGTTGGGAGATAACCTGCTTCCAGTGAGTTGTTCAGTAGGCTCAGCACCTGGGGCTGGATGCCTGGCAAGGCCATCTTAAAGATTCTCAGGGGGCAAGGATCAGTGTTAGAGCCAGATTTAATGTGTCCAACAAGCTCTGCTAAGCGCTCGTCGTCGATGGATGGGAAACTGTTCATAGTCCTTGACGGCGCCTGAACCACCGGACTGGGCAGCATAGTTGTGATTGGACGTGCATTGATATCAGTAATAATATTCTGTACTTTCTGGAGAAAGTAACTTTGGAAAGTGTCACAGTCTGGTTGGTCGCTCACAGAGATTTTTCCACCCAGCTGCGTGAGTTCCCTTAGTATCACAAAGGTCTCTCGTTGTATGTTAGTCGCCTCTCTAATTCTTCCCTCATAGAAAGCTGACTTTCTCTCCAAGATGTCCGCCTTATATTTTGAGAGTAGGGTTTTAAAGGTTTCAGCCTCTGCTTGACAGTAATTGAGTCTCCACCTTCTCTCCGCCTTGCGGAGGGCTCGCTTCTTCTCTTTCAGTGAAGCATCAAACCATGGTGCTCCCTTCCCTTTAGATCTAGTCCTCTCCATCCGCTCAGGAGCTAGTTTATCTAGAGAGGCGAGCATCCAGGTCTTTAACACAGTAGCATCTTGATCCAAGTTTATACCACTCGTATTAGGGGGGGCGGAGGAGAGCAGGGCCGTGATTAGAGAGTTAGTCTCAATCTTCTTCCAGGGCAGAACTTTCCTCCACAACTGATTTGGGACAGCCAGTACGGGGTCACCCGGAACCCAGCACTTAATCATGAAGTGGTCCGACCAAATGCAAGGACTGACCTCAATTATTTCTGTCTTAGGCAGCGAGGACCAGACAAGGTCCAATGTGTGGCCCTTCACATGGGTAGGACCCACTGCTAGCTGTTGCAGGTTGAGCGCCGAAAGATTGGCTTCAAACTCTGTCTCAGTGGGCTCTCTAGGTACCTTGTCCCAGTGGTAGTTGAAATCACCTACCACCAAAAGGGACTTGTATCTAGAGGCCAAATCTGTCAGAAGCTCAAGAAAGATATCATTAAAATCCGGTGAGCTCTGCGGCGGCAATATACTACCAGCATCGCAATGCATATTTGAAGCATTTACTTTCCCTACTGTTGCACTTACTGGAGTGGGAATAGTAATTTTTACCCCTACCCTGGAGTGATAATAGTAAATGTAACCCTCTCGCTATCCTACGGTAAAAATATTGTATATTTTTTATATTTTTTGTTAATATATATATATATATATATATATATATATATATATATATATATATATATATATATATATATATATATTATAACCAAGTTGCTTGAAAGCACTAGACACACTCAGGAATACTGCAGCATAACGAGTTTATTGCCCAGTTAACACGCTACGCGTTTCGACAATGAATCTTGTCTTGATCACACGTGTGATCAAGACAAGATTCATTGTCGAAACGCGTAGTGTGTTAGCTGGGCAATAAACTCGTTATGCTGCAGTATTCCTGAGTGCGCCTAGTGCTTTCAAGCAACTTGGTTATATTATTAATTTTCGGTCGGCGTGGTCCGCCGAACTCGAGACGCCACCTGACTGGGGAGGAAGGATCCCGGAAGGACCTCGCTGTTGTTTGGGAATATATATATATATATATATATATATATATATATATATATATATATATATATATATATATATATATATATATATTATATCCAAATACCTCCCTACTGTTCCACTCATTGGAGTGGGAATAGTAATTTTTACCCCTACGCTATCCAACGCTTTCCCTACTGTTGCACTCATTGGAGTGGGAATAGTAGTTTTTACCCCTACGCTATCCAACGCTTTCCCTACTGTTGCACTCACTGGAGTGGAAATAGTCATTTTTAACCCTACGCTATCCAACGCTTTCCCTACTGTTGCACTCATTGGAGTGGGAATAGTAATTTTTATCCCTACGCTATGCAATGCTTTCCCTACTGTTGCATTCTCTGGAGTGGGAATAGTAATTTTTACCCTCCCGCTATCCAACGCTTTCCCAACTGTTGCACTCACTGGAGTGGGAATAGTAATTTTTACCCCTACGCTATCCAACGCTTTCCCTACTGTTGCACTCATTGGAGTGGGAATAATCATTTTTAGCCCTACGCTATCCAACGCTTTCCCTACTGTTGCACTCACTTGCATAAGAATAGTAATTTTTACCCCTACGCTGTCCAACGCTTCCCTACTGTTGCACTCATTGGAGTGGAAATAGTAATTTTTATCCCTACGCTATCCAATGCTTTCCCTACTGTTGCACTCTCTGGAGTGGGAATAGTAATTTTTATTCTCCCGCTATCCAACGCTTTCCCTACTGTTGCACTCATTGGAGTGGGAATAGTCATTTTTACCCCTACACTATCCAATGCTTTCCCTACTGTTGCACTCAATTCAATTCAATATTAACTTTATTCTGTAGTTTAAAAAGAAACACCATAAAAGTTCACAATGAGCAAGTTACAAGATTTACAAAAGTTAAAAATCGATATAATAATACATTTGTTAAAAAAGCATTTAAAAAGAACAACAACGTCTCGATTTGTGTAATTTTCGACCTTGTGATAGCATACAGTTTTCCTATTGTCTGGCATTCTTTCATTTGTGCAAAGCTGATATGTAATTCGTACTCAAAGATTCGTATGATGACGTATACAAAATTTGAGAAAGCATACGATCGCTTTAGCATAGTTTTCATTTTCGAGATACTGAAGTGCCAGATATGCAGGACGGCACTGTCGAAGACCCCAGATTTTCAAAATGGGCAGTATCCAGGGTTTGCGGGGTTCAGTAAAAAACTTGCAGAATAACATTGTATGTATCGTTGTTTGTGGGGACACTAGGTCACAGGGGCACATAGAAAATGTGGATGTCCAGACATTTTGCTTTGGAAATGCAACCAGTAAATGGAACAAATCAAATCTAAAGCGGGTGAGCAACATTTTTTCATACTGTGTTAATTTAAAGTTCAGGTAGGGTTCAATGGTAAACACAGTCTGCGCTAGTAAAGAGTGTTGAACAGATGGTTTGTGTATCTCAGATAGTAATCGTAACTGGGGCAGGTGTACAAGACACTCTCTTTTTAAATTCTTTTTTGAGATTTCATTTATCAGTAACGGGTGGTCAAAATACTTCCTGTAACCTATATCTGTTAATAGCGCTTTAACATAGGATAACCATTTAATTTTCTTTCAGTGATCGAGCGTTAAGATATCTTGAATGATCGCCCTAGTTAGTTGGCATTGCTCAGTGACCCATATTCGACGCCACAACATTATTGGTTGCAATTTTATAGTGTCTGTAATATAATCAATGCCCAGCTCTGTGTGGCAGCCATAAGTGGAGCAACTTTTTGGTACCGCCAGCAAGTATCTCAAAAAGGAGTTCTCAACTTTTTGTATTGAATCCACATTTACAAAGCCCCATATCCCCGCCCCATATGTTGCCGTGCTTACACATTTTGCGTTATATATTTGTAACAGTTCTTTCGGTGGTCGCTGCCCCAGTCTTTGTTAAAACATTTTTAACGAAGTTGTCTCTCGGAGAAATGAAAGCTTCCTTGCGTTAATAGCTGGGTTCCATTTAAATTTTTCGTCAATGACAATCCCTATCACTGGAGTGGGAATAGTAATGTGTACTTCTATGCTATCCAACGCTTTCCCTACTGCTGCATTCCCTGGAGTGGGAATAGTAATTTTTACCCTCCTTCTATCCAACGCTGTCCCTACTGTTGCACTCAATGGAGTGGGAATAGTACATTTTATGCCTACGCTGTCCAACGCTTTCCCTACTGTTGCACTCTCTGGAGTGGGAATAGTAATTTTTAACCCTACGCTATCCAACACTTTCCCTACTGTTGTACTCTCTGGAGTGGGAATAGTAATTTTTACCCCTATGCTATCCAACGCTTTCCCTACTGTTGCACTCACTGGAGTGGGAATAGTAATTTTTACCCCTACTCTATCCAACGTTTTCCCTACTGTTGCACTCTCTGGAGTGGGAATCGTAATTTTTACCCCTACGCTATCCAATGTTTTCTCTACTGTTGCACTCACTGGAGTGGTAATAGTAAATGTAACCCTCTTGCTGTCCTACGGTAAAAATATTGTATATTTTTTGTTAATATTATGTATATATATTATGTATATATATATATATATATATAGATTCCAACCGGAAAGTTTGTGCGACGCCTTTCGCACCAAACCCACTGCGCAGACACAGGTGAATAAATCCACAGCCAGACTTACTTAGGATATTCTTCGTCCTTTATTGCATATAAAGTGCAGAGGTGCAACACACTGCCAAACAGACGCGTTTCGGGCGTGAACGCCCTTGCTCACTGTCAGCGGGTAAGCGGTACACAAATCATTTAAATACATTGGTTAATTGCAAAAGGCGCGCCAAAAAATCCTCTACAGTTTCAGTGAGCCCAAAAGAGGACTGTGGCTGGAACCCATGATCACTATATGTTATTAATAGTTCGGCCATTTTGAAATGGAGCAAAGTTGAAAACTCATATGACATTACTTAGTTAATACAATGATTTAGAGATATTAGCACTTGTATTGGAATTATTGCATAACTCTTTACGGCAAACGCAAGGAATTCTCTGATATAAAGTGCAAGTGCATAGCTGCCGTTATTGTGCAAATATTACATGTGCAAATACGCAAAATTGTTAACTGTGCAAATACGCAACATATTAACCGTACAAATACATTAATTGGCCAATAATAGCATTTCATATATATACACAATTTTAAAATCAATTCCTTACATTCGTTTGCTTATGCCTTTGTTTGTACGTGTAGTATTGCTCTAACCAAAACATTGGAAAAAAATATATAAAGATTCCATAGTGTGTCATAACCTCATTGTTTAAAAATTCATGTTTTCTGTTGCTGAGTTCTATTCAATGGGTTCCTACAGTTATAATAGAGGATCAATGTTTTGGCACGTTTGGTATATGCCAAGTTGACATTAATGTATTATTCTACCGCTAGCAAAAATACAAATAAAAGTTTTTGAAGGTGAGGGAGTGCTGAGATGTCCTACTTTGATAAACAGGAAGACATCAAGGGGTAAAGGGAACAAAATTCATTAACTAAACCGTGTCAGTAATTAAAATATGCAAATGCATAAAAGTTCATCATTGCCCACTTGTTAAACAGGATGGCAAATATCATTTCTAACATGCTTGAAGTCAATAGTCCCTGCCACAGACCATCGGCTAACATATAAAATGTTAATGAAATGAAGTAATTTGCTCTGAGTGGTGCCATTGGTGTGTATGGAACGAAAACAAGGCCACTATCTTTCAGCAACAAGAAGTTGTATATTGAACAGGAAATGTTGTTGATTACAGTTTACAGATTGACCCACAGATTAAACCTAAGTGACATGACGATCAAAATTTACAGAAAGGTGCTCAGATCTTCTCCCATGTTCAAACCTCCCGGGATCTTGGTATTAAGGCGAACTATGTATAGGGACTCCATCTGTCTTAATTGTTTTTCATAGTCCCCACCTTTCTTGCTGGTTCTAACCGCATCTATTACAAAATAGCTAAGATGGGATAGATTTCGATTATGAAATTGATCGAAGTGGCGAGCAACTGGATAATTTTTGTCACAGTTCACTATTGCTCTCAGGTGCTGTAGAATACGTTGGTGCACTGGCAGTTTCGTGCTACCAACGTACCTCAGATTGCACGAGCACGTGAGAACATATACTGCTAACTCAGTTTTGCAGGTGTAATGGGCTCTTATATTGATCGGTTTATCATCAAATGGCGTTGTGTACGATTTAGTGTTGGTGCCAAATTTGCACGCTCTACACGATATGCATCGGAAGAAACCCTTCCGAGGTGACAACCAATCAGCCTTGTTAGCTGTTTCAGGAGAACTGGACACTAAAGCATTTCTCATGCTATATGCTCGCCTATAAGTCACTTCTGGTTTGTTGGGCATGATCTCTTTCAAAATGGGGTCAGTGAGAATAACTGACCACTGTTTCCTGACCAATTTGGAAATTTGGCTGGCCTGTCGGCTAAAGCCAGTGATCAATCTCAAAGCATTGTTGTTCCCATCTTGGTTTTCAACTGGGGACATGGCATTGGAGGGGGCCTGTAGGAGTTCTGTTCTGTCAAGCTTGTTAGCATTATTCATTGCTATTCTAAGGGCATTAGATTTGTAACCCCTGACTTCCAACCTTTTCATAGCTTCCAATTGATGGAAGTCCCTTTGTTCTAATGAACTACACGTCCTGTGTATTCTAAGGAACTCCCCATAGGGGATAGATCTAATGATAGATCTAATAGTATGCCCCGGGTGGAAACTTTGAGCGTGCAAAATGGTATTACCTGCTGTGCTCTTTCTATACAGGCTTGTTGTTATGATACCGTTGACTATGCTAACTTGAACATCAAGGAAGCTGATGTCGGTCTTACTAATGTCTGCACTAAAAATAAGGTTGGAATCATTAGCATTAATAGCATTGACAAAACTTTCTGCTTCTTCCTTGCTCCCTCTCCAGATGATGAAAATATCATCAATGTATCTCATATACTTGACAATATTTTCCTGCCAAATGGTCGAATGTTGAGTCCTGAGGACATGCTCCTCCCACCAACCCACGTGGAGCCCCGCGTAGGTCGGAGAGAAGCATGCCCCCATAGCCACCCCTCGCAACTGTCTAAACATTTTATCATCAAACAGGAAAACATTATTGTTGAGGCATAGTTCTACCATGGTTAACAACATTGCATTATGTTTGTGTAATTCTACTGGTCTCTTGCCAAGAAAATGACTCAAAGCCTTCAAACCGTCTTGATGGGATATACTGGTGTAAAGGCTGGCAATGTCCATAGTGATCAATAGAAAATCTGCAGACCATTTACATTGTTCCAA
The DNA here is from genome assembly GCF_964263255.1 of Lissotriton vulgaris. Lineage (NCBI taxonomy): Eukaryota > Metazoa > Chordata > Amphibia > Caudata > Salamandridae > Lissotriton > Lissotriton vulgaris. The sequence goes on along the minus strand of NC_141698.1, from coordinate 505,991,604 downwards.
ATTTCTCAAAAAGTCTGTGCTGTCTTTGATGTACGCTGGTAGGGTGGTCACAAAGTCTTGCAAATAATGATCAATGTACTTCGAGGTGTTTTCAAACAAGCTTTGAATGGCTGATACTATCGGTCTACCAGGAACTGGTCTTACTCCCTTGTGGACCTTTGGGATGAAATATAAATTCGGTATAACAGGATGTTCTTTATACAGATATTTCATTTCTTCCTTAGTAAGAAGACCATCCCGTTTCCAACCATTCAATTGTTTCCAGTAAGCTGTTTGAATATTTCTAACTGTTCTTGAGTCACAGAGTTCGTAACAAGCTGTGTCATTAAGGTGGCGGTATGCTTCTTCCATATATTCAGCTCTGCTCCAAAGTACCACATTGCCACCTTTATCCGATTGATTTATTATGATGGTATTATCCGATTGTAATTTTTTAATCAGATCATTGTACGCTTTGGTTTTTGCATTAGTGTTATTTTTTTGTCTGTTGACTTGTATATGCAATTTCTTTAAACCATCGGTTAGTAGATCTGCATAGGTGTCTATGGCATCCTTGGGCATAGATGGAATGAACGTTGATGGAGGTTTGAAGCCACTAGGTTCACTTTGGCCAATTTCAAAGTTTTCCTCACAGGCCACTTCCTGAGTGCAGGGGGTAGATGTCACTTCATTGCGTAAACCATGCATAGATTTCAAAAGGGGGATATCTCTGGCTTGTAGCCCACTTCTTTCCAGATTGAGTGTAGTTGGGCCAGTTTTTTTAGTTTGAGTTAGACCCCCTTTGATAGCATAGTATTTTCGCAATTTTAGTTTTCTGATAAACTTGAAAACATCTACTCGCGTGTTCCCATAGTTAAAATTGCTCTCAGGGCAATATTATAATCCTAAAGCCAACAGTTGTTTTTCAGCTTGATCAAGTTGCACATTGGTCAGATTTACAATGGTTTTTTCAATCGCTATTACTTGCTCACTGCGTTCTTCTTCCTTTGTGGCCGCCTTTTGTTTTTTGGCGCATTTGCGACGTTCCCTACGTCTTGTGTTTCTGCGACGTTTGTTCTCGCGTTTCTCGAGCGTAGAGTACCCTTTCTTTGAATCCTCACGAATTCCATCTCCTCGTCCAGAGTGAGTTGCCCCAAATCCCCTTCCTCTGAACCTTGGGCTCCTCCGTCCGATTCTTCACTGCTTGGAACAAGGCTCTCTGTTGAGCTTGAGGCGGTGAGATTGCCTGTTCCCGATTCACTTGATTGGACTTGAGGTGGTGCTGGCGCAGGTTTAGGCAGTTTGGTTCCCGTGGCTCTTTGTTTGCGCAAATGGTCATATTTTTTCGCAAACGTATAAATTTGCCCTAATTTGTAGTCCTGTTCATCTCGGGCAAATTTGTACACTTTCCTTTGTTTGATGGTGCTTTCGTGCTTGCTTAATCGATCTTTAATGTCTTTACGCGTTTGTTCGATAAGGGCAATGTCCTTTGAAAACATATCTTTAGCCAATTCCTCATTAATCCTCGTTATTTCCAATAGGTCTTTGTCCCTATCAATTTTAGCATATTTCACTAACAAGCATAGAAGCCTCATGGATGCCTCCAGGTTAATCTCTGCCCAATCTTTCAACAGTAATGGATTCGGATTTTCAAAACTGGGCACCAGCATAATTCTTAGGCCCCGGGGGACCCGATTCACTTCTCGATATTTTTCTAGTGAGCGGATCTCCCACCATTTCGTGAGTTCACTTCTCATATGTTTCTCTAGCTCACGCAAAAGTTTTTTTACATCGCTGTCTTTAGCCACCGTGGCGTTTTTGCTCAAATTTCCACTCTGTTTAACTGTGGGCAAATTCTGAAACAGCTGCTCAAACGCCTCCTCCCGTTCCCGCTCCTCTGACATGGTTGCTCCTCACTAGGTATGCACGTAAGATATATAGCAAAAGAGAGAGACTGCACTTGCAACGTGCGTCTTCTTACCGCTGGCTGCTCGGACACTTCTTCGACCTGCCTCCGGGTTTCACTTCCGCAAATCAACAGTGGATCTGGGCTTCCGTACCAGACGGCTCCGACTTCCGACGGCTCCCTCGGCACACAAAAAAGCCCGGTCACTGGATTGAACGATTCCGTGAAATACTCCACGATGCAGGGGGCTGGTACATTTTGCTTCCCAGCAACAAAATCCTTGATGGTCCGTCTTTACCAGCCTACTTTGTTCAAAGAAGGGTCTGCGTATACAGGAGCCGACCACGTCCTGTGAAATACAGATTCCAACCGGAAAGTTCGTGCGACGCCTTTCGCACCAAACCCAGTGCGCAGACACAGGTGTATAAATCCACAGCCAGACTTACTTAGGATATTCTTCGTCCTTTATTGCATATAAAGTGCAGAGGTGCAACACACTGCCAAACAGACGCGTTTCGGGCGTGAACGCCCTTGCTCACTGTCAGCGGGTAAGCGGTACACAAATCATTAAAATACATTGGTTAATTGCAAAAGGCGCGCCAAAAAATCCTCTACAGTTTCAGTGAGCCCAAAAGAGGACTGTGTCTGGAACCCATGGTCACTATACGTTATTATTAGTTCGGCCATTTTGAAATGGAGCAAAGTTGAAAACTCATATGACATTACTTAGTTAATACAATGATTTAGAGATATTAGCACTTGTATTGGAATTATTGCATAACTCTTTACGGCAAACGCAAGGAATTCTCTGATATAAAGTGCAAGTGCATAGCTGCCGTTATTGTGCAAATATTACATGTGCAAATACGCAAAATTGTTAACTGTGCAAATACGCAACATATTATATATATTATGTATATATATATATATATATATATATAAATATATATATATATAATATATATATATGTATTAAAATCATTATTATTAATATTATTTAAAGTTGCATTAATTATTTATTCGTTTTAAGGTTATTTATGTATTTTAAGTATGTTTAAGTTAATTATATTTATTATTATATTAATTTCAATTCACTTTTAAGATATTTAAAACGTTCGATATTTTGACTATCTATATTTTTTACAATAATATTTTTGAATTAATATTTTTGTACTTACCTGTTTGGAGATAGGGATTCGATATTTTTGTATGCTATATTTTTTACTCGATATTTTTGTAGTTCTATATTTTTGACATCGATATTATGTCAGTGATCCGTGTGTGCCTGGTGAAAGCATGCACTGACGGCTGGTGGTGTGTGTGTGCCTGTTGAAAGCATGCACTGGTGTCTGGTGGTGTGTGCCTGGTGGAATCGTGCACTGTAGCTGGTGGTGTTTGTGCCCGGTGAAATCGTGCACTGACGGCCAGTGGTATTTTTGCCCATTGAAAGCGTGCACTGACAACTGATGGTATCTGTGCCTGGTGAAAGTGTGCACTGACGGTGTGGTTGTATGTGTGGTTGTGTGTGTGGTTGTGTGTGTGTGTTTGTGTGTGTGGTTGGATGTGTGGTTGGATGTGTGGTTGTGTGTGTGGTGGTGTGTGTGTGGTTGTGTGTGTGTGGGTGTGTGTTTGTGTGTGGGTGTGTGTGTGTGGCTGAGTGTGTGGTTGTGTGTGTGGTTGTGTGTAGTTGCGTGTGGTTGTGTGTAGTTGTTTGTGTGTGGTTGTGTGTGTGGTTGTGTGTGTAGTTGTGTGTGTGGTTGTAGTTGGGGTTGTATGTGTGGTTGTGTATGTGTGGTTGTTGTGTGTGGTTGTGTGTGTGTGGTTGTGTGTGTGGTTGTGTGTGTGGTTGTGGTTATGTGTGTGTGGTTATGTGTGGTTGTGTGTGGTGGTGTGTGTGTTTGTGAGGTTGTGTGTTTATGTGTGTATGGGTTGTGTGTGTGGTTGTGTGGTTGTGTGTGTGGTTGGATGTGGTTGTGGTTGTGTGTATGTGTGGTTGTGGGTGTGGTTGTGTGTGGGGTTGTGTGTGGTTGTGTGTGGTTGTGTGTGTGGTTGTGTGTGTGTGGTTGTGTGTGTGTTTGGTTGTGTGTGTGTTTTGTGTGTGGTTGGGTGAGTGTGGTTGTGTGTGTGTGATTGTGTGTGTGTAGTTGTGTGTGTGGTTGTGTTTGTGGTTGTGTGTGGTTGTGTTTGTGGTTGTGTGTGTGGTTGTGTGTGTGGTTGTGTGTATTGTGTTTGTGCTTGTGTGTGTGGTTGTGTGTGTATGGTTGTGTGTGGTTGGGTGTGTGGTTGTGTGTGTGTGGTTGTGTGTGTGGTTGTTCATGTGGTTGTGTGTGTGGTTGTGTGTGGTTGGATGTGGTTGTGGTTGTGTGTGTGGTTGGGTGTGGTTGTGTGTGTGGTTGTGTGTGTGTGTTGGGTGTGGTTCGGTGTGGTTGTGGTTGTGTGTGTGGTTGGGTGTGGTTGTGTGTGTGGTTGTGTGTGTGTGTGTGGTTGAGTGTGGGGTTGTGTGTGTGGTTGTGTGTTTGTTGTGTGTGTCTTTGGGTGTGGTTGTGTGTGCGTGGGTGTGTGTGTGTGTGGGGGGGGGGGGTGGTTGTATGTGTGTGTGTGTATGTGTGTGGTTGTGTGTGTGGTTGTATGTGTGGTTGTGTGTGTGGTTGTGTGGGTGTGGTTGTGTGTGTGGTTGTGTGTGTGTGGTTGTCTGAGTGTTTTTTTTTGTGGTTGTGTGAGTGTGGTTGTGTGTGATTGTGTGTGTAGTGTGTGTGTGGTTGTGTGTGGTTGTGTTTGTGGTTGTGGTTGTGTGTGTGGTTGTGTGTGCGGTTGTGTGTATTGTGTTTGTGCGTGTGTGTGTGGTTGTGCATGTGGTTGTGTGTGTGTGTGGTTGTTTGTGTGGTTGTGTGTGTGGTTGGGTGTGGTACGGTGTGGTTGTGTGTGGTTGTGGTTGTGTGTGGTTGTGGTTGTGTGTGTGGTTGGGTGTGGTTGTGTGTGTGGATGTGTGTGGTTGTGTGTGTGGTTGTGTGTGTGTGTTGGGTGTGGTTGGGTGTGGTTGTGGTTGTGTGAGTGTGGTTATGTGTGGTTGTGGTTGTGTGTGGTGGTGTGTGTGTTTGTGAGGTTGTGTGTTTATGTGTGTATGGGTTGTGTGTGTGGTTGTGTGGTTGTGTGTGTGGTTGGATGTGGTTGTGGTTGTGTGTATGTGTGGTTGTGGGTGTGGTTGTGTGTGTGGTTGTGTGTGGTTGTGTGTGGTTGTGTGTGTGGTTGTGTGTGTGTGGTTGTGTGTGTGTTTGGTTGTGTGTGTGTTTTGTGTGTGGTTGGGTGAGTGTGGTTGTGTGTGTGTGATTGTGTGTGTGTAGTTGTGTGTGTGGTTGTGTTTGTGGTTGTGTGTGGTTGTGTTTGTGGTTGTGTGTGTGGTTGTGTGTATTGTGTTTGTGCTTGTGTGTGTGGTTGTGTGTGTATGGTTGTGTGTGGTTGGGTGTGTGGTTGTGTGTGTGTGGTTGTGTGTGTGGTTGTTCATGTGGTTGTGTGTGTGGTTGTGTGTGGTTGGATGTGGTTGTGGTTGTGTGTGTGGTTGGGTGTGGTTGTGTGTGTGGTTGTGTGTGTGTGTTGGGTGTGGTTCGGTGTGGTTGTGGTTGTGTGTGTGGTTGTGTGTGGTTGTGTGTGTGGTTGTGTGTGTGTGTGTGGTTGAGTGTGGGGTTGTGTGTGTGGTTGTGTGGTTGTTGTGTGTGTCTTTGGGTGTGGTTGTGTGTGCGTGGGTGTGTGTGTGTGTGTGGGGGGGGGGGGTGGTTGTATGTGTGTGTGTGTATGTGTGTGGTTGTGTGTGTGGTTGTATGTGTGGTTGTGTGTGTGGTTGTGTGGGTGTGGTTGTGTGTGTGGTTGTGTGTGTGTGGTTGTCTGAGTGTTTTTTTTGTGGTTGTGTGAGTGTGGTTGTGTGTGATTGTGTGTGTAGTGTGTGTGATTGTGTGTGTGGTTGTGTGTGGTTGTGTTTGTGGTTGTGGTTGTGTGTGTGGTTGTGTGTGCGGTTGTGTGTATTGTGTTTGTGCGTGTGTGTGTGGTTGTGCATGTGGTTGTGTGTGTGTGGTTGTTTGTGTGGTTGTGTGTGTGGTTGGTGTGGTACGGTGTGGTTGTGTGTGGTTGTGGTTGTGTGTGGTTGTGGTTGTGTGTGTGGTTGGGTGTGGTTGTGTGTGTGGTTGTGTGTGTGGTTGTGTGTGTGTGTTGGGTGTGGTTGGGTGTGGTTGTGTGAGTGGTTGTGTGTGGTTGTGTGTGTGGTTGTGTGTGTGTGGTTGCAGTTTTGTGTGTGGTTGTGTGTGTGGTTGTGTGGTTGTTGTCGTGTGTGTCTGTGTGTGTGGTTGTATGCGTGGTTGTGTGTGTGTGGTTGTGTGTGTGGTTGTGTGTGTGGTTGTTTGTGTGGTTGTGCGTGTGGTTGTGCGTGTGGTTGTGTGTGTGGTTGTGGTTGTGTGTGACAGTAATACTGAAAGCATCTCAAAATAAAGGAACACAAACATCGAGTTTGTGGAGAGAGAAAGCAAATTGTAAGTCAAACTGGCAGCAGCAAAGCATTAACACAACATGTTCTTTGATGTTTGATGTTCTTTGAACGATAACATCAAAGGGGCGCCGCGAAAGTGCGAGCGGGTGAAAGTGAAAGTGATCGCGGGCGCTTACTGACCTAAATCCCAAAATAGTAAGTGAACCAACAAATTAGACTAAATGCCATGAATGACATGAAGAGACGTGAACAAAGTGTAAATACATGCAAAACATGCAGAAACTCACCATCATGAGTGGCGATAACCAGTGCCTCTGAATAGTCAAACCGGGCCGTAGAACAAAACACCAGGTCCTCAGGATCTGCAAACCAAAGTTATAACAAGGTTGTTCAAGACAGCCAAAATGGTAGGGGGATAAATAGAGTCTATATATAAACAAACAAACAACTGAATAGGCATAAAGGGTATAAAATAAAGACAAAGATATTGAAATATCAGCAAGAGATTCAACTGTGAAAAGGGCAAATAGGCAAAGAAAAACAGGAGAAACAGGTAATAAGGTCAAATGCTTAAAATATACCTGGAGTATAAAAGCACGTCCCCAATGTAAGAAATGAAGAATGACTGACAGCAGGCGTATAGAGGCAAACTCTTTGATGCATTAAGCTAAAGAGGAATAGGAGAGATACCTGACAAGATCCCTGACGTAAAATAAAGAAAATATATCGCTAAGTTAAATGCGACCCGCCAAGAAGATTTAAAAGTTGTATGTCGGCTGAAATATCGCAGGGAAGAGAGCAGTCCAAGTAATGAAGGTCTGTGTTTCCTAATCTAATGGTGGCAACCGACGATCGGTTCATGAAAAGAGAATTAACATGGGAGCCGGTTTTTAGGTTATGGAAGGGCAGCAGTAGCGCTGAAGCACACAGAAGAAATCTAGCCTGTTAAGAGAATACTTACCCGGATTTGCCGGTGTATAACAGGCCCACATGGTTGACCGCCTCGTGCTATAATGAGAGATAAAGTCTGTAATAATGAAAAAAGAATCATGCAATAACGTCAGTAGGGGTCGCCAGGTGCTAACGCTCTGAAAGAATGCCTGAAGAAGCAATCTTACCTCTGGGAATATACGGGAGGCAGACCGGAAGGACGGTGCCGGTAGAATTCAAATGAACAGGAAATGTACTCTCGTGGTCGGGGAGACGGTGTAGGGTCAGTGATAATAGGTGATTGATCTAACACGGCTGAAAAACAAACCCAAATCGCGGCGTGGATCATGAAAAAGATGGCTGTCAAAAAACAGCTCGAGGAGACAGAGGTCATCGCAATCATGATCGATGTGAAAGCGAAAGTGATCGCGATGATGAGCTAAAACACGCAAGGGATGCGCGCGCAGCTGGGCGCGTGCTTGTTGCGCGTTCTAGCAAGCTGGTCGCCGCTTTGGGAGCACTTCCCAAAGCTGCTACTAAATGGCTCTGACTCAGCGAGACCTAAAAAGGAGCGGTGCTCAGGACCGGACTGGGAACCGGAACTGGCCCTGGCAAAGAACTCGGCTGTCCCGGGGGACGGGGGGTGTTACAGGGGGAGTAGTGGTGCTGGGGGGGGTAGTGGTGCTAGTGGAAAGGTTTGTGCTGCTTTTGTTGTTGGAGGCCAATATTGCAGCTATGCTGCAAAATCGGCCCCGTTAACAAAAACGGCCCCCCAGGGGTCTAAAACCCTTACCCACCCTGACTGCCCATTGGGGAAACACCCAGTGCCCTCTGCGGCCAGTCCGCCCTGCCCTGGCGGTGATAGCATGCACCCCTGCCTAATCCCTTTTCAGATCTTTATTTAGGGGGTGCATTCTCCACAAAGGGATCATTTTCATGTCTTGTCGCCTCTGTGACAGGCCCAGTTCTAGCGGGTGGGCCGGGTGGGCCAGGCCCACCCAAACAGGAGCCTTGGCCTTCGCAGTGAGGGCTTGAAGGCAGGCGTGCAAAGCACAGGTCGTGTGTGTGCTCCCGGGCCGAGACAGCTTCCTGGGCGCACACACACACAGACAGTTTTAGAGTACTTCACAGGTCTTTAAAGACCATTTACATGTCGTTGAACACAGGAGAAAAGAAGTTTGTTTATTCCTTAGTCACCTTTCCTAACCCCTGTCAGCTGCTTATCACATCAGGCTGTGACACAAAGTTTGACTAATGGAGTAGGTAAGAGAATGTGTTACTTCATTTTTTTCTTTTTAAAATCTGCACAGGCCCAGCAGGACACATACTTTGTGTGTGCTTCCTTTAAACAGCTTTTATCATTATCATGGCCAATGCAGGACAACAATAAAACAATACAAAATGCCCAGATAACGCTGGTGATTAATGATCCTGCTGGAGAGCAATCATTTGTCTGTTAGTAGTTTTTAAATGCAGATGAACTGTATTTTATGTGGATATCTCAGTGGGTTTCTGCCTTTGTCACAGAGATCATTGTATTACTTGCAGTTCAGAAGTTACTATCCTATCATAGGATAGTGACCAATGAATTGTCACCAAAGATCTGCATGCAAACATGAATGGTATAGTTAGAACTTCGCTATTTTTGTTTTGTGATAGAGTTAGAACTTCCCTAGTCTTTCATTATTCTAATGTTGCTAAAATTAGTATGTTTGGGCAGATATACATTTTTATCAGTAAAGCTGACCCCCATGGAATACTCTTTAAATCCTAAGGTTGTGTTTCCCCAGACCAAACCGTCTTAAAATATACTGCCCACCAGTATGGATGACGTGATTCCTACACCTTGTAATCCTCATTGGCTTATTTGACATTCCCTGTAGACTGATTTACACATATGTATGATTCATTGTCTCTGTATAATGTGAGCGTGGTGTAAAGTACTTACACCCTACACTAATATGAGTAGCGCTATAGAACAAATGAAATGTGTGTGAGGGAGGGGCTACGTAAAGATGAGGGGCGCTGGAGGAGGGTGGCAGTGAGGGATTCCGATGAGGAGGTCAAAGCGGGGTCTATGGAGAGATGAGGGGCACTGGTGGAGGGTGGTAGTGAGGGAGTCTGAGGATGAGGTCATGAGGGGGAGGGGCCACTGAGAGATGAGGGGCACTGGTGGAGGGTGGCAGTGAGGGAATCCGAGAAGGAGGTCATAAGGGGGAGGGGCTATGGGGAGATGAGGGGCACTTGTGGTGTGTGGCAGTGAGGGAATCCGAGGAAGCGGTCAAAAGCGGTCATGGAGGGATGAGAGGCACTGTTGGAAGGTGGTATTAAAGGAATTTACGGAGAAAGAAGCTATTGGTGTGGCACCAAAAAAGACTTCCGCATCAGCGCTGACATGGCCTTTCTGTTTTTGTTTATTTAATTAGCAGTCGGTCCATAAGACCTACTGTGGAACATACTTTAAAGTGCGTGCTTATTATATTTTCTGCTGTATTCAATGTTATAAGTATGAAGGTGATTTTACTAATGTTTTTACTGGGAAAAATTAAAGTGGAGCCGATGGTGCCTGATATGGGGCTGGGCCCAAGGTCAGCTGTGAGATAAGGTGCACTGGAGAGGAGTAGTGGCTAATCAAGCCTGTAAGGGAGTGCGCTGCAGAGTCTGGGGTCAGGTGGAGGTAGTAATGAAGAGGCATTCTCCCTGAAGGCTCGCACAGAGGGAGCCCGAGAAGTGTCACTTGCCTGATACTCCCACCTCAGAAACCTCCTCTTCCCATCAACGGAACATTACATGGAAAAAACACTTTTTGAGAGTGATAATATTTAGAAATAGATTTGGAAAGGAGTGAGTTTTACTGGGCCTTGTAAGACTAAGAAGACATAAAGGAAGGCTTGAAGCAGGCCTGCCTAGACATATATGCGGCAAATCAAGCCTGCAGTGGCCAGCCCAAATGCAACCTTGGCCCACCCAAATAAAAATTCCTGGAGCCGGGCCTGCTCTGTGATCACATTCTCCGCCTCTTCGTGGGTGAACTGCATCTTCCTCCTCAAGGTTCTCTCCTCAGTACTGCCCTGATCAGTAAACCCCTCCAGGCATGTCCCTCCAGAACAGTACCGACTCTCTCTCCTGGTTTGATATTTTGCACAGAATTTTGTCTGTTTTCTGCAGCTTGGTGCCCTTTTCGAAACATTCATGTTTTGCATGGCGCAGAGGGCGTGCCGCATCTCTTTCTTTGCATTCCTACGTCGTCATCGAATGCCTTTCTGTGGTATATATAGCACTTTACAGGAAAAACTTGTGTGCACAAAATAATGCAAATGATGTTTGGCTCTAAACAGCAAGGCAACTTGAGTAAACCTGGCCCTTAGATTCTTAACAAAAAATACAGAGGTCCTCAGGATAAGTTGACATAACAAATGAACAGGAGAAAATACATAAAATATAAAATTTCGCATTTGTCCTGTTGTATTTTTCCCATCTGTAGAACGTTTATTTCTAAAGTCCACTTTTTTTTAATTAACAGGGTCCTTTATCACAGCGTGTCTGCCACATACCGACGGTGACACAGAACACGTTTAACAGCACTCCATGATATAGTTCTGCGCACAACTCCAACGACTTCAAATTAAAAGACGGGAAAGCCAACAATAACTGATCACGTGATTCCTTTGGAGAGTCCAAACAATCCAGGGACGGAAACCACCCACACATTTCCACGTTTCCAGTTTATGTTCTCAGACTCTCACCACGGGCCTGCACTTGTGCAGATAACTACAGCATTATTTGGAAAGGGCTTCGCACCAAACAATACGTGTTTGCCATGTGGTGTGAAACAAGAGATACAGAGTTTGTGTGTTTTTCCGGTTTTGCTTCTACTAGATAACCAGAAACTTTAGACTTCCTGCTGGAAAACATACTTTATACAGTAATGGAATTAGAACTTGTTATTTATCCATATTTAAGACGTTTCACATTCATGTGTTATGTTTTAAAGGTTTCAAATGGTATTTTATGAACTGCAGTGCGGAGCTGTCATGCCAAGGATTCCCCCCCTCGGCTGTCAGCTACCCAGCCGGTCATCTGACATTGGTTTCCTCGTTTCCCCGTTGAGTTTCCATCCCTCCCCCTCCGTGATTCTTTAATTTAGTGAATGTAACTATGTAACATGCAACTCGCTGATCCTCTTGTAAAGTGCTCTGATACCCCCGGGTCTAAGCAGCGCTATATAAAACTTTTCAAATAAATAAAATATGCTGAACTGGGTGCTCTCTTTGTTGGTTTGCTATATGTTTTGGCACAAAATATTGAGTAGGAAATATCTCCCCACTATAAAATGGTAGGCAAACTATCTGCAAGGTAGGTATATTTAGGTAAGTATATGTGTACTATACTTAATTCCACATATAAGAACCTTCTGAAATTCAACAGGTGTAGTTAAATGAAATTACTATAACTTGTGCACTCACAATGTAAAGTGATGTCATTAATGAGGTCATTTTCATATGCCATCAGTGATGTTATCTATGATAACATAGAACATGTAATGAGTGATGTTATATGAGAGGTCATAAGCAGTACATGGTGAGTGTACAAGTTAGAGTTACTTCTTTAACAATAACTCGTGAATTTCAGTGTTTTTTTTAGATTCAAATGTTAAGTTTTAACTCACATTTTCACCTATCATGTCACATTAACCCTTGGTTCTCCAGTGATTTGCAGAAGTTTTTTTAAAAGTAAAGTAAGATATTTTACCATGCCTCACTATATCATCACTTTAACTTTTGGTTTTTCTAGTATATTTTTAGGATTTTATTGTACGTAAAGTAATATGTTATTGTGATTCCAAACCCCGGAGTTAGCTCAAGAGCGTGCATTCAACCCCCAGCAGGCAGCTGGGGGTTGAGCCAGCTTCACACTACCTGCGTCCAATTCCCCACAGACGCCAAACCCTAAAGTGTGCGCTGCATTGGGTAGGCCACAGGATATGACCTGCTCCAATGGACACCCAGCCTACTAAGGCCCCAGTTATGAGTCTGGCTGTCTGTGGACCGATGGAGTCATGGATGTGCGGTGGTGGCTGTTCAGTCACTGCCGCACCAGCAGTCCATCGACCCCATTAGGACTTGGGGGGTGACACCGCCATGGGACCACCACCAGGGAACAGCATTTCCTGCAGGTAGCGCTGCGGTCCAGAGGCCTCAATATGTATGGTGGAACATTGTGGTCCCAACAAGCATGTTACGAGTTATCTCTCAGCCAGGGTTTTCACCATGGCGGGGAAGAAACAAAGGGGTCCTACAGGGCCCCCTGGTGCCACAAGCTCTGTGGATGCACACACGGGCACAACATGTTCCCCCCTGTTTGCATGCACAGCAGTTCCTGCATGGCATGGACGTTAAAGTCCAAGCCGTGCAGGAACCATGTGTGGCCTTCCCATTGCGGTGCCTTTTTCAAAGGCACTGCCACCCTTGAAAGAGGCACAGCAGCGGGAACCGCCACCCCGCCCATCTGCCAGACCACTTTTAAGTTGTAATCTGGCAGACGGACAGCGGCTACTCTTGATGGTGTGGGGGCATGGCGGTGGTATTTTGCCCACCCCAGCATTTCCAAAAGTCATAATTAGAGCCTTAGTGTTTTTTTCAAATTGCTTTTAAAAGCCTGTGGGACTCTCGCAAGAGTCACGGGTCATGCTGGCTCCCACAAGAGTCTCACAGGATAACAGCAACCCAAAAAAGACATTTTTTAAATTGGCTCTCACAAGTACTCCTTGACAAGATCCAGCGAGTGAAAAACTTAAAAACCACTGAACGGATTTCCACCAGTTCACAAAAAGCATCATATGAGGTGTTACATATAATATGTTGTGACTAATGTATGCCGTGCAATTAATGGGTAGCTATGCACAAAAATGGCACTTGCCATGGACATGTATGATGTTTAACTTTTGTTGTAGCACTATGGGCGCTGGTACTTACAGCAGTACTTAATGCTGCCGTGTTATGTGGATGCCCAAAATCATGGGGGGTATCTACAATTGTACCTATATTCAAGAAAGGAGACCGTAGCAGTCCGGCCTGCTACAGACCAATATCACTAATAAGCTCCGTGGCAAAAGTTGTTGGAGGAGTCATCTTAAATAGATTGATCAGTTGATCAGAGGAAAATAATATAATATCTCCAATCCAGTATGGTTTCAGGCCTGGACATTCTACTATCTCTCAATGTCTAAACTTGTATCTTATCATTGGGAAGTATACCAAGGCTCGAAGAGGAACGATTCACATGGCCTTCATGGACCTTTCCTCGGCTTTCGATTGCGTGAGTCGGGAAAGGCTCTGGGGCGTCATGGAAAAAATGGGCGTGGATAAAAACCTAGTAAATTTTTTAGAAGATATGCACTCAGATACTAAAGCGAATGTCAGATACACCCAGGACCTAAAAGTGACTAAAGATTTTGGAGTGTATCGGGGCGTCCGACAAGGGTGCATTCTGGCCCCGTTCCTTTTTAATTTATACATTAATGACTTGGAAGAGCACCTTTTAAGCACCAACACAGATTATCCGTATATTGGTAGAAAAGGACTGCCGGTTCTATTATATGCGGACGACGCAGTCCTTTTATCCAGAACGGCAAATGGACTCCAAATTTTATTAGATTCCTTTTACTCTTTTATGAAGACAAGAGATTTAAGTATTAATAACACCAAATCCTACATAATGAAGGTTGGTCAAGGCTTTAAAAAATCAAATCGCTTAAATGTAGCTGGAGTAGAAATCCCTGTAACCCACACATTCTCCTACCTCGGGGTCCTCTTTGACAGTCAACTAAATTGGGGACCCGTGATCCAAAAAAAGAAGGGAGATGTTACTAGGGTAAATGCGGCTATATTGGATTTCTCCAGAAAAATGGGAAATAGCCCAGTTGCCGCTCTACTCCAACTTTACAAGGCCAAAAGCATTACCACAGTTTGTTATGGCAGTGAATTATGGGGATATGTTCCACTGGATGCACTACAGATAGTTGAAAATAACTTTTTAAAACAGGTCTTAAGGGTCCCCAGGGGTACAGCAAATTTTTCTGTGCATGAAGAACTGGGGGTTCCGTACGTATGTGATAAAATTGCAGTGAATCCCCTGTTATGCTGGATGAATTGCTGGCTAAATGACAATATCCCACTTACCAAGCTTATTCTAAGAGAAGCACTTATATGGGACAACAGGAAGGAGGTTCCTTGGCTTAAGTACTTATCTAAGTGCTTTACTGATCTAGGCCGCCCTGAACTTTTTCTATTCCCGGATTCTATCACTAAAATGGATCTTATTACGGTCAAAAATGCTTTTATTGACTCAAGACAGCAGGAAAGGGAATCATGTGAACTAAAAAAAGAAAGTGTACGTAACCATATACTAATTAAAAGCACTTTGTTTACAGAACCCTACCTGACATGGCAAATGTCGAGTTATGACCGTTTCTTGCTGACAAGGTTCAGGTTTAACCGGTTTCATTTTTTGCTAGCTGTTCCTAGGGGCTCTCATCGAGGTCAAGTGTTGCCGGCTTGCGGCTGCGACGATAAGTCTCCGCAAGACCTGGCACACTTTCTGTTCTTTTGTCCTTTTTATGCTATACCAAGGAAGTTATACCTGAAACCCTGTTTGAAAAAATTGAATTTTGTACAATTTCGTCCTGCACAACATTTTCTACAGCTGCTAAACTGTGAATACACTTTGTTTATATGTAGTTTTTTAAAGCTGGCAGTTAAATTCAGAAACAGTATGGAAGGATAATAATACTGATATATGAATTGTTATTTATAACTGTTGCTAAAGGAATTCTATCTTTTAAACGGTCTTCAATTCTTGATATAGTTTAGTACTTTTAATCCTGTGATTTTTAATAACAATTGAATTCTCTCTTCTAAATGAATATGTGTTTTTTTAATTGTAATGTAAATACTTTTATGGTTGTCAAAACGAACAACCGAATAAAGTTTATTGACTTGACTTGACTTGAACTAAAGATTTGAATTTCATATACAAAAATATATAATACCATCAACAATAAATATATTTACAGTAATTACATATCACTATATACAAACTGGATAAAAAGAGTTGTTTATGTCAATTATAACTGCATGAATGTAATTACTAAAACAGTAGAAAAATGCTCCCTGATTACAAATAAATATATTGCACATTGATAAAAGTCTATTATTGCTATTGGACCGTAGTGGGGAGGAGATAATATCAGTTTCAATATATTATCGCAGCCTCCCCCTTGCATACTATGGTAGAATGTATTAGACTACTCTACCCATAGGGCATGTGATATTACAACACTAGTGACAGTGAACCAGTGATACGTGAATCTCATTGTTTTTTTCTCTTTTTTTGAAATAAATTGACCAATCATTCATTTATTTGTAACGCATAGCCTAAGCCTAGGCTATGCAGCTCAGCTGGGTTGTCCACAATGCGCATCAGATCTGGGGCTTTTGTTTTTGAAACAGTATATAGCCCCGTTGGTACCCAGGACATTTTCAATCTTCGTGACACTGATATATATATATATATATATATATATATATATATATATATATATATATATATATATATAAAACATGGGGGTGCCAAGCAATGAGTCACACTTGTACCAAGAGAAGCTTTCCCCAAAGCTTTATTCAAATTCAGGCAGCACCAGTTTACACAAGTCAATCACAGTATGCATCGGCAGCCTTGACGCGTTTCAAGCAGTCTCTTTTCAGAAGGCTGCGCGGACTGAGAGTGAGTTTCGTGGCTTCCACTTCCATTATTAACAGGTACATCACATGTCCATTATGGAACACCCTGGATGGGGCTCTGTGTTGCATCATGGGAGTTTTAGTCTGTAATAACACCTGAATGGCAATGTTCTAAAAAATAAATGCAATAAGGCCCTGTATGAGCCCCTGGTAGCTGCTGTAACTTCAATCAATGCTTTTGATCCTACGAGGTGAGCCCCGTGTATCAGGGCTCCGTGGCCCCCAATCTTAGCGGTGGTGCGAATCCGCAGCAGGACGCCCGCTAAACATGAAAAAACACAAAGGTGCCAAGCAAGGAGTCGCACTCGTACCAAGAGAAGCTTTCCCCAAAGCTTTATTCAAATTCAGGCAGCAGCGGCAGCTTACACCAGTCAATCACAGGATGCGTCCACAGCCTTGACATGTTTCAAGCAGTCTCTTTTTCAGAAGGCTGCGTGGACTGAGAGCGTGTGTCGTGGCTTCCACTTCCATTATTAACAGCTACATCACATGGCCATTATTGAACGCCCTGGATGGGGCTCTGTGTTGCATCATGGGAGTTGGAGTCCGTAATAACACCTGAATGGCAACGTTCTCAAAAATAAATGCAATAAGGCCCTGTATGAGCCACTGGTAGCTGCTGTAACTTTAATCTACGCTTTTGTTCCTACGAGGTGAGCCCCGTGTATCAGGGCTCCGTGGCCCCCAATATTAGTGGTGGTGCGACTCTGTGGCAGGACGGCCACAAAACATAAAAAAACACGGGGTGCCAAGCAAGGAGTCGCACTTGTACCAAGAGAAGCTTTATTCAAATTTAGGCAGCAGCAGCTTACACCAGTCAATCACAGCATGTGTCCGCAGCCTTGACGCGTTTCGAGCAGTCTCTTCTTCAGAAGGCTGTGCGGACTGAGAGTGTGTTTTGTGGCTTCCACTTCCGTTATTAGCAGCTACATCACATGTCCATTATTGAACGCCCTGGATGGGGCTCTCTGTTGCATCATGGGAGTTGGAGTCCGTAATAACACCTGAATGGCAACGTTCTGAAAAATAAATGCAATAAGGCCCTGTATGAGCCTCTGGTAGCGGCTGTAACTTTAATCCACGCGTTTGGTCCTACGATGTGAGCCCCATGTATCAGGGCTCCATGGCCCCCAATCTTAGTGGTGGTGTGACTCCGTGGCAGGATGGCCGCTAAACATAAAAAAACAGGGCGGTGCCTAGCAAGGAGTCACAGTCGTACCAGGAGAAACTTTTGCCAAAGCAAATTCAGGCAGCAGCAGCTTACACCAGTCAATCACAGCATGTGTCTCCAGCCTTAACGCGTTTCGAGCAGTCTCTTCTTCAGAAGCATGCGCGGGCTGAGAGCGTGTTTCATGGCTTCCACTTCCGTTATTAACAGCTACATCACATGTCCATTATTGAACGCCCTGGATGGGGCTCTCTGTTTCACTACTGTACCCTACTGTATTGCCACGGTTCACAGTGAAATATTGTTGATCACTATTTTTGTGGTGAGTTGCGATAACTTGCGATATATTGCGAGGTAACGCTTTACAGATAAAAATATAGCTATTTGTATTCCACTGCCTGTGAACTTAAGAATACATTCTTGCATTTTAAACCTAGTCTATATATTTACTTTTCATTTCACACTCTGATTTAATTGTTCCAGGCTATCTCAACTGTATTAACTTATTGTTCATTCAAGCACTTAAAGATGTAGTACCTCATTTTCGCAGGGAAGGGTTATCCTCCAAAATGCCATGGGGCAATGTATACAAGCCTTGCTGATCAGTCCCACACAGCTTATTAGTATAGTTCTTCTCCAACAGGTAAGGACTGCCAAAAGCCTTTGTGGGGTACAGGGCACTAATTTGTACAGGGCCCTGTAGGAGAGTAGGGTCTGCTTCCTATGGTTAACCCCACTTTTTTCTGTGATTCTCTGGTTTTTCGACTTTAGTCTGGCTGTGGCCCTGCTAACCAGGCCCACAGCCTAGCTGTTCCCTCTCTAAATTGATACCATGTACTTTCAGTACATACCAGATTGGTTACTGGGTCACCCTTGTGAGCCCCTGTATAGTGTACCATAGGTACCCAGGGCATAGGCGCTCCCTAGGCCTACCAGGGGCTGTAGTATGTATTGTCCCACCCCTGGTTTGCCTTCCAAACTTACACCACAGGTCTGTTCACACAGCCAGGGTAAGGTGGTGTAATCACCCCTTACTTAGATATAGTATACCTATATCTATATATACATATAGACACATATACACCTATAAGTCACTCCTATGGCAGGCCTTTACAATCCTGGAGGCAGAGTGCTTAGTTCTATGAGAAAGGGTGCCCTGGCATGAGCTGAGCCCCTCTGCAGCTTTCGGAACCATCTCCTTATAGCTGTTCTATGATATAGCCATACCATATACTCTTAAGTGCATTATAATCCTCGCTGTTAATGCTAACTTTGGTTTGGCTTTATCAAAACATGTCGTGTTTGGTGTCAAACACGTTGGAATCCTACCCCTCCGCCAGTCCTGGCAGCGGGGGTATAATTCCTCCCTTCTAGAGGGAGAAGACATATACACACATATCTGACCGGTAATAGTTTAAAAGAGCCCCAGCATCACAAAATGTATGCTGCAGCCACAGACACAAGTCTGACCTCCTGCTGCTAGACGAAACTCCAGCAGGGGAGGCCTGGACAATAGGTTTCCTGTCACAGGGAGGTGTAACCACCTCCCCAGACAGGCTTTAGTGTGTTGGGGAAGGGTGAGTACATTCATCAAATGCTTTTCAGACAGTTCAAACCGGTTGCTGGGGAACTCAGCCCCAGCTCTGGTGTGAAACGGGATAAAGGGGAAGGGGTGTAACCACCCCCTCCCCAGGTTAGTCCATACCCTAAAGTTAGTATAAGTATAGGAACCCAGTCCCTAGGACTTTAGATTACCCTGCACAAAATTCTGAAACATATATCCTGGACCTTCGACATTCCATTTCGACTGGAAGATGGAAGATATCTCCCTTGTGGTCAAGGAGTGACCACCCTGTTCAAACAGGCACCAACAGCAACTTTGCCGGTCTGCATTTTCAAGGCTCCCACTGGATCCCAAAGAATCTGCAACACAGGACATGGACTTCTAGACATCTTTGACCCGGCCTTCGCTCACAGCAAAGCTGAGACCCGTGGCGGACATGAGAGACGTGGGACCGGAACTCCTGGACATCCTGCATTTTGCAAGCTGCACGTACTTTATCTCAAAGTTGTGCATTGGGATGCTTGAAGCCCCAAACCCAAGCATCATTTGCATCAAAGCTCAGAAGCCCCCACTCCACGAGTGTCCCGTGGGCCCGGCTTTTGCATTTCAGCTTAATGCATCTTTGCAGTTCCTTGCCTGTTGGCTAGTGAGCCCCCTGAAGACTTTTCTTTAAATCTAACTTGCTTTCCTGGTTGCTCTAGGCTTGCTCCAACTTTCTTGCAAAGGAGAAGTGCCTCAGACCTTGCTGGTCTGCACCGAAGCCAATCTTGACATCCTGCATGGGTTGCTTTTGCCAAGGCTTGTTGGGTCCAGTCCGTATACCAACAGCGCAGTCAACTAGATCCTTTGTGGGACATCTCGAATCCAGCTTCTGGTTGTCATCGATGCCTCCTGGTCCTCGTGGCTGAAGAGGCAAGCTTCACCTTCTCACCTGAAATCACCCGACATCTGGTGGCATCTTCCTATCGCCACCCTAGTCACTGGCAAATGACCCAGACTCTGTCCCTTCTGCTTTCAGGTTCTACAGATCTTCGATCCACCCTTGGATCCACCCAGACACTTTTCCTCTGGTCGCCTGCAGCACTTCTTTGCAGAACTCCATTGAAATCGACGACGAAACCCGACACCAAAAGAGACCTATGCACTCGGCTTCCGTGGGTGAGGTAACACAAGTACTCTGGTAGTCTCGAGGGTATTGGCCCTCCTAGTGTCTAAGTCCAAAATGGTTCTCTCGTAGTTTATTTAGAAGTGTCCTTAAATTGTAAATTTGCAACTTGTTTGTTTCCCATCGAAAGTCAGTGGTAATCCACAGCTGTGTTTAGTCACTGCACGTGCCTTCCGTGGGCCTCCTACTTCCTAACCTTTGGTTGTTTAGAGTAGCCCCAGTGATTCCACAGGCCCCAGGCCTGCTTTCTAATTCTCAAGTGGTTCTTATACCACTATTTTAGTATATGGTTTGTGAGGCCCCTAGGTCAAAACATATACTGTGCAACTTATTGTATGCTAATTAAGTAACTTGTATTGTACTTTTACCTCTGACCTCATAGAGAGTGCAGAGGGGTTGGTTGTGTTTAGAATAAATACATATATATTTGATATATACCTTGTATGGTGTGCTTTCATTTGGTACTCAAGGGATTATAATTGGTAAAACAACTCGCTTAATTCGCCCTCTGAAGTCTTAGCCTGAAGACTGCTCATTGCTGCTACCCCTAGGATAGCTTTCTATAAGGTTGACTTTACAACCACCATCAATAAGGGTCGATTAGACTGGTGCAAGGTGCCCACTAGAACTAGTGGACATCATATGCCAGGCTAACTTCTCACAGGCCCTCTCTCTTATTTTCCAACAGCAGGGGAACTTCCTTCACAATAGGTACTCTGTCCAGTGAAACATTTAAAGGCAAATTCAGCATATGGAACCACCTAGTGACAGCTGCCAATACATGCTTGTCGTCAATATTCTATAACCCAAAATTACAATCAATGGTAACTCAAGAAAGCATGGAACACAAGTATCTGTATTAACAACATGTGATGTGATAACATTACGTTTCACAATCACCTTTATTGGTTTTGAGACATCATGTGATAACAAGTTGCCCTTGACTGTAATGGATTGACATATATGATATTTTTTAAACAAGACTTGATGAATTGATATCATGTTTGTAGGACCAAAGTTTAATATATTTGATGGACAAAAAAGCCCTGAAGAAGTCCACGAATGGACCCAAACACATTGGCTGGCAGCATTGTTAAGAGCTTCTTGACTCTCCAATATTATGAAAGAGTTAAGCAAAGAATTCTGAGACAGAAGGATGTTAATTATATGGAGTGGACTTTTGTTCAAGAATATTTTATTTTTCTTCTGTTTTGCAGGTATTTCCTATTATTAAATAATTGTTTTGTTTTTATGGAAATTCAAATTCATCTTTATTAGGTCATTATAGGACCATAAAATATTTACGTCTTCAGAAAATATAAACAACACCCTAAAAGCATCATAAAACAGATGATTATTAAAATGCATAGTCTTCTCAATTTGATAGCAGCAATGATGTAACTGAGAACAGCAGTGCAAATATTGTGTGATTCTAAGATTTGCAAATAGATCAAAGCCTCTTTGTAAGAATTAAAGTGCATATGTGAAAGGGCAGGGGTGAAAAGCGCAATCTGAGAGAGTTATATAAAGTACAAAAGAACATAACATAACATAAGAACATGAACAGTTGATTGAACAGTAACACAGTTACAGGGGCAGCGTGGGAGGGAGAGAAACCAGGAGCCCACTACTGGGAAAGGCACAACGATATGGACTATATTTAGTGTAAATCTAGTGAGATAAAATCTGTGCTCTGGGTTTAATATCCAGTTCAGATAAGGCTCCATATCAAATGATGTGGATATCTGCATATATCTTGTAACTGTGGGCATATCAAGAGATTTTTCTACTCTAACTCCATCTTTGTAAGCTTTATAGCTTTATAGCTCCTTATAGCTCTTCTTGACTTCCATTTTAAGAGCAGGTGTTATACTTTGCAGTGACTCAAAGAAATGATGTGGATATCTGCATATAGCTTGTAACTGTGGGCATATCAAGAGATTTTTCTACTCTAACTCCATCTTTGTAAGCTTTATAGCTTTATAGCTCTTTATAGCTCTTCTTGACTTCCATTTTAAGAGCAGGTGTTATACTTTGCGGTGACTCAAGGAAATGACTATACCCCAGGTTATAGAAGGTGTTTCACACTTAAGCCAACCATGGAATAGCAGTCATGTTATCTAATTTTAAACAGTCTAGTAAGACCTTCCGCGAGAAGTCTTCATTCGGGGGGCTCCATAGCTTTATCCATAATAGAAGAGGTGCCGTGGAGATCCAGTCCTCCATGAACCCTATACCCAGTTTCAAATTTGAAATAGAGCTTGAAGAGTATTTAGGAATGGCCAGAAGCCTGCACAAAAACGTATTTTTGTCTACTTTGGGTTTTGTGCAGGCAGTACAGGTTCAGACTCCGGCTCCATAAGTGTCCATCGATAGGCACCTGCTTTTATAAAGTTGGACCATTTTGTATACCAGCTTGTGGCCTAACCTTTTTGTAAATCTGAATATTGCATCTTCAGCTGTACGCATCCTTTGAGCCCTTTCGACAAGTAACCTGTCACATGATCAATTTGCCTCCAATAATATACCAAGGTAGTTGAAAAAAGGAGCTTTTTCAGTTTGTGTTCCTCCTAATAAAAAAACGTTTGTGACTTGTGGAACGCAGGTCAAGATAAAAGATTTTGGCTGATTTACCTTAAGTTTAAATCAGTAAACTCATTCAGAAGCTTTTGGAGGCCCTTTGCGGTCAGACCTAAAAGAACTGCATCATCCACATAGAGCAGCACAGGGACTGCCAACATGCCAATCCTGGGAACATCGTCACAGCAAGCCCTTATAGCGGTGTCTAGGGAATTCATTTATAATAAAAAAGGAAAGGTGCTAATATGCAACCCTATCTCACCCCTCTAGTCACCTTTATTGGGGCTGTACAGTCTCCAAGCAGTGTAAAGTGCACCTTCATTGTGGAGTTCCAATGCATGCATTTTACCAGATCAATTAGATGGGGATCAATCCCTGCCTGCTCCATCAGGTCCCATAATATGCTCCTATTTTAAGGTCAAAAGCACAGGAGAGGTCCATACATGCCAAATGTATGGACCCTCTCCTGGCTTTGGCATATTTGCCTATGATGAGAGTTAGGTTAAGGGTTTGTTCTACACTCCCTAAGCCTTGACAGAGGCCATACTGGGCAGGGGAGAAAAATGAGCTAGCCTCTGCCCAGCCCTCCAATTTGCCCAGGATTACCCTCACCAGGGGCCTCATTTATGAGGCTGTGCGTCACTTTTACGCCGCTGGTGCATCACTTTTTGTGACGCACCCGTAGCGTAAAAAATGCGCCTTGTTGCGCCATATTTACAAAGTGATGCATCTAGGTAGATGCGTCACTTTGTAAACCTCTGTGCCACATTATACCTGCGCCAGGTATAATGTATGCAAGAGGGGGGGGTTGACGCAAGGAAGGATCATAGAAATGACAGTGAAATCTATGAGATTTCACGGCGTCACTTTTAGGACGCCTTTGCATAAAAATCTTGCGCCTGCCTCACAGCAGGCGTAAGACTGACGCAGGCCCTTTCACATGGGGCTTGCCCCATGTGAAAGGACGCATTGCTGGAGTTGCGTCACTTTTGTGACACACTCCAGCAATGCGTCACTTTTGCGCTTACAGATACGTCAGAAATACTGACGTATGTGTAACTCCTTGCGACATGATGCATCATACATTAAATATGACGCATCAGGAAATGTCGCAAGGAGTGCGCACTGAGAAGTGACGCATCGCTGCTTTCAGAAGAATAGTAACCTTCGTGATTTATTGGTCCACACTTACAGAGATGAATCTGTTGAAAAACAAAACACTATTGATGGAAAACAGGTCGTTGGCACTACCAAATGTGGAAGTTGTAATATGTGTAACCAGTGTATTGTGGGTTCCGATGTTTTTTGCAACTCTAAGAAAATTACCTGTAAAACTCACAACAACTGTAGAAGCAGAAATGTTATATATCTATTGAAATGCCCCTGTGACCTATTCTATGTAGGAGAAACTGGAAGAGAGGTACGAACTAGACTTCAGGAACACAGGTCAGCAGTTAGAACGAAAAAAATCACTGCCCCAATTGTAGCGCATTTCATTGAAAATGGCCATAAAGACTCAGACTTTGGTTGGACTATACTGGAAAAGATAAAAATCGGGAAACGCGGTGGTAATTTGGTAGCTAGGAGAAAAGAGAGAGAACAGTGGTACATCTCTTTTTTAGATACTGTAAAGAGAGGGCTCAATTCCAGAGAGGAATGGGAAAAGATCATTGGAGCCATTTAGGATTACTTAGGACCCGTTGGTTTCTGTTAGTCGAGTCAGAGCTTAAACATATGAAATTTCAACTATATGCTCTGTAATATGTGTCAGTGTTTTCACAAAGAACCTGACTACGAGTTTAGTCAGAGGTTAAATATATGAAACTACCAACTATATGCACTGTAATATGTGTATGCGGGCTCATAAATATCCTCACTGCGCATAATATTGTAACTAAACTACACTTATTGGGCATCATAACCAAACTGCCAGATTGTCAATACTTCCACCTCTCAAATCTTTCGAGTTGACATATTTTAAAACTCAACTACTCGACCTTGAAAATGACCAGTAGTCAAAAAAGGATAAAAATATATTACCCCCCTAATGAGAAAATTAAGTAGCGAAAAGAATTAAAGGTTTATTTACTGGTGAATGCCAAATCATGGTCTTTTCTCGCGCTCTATGGGAAAAAAACTCTTCTCTGTACCGTTCGTGTATAACGATGGGGTTCTCTATATATATAAACCCTAAATACAATGTTCTTATGAATCCCTAGAGCAGTTTAAATACTTTTCGAAAAACATTTTTAGAAAAATAATTGAGTACTGAAATCAGCGTCTGTGACCAAGAATTACGGGTAGTCTTTCTTCCCGTTTTATTCTTTTCCCGCCTTGTCATCAGCAAACACCCGCGTAAGGCGGGGTATTTAAATCCGTGTATTTCGTTTACACGCTGCTAGCCGGTGATCCGTAGATGAACACGCAGGACGTCCGTCGACCCACAATTGAAGGTAGGCAGATCGCGGGAAGCGGGTCACGCTAGGTGCCGATTGAGCTTCTAGAAGCGAGTACGCTTTTCTAATACGGCGTTCCATTTTTTGCTTAACTCTTAGGGATTAGAGAGGAGATTTCCCCTGACAGTGGGTACCTGTTTTAAAACCCCGGGACCCAGCCTGTAACCAATTTGCGCAGAATCAGAAGCGAAGCTGAAAACGTGATTCTTTACTACTGCGTGTTCACGCACTAGCATTTTTAACTGATTGTAAGTATCCCGCTTAGACTATTCCGTTTTCCATTAACATTAGAACGAACGGGTGGATATTTCATACTTATGTACATATTTTTCACAGTGCACAGTCATTCAACTGAAGAAGTATACCACCATAGAGACGTGCTCTCGCTTTAGAACATTATAGAGTAAGTACCTGATATGACTGCTCGATTTAAAGTAAATGAACCTGCCATGTATATGGTTATCAACTTACCAATAAGAGTGGAGACCAAAATGTTGAGAATAATACAATATTTGCTTTACTCAATTTTAAAGTGAATATCAACTATCTTATAAGCAGTTGTGGAAGAAAGTAATATGCATAACGCATAATAACATTGGTGCTTAATAATAAGCACATATTGTCTCAAACAGAACGCAAATGACGAGATATGACAAGGTATACAATTGTCTGTAATACAGCCTTTAAATTGGCAACCTAACATTATTCTGTAAACTATCCTTATGTTGATAGGTACCTTTATGCGTATTTGATCGCAATTTTAAATAAGAATTCGCTGGACGAATTCCAGGCTTTGGCGCATAGGAGGCGGAACACCCCATGCAATATAGGCCACACCTCGCATACATCTGAGGTAGGTGATGTACCAATGCTATCTATCTTGCACCATCTCTGCTTCTCCAAAATCTTTTAATATGGTATTTACAAAGAAGGCCAACAGTTCCTGAAGTCTAGACTAAGCCTGAAAATGTATACAGTAATAAACTCGGGGGTTGCTGTAGAAAAGAAAAAAATGGAATTATTGAGTTGCTGTTATCTAACTATGTAAGTTAGGAAGTCTGATAAGATGTTTGGTATATGTGTAGTTTGTCTCTGAAGCAATGTAAATATGTCGATACAATGAGTTAATCACATTGGAATGTTTTTAAATATTGCGATTTTCTGATTACCTAACGTCATGAACTTGGTAAACCTAAAATTGGATTTATTGTACTTACAGAATCTATTTGGGAAACTATATTGTTCACTGTCCTGATGAAGGCGGATTAATATGCTTACACCGCTGAAACGCGTCGACGCCTAAGGAGTGAATCTAGAAAAAACACGAAAGGGGAAACCAAATTTGTTGTCTTTCTGTGAATGGTTTCCACCCTTACCTTCTTGTACACTCCTTTTTATTGAATGTTGTTGTTTGTATTGATTATTACACCGTCCTTATATGTTTCCCAAATTTCTGTTTTTATTTAATGTGATGTTTTTTAATAAACTGTTTTTTAATTTGAAATGTTTTGAGAGTGTTTTCACATAGGGAGGTTGTACCGCGTTTATCTACATTGCTTCATTGTAAATTGTTGTTTGTATGCTTAGGAGTACTTTTGTACTATTGCCATTTTCACCCAAAGGGAATTTTTGTCTGACTAGCGCCAGGTATAATGTATGCAAGAGGGGGGGGTTGACGCAAGGAAGGATCATAGAAATGACAGTGAAATCTATGAGATTTCACGGCGTCACTTTTAGGACGCCTTTGCATAAAAATCTTGCGCCTGCCTCACAGCAGGCGTAAGACTGACGCAGGCCCTTTCACATGGGGCTTGCCCCATGTGAAAGGACGCATTGCTGGAGTTGCGTCACTTTTGTGACACACTCCAGCAATGCGTCACTTTTGCGCTTACAGATACGTCAGAAATACTGACGTATGTGTAACTCCTTGCGACATGATGCATCATACATTAAATATGACGCATCAGGAAATGTCGCAAGGAGTGCGCACTGAGAAGTGACGCATCGCTGCTTTCACGCAGCGATGCGTCATTTCTCAGAAATGAGGCCCCAGGATCTTTACAGTGCAATCAATCAACGAGATTAGACGATAACATGCCCGGCAGTTGTGATCATCTTTCTTATAAAGGGTTACAATGATGAATCTATAAGGTTGCTTTTCACTGCAGCCCTTATTACATTTGCAAAGGGAGCCCAGAATGCCACATTGTTTTTAAAAAGATTAATTGGGACCCTGTCTGGCCTATAAGGAGCTCTTATGAATGCCCAAGGTTAGCAAGGGGTCTCTGTAGCTCATCCTTATAAGGGAACGAACCAAAGTGTTGATTTACTTTAGAAAATAATTAGTGAGTGTGATAAGTTGGTCCTTTAGGTGCTCTCTGTTGTATGTTTTGCTCTGTATTGTATTGTATATCATAACATGAGCCATGGTTGGTCAACTAGGAATTCATAGAACATAATGATGTGTCAGACAGGCTTATTGGGTAATATGGCAGTGTCCGAAAAGCTGGTCTCACAGGTGAGTGTGGGTTATTTTTTGGGGCTGTTTGTGGGCCTGTTTTATGGTCAGGTGGACCGTTTTTAGGTCTCGGCTAGCGAAGGCTGCGCTTGCGCAGTCTCACAGGTGAGATTTTATGTTTCTTAGTATGATGGCTTGAACCCGCCCCTCTTCTCCATTGGCTGGCCTCCTGAATGCTGGCCAGCCATTGGAGAAGAGGTTTGTCTTTCCATTTAAGCCCCGTCTTTTTTGGATTCGGGTGTGTGTTTTTTAGCTTCTTTCTCTCCGTGACGTCCTCATTCCAAAACACGCCCCCATCACGCTGCCTGCATGCCCAAGTCGGCTCTCTGATTGGTTGACAACTACCAAATAAACACTACCATTGATGATCCTTATTAACCAATCAGAGGGCCAACTGGCGCATGCAGGCAGCGTGAGCAGACAACAGGCGATAGCAGCACATCTCAGAAGTGTGTTTGTACTGGGCGGGGAGGGAGGGGGGTAGGAGAGCGTTTCTGCGCATCTCTGCATGTTTGTTACTAGCAGGTGCCCACCCTGCTTATCTCGTTATGGATACTGACGCCACTCCGCTCCTTTAATTATTTAATTTGCGCGGGTGCCTACCCCGCGACTGCAGCTGTAGTTACAGCTGGTGCCCACCCCGCTGTTTGTTATCGCTCATGAGGGAGCCTACCCCTCGTTTTTTGCCCCGAAGAGATATCGCCGGCCCGGGACACCCCGCGATGTCATCATCAGCGCCGCCCTGGGATTGGACCCAGCGCCGCGCTGCGATTGGAGGAGCCAGGGAAAACAGGAAGCGGACGGGAGCACACCCCGCGCTCCTGTGACCGGGAGGAGGCTCGCCCCCATGAGCACAAGAGCGGCATTTGCACCCGGGGCCCCCGAGAGCAAGGGAGAGCCTCATGGTGCCCAGTGTGAGGAGGAAGAGCGAGACAGGGAGAAACAGCGGCCGCCTCCCGTAGGGGCTCCCATGTGAGAAAGGGGAGCCCCGCCCAGGCAAGACCTTCTGCAGTCTCGAGGACTCCACCGAGAAGTAACCAGGAGCCCGGAGTGCAGCCCAACAGCCTCCCGGAGCCCCCCTAGGCCCCCCCCCCCTGGCGGGGCTGGGGCGGTCCACACTTCCAAGAGAACTCTGCTTTACCATGCAGTTGGAGGACCCAGCCTACGGCGGTGATCACTGTGCCACCAGCACTTCCCAAAAACAGCGCTCCTGCGGCACGGCGCACTCCGGCTCCGGGCTGCGGCGATGACTTAACTGCTCCGGTACTCCAGATACCCTTCCCTCTCTCCCTCTCTGGCGGCCATGCTGCCTCGGCTTGGGCCAGAGGGGCCACCGTACAAGGCCAGGCTCCCCCCTCCCCGAGGAGCCCTATGAAGAGCCTGTGCTGCAGGATCCACGCCATGGCTGAGGTACGGAGCCCCCGCTAGGCCCTCCGGCGGGGATGAGGCGGTCCTGCCCCGGGTGCACCTCATCCTCCGGCCCCCCCAGGTGAGCAGGGAGGGGGGAGGAGGCAGCGCATCCCTGGGCCACCCCTGCACCCAGCGTCCCTTTAACTGCCCCCCTCGGTGCTCCCCCTCACTGCCCTGGACCCCGCCGGTGCCTGCCCGCATCTACCCCTGTGTCAGCTCCCTCCACTCTCTGTCCCATCTGCTCCCCAAAGTTGCCTCTAACTGCCCCCTCACTTGCATCCATAGCTGTCCCAACCCTACGGTCTGCCCCCGACCCCGCCAGTGCCTGCCCTAATCTACCCCAGTGAGTGTCAGCTCTCTCCAAGCTGTGCTCCATCACTCTCTGCCCCATCTGCTCCCCAAAGTTCCCTCTAACTGCCCCTTCTCTTGAATTTGTACCTGCCCCAACCCCCTCTCTGCCCTGGACCCCGCCAGTGCCTGCCCGCATCTACCCCAGTGTCATCCCCCCCACTGTCTGCCCCGTCTGCTCGCCAAAGTTCACTCTAACTGCCCCTTCTCGCATCCATACCTGCCCCAACCCCCAACCTGCCCTGGACCCCGCCGGGGCCTGCCCTTGTATACCCTGAGTGCCAGCTCCCACCACTCTCTGCCCCGTCTCTTCCTTAAGTTCCCTTTAACTGCCCCTTCTCTTACATCCGTACCTGCCCCAACTCCCTCTCTGCCCAGGACCCCGCCAGTACCTGCCCTCATCTACCCCAGAGAGTGTCAGTTTTCTCTATTCTGTGCCCGATCACTTTCTGCCTCATCTGTTCCTTAAGTTCCCCCCTAACTGCCCCTTTGCTTCTATCTGTACCTGCCCTAACCACCGCTCTGCCCTGGACCCCGCCAGTGCCTGCCCTCATCTACCCCAATGAGTGTCAGTTTTCTCCACTCTGTGCTCCATCACTTTCTGCCCCATCTGTGCCCCTTCTCGTACCTGCCCCAACCCTACTGTCTGCCCTTGTCTCGCCAGTGCCTGCCCTCATGTACCCTAGTGTCAGTCTCTCCACTCTCTGCTCCATTTGTTCTTCTAACTGCCCCTTCTCTTGCAGCTGCACCTGCCCCAGCCCGCCCTTGACCTCGCCAATGCCAACCCTCATCCGCTCCATTAAGAATCATTTCTTTACACTCTGTCCCCACTGTCCCATATCTGTTCCTCTAACTGCCCTTCTCTTGCCTCTCCATCTGCCCTCACACGCACCATCAAACTGACATATTTACGCCCCTGTCCTGCTTCCCTCTGACTCTCGAATACTTCCTTTATCTGCCCCTTTTCTGATCCTTTCTCGTCCCTCAAATGGTTTCTTAGTCTCTGACATATTGCTCCTGCCTAGTTTACTCTCCAGCTGCCCAGCTCCCTTCCCTAATCCTCCCTACTGCCTCTCAGCTCCTCATTACCCTGATCACAACTTAAAAATTTAAAAAAACATGACCCACCCCTCTTCAATCTATCTTTTGAGTGTTTATTTTTCATTCTTACTTTTTTCCCCTCGATTTCTTTTTTTCTATCATCACCCGTGGTTCCTGTCCTTGTTGCTATTCATCCTTATCTCGCTCGATTTTTACTTTCTCACTCTTATTCTTCACTGTTCATCCCCTCCTCATTATATCTTCTTCTGTGTAACCCATCTCGTTTATTTTCTCTTCACTTCCTCTCTTCTCCGTCATTTCATCTCTTGTCCTTCCACTTTGTTACAGTTTATTTATTTTTTCTTTGCCATTTTCTTCCTTCTCCCAAGTTCCCTTCTTTATTGTCGTCTCCATTTACGCCATTCTTTTTCTTCTCTCCATTTCCTTACATCTTTGTTCTTTTCCTTTTCTCTTTAATCAATTCTGTTGTCTTTTCCACCATTATCCGGTCTTTCCGTTTTTCATTCCTTCTCCCCTTCCTTCCTCTCCATTTCCCCTTGCACCTGCCTCAACTCCATTCTTTCCTTTTAAAATATTTATTTTCTCCCTTCTTTTTCTTTCACTTTCTTGTTCACTACTTCCTATCTCTTTTCTTTCTTCCTGTCACGTTCTCTCCCTGTAGTCTCCCCTCAGCTCTTTCCTTCCATCTATTTTCTACCTTCTTTCATTCTTTCTCCGTTCCTTCTTTCCTCTGCTGTAAACTTCGACATCTTTTATATGTCTGCCCCATTCTGCTCCCCAAAGTTCCCTCTAACTGCCCCCTCACTTGCATCCATAGCTGCCCCAACGCTACGGTCTGCCCCCGACCCCGCCAGTGCCTGCCCTAATCTACCCCAGTGAGTGTCAGCTCTCTCCAAGCTGTGCTCCATCACTCTCTGCCCCATCTGCTCCTCAAAGTTCCCTCTAACTGCCCCTGTATCTGCCCCATGGATTCAGACACGCCATCCGTTCTCCTCATTAAGTTTGAGTAACTCTTGAACTCCTGAAGGTGCTGTATTGTAAACATTGGTGCTTCCCCGGGTGCACTGTTGGTTAATAAATCTTGAGGGACCAATACAGTCACCCCACCTCATGTATTTCGAAGATGCCTCCTGTCTGAGATCTGCCATGCTGCTGGGGTTCACTGGACGCAGAGATGCCTGGGGAAACTCTGGGCAGGTTCCTTCTGTTTTTAGGACTTTTATCTATCTGGGTTTTGACAGCGCAGTTGTCAAGTGGCCTTTTGTTAACCCCTTCACTGCGGCGACTATTCCGCCGCAGTGCTAAGGGGGCGGGGCCGCCGCGCAGCGGCCGCATGCTGGTGACGGAACTGCTCCGTCACCAGCGTCGGTTGCGCTGTGCTTATGACGGAGCGGTTCCGTCATGGCCCGCCCCGCTCAATGGAACGCTCAGCGCAGGCGGGGAATTCGCACCGCGCAGGCGCTCCGAGTGGGCCATGACGGAACTGCTCCGTCATCAGCACAGCGCCACCGCAGCTGATGATGGAGCGGTTCCGTCATCAGCAGGCAAGGGGTTAATAATATACATACAGGTGGCTTCAGGTCCACCCCTTTCAGCGATTGGCTTTCTTACAACCAATCTTTTTCAGTCATTGGCTTGAGATTTACCCAATCAGCTTCAGCGGTACAGACCTCTCACCTAATATTGTTGGCTATTTGAGTATATCCTTCCGCCTTTCCTTGAACGCTTACATTGAACTGCAGGTGGGACTACTTTACAAGTCTCTCGCGCCTGCTGATTCCCGCCTATGTATCTCGCTCCAATGTGCTAACATTCCATGCCTTAGTACATTAAACACGCGCCTTGGCTTTGCCAAGGCTTGTTTTCCATAATTCTATCCGCATTTGGCACGCCCTAGTCCTGAAGTCACTTATTAGCACACGCGGACACTGCTCTGAAAGCTGGGTAGGGCACGGCAGGTAAGGATGGGATGAAAAGAACTATTGAGAGGTGTGAACTTGCAAAGGGCCCGGTATGGGTGTGTGGCTCTGTGTGGGTGGCTCTGTGGGTGGCTCTGTGTGGGTGGCTCTGTGTGTGGGTGCAAATGCAATAGGTCTCGCATTTGCGAGAGATTAAGCTATTGGCATTGTAAATGACAATGCCATTTATATGTTTTAAAAACAAAAACAAAAATAATGTAACAAGCAATGCCAATAGCTCTAACTTTAACAAAGACGAGACCATTGCATTGTAAATGCTTGTTTACTGTTGATTTCTCAGATATCACCCACATCCTGGCACCCTGCAGGAAACGCAAATGCATACAGGCTCTCATACCCTGCAAAAAACGTATCCATCTTCTCTTTCCAAGTTCAAAAGTGCCCTGCTTTGCAAATATAGGCCACTTTTCTAGCTATCTGATTCGCTAATGCGGTCCTCTTTTAATTCAGTGCCTGGGTGTTTTTTCTGTCCCAGTCCGATCCTGGGCGAGCATTACGTGGAATTACACACAATTGAGCAATTTCATGTTGTGCTCTGAGTGCCGAGGAGTTATACGTCTGGCCTTTAACAGGATAAGCAGATGTAAAAATAGGCACACTGGAAGGCTCAGGCGGTCTTTATCTGCGTCTGTTTCCGTTTATCTATAATAAATCAGATATCCATGGGATATTGGTCACTTTCAGAGAGAAAAAAGCTGCCTTTCTCCAAATAGATGTTTATCCTGAACATTAAACATACCATTTGCCAAGATGTCTCGATTTGCATCTGTATGAGTGTCAGAGTCAATTTCTTTTATCAGTCACGAGCTGTGGATTGCACACTCACAGCAGCAACACAGAACCAGATTTAATGTCACCCTGCCCTGTTACAGCGACACAAATCATTTCTAATCAGGACAATGTCTTCCAGCGAGAAAACAATCTGAACGTTTAGCTTGATTTGTTGCACAAAAGAGGTTTTGTATAAAACAAAATTGGGGTTTTATATAGCATGAACTCGTCTCGAAGGCATCAGAGCGCTTTACACGAGCACCAGTTGCGTTACAAACAGACACATTCATTTTGTTAGGGACAGGTAGATTGAGTGAGTTGCCCAGTATTACAGGATGAGCATCCCTGTCGAGACTCGAACCTGGTTTCCCTAGCTTCGAGGTCGCCTGAACCCAGTTCCCCAGCTTCGAGATTGGGCGTTCTAGCCGTTAGGCCACATCCTCTCCTCCTATTATCTAAGCGTTTGCACACATGCCATTGAAATCAACCCCAATTTGTTTTTGTTAGATTGCTGTGTAAAAAACATAATTTTATCAAGAACACTTATGGCCTGTTTACGAGTTTGGTGGTCCTACAGAGGATGGTGTAACGCGACGTCTGCTGTAGGACCGCCAAAGCCGTTTGCGACTGCCCACCAGTCCAGGAGTTTATTCCTGGTCTGGGGGGCAGTCCTGTGGTGGTCTGACTGCAGTGGTCTGGTAGGTTTAGAGAAGAGCCTACCACGAAGACCGCCACTCTCAGAGCGACGCCTGCGCCTTCCTGCATGATGTAGGTAAACAAAGGAGTTAGGTTGGCGGGAATGAGGGGGGGGCTGGACGGTTATACTATTCAAACAAAAAAGAATGCCCAAACCCTCAAGTCTTGATATGACAATTATTTGATGAAGACCAAGTGCAAATTCATGAAACCTGATGAGGTACTTTTATTTATACCCATCACTCATATTTTATACTTTCTGGGGGAATTATTCTTTTAGGCAGAAATAGATACACATTTACACCATCCCAAAACTAAACAATAATGACAGAAGATAAATCATGCCACACCATGCAGGAACTGTGGGTGCAAATCGGGCAGGGCAAGCATGTGTTTTCCTACATGCACCCCATAGGCCCTGAGGCAGCAAGAGGCCCTATTAGGGTCCCCTTAGTCGCCTCACTGCCACCCTTTTCGTGGCGGGCTCACGGTCATGAAAAGGTTGTGGTGATGCAACTCGAAATATGCTTTGTGGTAGATCAGTGGTGGTCACAGTGGTCACGCGGCGGTTCGACCACCGCAGTCTTAATACTGCGTGCAGTCCTGCAGTGCTGCAGTGGTCGACCACCACCATAGGGTTGACGGTCCTATGGACTACCAAACTCGTAATCAGGACCTTAATATATTACCTGCTGATATGTATTGGTTCAGATTAATACAGGTGGGTTAGAGTGCAAAGCCACTAACAACTGGCGGTGGCAGGAAGAGAAAATATTTAATAGCTTCCGGTCACCCGGAAACAGGTAATAACACTATTAAATTTACAATTAGTGCTAATTTGTTCACTGCAGTCTGATTACTTTCCCTGCAAGAGAGCTAAGTTCAGCCCTTCCCTTTTAACTCAGTATAAGTAGCAGAGTATTTTGAGTGCTACGTTCCTTATTGTATATAGATTTCCAACGGATTCATTCCTTATAACTATTTAATGCCCGATAATCATTACTCCCTCTTAATTTTTATTAAGTCTAATTCAACAAAGAAACATACTATGGCCATGTACGACAGAGGA
The DNA here is from genome assembly GCF_964263255.1 of Lissotriton vulgaris. Classification (NCBI taxonomy): domain Eukaryota; kingdom Metazoa; phylum Chordata; class Amphibia; order Caudata; family Salamandridae; genus Lissotriton; species Lissotriton vulgaris. Next base: position 505,956,728 of record NC_141698.1, on the reverse strand, counting down.
AAGTAGTGGCACCTGGCTGATTAATATGCATTGCCGAATCTATGTTGAAAAAATGCATTTTGAAGTATGGTATGGTATGGCATAGTATGGGATGGTACTGTGTGGCATTACATGGTATGCCAAGTCATGGATGGTATGATACAATGCACTATGGAGATGTTAGGTATTGTATGGTATGTTATGCATGGAATGGTATTGCATAGTGCGATAGGGTAAACTATGGTATGGTAAGATAAGGTAAGATACAGTATGGTAAGGAATTGTATGGTTAGTCATATCACTTCAACAGTTGCTTCTAATGGATCATCTAAGTATTAAAAATGGCATCTGTTTTATCAAATGTCCAGAGATTCTTTTAATTTGGGGAAAGCTAAATGTTTATGTCTCATCTTAATCAGAGGCCATCCTCTCTGACCTCATTGAATTCAGGGTGGAGTTCCATTTTGGACTTTCCTATCCTGAGGATGATTTGTGGAAAGCTGGAAGTTACTATTTTCTTTTCAGCTCTGTACGCCAGATGATGTTGAACCATTGTCCAAATACAAAGGTGCACTTACAACAGGAGTTCTGTAAAACTAATTTATTATAGTTACTGATAGGCAAGGATGTGAATTCAATACAGGAGACATGTGAGTATCTGTTTAGTTCCATGAAAAGGTGTCAGGTGTAGATTGCCGTAGGACAACATTGGTTTTGCACCTCGCACCCATGCTTCCAACATAATGAAATAAAAAACATAACTATTGATCATCACATCTCACACTGACCTGGCTCAGTTGTCCCCTTAATCGTGGGCACCTCAGCACAAAATACAAAGAGAGCAAAAACGAAGCTTGATCAATATTGTATGTGAGGCTATACACTGAATGCCACTAAGGTCTCAATTGTGAGTGCCTCTGAGGAATGACCTGAGGATAACCCAGATGGGGCAAAAATCTCTGGCTCACACGTAATTGCCACACCTTGGCAAAGAGGGGTTGCACAAGCGTCACAATTTAATAAAGCCCTCATAATCAAGGCCTTAGTGTTAGCAGAGTGGCAGGTCCACCATAAATTGGCGGATCTCCTGCCCCACCAAACTTGCAGTTTCCATGCCTCTATTAGAGGTGGGAAGCCTCTAGGTTTCTGAAATTGGAACTTCACCTATCACCACATTTGGAAACCTTTCACATGGTGGCCCATCCACCATAGAGGCAGAGTCTTTATAGGCCTGGCCAGCCACCAGTCAACCTGAAAGACTTTAATTTCTTTCCTTCTTTCCTGCCAAACAATGTTAGAAAAATAAAAAGGAATCTACATAATAGAACACAGATAATGTCTCTTTGCACATTTGCCAATATAGCAGGAATCTTGTCATCCAGTTCTTCCCTGGATGAGTTTTGGACTTCTACGTAACGTCTACTACTGTTTTAGTAATAATTATTTGTTTTGTCCAATTTTCTTAAGTTGTGCTAACTGATCTTTAGTTTGAGTTTCTATGTTGATACAGGCAAACATGTTCTGTTCTTTTCCTGGACTCTCTGGTTTACATCTTTAGGTTGATGTCTTTGGGGCTAGAACTGAAGCATGGAAATGCCAGCACCATTCCACAGACTGGAGAGAAGTATTCAGTTTGCACAGACCAAACACCAGCACAGAGAAATAAACATGAGTGGACTTAGGACCCAAAAGAAGTGGGTAGACCACATGCCGGCATAGAGAAGATCCCAAGGTAAGCAACCATTGAGACATATGACTGAATGACTTACAGTGCCTAAAGAAAACGTTGTTGAAGAATAGAGACAAGAGGGAAGATATAATTCACATAGCTATGGTTTTAGGACAACCACTGGGTAGACTTGAGGATTCTGGGACATCTAGATAATGTTGTTTCATGACTGGGACCTGCTTTCGGACAGCGTGCGATGTGTCCCCAGCCTAGCTGTTTTCGCTATCGACTTTATCAATAGACCTAAACAGATGGTTACTGCAGTCTAGAGTGAGCTAAAATCAGTGATTGATTCAAAAAAGCAAAGTTTGACGGTTTAACTCAGAATTCTGTGCTGAACATACATGCCATACTAACTGATTTTTCTGAGAGTCAAGAAATCACTGGATGTTGTATGAAATGGGGTTATTAGTTCAAGTAGGGACTACCCAACTTAAGAAATAAGCACAATCCTTGTCAGGGTGAACCAAAAAATGAATCAATAAATTAGCCTGAGCACAACTCCCATGGTAGCTATTGCAGGCTTAACTTAGAAGCAATGTGTAAAATAGTTATGCAGTAGCATAACAGTAGTAAAGTTAAAACATAAAAACACAAGAAAAATACATAACCAACTTAGAAAATAGAGCACATTTTAATATATGGCATACAAATCCACAATAATTCAGTAAGCAAAACCAAAGGGATGAATTTTGAAAATTGTAAATAAAAATAGCTCCAAAAAGTGTTAAGCACCAACAACGGTTACCTTGTCAATGTAGAACAGAACCTATTCACGATTGGAGGCAAATAGAGTTGGAGCGAGGGTGGGGTACAGAAACCAGGTTTGATCGGGTCGCAAGTTTTACCTTGGAACTTAGGAGCTCAATATGATGGAGTGCCAACATCAGTCTGCCCGCCATCATAATGTCTATGGGACGGACCGCTAGACGTGCAGCGGTCCCCACATATCCCAATTAGGATGTGCCCGCCATACTGGCGGGTGCATCCTGTCCTTTTACCATTGCAGACGGTGGTGCTGGCTGCAGCACCACCCGCAATAGTAATAGTGTATGCACAGCATTTCCGTGCACTACGTGGCAGGCACCACGCGTGCCTGCCACTTGGTGCAGGGAACTGCAGGGGGGGGTACCATGGGTACATTTAAATGCATCCCCCACCCCCCTGGTATCCCGCAACGGGCCCCCAAAGTCAAACCCTGTCAGCCTCTCCATGGTGGAATCACTCGCCATGGAAAGGCCTGTCCCCAAGCCACATCATAATATGGGTGGCGGTGCCTGCTAGGCACTGCCACCATATTACAGGCCCAGCTCCACCCGGCCGGCAATTGTAACGATTGCCGATTGGCGGAAATGCGGCAGACGGACTTTGTGTGCGACGCGACACCGACCGCCATCATGACATGGCGGGGGTATTTCACGTTACGATGGCGTAACCGTCGCCACCGCTGGCTCAGCGGTGGCGGTCGTTACGCCATCGTAATGAGCCCCTTGTTATCAAAAATGGAAATACCAAAATCTTCAGTAGGGCAAGGCAGCAAGTTGTAGCTGAGGAGGGCTCTAGGAGGTTGAATAGCCATCAGAGGTAGGTCAGGTGAGTCCGATTATTTTTGATGTGAAAGCTCAGAGTGGGGAAATTTTTTAATTCAAGCCCAAGGAAGGTTTCACACCAGCTGGATACTTTTGGCACCTTCACCCCATCAAGATTTCTTCATTCACAGCTTAGAATTGTTTGGCAGGGCAAGGCTGCAGACTGAAGCCAAAGAAGGCTCCACAAGGCTGGATACCTTCTCCGTGAGGTCACACTAAATCAGATTTCCTGCTGCGGAGGAGCTCCCTGCAGGAGAAACCTGAATCTTTAGCCCAGCAGCAATGCACCTTGATCAGATTGGCCTGCCAGGTTTTCCCGGTCCTCAAGCAGGGACATCTTAAGGATTGTGAGGGCCTTGGGTAAAACATATGTTTGGGGCCCCTGTTCAGAACAGCTTTACATTTATGATCAAATTTTGGCTTTTTCATGCCCTCTTTGGCCAAGTGACCGACACTGCACAGGCAGACTGGTCCAAATTAGAAATGTGTTTCTATCTAATCAGGGATTGTGTAGCTTGTTTTCAATATTGCAATATAGCGGATTGGTGTCGTTACAACGCAGGCTATTACAACGCCTGCTGTTACAACGCAGTTTTTACATCGCATACCACTACAACGCATAGTGCTTTTAAGCGCTGGATAGTGATTTATTTAATTTACTATTCCAACTCCAGTCCCCGTGGATAGTAGGGAAGGTGTTGGATAGTAAATTAAATATATTCCCTATCCTAGAGCGCCCCCCAGCGCAATGCATTGTAATGGTTTGCGTTGTAATGGTTGCGTTGTAATGGTAGTGCGTTGTAATAAATGCGTTGTAAGTGATGTTCCCCCAATATAGCAGCAGCTCACTTGTATCATTGCAAATAGTCTCTGTGACTGAGGTCCTCTTTTGGTCTAAAAGGAACATCTCTATAGACGTTGCATGTTGTTGAAAAACAAACAAATTTTCTCTGCGAAATATCTGTATTAAACTCCTTCACGCCACTCGTATTAAAAAATATAATAAAGGAAAATAGTATTTAAAGCAATCTATGTTTAAACATCATGCAAGGGCTTTAGGGTGGGACCGTGTGGAGAACAGAGCCCGATCTATCAGGGGGCCACCATGAAAGGCTGGGTCCCTGAGCCAGAGCCCACTTTGTCCATGCCTTTAAACATCCCTGCTCCAGAGGTCTTTGAAGCTAACACTTTTCTAACTCCCAGTTTTTCAGGGGTAGTAGGAGAAGTCCTGCCAGACTCAAGCAAGGGTTCCAGAACCACAGGAACAGCACTTTGAGCTCAGGACTCACACCAGAGGCCAACAGCTGGGTCCAGAGCAAGTCCAGTAGTGACCACTTCTCATTTTCCTTGTTTAAACTGCACCTGTACTTATGCCCCATGACCTGCCTTTCATCTTGGCTGCTGGCTAAGCCGACATTGTGATGTCATAATTCAACTGTAATAAATTATTACAGTTGAGGAAGGCCATCATTTTGTTATTTCAGGTGACTAAGGATGTCACAAATCGAATGTAACAAGGAAATTAGAGATGGGCTTTTATACAGGGTTTGCAGTGTTGGTCCTTTACATTGCAGAACAGCATGCCTTCCTGAGACATTCTGGCTCTTTTCGTCTTTAGTATTGCAGCCATGTTGTTAAACGTTGAACCCACCATAATACAAGTATAACAGCTTAGTTTATATATACTAGTACTAATGCAGTGGTAGTGATCCAGTGGCGTACCAATAACAGATACTCCACTACGATATACTCACCTGGGCCCATAAACCCACACAATAGTTGGGTAAACCGCTGGAGTTAAAGTTTATTAATTTTTTCTACAATTTCAAGATTAGTTATTTAACACCCCTAACTAACCTTTCACTGATCAAAAAGTTCTTTCCTCTGGTCGATGGGCCATTGGTTGAACTAGCTGATGGTGAAATGACTTAAGCTAACTATACTTTTATTTAATTGTAAATAACAGACTCTGGAAAGTTTTGAATCTTTATCTAAATTAAATGCATGTGAACCATCTCAAATACACATTCAAATTTGTCACGGACTTACTCAATGAACGATGTCTGAGGAAAAGAAGAGGATCGAGAGAAAAGAACAACTACAAATAACAAAAATGTCCTAGTTACCAAGAATGGTGTGAAGACCCTGGCTAAAGGAGTGGTAATGGTCCCCCGGGATAGATCAGGTGACAAAGGCTTCAGGTCCGGATTCAGGACAGGATAGATGACCTCTCTAAATACTGACGACTGCGTCGCACCCCTCTCTAACACTCTTCCTCCTCGAGATTCTTCCCCGATCTTCTGTCTAACCCAATTAAATCAGGATAGAGGTTCTGCATTAGAGTTCTTCATCAGCATTTCACAGCATCTCTCTCCCAGCAACAGCATCTCCCGCTCACAGCATCTGTGGCTTCCAATCTCTGCAAATCGTCATCTGACTAACTAACTAAAGCTATCTCAATTATACCTTTTGTTCTACATGTTCCACCTATTAATGTTTCAATATCGTAAAAATACTAAATCTGATTGGTCAGACAAGGGGGGAAGATCATCATATCATGCCTACATGTTATTAAATTCAGGTAAACTATTGTTCACAAACCCATCCCCTTCATTTTTATTCATAAATTTTATTTCCCACCCGCAGTCACATTTCATCTGCAACATTTGTTAAAAATCTGACATGTAGGTCCAGTCAGTTGAACTTTTCACTGTCCGTTCTCAGGCCCGGGCACTCGGTGACCTTGACCTTCTCCCAACCTTTGTGTCATCACTCAGGATTAACTTTCAGTGTCCATGCGCGGTTGTCACATGGCTCAGCTTACTTCAGGTATACATGAGAGGCCCAAATGCGTACTAGTAATAAAGTCAGAAAGAAAGATGTTACTTTAAAAAATAAAAAATAAATGGTTTCAGTGTATACCACTCATCTCTACTCGATTCCCTTTTATTTATTAATACTTTCCCCCAATTAGCATTAGTAAAATAGCGCGTTTCCATTTCAAGCAAGCAGATGCCATGCTTCGAGTCTTCAAGGCTCCATTTTAGTGCCTTCTGCTCATGCGCAAGAATTTCCCTCCAAGCATTAGCTCTTCCATCACTGCGGTGGTCTTAGATGTGCCAATCCTTCACACTGCAACCCTTATTGTTTCCCCTCGCCAGTGCTAATGCAGACGGCTGCAGATGATGGGCGCAGGCGCTAATTTTTTGGCGACCCAGACTTACGTTACTTCATCAGACTTTGACTCAGAGCGACAGAGAGGAAAGTCTAAATGTGAGGTCTCCAAAATGTATTACGGTAGTAAATTGATGATAACAAACTGTGTTATAATCTTTACTCCCAGCTTGGTCAAATTGTTTTTCATGCACTGATGATAAAGCTTTGTGTATGGCCTATGAAACCAGTACCACGAGATTCGGGTGCGTGCAGACTTCTTGGCCCGAGTCTCAGCCCACATGGAAAAGTAGTGAACGGGAGGAATGAACAGCCAGGATTACTTCTACACAGTCAGGACACACTGCATACAAAAAACTGAATAACACAGTTAATGAAAATAAATGCAGAAATTCATGCTTACAGTTGTGTAACACGCTAGAAAGACATTTAAAGTGGGGCAAGATCGTAATACATAAAATAGATCCTAATGATAGTCATTTATCAAGCTGATGGTAGGGAAAACTGTCTGATCATTTGAGCCACATGGAAAACAAAAATGCGTTCAAATTCAACCGCATCCTATAAAAATATGTCCTGTCTTAAATAGAATTAACTCTTTATTCTATGATGACTTCAGACACTAAATTACTGTCCTGATGACGTATGGCTGCCAAGTGACATCATTACATGTGTGGCAGCTTCAGTCACTCCTGGCTTTTTCAACAAAATCCCTATCAATTCCCAGAATGTTGGTTCCCCCATCACTTCAAAATATACTTGCAAAGCACTACTGTTCGAAGCAGCATCACATGACTTGGGTCTGTTGACAGCCGTGCTGTGGTATTTTATTGTGACTTTCAACACAATGCAGTCTAGAGTTGCAAACAGTTCTACCCATGTCGTCTTGCACCCTTTAGGTCAGTGTAATTTTTTCTGTCACAAAAGCCTACCATTGGAGACCTATGCTGTAGAATGTGAAACTACAAATCCCATAATCCCTGATGCTATTGGTTAACATACTGGGACCAGCTATCTCAGTTCCAGTTGGCACCTTGGCATTGCTGCTCAGACATTGGGGGAAGGGAACCAGTGTACAAAGTTATGTTTGCCTACAGCAACTGGCGCTGAAACTGAAGTCTTGGTAGAATGAGTATCTCCTTATCAAGGTGGTTTGAAGGGCAGGCAAACAATTATCGGGGCCAAAGGAATACTAAAGAAAGGTCGAGTAAAGAGAGATAAAGAGGCAGAGAATGCAAGCCAATGATTGCCTTTTAGTACTTGTATTGCGTGTCAACGCAGTTAGACTTTCAGACATCTTGTCACACCACTGTGTGCTGCAGAGCTCTGACCTGCTTGTCAGGTGTCTACTGTTGACGTAATGTCAATATGTAAAGTGATGTATTATCGCCGTATTTATATTACCATGCGGAGAGGACACGCGAGGGCAGCGAGGACTCTAGTGCTAGATTATTCGCTGCAAATTTGAACCCTTTGGTTTCTTAGCTCTGCATCTTCCACTGGGGTCAAGGAGAGTTTACTTTTGTACTTTACGCTATTGTTGTCACAACAGCTTATTTTTGCGCTTGGTCTCTGTAGTGTCTTTGATATTATGTGTGCCAGAACCCTTGCGGTTCTGGGCGGGTGCTAAACAGGAATTAGGTAGTCTGCTGGGAGGTGTTAATGTGTGGTTAAGGAAGTTATGATGCAATACGTACAGAGTGTGATCATATGTTGAGGAATAAAGATGTCTGATGCAAAGCTCCACGAGTGGTATGTTCATTTGCATGTTCCTGGGCTGGGGAAGATGCTTCAGTCTCCTTGTACTGTTTTAGATGCCCTCAGTTCTGGAATGACAGCCATTTAAGTGTGGTCTGGTAATCAATGTTTATCTGTCCTTTAAATAATTCTGAATATTTTCTTCATTCTGCATTCCTACCCATTCCACCACTCATTAACTTAACATCTACTCACTCACATGCCCACCAAAGTGCCAACTGCTCGCTCACTGACTTACCCTTCCTACACTCCTAGACTTACTCTCTCACTCACTGCCCTTTTTCCTCAGTGCTTCACTCATCACAAAATGCATCAAATATCCAGTGATTCACCCACTTATAAACATTCTAATTCAATCTAGTGATCGTCAAACTTTATTAATGCTGGACCCCTCTTCGAGAAAAAAAAATCACCAGGCCCCCTAGAACGACAAACCTGTTGTTCAGGAACCACATGCATTTTATAATGGAGCTGGATTCTGGTTCATGATTTTTTGGGAAATGGCCCTCTCTGAAGGGTCTCTCAAAACTATTTGCCTTATTCCTCCACTTTTTCTGACCCCATTTTCCGCTGGCTTTAGTACTCTGAGCATGTTACCACTGCTAACCAGTGCTAAATTGTATGTGTTCTCTCCCTAAAACATGAAATATTGGCTCATACCCAATAGGCATATTTAATTCACTTATAAGTCACTTGCAAAGTGCACTACATGTGCCCAGGTCTATAAATTAAATGCTACTAGTAGGCTTGGAGCACTGATTGTGCCACTCACATAAGCAGCCCTTAACCATGCTTCAGGCCTGCCACTGCAGTGCCTGTGTGTGCAGTTTAATGCCACTTCGACTTGGCATTTAAAACTACTATCGGAGTGCGTGCTGTGAAGTCACGCTCACACTCAGATAAGGTAAAGGATAAAGCGAAAAATCATATAGAAGGAAGAAAAGCTAGGCTCAGTCTTGGACCCTCTCAAGGTGAAACAGGGGGAGGGGAAGGAGAATTATTGTGTCTTGTTGCCCTCACACACCCCGAAGGATGTCATGCTTCATCATCGGGCGGTGCTCCTTGTCGGGGTGGCACTGCAATGCCCTCAGTCCCCCGAAGGGTCGCTTTTGCGGAGATCTTTAAAGACAACAGCCGTTTGATGAGTGCGGCTATGTAGAGAGTGTCCTTAATGGAAATTAAATTTAAAATCATAGTCTGAGTCATTGTTGGTGATTGACAGCAGTCCTATGAGTGGACTTTGTAAATTAGGGTGGTGAACTGGCATTCGCCCCATGTGGGCCACGGTAAGCGGTAAACGGGGCCAAGAGCCAGCATGATGCTGTCCCATGTTGGTCAAGTCCAGTCTGGTCAACCTGGTAGTGTTCCATTACCGAAATGCCAAGGTCCCTCGTTACCCTCAAACACACATTAGCCACATCCGATAGGGTGCTCATCAAGAAAATCCCGGTGTTGCATCACTCCATATGAGACATAAAGAGAATGCATGCCACACAGGCCGTTCCCATGGCCCCCATACGTTCTGGCCAAATTACAATAGATGCCCCAGTGTAAGACACCTCACCTCAATTAAGTAGGAGCATTACTCCATGGGTGACGATGAAGGTATCACCGTCTCCAGTGGGTCTTGACTCTCGAACTATCCAGTACTGAAGGGGTTTGTTCCTAGTCCACTCCGAAGTGTCCTTATTCTTTAAAAATCGAATTGCGACTTTCAAAATAGAAGTCAATGGTGATTCGCGACTGCGTTTACACTGCACGCGTCCCCAGTGGGTCGCCTGTGTCCCTACCTTGGGTGGTTCCTGGTTGCCCCAGCGCTTCTACAGGCCCTAGGCCTGGTCTCTATGTTCACAGCGGTACTTATACCACTTTCTTAGTATATGGTTTGTGAGGCTCCTAGGGCAAAACGTATACTGTGCTAATTTACTGTGTGCTACTTAAGTTATTGTATAGTACTTTTTCTTATAGCCTCATAAAGAGACTAGAGGGGTGTGTTTAGAATAAATACGTATATTTGATATATACCTGGTGTGGTTCTCTTTTCATTTGTCATTCATGAGATTATAGACTGGTAAAAAGCTGCTTTACATTCCTTCAACACAGAAGGCTGCTCTCCATAGCTACCACTAGGATAGCTTTCTATAAAGGTTGTCTTAAACCTACCATCAATAAGGGTCATTTGGACTGCTGCAAGGTGCCCACTAGAATAGTGGACAGCATATGCCAGGCCAACATCTCACACTAGGTGTAGCTTAGTACCCATCTACATACATCTGCATTCTGATGGCACTTCCTGGCAGAAAGGGAGGAAAGGGCTCACACTTACACTTCAAAGCGTACTGGCCTCACCCCACACAAAGGACTGACTACCCCTCACAGATATTCTGGCAGGAAGGACTCGGTTGAAAGGGATTCTCCTGCTCTTCAAAGCCATTCATTGAACTCTCCCCCACTTCAAAGGCATATTTTGATATAAGAACTGAGCCCCTGACCCCAGGCACTTATGGACCTGCAACTGGACTCTGTCAGAAGAACTGCTGTGCTGCTCAACGGCCTCCGCTGGTCTGCTGATCTAAAAGGCCTGCTTTTTGGCTTATTGCCCTGCTGCCTGCTGCTCTCTGACTCTGCTGAAGGAGAGCTGGACTCTGCCTTCTTCCGAGTGATCTCTAATGCCTAGTTGGCTTCCTTCCTGTTGCTTGAGACTCAGGGAAATACAAGTCTCTACTGCTGCTCCTGTGCCTGACTCACTGAAAGTGGCCCAGGTACTTGCAACATGGATTTCAACACATGTCCGGTCTGCGTGTAGCAGAACCAGCACATCAATCCTGTTGCAGGAGTAAAATCAGCACATCGCTTCAGAACCAGAGCTTTGCCTCTGAAGATCGGTGCATCGGACAGCATATCGTCACCACTGCAGCTTAGTAAGATCGACACACCCCCTTAACTGCGGGGCGGAAACTGGCGCATTGCTCAACACCTCGTGAATATTGCACCCATTTTCGGAACTGATGCCTCATCCTCACTGCGTGGGAAAGATCAACACATCTCGCTGGTTGCGACCAGGAAAGATACTTTTTTCACCGAGGCTTGAGTGGGTCTTATAGCCAGCTGGTGACCCATCATGGTTGGCACCAAACATTGACTTTTTCCCGGTCCATCACGACCTAAAGTAACTTTTTTAGTGCTACTTGCTTCTAAGCACTTTACTGCATGTATTTCTTCAAAATTCAATATTTAAACTCCTACACATTGGATTTTTGCCATTTCGGTCTTAATGTGCTCAGACAAATATTCTCTAATATTTTAAATTGTTGTGAAGTCTTTATGTGTTGTTTTCAATGTGTTACTGTATGAGTTATTGCACAAATACGTTACACGTTGCATTCTAAGTTAAGCCTGCAAGCTCTGTGCCAAGCTACCAGTGGGTGAGCACAGGATAATTTAGAAATGTGTTGTGACTTACCCTGACCAGTTTTCTGGTCCCTACTTGGAGAGACTGCATGCCTCTGCCAACTAGAGATTACATTTCTAACAATGACGTACTGGAGCCTGGTTCAGGTTCATTATGCTCAGGAACTGGTGTTCACTCCAAAAACAGAAAAACAGACAGCCCACTTCTGCTGAATTTCCTGAGACAAAGCAAGTGCTGCTTTGTAGGTGAAGTCTTTTATACCACACTCCACACAAATTGACTGCTGAGACATTTTGCGAGCTCCCAGGGACGTTGTTCCTGAGATATCCTGACAGTCTGTTGTTGCCAGTGGGGGGCAGGACCTTAGGCAGGTACACAGGTGGGAGTGGGTTCAAGGAAAGTTGAACTTCTGGCCACTTGAACTTCTGGGCCAATGTTAGTGATGATTTGATGCACATAAGGTGCCTGGGATTGAAGCAACAATGGAGCCTGGTGTGTATGGAGGACCCTAAGAGCACAGGGTACAACACCAGGTGCATCTCATGACATTGTATAGTCAAAGTCCCTGTGTTAACAATGCCTGTGGCTATGGGGAATGATTGCAGGGTAAAATATATCAAGATAAAGAAAACAATCACTGACAAAGCTCCATCCATTGAAGGCAAAATATACCCCAGAATTGAGATCGCAGAATTACATCTCTTATTAAAAAAATACATAAAATTCCCGCAACCAAACTCAGTTAAAATGGTATTATGATTATAATCCAAAGCTACTGAAATTTGCCAGGTATGTTGAAAAAAGCAGCTTTGCCACCCACCTACCCTCACCCAAAGGAACTGTTCCCGATTTCACATGAGTTCACTAATAACACTGCAAAATGCATAATTAATGGCACCAATGGTAACATAAGACATTCCATCATCATTGAACCTAAAAACAAAAAAAATAAGTTAATGAAAAAAATGTTTTAAGGGTTTTCTGGTTCTATACTCAGATTATAAAATAACATATCAAATAAATATAATTTCCAATAAATACATTTAATTGAATGGGTTTTAAGGTAAACTTCCATAACGTAAAGCAATTTGAAGTGCATCATGGTAAGTTTATAACTATATCTTCCCGAAATGCACTGCTCATGACCTAACATATAATGTCCCCGATGAAGTCACAAATTGCATCATCTGTGATATAATATCGGTTGCAAAACTGAACACTGGGAACAACAATATTGTGACACCAAAATATTGTGTGATAAATATGTTAAACAAAAATATTAAGTTTACATACTTTTAATGCAAACAACCCAAATATTGTGTCAAAAATATTGTAGAAGAGACTATAAACAAAAAGATACGTTTATCGAATGTTTAATATTTAGCACTGTAAGACATTTATTTAAAATATGAAAGTATAAAATAATCATACAATTAAAATAAATAGCCTAAATGTGTAATGTAATTAAAATATATAAATGTATGTATTCTTTAAAAAATATCAAAAAATATTAATTAAACAAATAAAAAAATTACAAATATTGAAAAGTAACACACATCTACATGGCCAATGTAAAAATGTAAATGCAAATATTTTTCATTCATACTATGAACTAAATATACCTTTGAAAAAATATATATTTTAAATGTTTAAAATAAATGTAAACATTGATTTAATTACATTAACCATAACTTACAAATTTAAATTAACAAAATTATACTAACAACAACAACATATGCAACAATTAATTACGAAAATATACAAAAGGTATACAAATTGTAAATAAAAAATGTTTTTAAAACATGATGTAAACCCTAACAAAAAGGTAAAATAAAATAATAACAAATTAAAATAATTAACACTAGCAAAAGAGTCAGATTTACTAATATAATTTCAATTTGATCAAAAGGAGAAAAAGTGTTGAACTATGCAATGGTCAGACTTACTATTCCCACTCCAACATAAGCAAACGCAGGAAAAGTGTGGTACTTTAGAGGAGTTTGATTTACTATTTCCACTCCAACATAAGGAAAAGCAGGAAAAATGTTGGACTTTGTAGGGGCTACATTTACTATTTCCACTCCAATCTAAACAACTTTAAGGAAAGTGCTGCACTTTGCAGGTTTTAGATTTACTATTGCCATTCCACTCTAAAGAACAATAGGGAAAGTGTTGGACTTTGGTAGGGGTTAGGGTTACTATTCCCACTCCAATCTATGCAATAGTAGGGAAGATGTATGACTTTTGAGAGGTTACATTTACTATTCCTACAATAATCTGGACAACAGTAGGGAAGGTGTTGGACTTCGGAGGTGTTAGAATTACTACCTACTCCGATATAAGTAAAACCAGGGCAACTGTTAAACTTTGAATGGAGCAGATTTACGATAATCATTCCAATCAATGCAACAATATTGAAGGTTTTGGACTTTGGAGGGGTTATATTTTTTATTCCCACTCCAAGATAACATGGATATTATTGGATTTAGGGAGGTATACATATACCATACCTACACCAAATCATTTTTCAACAAAAATGTAAATATCTCACAACATTAAATTATTTAAAAAAACATTCAAGATAATAAATATATACCATACAAATATATATAAATATAATTAAACATAAAAGTAAAAAATGTAACAAAAAATAAAATATATAAATTCAATAAAAATAAATATACTTTCATCCCTACCACACAAGAAAATCCATGATCCCCAAAAATATAGTAAATTATAAATAAAACAATAATAACATTAGAATACTAAATAAATAAATAAAACACATATTATTAAAAACAATAATAAAAATATATGTTTTACTAATGTTAATATTATCCACATATTGCCAATCAATTCAAATGCAGCAAATAATTTACAGAACAAATAATCACTTTAACAATTTAGATAATTAGCAAATAAATATATGATTAACTTAAAAATTACAAAACAAATATAATTTCAGTAACACCCCACCCTATCCCACACCAAAATCAACAACCTCAACCAAATTATACATTTATAATTCCACTTTAAAAACAAAAAATATGTTAAAAATCACAAAACACCCTTAAATGCTGTAAAATAACAATACATTTATCAATGGACATAATTATTCGCCAATTAAATAGTTACTATAAATAGCTAATTAACATAGAAATGTATTAAAAACAAAAATCAATAATTGTTTTGATTTAAATATCTTCCCACCTGATTCCCTTACAAACCTAACACCCCATTACTAATTTATAAATTACTAATTAAATATGAAAACATTTAATTACACATTAAAAATTACAAACCATACTTAAAAAAATGATAAATAATTAAATAAAAATATTAACCCCTTGTAAGGGTTGCTGTTGCTGGGGTAGCGAGTAATGAGGCAAAGCCACAAAGTAGAATATAGTGGTACTGGGGATTTATTAAAGTAACAACGACAAAAGGACTGTAGGATGATGTAATGTAGCTTTTCGGTTACGCCAGGACTTCCGAGTGGTACATCCGTTGAAAGGTCTTCTCACTCTCAGGGGGCGTTGAGCGGAAAGGGAAAGAAAGAAAGAAAACGCCACATTACTGGACTGCGCTGTTTATCTGACACACGTGAGGGGTAGGGTAAGGGCGTGAGGGGGATCACCAGGGACCATCACCGGTTGTTGTGTTTCCGTACTAAGGCGGCACCTTATGCACTCCCGTCCCTTATCCACCCAACCGCCCTTTAACCATTTCCTCCCTCCGACTGAAAGAGTCCCCGTATACGAGCCCGTACCTTGCGATGCCACACTTCTCCAGGTGAAGTGTGGCTGGGCGGAGCGTGGTTCCGTTGGCCTCCTGGCTGTACTGCTGTCGGTCTCTCCCCGTCTCCTGCTTTGGTCTCCTTCAGCAATCCGGTCCGGGTTCCTTCCGTCCAGCGGCGAAGACGTCCGATGCTTCCTGTGCTGCTCCGGCGTTCGCGCCCTCCTGTTCGAAACCTCGCGTTATCAGCACCGTCGTGGAAGATGATTGGACAACAGGAGACGACATCACCGATGAAGGCCCCGCCTCTGGGTAAGCCCAGGCGGCCGTGGAAGGTGTACGAACATCCTGTGTGCGCTGAGGCGGAAACGAAGAGGGACAAACATCAGTAGCAGAGTCGAGGCAGGTAGGAACCCCCTGACACATCCCCCCCCAGGATTTCCCCGATCCAAGAAGTCAGCATTGCCCTGGTCACGACCCTTGTGGTGTCGAACTTCAATCTGGAAGGGCTGGAGAGCAAGAAACCAGCGAAGGATGCGGTCATTGTGGCCACGGTTGCGTTGCAGCCAGGTCAAAGGGGCATGGTCCGTATACAGTACAAAAGGACGACCCTCCAGATAGTACCGGAGCTTGTCCACACTCCAGCGGACAGCCAAACACTCCTTCTCAATGGTGGAGTAAGCCTGTTCTCTGGGGAAGAGTTTACGACTGATGAAAAGAACCGGTCTCTCGAGTCCATCAGAATCCTCCTGGGAAAGGACTGCCCCTATACCCACCCCAGAGGCATCAGTCTGAAGAATGAAAGGCTTCCTATAGTTGGGTGAAACCAGAACAGGTGAAGTGGTAAGGACAGTTTGTAAGGACTGGAAAGCGTTCGATTCTTTAGGACCAGGGGCCGGCAGCCGTGGGGACGACTGTGACTTCTTTAATAAGTCCGTAAGAGGACTGGCTAATTCAGCAAACTGTGGAATGAAGCGCCCACTAAACCCAAGAAAGCCCTCAACTCCCTCTTGGTTTTGGGATAGGGAAGGTCCACGATAGCCTTTACTTTCTCAGTCTGGGGTTCGATCAGTTCATTGCCCAACACGTACCCCAGGTACTTAACCTTTTTGAAGGCCACTCTGGTTTTCTTGGCATTAATGTGGAACCCCGTGGTACGTAGACTAGAGAGTATGTTCTCGAGATGCTCTTTGTGTTCTTCCCATGTTTTACTAAAGACAACAATGTCGTCCAAATAAGCGGAAGAATACTGCTGGTGTGAGGACAGCACTGTATCCATTGCCCTTTGGGGAATCTGCCAATACCCCTTGGTGAGATCAATAGTTGTAATATATTGTGCCTCACCAAGACGCTCCAGCAGCTCATCCACGCGAGGCAGTGGATAAGCATCTTGTTTTGAGACCCTATTGACAGCTCGAAAGTCAATGCAAAAACGGATACTGCCATACGGTTTGGGAACAAGAACAACCGTAGAACACCAGTTGCTTTTAGAGGGCACAATCACTCCAGAACTCAACATCTGGTCGATTTCATCCTGAAAGGCTTGTCTCCTGGCCTCAGGGATCCTATAGGGATTTTGTTTTACAACAGTACCCTGTGGAGTCGGAATTGTGTGTACCGCTATGTTGGTTTTCCGGGTTGGTCAGAAAAGACATCTTTATAACGGAGAAGTAGGGTCAGTATCTCTTCTTTTTGAGCCTCCGTTATTTCTGGGTTGATAGGGGTGTTGTGTACCGTGTGAGGTACGGTCTCAACAGTTTGTACCGATTGGGGAGGTTTTCTCAACCATTTTTTGAGGAGGTTGATGTGGTACATTTGGGTCTTATTCCCTTTTACACGTAACACATAGGTGGTTTTTCCTATTTTCCGGAGAATCTCAAAAGGTCCTTGCCACTCTTTCTTGAGCTTGTGTGTAGAGGATGGCAACAACACTAAAGCCCAGTCGCCCACATCCAATTCCCTCCATTTTTTTCCTTTGTCGTAAAAGGTCTTTTGTTTCTTTTGGGCTACAGCTAGATGCTCATGGGCCAGCGTTCTTAGTTTGTGGAGCCTAGTCTGGAGTTGTCGTGTATAGTCCAAGAGGGCCTCTGCCTCTTGAACTCCCTCTTTTTCCCAACTGTCCTTCGTAATCTCCAGTAATGTCCTGGGAGCACGACCGAACAACAACTCGAACGGGGAGGTACCCAGACTAGCTTGTTTTTGGCTTCGAAGGACAAAAAGGGCCAATGGCAACAACTGGTCCCAATTCTTACCATCCCCGGACAGAAGCTTCTTCAGCGTGAGTTTTAGGCTACCATTATATCTCTCGACTAGGCCATCTGCCTGGGGATGGTATACAGAGGTTTTGATATGCTTGACTCCCAGTTGTTTACACACTTGGGCCATTAGCCGTGATACAAATGGGGTTCCTTGGTCAGTAATGATTTCGCGAGGAAAGCCCATTCAGGAAAAGACTTCTACCAATTTCTGAGCGATGGCTGTAGAAGTGGTTGCTCTGAGAGGGAAGGCCTCGGGGTACCGAGTGGCATAGTCCACTAAGACCAGAGCATACAAATGACCTTGTGTCGATTTTGGTAATGGTCCAATAAGGTCCATTCCTACCCTGTCAAACGGCTTCCCGATGATGGGTAGGGGGTTCAGAGGAACCGGTGGGGGAACATAAGGATTTCTTCGCTGGCAAATCTGACACTCCTGACAATAACGTTGTATCTGGGCGTATACTCCAGGCCAAAAGAAATGTTTTAGAATGGCCTGTCCTGTTTTTTTTTTTTTCCCCCTGAATGGCCTGCCAGTAAATGTGCATGTGCAAAAAACAGTATCTGGTCTCTGAAGTCGACAGGAACTAAGAGTTGTGGGGTGTCATCGGGTTTGGCTAACCTGTACAACAACCCGTTTTTCTCAACAAAGGTGGGGAAGGTTCTCAGCGAAGGGTCCTGACCGGAGCGGGCGATTTGCCAAGCATTGGAAAGTGTAGCGTCATTCAACTGTGCTGTTCTAAAGTGTGTATCTCTAGCCCAAGGCTCAGGAACAAGCAGTGCATTTCGTGGATCAGTTTGCAAGGCATCCTTTAACAGGGCAGAAAACCCCGGGTTATCAGTGCCTATGATCACGGGCTCCGGCAGAGAGGCATAACTCCCACCACTACTTCCGTTACAGTTCCTGCAGCGGTACACAGACTAACAGTGGCTAGGGGATATTCCCTAACGTCCCCATGAACACAGCGTATATGAACAGTTTTTCCTGCCATTAAACACGAGGGAGGCACTAGTTCTTGTCGTACAACCGAGTGTTTACACCCGGAGTCTAGTAGTGCCCTTACTACTTTCCCGTGTATGGTGACACTTACGTAAAATACTGGTCCAGTTTCCTCGGCAAAGAGAAGGGAATACGGTGCGTAACTGACATCCATGGGCTCTTCATCCCTTTCTTTTGGTTTTTTTCTGCAAAACCTCGCTATGTGTCCCCACTCTCCGCAATCGTAACATTGAGGACCAGGAGTAGGTTGTACCTCAGGTTTGGGATAACGTGGTCGCTGAGGTTCAAACAGAGGTTTTACATACTTTTTCTCGACTCTCGCTGGTAAGGGTTTCAGAGGTTTTTCTGGTTCTTTCACCGGGGGACGACCTTGGGCACGGGCATAAGAGGTGGCCATTTCAATGGCATGTTCTAGAGTTAGTCCTGCGTGCTGTTTCAACCAGCGTTGTGTGCCATAGGGGAGTGCCTCTAGAAATTGTTCGAGATATATTTTATTCATTACATCGTCTATGTTACCTTCCTGTGGTTTTAACCAGAGGTCTGCGGCTGCTTTTAGTTTATAAAACAGAGTTTTAGGAAGGTCCCCAGGGGTACCGCGTTCCTGTCGGAATTTGAGTCTGTGAGTTTCTTCATCTACGCCCAACCGGTCCAAGATATATTTCTTTACGACGGCATACACTGCAGTGCCGTCTCTATTGATCATTTGGTAAGCAGATTGGGCTTCACCTGTAAGCAAGGGTGCAAGATAGAATGGCCACCTATCCCCCGGCCAAGCACTGGCCCTGGCAGCCCTTTCAAAGTTAAGGAAGAAAGCCAAAGGATCGTCACCCGGAGTGAACTTTTGTAGCGGGACAACGGTACCAGGGGCGTTCGTTCTGCCTTGTCCCAACACAGTCATAAGTTGATTCTGTCCCTCAGCCAATTTCACCAGGTTATCAACTTGAGCCTGTATGGCATTAGAAAACGTCGTGCGGTCAGTGTCAGCCAGAGTAGCGGTTTGGCCTATTGCCCACTTGAGTTTATCCTGGGCCTCTTTCATTTGCTGTATTAGGGCTTCCATCTTGTATCAGAGGACGGTTCAAAGGGAAATCCGAGTCACGGCACCACTTGTAAGGGTTGCTGTTGCTGGGGTAGCGAGTAATGAGGCAAAGCCACAAAGTAGAATATAGTGGTACTGGGGATTTATTAAAGTAACAACGAGAAAAGGACTGAAGGATGATGTAATGTAGCTTTTCGGTTACGCCAGGACTTCCGAGTGGTACATCCGTTGAAAGGTCTTCTCACTCTCAGGGGGCGTTGAGCGGAAAGGGAAAGAAAGAAAGAAAACGCCACATTACTGGACTGCGCTGTTTATCTGACACACGTGAGGGGTAGGGTAAGGGCGTGAGGGGGATCACCAGGGACCATCACCGGTTGTTGTGTTTCCGTACTAAGGCGGCACCTTATGCACTCCCGTCCCTTATCCACCCAACCGCCCTTTAACCATTTCCTCCCTCCGACTGAAAGAGTCCCCGTATACGAGCCCGTACCTTGCGATGCCACACTTCTCCAGGTGAAGTGTGGCTGGGCGGAGCGTGGTTCCGTTGGCCTCCTGGCTGTACTGTTGTCGGTCTCTCCCCGTCTCCTCTTTCGGTCTCCTTCAGCAATCCGGTTCCGGGTTCCTTCCGTCCAGCGGCAAAGACGTCCGATGCTTCCTGTGCTGCTCCGGCGTTCGCGCCCTCCTGTTCGAAACCTCGCGTTATCAGCACCGTCGTGGAAGATGATTGGACAACAGGAGACGACGTCACCGATGAAGGCCCCGCCTCTGGGTAAGCCCAGGCGGCCGTGGAAGGTGTACACACATCCTGTGTGCGCCGAGGCGGAAACGAAGAGGGACAAACATCAGTAGCAGAGTCGAGGCAGGTAGGAACCCCCTGACACCCCTATAATTTATCTGTTGAATAATATACATATAACATTGATTTAAAAAAATATGTATTAAAACGATGTTACGGTAAACAATATTATTATAAACTTATAAAATGATCTTCTTACATTCTATAATCAGTTACTCAATATTTTTGTAGAGACAACATTTTTAACACAGTATTAAAGTGAAACAATATTGTTAACTCAATGTTTCTGTTATCACTTACTTTTGCTAGTAAGACATTAATTTATGTTTAAAAGACCTCAGAAATTCCATGAAGAAAAAACAAAGTGAAGTTATGTTTACAAAACCATACCCAAACTCTGTTGAAATTACCCAGTTAAGATTAGCTACACAAACCAATACTCTAAGGTTAGACCAGTTATATAACCTACTGTGCAACCAACCACTGTTACGCATGGTCTTTGGATATGCAGAGGCTGGGCACTGAGCCCTGCACTTAATGCAGACGCCTCTTGGCTGCGGCATCTGAGCGCTATATAAAATAAAATAACATAACATAACATAACATAATGCCAAACATCCAATACAGCCAACTTCAGTTGCTCATGATGCACAACAGACTTGGCTACAGCTTCAGTGCCCAACCTCTAATGCAGCCATCACCCAATGTGCAGAGGTTTGCTGTAGGACGTGGTGTATGATAAGACATTGTGGCCAATGCGCAGGATGGCAAACCTCAAGTGCACATGGCCTTTGGTATTCCACAGTGGGAACTGGCCATAGACCCTGAACCCAATCTACAATGTGTCCGCCGTGGCCAGTCCAAGCTGCAGACCCTTTTGGCGGTGTGCCGATGGGGTTGGCCGCATTAGCTGGCCCTGATCCCAACCCACATTGTGGGCAACCAAAATCCCTTTGTCCATATGTTGCTTGTCTTGGTCATAAGGCCTAGCACATGGGTAAGCCCTGCACTCAAATTCCAGCACATCCAACCTTTGATGCTCAGCATCTTTGGCTATAGGCCTGCAGCCTACCCCTGCTCCCATTCTCCTGTGCGGTCATCCTGTTATGTGACCAAATCATACTGCACACGACCGTCATTAAGGCACATGGTCTGAGAAAGGCATGCACGTTGGGCTCTGGGTGCAGGCCAGGTTTTATGCCAGCCCCATTCCGACTGTTAAAGTCTAAACTTTTTATGAAAAAGGGACCTTGCTTAATATTAAAGAAATATGCTTGACATTAGAAAATGGGTTTTATTTTGTCATAACCATAGAGAAAATCAGTAGAAAAATGCTTCTTTAAATTGTGGTAAATAAATCATGCAGCTTTAAACCATAGGAGAAGATGCTTTTTTGAACATGTCAAACAAACTTGCAGCTTAAACAGAGTAGTAGGCCCTCATAACTAATGTGCTTCTATTGCTAGGACTGAAAAATGCTTTCAACTTCTGTTTGACATTTAAATAAAATCCCTTTTAAAAACTGCTGACTTAATCATCTGATTGCAAAATGGTTCATCACTTTATAATGTGCTGCTCTAAGAAAACTGTATTTCTTTGTTTGCACACACCATATGATTTCCCTATTTCTCTAAACAATGTACTTCGCTATACTTTAAAAGAATACAGTATTAGTAATGTTAAGCTTACTGAAAAAAATTGTTTTGCATGGTCTCATCAAGACTTTACTGACAGAAATGCTTTGTTGCTTTAGACTAGCCCTTTGTCCACACACTGGGATACTGACAACAGCTCTTACTCACATAAGGGCAACTGGGTCAAGAAATCTCTATTGTCTTCCTGGGACATCCAAAGATATTGGAATAGATGCCTCACTCACTTGTCGTGATTCATCATTGGTGCCCCTTCCACACCCTAGTAGGGTAATACCACCAGGACGGACTCAACCAGAAGAAAATCTATGGTAATTCTTAGATAAAATGTAAACTGGATAATACAGGGATCCAGAAGAGAGTGGTGAGTAGTGATGTTTTATATAGCTGACAACAGCTAACAGAATAGGCCTGCAAAGCTTCTCTTGAGAACCTTCCCTCGTGTATCTAGTGCAAGACATTTAGAAACTTTTAGATAACTGCTCACTGGTGTGAATGCTTACCGTGGGAAATGGGAGGAGAGACAACAGACCATCGGGAGACCTGTTTCCGTTAGACAAGGATCACTTAACCATGCTGAATGTTGCAATAATGTTTTCTGTTTTCATATATATGTGTTCCTAGTTAGAAAGAATCAATCTATTGCGACCCTATGTTTCGATTCCAATTCATGTCATACTATCTCTTGATGCCTTCATGCCATCTTACCCATGATGCTTTATGCATTGTTTTCCCTTATTCTTGCCCAAATTGCTGCGTGCTACTGCTAACAGCGATTTCCTTTTATTCTGACATTTTGCGGGGAGACTTTCTCCTCATGTTGATCATAGCTACTGCTGTGATTAATTTCTTTTGCTTTATTACGAGTTGCTACTGCTATTTGTAGGGATGCTCAGCTGAGTTTTCTGGGATTGCTCTTTATGGGGAGTGTATTTTTTTGACTAACTAGAACTTCCAGAATCTAGGGGTTCCATTACGATGTCGGGCGGTTTGCCTCTGCCAGGCTGACGGTGGCCAATGCCGGCCTGGCGGAGGCAAACCGCCCGACATTGCAAGCCCAAATCCCCCCGCCATATTAGGATGGCGGAGGGGAAGGTGGCGGTGCAAAATACCGCCCGCCTGTTTTCCGCCCCGGTCGCCTAGCGGCCGGGGCGGAAAAAGAGTAACATGGAGGCGGTGTCTGTTAGACACCGCCCGCAAAATTACATGGGCATTGTTAGATGCCTTTCCGCGGTGGCGCTGCCGCCATGGAAAGGCATGCGGTCTTCACTCTGGGGGCCCCTGCGGGCCCCCAGAGTGAAGTACAGGTGGGGGGGGTGCACATGGGGGTACCTGTGGTACCCCCCTTCATTTTCATTTGCAAAGCGGCAGGCACCGAGCGGTGCCTGCCGCTTTGCAAATGAAAATGTGAAAGTGCATTTTCAGCATTGTGGCGGGCGGTGCAGAGAGCACCGCCCACCACAAAACTGAAAATACAGGATGTGCCCGCCACTGTGGCGGGCACATCCTAATGGCACCCCAGGGACCCCAGCCGTTATGGCGGGCGGGCCCGATGACGGGCGGGCAAAGTCCGCCTGTCATCCTAATGGACCCCTAGGTCTTTTCCCAAAAAATTCTTTATGAGTTCTTATTTAATTTAGGATTCTTAGGTTAAAATAGGGACCATTTCCTTTATGGAACACCCTGTCTATTTAATGCTCACTCTAAGAAGACTTTTTATTATTTCTATAATTTGACTAATGTGAATAAAAATGACAAAAACAATTACTAATCTGTTAATGAGAAATAAAGCTTTGAAATGATTCCAAACCTCTCAACATTGACTGAACATTAAGAAATTTAAAGTTGAGGATTTATTTTTAAATGTATTTGATAACAGCTCCATTCTAACACGGTGGCAAAGATTCATTTGCCTGGAGACTGAGTGATGCCAAAAATGGAGACCGTTGTAAGTGCTTTGGATTTGCACTGGTCATCAATTGGCTACCCAGATCTTGGGAGCTGACAAGTATACTGTGAGGAACAGGCATGCGTTCCAACCTGAGGACAGGACCTACATGGCCCACTTTGCCAGTCAGTCCAATGTGCCTCCAAGCCAGCTGCAAATTGTTTTTGGCTGTGTGCAGAGCACTGTGGGATCAGACTCTGCGCTACCCCTGGTGCAGTTGAGCAGTCTTTACACATGTGCAGGAGTTCTGAATGAGGCGCATGCTGCAAAGGCCTGAAGCCATCTACAGAGGGCTCTTGGGTAAGAACAAGGTATGAAGCCAGCAGTGGTGCCAGGCTCTCCTCAGGAGGCGATTCAGGAAAGGGGGTGGTGATGAACAGAGTGTCTGAATTAAGCAGACCACTCTTACCCAGTCCAAAGATCAGGGCTTCATCCATCACCGTAATTTATCTCACTGCACCATCCCAGCTCAGAACCTGGCTATATGCAAATCAGTCTGTCCCTGGCCCAGTGCATCATGGGAACAGGGCAGACTAAACTACCAAGCCAATTCTTTACCAGAAAGGAGACAAGCTACCGGGGACCGGTTTCTGGCATTTCAGCCTTCTTCTGCCCGGCTTGCTTGAATCCTGATGGTGCAGTGAGAAAGGGACTCATGTCTGAGTATACCCTGCCACACCTATAGTGGCCAAAAACGATTCAGAAAAGGGGGTGGTGATGAACAGAGTGTCTGAATTAAGCAGACCACTCTTACCCAGTCCAAAGATCAGGGCTTGATCCATCACCGTTATTTATCTCACTGCACCATCCCAGCTCAGAACCTGGATATATGCAAATCAGTCTGTCCCTGGCCCAGTGCATCATGGGAACAGGGCAGACTAAACTACCAAGCCAATTCTTCACCAGAAAGGAGACAAGCTACCGGGGACCGGTTTCTGGCATTTCAGCCTTCTTCGGCCCGGCTTGCTTGAATCCTGATGGTGCAGTGAGAAAGGGACTCATGTCTGAGTATACCCTGCCACACCTATAGTGGCCAAAAACGATTCAGAAAAGGGGGTGGTGATGAACAGAGTGTCTGAATTAAGCAGACCACTCTTACCCAGTCCAAAGATCAGGGCTTGATCCATCACCGTTATTTATCTCACTGCACCATCCCAGCTCAGAACCTGGCTATATGCAAATCAGTCTGTCCCTGGCCCAGTGCATCATGGGAACAGGGCAGACTAAACTACCAAGCCAATTCTTCACCAGAAAGGAGACAAGCTACCGGGGACCGGTTTCTGGCATTTCAGCCTTCTTCGGCCCGGCTTGCTTGAATCCTGATGGTGCAGTGAGAAAGGGACTCATGTCTGAGTATACCCTGCCACACCTATAGTGGCCAAAAACGATTCAGAAAAGGGGGTGGTGATGAACAGAGTGTCTGAATTAAGCAGACCACTCTTACCCAGTCCAAAGATCAGGGCTTGATCCATCACCGTTATTTATCTCACTGCACCATCCCAGCTCAGAACCTGGCTATATGCAAATCAGTCTGTCCCTGGCCCAGTGCATCATGGGAACAGGGCAGACTAAACTACCAAGCCAATACTTCACCAGAAAGGAGACAAGCTACCGGGGACCGGTTTCTGGCATTTCAGCCTTCTTCGGCCGGGCTTGCTTGAATCCTGATGGTGCAGTGAGAAAGGGACTCATGTCTGAGTACACCCTGCCACACCTATAGTGGCCAAAAACGATTCAGAAAAGGGGGTGGTGGTACAAAAAAGGGGCAAGATGGCGGCCGTGCTCTCGGCCGAGTGAGTTGGCGTCTTCACCGCTGAGCCTTAGCGGACCCTCTATGAGCCTCTCGTTCCTGCCGTGAGAGGAGAATATCGTTTAAAAGGCCATTACTTACACGACGGATATACGATGGATTATCGACTCACTCACAGCGGCATCTCAACTCTTTTCTGACCCGTCTGCACCGGGCGACCTCCGATATCACTCTTCTAGCGTTCCTGCAGTAACCTATCTGCTCTCACCGGCCAGCGCTGATCCTCCCTCTTTGTTACGGGTTACTGGTTCCTCTGTCCGATAACGCTCCACACTATCACTGACACGCCGAAAATGCCTCCAAAAGCTCTCACTAAAGCGGCAGCTGCTGCCATGAAATCTCGCAGCGCGGGTCGCGGTCAACAGGAGACCGACCCGAAGAACGCTGCAACAGCGACTCCTGCAATATCGCAAAAGACCCGTACCACCGACAAACACATTTCGTTGACTCCTGTGGGCAATGTCATTAAGGATAAAACTTTGCCAGCAATGTTTAACAAACACGGAGGAAAGGGGAAAAATCCCATCACCGACGCTGGAACTACCGCCGCTGCTGCTGTGCAAGAGGAAAATCCGACATCTGCAGGACTTGCTACAAAGGGGGGGGTGAGTACCGTAGTTTCTTTGCCCCTCATCTCACAGCATATCTCTAATGACTCCCCCCCCCTCTCTGAGTTGCCTGTTCTTGCTAATGGTCAAACTCTACCACCCCAGTGCATGCTGGATAATGGAGTCCAATCTGTTACTAATCATATAACAGTTACACAGGAGTTACCTACAGTGTCGTCTCATGATACCTGGGGGACTGAGGTCAGCGACTCTAATGAGAACTTTTATTCAGTCTCTGATCACTCTGCATCCGGGGAGGATTGTCCAGAGCTGCAGTGGTCTGACTATGACAGTGACTCCGCAGACTGGCGTGTTAATCAGTCACTGAAAGATTTGAATACCAATACCAATACTGTTCGCAAAGCCTCTGGCACTAAGCCATCATCTATGTCTAATTTGCAGGACTCCCTCAACGGCCTCTCTACTGATCAATCTGATCCAAATTCGCAGAAAACCGGCGAAGATACTGTTCTACTCATGCCAGAGGCTCCCGGAGAGGTTTCATTAGTAACAATCTATCAAACTATCCTTATGCATAGGGAGGCAACCAAACAAGAAAATATGCGAACACAGGGGGCCTGTCGCAAAATGCAGAATTCCTTAAGACGGGTTATTAAAACATGTACCGAGACTACCACTAGGGTCACCGAAGCGGAAGAAAGGATTTCTGCTTTGGAAGATGCTGCTGCTACTCAGAAAGAACTAGCTACGGAGGTCAAAGAACAACGCAAGGACATTCTCTGGAAGCTTACTGATCTTGAAAACCGCGCAAGAAGGAATAATCTCCGCGTCCTAGGGATAGAGGAAAATAAAGAAGGTGACGATCCACGGCGGTTTATAGTGGAGCTTTTCTCTGAAGCCTTTCCCGAGGTTACTCAGTGGGACTGGAACCTTGAGATCCAAAGAGCACACCGCTTTCCGTTAAACAGTAGAAAACAATCCACCGCTGCAAAAAACATCTATCCTCGCGCCATCTTGATCTGCTTTAATAATTTCCTTGCCCGTGAACGTATATTTGACCTTGCTAGACCTAATAAGAAACGATCCGCCAAGGGATGTCAATTTTTTGTGCGTCCAGATTTTTGTTCAGAGACGATTACTCGTCGCTGGCACCTCCGGCAACAGATTCCTCTATTCCAGGCTAAGGGGGCCCAGGCTTTTCTGCTTTTTCCAGCAAAACTGAGAGTTCTTTTTAAAGGCCAGACAAGGTTTTTCATGTCGGAGATTGTTGCCAAGGAGTTTCTGGACTCAATATAATTTAAGTTTTGGCAAATGTTTTCTGATTGAGTAACATATGATAGTAATTATTTCTTTTGTGCCTTACTCTACATCATAGCTCTCTTTTTACTCGATGACCCCTTAGATATATATATGGATTTTTCTGCTTATCTAGGCTGTTTTAGGGTCATCGGTAATCTGAAAATGGGGGAACACTATGGGTTCAGCGGCGTGTGTGTAACGCTAACTCAACCATCACAAGGACTCTGGTCCTGATGCCCACAACGGGGGGGAGAGGGGGGGGGGGGAGATTCCTGGGTAGGGGGTTGGATTTCGCAGGGAGGGTGGTCCAACCGGGGTGGGTTGTGGGGTGGTGGTGTGGTGGTGGTGGTGGTGGTGCTCAGAGTTGAGTATCCTGTTTTTTCATTATTTGTGTCATTTTTCAAATGCATGTGAGGTGATATCAATTTGCATACTTTTCAGCAAAACACAGCTTGATTGTATTTTTTTTGTCATAAAAGGCTTCATGTTTATTTACTGCTGTCGGTGTTTTATCAAACATTATGGCTGTTTCTAGATTGAAGTTTGTAACTTGGAACATATGTGGTCTAAATGATCCTAAGAAACGCAGAGTTTTCTTTGAGTTGTTAAAGATAATGCAGGTGGATATCATCTGCCTGCAGGAAACCCATATCCCATGGGGTAATCGTGCATGTCTTAGATTTTTGGGTTATGAGTTGGTGGCTTGTACCCGACAGACCTCTACAATCAGGGGAGTTGCTATTATTTTAAAGACTGGGCTAGGACTTGTTAAAAGAGTAAAACAAGACAATTTTGGTAGATGGTTAATAGTAGAATTGTCGATTAAGGGCCGTCTTTTTTCTATTTGCTCAATCTATGCTTCTAATCTAGATGACCCACAGGTTATAAGGGATCTAAATTTAGAGCTAGCTATGTGGCCTCATCCTTTGTTTTTTTGTGGAGACTTTAATATAAATATTCCCAGTCATTTAGACATAACAAAACATAATATATATGTTGGACGGAAGCCTCAAGTTTATAAGGCACTACAGACTCTCCTGGTTGAGCATGGTTTGTCGGATACATGGCATTATCATCATCCAAATCAACCGGGTTTTACTTATTATTCGATACCTCATAGCAAAATGGTCCGCATCGATTATGTCTTTACTTCTCTTCAAATTGTTGGATCTGGTAAGATTGAAATCAATCCAAGGACTATATCTGATCATAACCCTATTCTTTTTAGCTTTCCCTGGGATCGTCCAATTAATCAGATCAGATCATGGACATTCGGTAGGAAACTCTTACTTGACAAACTATATCAAGAACAACTTAACTCATGGATTTTAGAGTTTTTTTCAATTAACACTGGTACTGCTTCGGTCGGTATTGTCTGGGATACATTTAAGGCCGCATTACGTGGCGAAACCAAAAGATTTGCTTCTTATCACTGGAAGACTGAGCAGCAAGCTGTAAAAACTAGACTCTCAGCTCTTCAACAAGCTGAACTCGATCTAAGCTCTAATATTCGTAGGGGAGAAGACATAGCAGTTAGCATGAAATTAGTTGCCATAGCCAAATCTAATTTATTAGAACCCTTATATAAAGATGTAGCTACTAAATATTTTCAATTTCGAACTACTATGTATGAACTCGGTGAAAATTCTGGTAAGGTCTTAGCAAAACGTCTACGACAAAAGGCCATAGCTAATCAGATAATTAAGGTTAAAGATAGTTCTGGTACTATTCAGGATACAAGTGCCGGTGTTTTAGATGTTTTTGTTGACTTCTACCACAACTTTATATACGGAAGAAACTAATATACCTCTACAGCAACAAACTGGGCTAGATCAATTTTTCCAATCCTTGGATACTCTCAGAGTTACAGACGACCAAAATCAAATCCTCGCCGAACCTATCAGCTGGGAGGAAGTTCTGATCGCCATAAAATCTCTTTCTAATGGCAAAGCTGCAGGGCCAGATCTTATTCATCTTGAATTTTATAAGACCTTCTCACATCTATTTAGGCAGCAAATGTTAGAAGTCTTTCGTCTTGCCCAGTCTGGTTCAATTCCCGACTCATGGCGACATTCGACTATTGTACTTTTTAGGAAAAAAGATAAGGATGAATTAAACCCAGCTTCATATCGTCCGATCGCATTAATCAATACAGACAGCAAAATCTATTCAAGGATACTCGCCTTTCGTCTAAACCAAACAATTCTCCCTTTGGTTTCTATTCGCCAACACGGGTTTATTCCTGGTCGGGATACGACAGATCACATTAGGCGAGTAGTGGCACTTCTGGACTGGGCAAGGCCCAAAAACTCTGCCCTCGGGGTGATCCTGTTGGATGTCGAGAAGGCATTTGACAGGGTCTCCTGGGGGTATTTGTGGTCCGTTATGTCCTGGAAGGGCTATGCACCCGAATTCATCCAAGCTCTACAAGCTTTATACATATCTCCAATGGCCAAAATTCGTATTTCTGCTAATGAATCACATTATTTTTCCATTAGCAGGGGTACCAGGCAAGGTTGCCCTTGCTCCCCCCTTCTTTTTGCTTTATTTATTGACCCATTTTTATCCCTGATAGAAAATTCCCATCTCATTACCCCTGTTACAGTGCATGGAATTAAATATAAGACATTGGCATATGCTGATGATATTGTAGTGCTAACCAACAATGTCTCTCAATCTTTTCCCGCACTCGAGACTTTGGCAGCTCAATTTGGTATAATTTCGGGGTACAAATTAAACATCGCAAAAACCCAAATTCTACAATCCATGGCCATGCCTATTTCACAAGCTCCTATTACCACTGTCGCAACATATCTTGGGGTTCAAATAGCGCCTGATGTAGATCAGATCCTAGATTTGAATTACTCTTCTACTATTGACTCACTTCATAACAAATTAGAACGCCTTGATCATCTACACCTCTCGCTCTTTGGCCGATCTAATATCCTCAAAATGCTTGTTCGCCCTAAATTTTTATATTTTTTTAGATCTATCTCATTATTAATACCATCTCTAATTTTGAAAAAAGCGGAAAGAATATGCCAACGATTTTTATGGTCATACCGTAAACCAAGACGGGCCGCTAAATGGACATGCCTTCCACAGGATCGCGGGGGTGGACAGTCCCAAACTTAACATTTTATTACTGGGCAGCCATGGTTCAACATTTTGCTGTCCCTCTTTTAGGGGATGTTGCTGAACTTCCAGCTCATCTTTCTCCTTCGATATATTCAATATCCTTGGGAGATTCTATAAAAGGGGTACTCACTCGTATACTCGAACCTAGTTATTTTAAAAAAACCAAATTTAAGGTACTATGGGCATTATTTTCAATATGGCAAAAAGTCCGACGTCACTTTAACATTTCTAAGATAATGTATTATACCCCATTAACAGCCTCTAGATTACTTCCAATGATCTTTCAAGAGGGGGTAGCAAATATTTGGATAACTCTTGGTGTAAGGGAGATAGGTGATCTATCCGATTCAGGCCAAATAGCTTCCTTTTCGTTTTTAAAGGAGAAATTTCATCTCCACGTTAACCATTTTTTTAAATATCTTCAATTGAGAAGTTTTCTAGATAATAAGCTTCCTCAACACCCAATAATGTTCCAAAAACTTGTTATAGTAGAATCTATCAGAATGAAATTGAAAATTGGCAATTTATATCAAACCTTTTTATCCCAACTTCCTGATGACCTTAATTATCAGAATGACAAATGGGCGACAAAATTTGGAGATCCTATTATTGACCTAAAATACCCACTTGTATTAGCCAGATCGGTTTTGGTATCAGGCACCCTTCGATCTCAAAGTTATATGTCTATGTTTAATCTTTATTATGCACCGGCAAAACTTGTTAAATGGGGGGTGGTTCGTGGGGGTAAAGGGTCATTCTGTGCCAGATGTAAACTTCCTTCTGCAGATTCTGTTCATATGTTTTTCAGTTGTCCGGAGTTATCTATTTTTTTCAATCAAATTGAAACTTTTCTCATGCAGATTACTCAAACTTCTGTTAAAATAACTGCTGAAATGGTAACCACCGGCTATGAATATTCTACGGCTCCGGAAAAAACAAGACATTTACAAGCTTTTCTTTTTATATCTATGGCAATGATCAGACTGTGTGTTACTTCGCTTTGGATTAATCCTGAACCTCCTACTTTTTGTCATTGGAAAGCCAGGATGCTGGCTTGGTATAAACTCGAGACTTCAGTACAGCCTTTTAGAGGAAAGAGAAGACGCCTAATCGCCTCTAAGAACTGGGCACCATTTGAAAAATGGGTTGCAAATTAATTAATTATTTTTTATTGATATGTCCTCATGATGCTTATATAATTTTTTTCTATATGTTCATGTTTGATGTATGTTTTGATGATCTACCTCATCCCACCACCACGGGATGAAAGGGGGAAAAAACAATTAAAAAAAAAGAAAAGAAAAGGGGGTGGTGATGAACAGTGTCTGAATTAAGCAGACCACTCTTACCCAGTCCAAAGATCAGGGCTTGATCCATCACCGTTATTTATCTCACTGCACCATCCCAGCTCAGAACCTGGCTATATGCAAATCAGTCTGTCCCTGGCCCAGTGCATCATGGGAACAGGGCAGACTAAACTACCAAGCCAATTCTTCACCAGAAAGGAGACAAGCTACCGGGGACCGGTTTCTGGCATTTCAGCCTTCTTCGGCCCGGCTTGCTTGAATCCTGATGGTGCAGTGAGAAAGGGACTCATGTCTGAGTATACCCTTCCACACCTATAGTGGCCAAAAATGATTCAGAAAAGGGGGTGGTGATGAACAGAGTGTCTGAATTAAGCAGACCACTCTTACCCAGTCCAAAGATCAGGGCTTGATCCATCACCGTTATTTATCTCACTGCACCATCCCAGCTCAGAACCTGGCTATATGCAAATCAGTCTGTCCCTGGCCCAGTGCATCATGGGAACAGGGCAGACTAAACTACCAAGCCAATTCTTCACCAGAAAGGAGACAAGCTACCGGGGCCGGTTTCTTGCATTTCAGCCTTCTTCGGCCCGGCTTGCTTGAATCCTGATGGTGCAGTGAGAAAGGGACTCATGTCTGAGTATACCCTGCCACACCTATAGTGGCCAAAAACGATTCAGAAAAGGGGGTGGTGATAAACAGAGTGTCTGAATTAAGCAGACCACTCTTACCCAGTCCATACCCATACTCAGATGTGAGTCCCTTGCTCATTGCACCATCAGGATTCAAGCAAGCCGGGCCGAAGACGGCTGTAATGCCAGAAACCGGTCCCCGGAAGCTTGTTTCCTTCCCAGTAAAAGAATTGGCTTGGTAGTTTGGTCTGCCCTGTTCCCATGATGCACTGGGCCAGGGACAGACTAATTTGCATATAGCCAGGTTCTGAGCTGGGATGGTGCAGTGAGCTAAAAAACAGTGATGGATCAAGCCCTGATCTGTTGACTGGGTATGAGTGTTCTGTTTAATTCAGATACTCTGTCCATCACCACCCCCTTTTCTGAATCGTTTTGTCCAACATAAGCGTGGAAGGGTATACTCAGATGTGAGTCCCTTGCTCATTGCACCATCAGGATTCAAGCAAGCCGGACCGAAGACGGCTGTAATGCCAGAAACCGGTCCCCGGAAGCTTGTTTCCTTCCCAGTAAAAGAATTGGCTTGGTAGTTTGGTCTGCCTTGTTCCCATGATGCACTGGGCCAGGGACAGACTAATTTGCATATAGCCAGGTTCTGACCTGGGATGGTGCAGTGAGCTAAAAAACGGTGATGGATCAAGCCCTGATCTGTTGACTGGGTATGAGTGTTCTGTTTAATTCAGATACTCTGTCCATCACCACCCCCTTTTCTGAATCGTTTTGTCCACCATAAGCGTGGAAGGGTATACTCAGATGCGAGTCCCTTGCTCATTGCACCATCAGGATTCAAGCAAGCCGGGCCGAAGACGGCTGTAATGCCAGAAACCGGTCCCCGGAAGCTTGTTTCCTTCCCGGTAAAAGAATTGGCTTGGTAGTTTGGTCTGCCCTGTTCCCATGATGCACTGGGCCAGGGACAGACTAGTTTGCATATAGCCAGGTTCTGAGCTGGGATGGTGCAGTGAGCTAAAAAACGGTGATGGATCAAGCCCTGATCTGTTGACTGGGTATGAGTGTTCTGTTTAATTCAGATACTCTGTCCATCACCACCCCCTTTTCTGAATCTCCTCAGGAGGCAGCGCTAACAGGAGAAATGTGCTGGTGCAAACTGCCTCATGCTTAGAGCCCCGGCACTTATTATTCTTCGATGGGACTTGGTCTAATGGCTAGAGATGCCGGTTTCAGGGCTGGGGAACCAAGTTCAAGTCACGGCGTGGCAAAACATCCTGTGATTCGGGGGGAAACCCATATGCCTTTACAAATGAGTGTGTCCTTAACTGGTGCTTTAAGTGACGGTGCTGAGGTTTAGGTGCCGATGCTGAGCGCCCGAAAGCACCGGCTCAAATTAAGCACTGGAAGCCAGGCTCTGCACTGGTTCTTGTGCCACTGTTCCAACTGCAGCCTGCCCTGGGGTGGGCTCTAGCACCAGCCCCCCAGTCCCCACTGCTCAAATTCTTTCATTTCTTCTACTCTTGAAACCTTCCTCCATGTCTCTGTTTCTACCTACGTATTCCCTTTCTCTCTCTCACACACATGCCCTGCTTTCTCTCACCCTTTTTCTATTTTGTCATTCCCCCCTTTCTTTACCTAACCTGTTGTTTTTCCTTTCACTTCAATGCGTACGTTTGCTTTGTTTTTCTCTTCTCTATCTCTAGCCACCTCTCTCATGCACAAACATTTCAGCTTTCTCTGGTTTATATTTATCTCCTTCTGGTCACTCATTCACTATCTCTCACACACATACCTCTCTCTCACTCTCTCCCTTTTTTCTGTCTTCTGTTCTTTCCTTGGCTCTCCCTCTCTCTCTCTCGCACACATGCTCACACTGCTCTCTCTCGCACATACGCGCAAAATTCCGATCGCTATCTCGCTTCTCTCACCTAGGGCCATATGTATCAACACATTTCCCCATAGACACAGAATGGGCAAAACCCTTTGGTACATCTGGCCCCTACTCCCTATTGCCACCGCAAAATGATGGGGCCCTGATGCAGAATGTGAAAGGGGCCCCTAAGCATCCCATATCTAACAGAAATGCATTGGCCTTTGTACGAATTCCCATTCAGCCAAATGCCAAAGGCCTAAGGCCCAAATGCCTAAGGGTTTGGCAGCCCCTTGAGTAATTGCCCCCCCCTCCCCCCTGCGACCCAGGGGCTGCAGGTGTCTGTGTTACGCCCCCAGCCTATCGATTTCTTTTCTTTCTCCGTCTCAGTCCTATTTATCTCGCTTTCCCCAGCACACTTTTTTTCCATATCTCTCTCTCTTTCTTCGTAGCTTTCTCTCTTCGCCACTTTATATCTCTTTCTCTTCCCCCTACGCCCTCTCTCTGTCATTTTCTGGGTCTCTTTTCCCATCAATTACTCGTTTCTCTGCTCTTTCTTCAAACACACACACAGATCTTTCGGTTATCCATTTTTTTCGGACTCGGTCATGTCACAAGAAAAGCGGTGTGTTGAGAGTCTTTGCTCCAGGCCACATTTCATGATCTGAGCTCTCATGGAGATCACAGTACATCCGGCTTCAGCAAGAAGAGTCTAGGATTGCATCAGACAAATTAAGAAAAGACGTAAAACAGTATTCAGCTGGCGTTTACCAAGTATTTTATCACTTAAATATCGTAACTTTTTAAAATGATATGTACTTTCTGTGTGATTAAAAATGCCCTTGTGAATTGACGTGGTTACTTCAGTCTGGGACGCTGGCAGACAATGTGAGGAAACAACTCATTACAATGTAGGACAAAGTGCTTCCCCTTGTACACAATTATCGCAGGCACTCCAAAATGTATCTTTTTCGGGACTAGTGAATCATTGCTTTTAACTATACGGTATTTATTGATCTGTAAATACCCACTCGTTGGCTAGGTTCAGCAACAAAAGACAAGGGCACATATTGGTCACTCGACTCACTCCTGTACAACAACAAAACATACCCCAAATATGCCATGAGGCAATATATGCCTCTTCCATACATGCATTCCCCACCTTCTCCTGTAATATGTTACCCATACACTTGCAATGCTTAATTTGTAAAAATAGAAACATTAAGTGCCATGGCCCTAGGTATTTTTCAAGAGGTCATTGTAGCTTGCAACTCACTGTCCCCAGTGGTGGCTGCTCCCGGGAAGCAGTAGTGGTGCTGGAAGTGGGGAAGAGG
This sequence comes from Lissotriton vulgaris, assembly GCF_964263255.1. Taxonomy (NCBI): domain Eukaryota; kingdom Metazoa; phylum Chordata; class Amphibia; order Caudata; family Salamandridae; genus Lissotriton; species Lissotriton vulgaris. The sequence goes on along the minus strand of NC_141698.1, from coordinate 505,920,697 downwards.
GAAAGAAAAATCACTTACCTGCAGGCCCGCCGGCTGGCCAGTCGCCCCCTCCTCTCCTCTGTCCCCTCAGTCCTCTTCTTGGCTTCTTCTGTGGAAACAGGAAGCTCCCAGGCTCCTCATAGCCAATCACAATGCTGCAATGCAGCGTTGGGAATGGCCTGAGGGCCGTGGTCCAGGGCTCAGCAGCAGGCCCGGACTGGCCATAGCGGGCACCGGGCAATCCCCCGGTGCGCCGCACGGGTGGGGGCTGGTTTTGGGCCCCTGGGGGCCGTTTTTGTTACAGGGCCGTTTTTGCAGCATAGCTGCAAAATCGGCCCTGTACCAAAATCGGCCGAAAACTGGCCCCGGCAAAGTGCTCGGCGTGAGGAGGGGGGGGCCAGCCGAGCACTTTGCCGGGGCCGGTTGTGGTTCCCAGTCCGGCCCTGCTCAGCAGGGAATGGGGGACTGGGCATGTTCTCCACGCAGGCTGTAATGCAGCCTATGTGGAGAACTTGCAATGTACGCATGAATGTTTGGCCGGCCCGAGAGGGCCAGTCAAACATTCATGCACACTTATGTAGTGCCCAACACTCCTCCCCCTGACCTGAGAGAAGAGCAGATCCGCCTGTCCCGCCCCGCCAACCAGCCACAGCAAGAACAAATAAAATGATAATAACGTAGAGCTGTGGAGCGACGCTTCTCCCCCTGAGCGGTGGAGCTGCCACTGACTGCCCCTGCTAGTGCTGCCAAATGCCAGTACCAGTGTTATATCCACTAACCATCACACGTCTACAAATGTGACGGTTTGGACTATTCCAAGTCACCTGAAGTGGAAAAATAGCCTGGGAGCGATAGTATTGTGTGTTTTAAATTTATAATAAATTAAGTGCTCTGCTTAAATGTTCATTTGAAACATAATCAGACACCACCACCATGTGTTAGACTGTCACAGTGCCAGTGGTACAAAAAAAAGGTGTCAGTGTTGAGGACCAGCAAACACAAACATAAATTAAGCACTGCTTTGGTGCCTCTTCAGGGGTATAAAGGGATATATAAATGCAGACACAATAAACACGCACTAAGTTCCATGCCTTTTGACAGAGGTCAAGTGGGTAAAGAAGGTGAAATACTGAGGTTTATTATGTGTAAATATTTTGTTTTGATCAATATTGAACACTGTTATACAAGGAAAACTCTTGTGTGTCCTCCCACACACTGGAATTCATAAACACCATGGAGTTTGATCCTGTAAAGCCTAAGCGTGGGAGGGGTCAATCAAATAAAGAACAAAAAGAACAGGACCCCACCAGCTATCGATCAAGTAAATGCAATACACAACACAGTACGTTTACCCTTTGTGTAAACATATAGCATTCACTTTTCATAACCTCCCAACCAAGCTGTAAACGGGAGAAGATACAGAGAAGGAAAAGTGGAGCCTTGTGACCCCGAGTACCATAGGACTGAAAACGGAAGAGCAAACCGAAAGTCTCTACTAATACAAGACCGGAAGGTACCATGCTGACATTTTTGCAAAACATGCTTTACTGCTGTGGCCTGCCTTTTCATTGATAGCTTATAAACAATGTATTCCTTTTTCAGTAAGCACAACTTTGTACCCTGTTGGACCATAGGTGTAGGACAGCTCTGAACTCATATGGCCATGTGTAGGTGATTGAATTAAATTATTCCAGCCACAATTTTGGTAGGTGGGAGAGTCAGCATGGACTGCATTAAGCATGTTAAACAAACACACGGGTGTTGGAAGCATCAAAAAGGGAATAAAGCAAGCCCTTTATCCAACTGGTGTGCAAGTGCAGTGCAGCCTGTGTGAAGAAGCGCACATAATTCAAGTCATCTAGTCACAATTCGAGGTGTTTCTCCCTGAAAGTATGCACTATGGGCACTTCTACGCATGGTTCACAAGCCCCTTTTCAAAGAGAATCCAGACCTAATTGAAGGCAATAGTATCCACATGCTACGCCCTCAAGGCCTCGTGAATTTCACAACACGGAAGTGCATGAACAGAATAAGGCATCTTGCCATTGAGTGGGTAGAATTGCTCAATATATTGTCCCTCCCCCTTTGGCTGCTTATTATATTTATAGAGTCCAGACCCAGACGACTCGTGTGATGCCCTGATGATGACCTCGTATCACAAAGTGTGCCTAGAGTTCGTGGAGGTTGAAACACATTGGCAAATACAGCATGGGGAATTCTGAATGACCCTTCTTGCATAACTGAAGAAACTAACAAGCATTACTGGGAAACACATATCTGAACTTCATTCCTCAGTGCACTAATGGGCCTTTGATGAACTCTTCCAAGCCAATCCAGTGATTTGTTTAATGGATAGCTCTTTATGATTATATATGAATAGGGGCCTGACATTGTTTATCTGTATGGGATAACTATTTAATGTGAGTGGTTTATGGTGGAAAAAACATTCTTCTTTTTTTTGGGAGTAGGGAATTACAATTATTTGGTTTTGTGTATTTCAAAGTGTTTTTTACTATTTTGTATATATGTAAGATGAGATGGTTGTGTGTAAAAAGACGAAACAAATGAAAAAATCAAAATTGAATCATATATGTTTACACACTGGATTAATGTACTGTTTTGTGTATTTCATTTAATTAATCGCTAGCTGGTGGGAGCCTGTTGTTCTGGTTCTTTATTTGATTGATCCCTCCCCCGCTTAGTCTTTACAGGATCAAACCCCATTGTGTTTATGGATTCCAGTGAGTACACACAAGGGTTTTTCTTTGCAAAATAGCTTTCAGTGTTGATACAAACAAAACAGTTGCACACAATAAGCCTCTGTCTTTCACCTTCTTTACCCACTTGACCACCGTGAAATGTCAGGACGACAAGCGCTTAGTTATACAGAAGAAGATATCGGGAAGCTACTGAAAAGACCCTCTGGTCTCAAACTCTAAAGAGGACACCTCGAACTTACAGAGCAAACTGAAGTAGAAAAATTGATTCGACTAAAGGAAAAGCAGATCCGCTCACACCTATAAAGGGAAGTACTTTTAGAACACCTGGAAAATGGTACTATCCCACAAGTCCTGAAAGTGAAAAACGTACAGTTTGTAAAAAACATGAGACAAAATATCAAAGAGTAACCACCACGGGGGTCTATAGAAGGTAAACTAAGCGCCTATTTTAACCAAAAAAACAAGCATTGAAAATGCAATAAGCCTCGCCTTTGATTAAGTTACAGCCATTTGCTTTGCTAATGGTATTGTATATCAAAGCAAATGGCTTTAACTTAATGAAAGGCGAGACCTATTTCATTTTTAATGCTTGTTCAAAACAGCGTCTGTCTCAAGAGCTACTCACAACTCATGTTCAGAAATGGCATTAATGGTTACGTTAGATCAGGTCCAAAATAAGTCACGCATAACATGTAGCTCAACTGGCAGACTGAAAGCCCCCTTGCAAGTGACTCTTTATTTCGGAACTGGATTGTGGGCGCATGTTGTCTGGGCCTAATGCATGCCGCTGCTCACGCTTGATTGTGCGTTGTGCCTATTTGTACCAGTACCTGCCAAAGAACTGGACATCGCCTCGAAGCCCCCTACCACGCCACACATTGCAGCATCTCCGTCTTATTGTCTCTGAGAGACATCTCGCATTTAGCTTTGTAGTCAACGTGCGCCCCGACATATCAGCCCTTTCACTTGCACGTGTTGTATGTACCTCGATAACTGCAGTGTCTCGAGATTGGGTGTATTGGGCCACAGGTACAACTGGTGGGGCCACTGACAATGCATATATAGATAGAATGCCTAAAAGGTTTAAATCTGACTGTGTGTGTGTGTGTGTGTGTATACACACATGCACACACACACACATCCTCCCATTTACGAATATATACGTATATGTAGTCATTTATATAAAAAGCCAGATTCAACATTTTTAAACAAGTGCTGTATTTCAATGAAATGTACTTGGCAAATGAATGTGCCTGATAAGGATCAGTGTTTGTGTCTTTGCTGTGACAGCTTCTGGAACATTAGGCAGCTGTGGTGTTGGAACACACACGGGAGGGCCAGGGCAACTAGAGCTGAGGCACAGGCCTCATCTAGCAACACCACTGCATCACTGAAAGCCCCAACCTCTAACTCCATCATCATATATTTGTAGAGTTTACGCCCAATGATCAAAAAGCCCCCACAAAGAACAGCCACAGTCCCATTTAGCATATGTGTTTTATATGTACATTTTTGACACCTACAACCCCAACTTGGTGGATCAAGAAATGCAGTTACTCCTATAAAACCACCGTAGACTAGAACCGCATGTGTTCCTCTCTGTACACTCTATAATCTATTTTCCAAATGCTCAGGACAGAGAACATATAAAATTAAAGTATTTCAAAATATAATATGTACAATAGGTGGGGGAGACTTCCCAACAGAGATTACTTGCACATGAATTCTGCACTTTTCTTGTACGGAACCTAAATTCCACTATGACACCCTAGGTCTCTATTACCAGAGCCGTGGAAATAAAAAATAATGCAAAGCAATGTAGCAGCGTAGAGCAATTCCAGTTCTGTCCTACAAACAACCACTGGGTTAAACGTGAAATCAAAAATGGGAAACCCACTACCATGGCTCTCATTTAGGATGGCATACATGGACAGAGCAAATTACTTTCAGCAGTGCCTTAAAACAAGTGTTAAAGATTAATCACAATGATGGTGTTAAACATCATTCACACATTGTGTACACAATTCAACCGCTCTATTCAGGCACACAAATTTAAACCTGCCAATTATGCAATGATATTAATGCAATTTAAGATGGGGAAATGAAAAAGTCTCCTAGCACGATTCATCCATTTTTTCTTTATAAAAATACCCTCTACTTAAAATATGTCTAATGAAAGTAAGCATAGTCAGTTAAACACCTTGGTGGTTCTTACCCTCAAAATCGTATGGTGCTTCGAAAAAAATAAGAGCTGAAGCCTTCTTAAAAATAGAAACCGTTTTTAACAACAGAGTCTAATAATCACTATACACAAAGTACAAACAAGTATTGGCAAAACCAACAGGTGTAACCTTATTAACTTATAGGTGCTCCCAATGTTTTTTTTTGCCGGTGCGTCAGGATAAAAAAGTGACATGACTACATCATTCACTAGGTGTGAGCATGAGTGATGACATATGCGCACACACGTATGAGGACGTATATGTTTACAGTAGAACACATGCACAATAGAAGGCAAGATGGCATCTGAGTGAGACAACGACTCTATCCTCTATCCTCTCGCCGTCAGACCACCAGTCAGTCAGCCTGCCGCCCGACTGCGAGAGAAGTATGCGGGCGAATTCAGCACTGGCGCTAGAACCCTGGAGGCAGAGCACCTCAATCGGATTCACGGTTGGAAGAACGGAGCTGGCTGTGCTCAGTGGAGTGTTTTGGGCGGCCTGTTGCTTTCTGCTGCGTTGATTGATTTCTGATAGTTGCTGGTTCAGCCGAGCTCGATTTTGCATTCATCTACACCGCTGGGATTTAAAGGAAGCCCAGCAGGAGAGATGACTGTGTGAAGCGGCAAAAACAATGGGTTGTGCCCCCGACTGCCTCTGCTTCAGCATGGACAGCCATCCAGCCACTCCCTCGGCGCAAGACTATTGTAGAAAGCAGGGCTGGAGATTAGAAAGGTGAACTGGGGTAGAACGAACATCGCAGGCAGCGGGAGAAACAACACAGGAGAAAGAAAGCAACGTGGACTCTAGATGGGGAAAAATACACAGAGGTAAGAAAACGCAGCAATCTCATAAAGCACTTAAAAAGCAGAAAAAGAATATGTGCATGGAAGCATAGAAGCCAGCCAGTCAAGAGATTGTTAAGCAGCAATACACAGACAGTAAACAAAATGATCGGAGCAAAAACACAGAAGTGGATGCCTGCTTGTGCCCCGGGTGAACTGAAAGTAAAAATAAAAGCAAAAACACACGTGGCGTGAAGCAGCATTTTCGTTGCTACAGCAACAAAATGGCGTTGGACTGTCCACAGTCCCTACGGACATGCACATGCTGTCTGCTATGGACAAGTGGCAATAGCAGCCATGTTTGCCCATGCAGACGCGTGCATGAAAGCCCTAGGCAAATTAATTCCAAAAGGTACTTGCAATAGCGAGAGCAGCGCATGCGCTGCTTTCGCCAGGCGAGACGTAACAAGACTACGAGGAACTCCCCTGCAAGTAAGTGTATTAAAAAGGCACATCCCACAATATCTTGTGTACCTAAACAACAATCCTATGCTAATACACCCCGTAGTACTACATTTCCTAACCATGGGAATGCCGACGTCACGGGGACTCACTGCAAATGCATACCCTTGAAAAAAGGCAGACACCGTAACCTACCAATCCAGCTGGAAACCGGAGAAGACACAGAGGCAAAACAAGGGAACGTGTAGTCTCTGTGACTCAGAGTACCTTAGGACTAAGAACGGAAGAGCGAACAGAGGGTCTCTACAAATACAAAATTGGAAGGTGCCATGCTGACATTTTACAATACATACTTTACTGCTGTGACCTGCCTTTTCAATAATGGCTTACAAATGATGTATTCCTTTTTCAGTAGTACAAAAGTTGGTGGTGATGGACGGAGCATCTGAATCAATCAAACACTCACACCCAGTCAAAAGATCTGGGTTTAATCCATCACCGTTCTTTAGCCCACTCTGCCACCCCAGTTCAGACATGGCTATATGCAAATCAGTCTGACCCTGTGCCTCATGGGAACAGTCCAGCCCGAACTGCCAAACCATGTCTTCCCTGGACCGGAAACAAGCTTCCGAGGACCGGTTTCTGGCATTCCAGCCGTCTTCAGCCCGGCTTGCTTGATTCCAGTGGCAAAGTGAGCAAGGGACTCACGTCTGAGCATACCCTGCCACACTTATGGTGGCCAAAAGCGGTACAAAAGTTGGTGGTGATGGACGGAGCATCTGAATCAATCAAACACTCACACCCAGTCAAAAGATATGGGTTTAATCCATCACCGTTCCTTAGCCCACTCTGCCACCCCAGTTCAGACATGGCTATATGCAAATCAGTCTGACCCTGTGCCTCATGGGAACAGTCCAGCCCGAACTGCCAGACCATGTCTTCCCTGGACCAGAAACAAGCTTCCGAGGACCGGGTTCTGGCATTCCAGCCGTCTTCAGCCCGGCTTGCTTGAATCCAGTGGCAAAGTGAGCAAGAGACTCATGTCTGAGCATACCCTGCCACACTTATGGCGGCCAAAAGCGGTACAAAGGTTGGTGGTGATGGACGGAGCATCTGAATCAATCAAACACTCACACCCAGTCAAAAGATCTGGGTTTAATCCATCACCGTTCTTTAGCCCACTCTGCCACCCCAGTTCAGACATGGCTATATGCAAATCAGTTTGACCCTGTGCCTCATGGGAACAGTCCAGCCCGAACTGCTAAACCATGTCTTCCCTGGACCACAAACAAGCTTCGGAGGAACGGTTTCTGGCATTCCAGCCGTCTTCAGCCCGGCTTGCTTGAATCCAGTGAGAAAGTGAGCCAGGGACTCATGTCTGAGCATACCCTGCCACACTTATGGCAGCCAAAAGCGGTACAAAAGTTGGTGGTGATGGACGGAGCATCTGAATCAATCAAACACTCACATCCAGTCAAAAGAACTGGGTTTAATCTATCACCATTCTTTAGCCCACTCTTCCACTCCTCGGAAGCTTGTTTCCGGTCCAGGGAAGGCATGGCTTGGCAGTGGCTTGGCAGTTCGGGCTGGACTGTTCCCATGAGGCACAGGGTCAGACTGATTTGCATATGGCCATGTCTGAACTGGGGTGGTGTGGAGTGCAAAAAAACGATGGATTTAGGCCCAGATCTCTGTACTGGGGTGAACGTATGACATTGTTCTGCATTCTGTCCATCAACTGTGGTTTTTGCATTTGTCGCCCCGAGTGGGATGGGTATGCTCAGACCTCACGTGAGTCCCATGCTCTCCACACCACTGGATTCAAGCAAGCCGGGCTGAAGACGGCTGGAATGCCAGAAACCGGTCTTCGGAAGCTTGTTTCCGGTCCAGGGAAGGCATGGCTTGGCAGTTCGGGCTGGACGTTCCCATGAGGCACAGGGTCAGACTGATTTGCACATGGCCATGTCTGAACTGGGGTGGTGTGGAGTGCAAAAAAACGATGGCTTTAGGCCCAGATCTCTGTACTGGGGTGAATGTATGACATTGTTCTGCATTCTGTCCATCAACTGTGGTTTTTGCATTTGTCGCCCCGAGTGGGATGGGTATGCTCAGACGTGAGACCCATGCTCTCCACACCACTAGATTCAAGCAAGCCGGGCTAAAGACGGCTGGAATGCCAGAAACCGGTCCTCAGAAGCTTGTTTTCGGTCCAGGGAAGGCATGGCTTGGCAGTTCGTGCTGGACTGTTCCCATGATGCACAGGGTCAGACTGATTTGCATATGGCCATGTCTGAACTGGGTGGTGTGGGGTGCAAAAAAACAATGGGTTTAGGCCCAGATCTCTGTACTGGGGTGAATTTATGACATTGTTCTGCATTCTGTCCATCAACTGTGGCTTTTGCATTTGTCGCCCCGAGTGGGATGGGTATGCTCAGACGTGAGTCCCATGCTCTCCACACCACTGGATTCAAGCAAGCCGGGCTGAAGACGGCTGGAATGCCAGAAACCGGTCCTCGGAAACTTGTTTCCGGTCCAGGGAAGGCATGGCTTGGCAGTTCGGGCTGGACTGTTCCCATGAGGCACATGGTCAGACTGATTTGCATATGGCCATGTCTGAACTGGGGTGGTGTGGAGTGCAAAAAAACGATGGATTTAGGCCCAGATCTCTGTACTGGGGTGAATGTATGACATTGTTCTACATTCTGTCCATCAACTGTGGTTTTTGCATTCCTTTTTCAGTAAGCGCAACTTTGTACCATGTTGGTCCATTAGTTTATGACCACTCAGAACTCATGTGACCACGTGTAGGTGAGCGAATGAAATTATTTCAGTCACAATTTTAGTAGGTGAGAGAGTCAGCATGGACTGCATTAAGCATACTACACAAGCCCACAGGTCTTGCCAGCATCAGAAAGGGAATAAAGCAAGGCCTTTACCCGACTAGTATGCAAGCACAGTACAACTGGTGTGATGGAGTGAAAAAAATAAAGGTAATCTAGTCACAATTTGAAGTGTTTCTCCCAGAAAGTATGCACTATCGGCACTTTTACACATGGCTCACAAGCCACTTTTCCATAGGAATACAGACCTAGATAAAGGCAATGACACTCACATGCTACACCCTCAAGGCCTCTTGAATTTCACAACATGAAGGTGTATGAACAGCATAAGGCCTCGCATAAGGCACGCACTGCAGGACAAAGGAACCCTTGCGCCCTCATTACTGCAAAATTATAGGCATCTTCCAACCATAGGCATTCCTTCTAAAAGGAAATTGTTGCTTGGGGTGTCATCCAATCCAACCCCTCCTAACACCAGGGAATTATGCTATGGATATCTTCCAACCCACTAGCCACACACTTTCACAAAATAAGACCTAAGCCAAACACACCCCTGCACATACAAATAATTCAATGTTCACCTCAAAATGTAATACACACTCATACTGCAAAAAAAACTCATGCACTCATCCAACAGTGCAACCGCCCCCACTTGCTGCCTACATGAGTACATTAATCACAGCAGACAACAGCCCATTAAACATGGTAAGCAATCAATGCAACAAAACCTTAATAATAATATGTATATGCATGGCATTAGAAAGCAAAAAAATACATAGTGTCACAAGACAGTAGCTACCAAAACAGTCCAATGACTGGTAAGCGGCATCTCACTCGAGGCCACCGTCAGAATAGCATAAGTATGAGTCCACCTCTGACCTCAATTCATCGATTGCACTACTACTCTTGCTGATGGACCTTGATCACTTCCATGCGATAGCATGTCACTAAAACATTTTCTCATGGTGACCATCAGCGCATCAGACCGCATAACGAGCATGGCAAAGGTACAGTGCTACCACCCTTTTACGACGTTTATGCAGCCAATACAGCTAAACCTGACTAGCTGATGGTACGCATTGCGTCAGTTCCGCTCAACTTCTACAAGCCACAGCCAATCCTCAACGGCTGGTGCACATGCGTTTAATCAGCTCAACATGACTGTACTGAGCTCCACTGCCTGTAGTGACATCACAGCGGTTCCATTTAGGGTGACCAACCGTCCGTAAATTTCACGGACAGTCCATAAATTGGACCTCACGTCCGTGAGGATCCTTTTTATGGACACCTTTTGTCTGTAATTTTAGGCATTGCAGGGGAACAGAGATGTTCCCTTGCAAAAGGACTCAGCGCCCTGATGGGGCCGCCTCGCACTCCGCTGAGCACAAGAGCACCCCCACCTGCCCATTGTTTATTCTGTATACAGCTGATGATTGCCACATACAGAATGACAATGGGCCAGTCTTGGCTGGCACAGCATGTGGTGGCCTCCTCCAGCTTTGGTCCAGGGCAGGGCATTCTGTGACACGGAAGTGCAAACACGCCCCTGCTGCTGCCACCTGAGAATCCAGTTAACCAAAGAAAGACGGTGAAAGAAGTTCAAAGGAAGGAATTATAGTTCCAGTAATATAGCAGCCATGGTTGCTGCTTTTTCTTTTATTCAACTAACAGCAACTGACAAAGCCCATTGTTCTGGCTTGTTGTAGGTGTAACGTTACTTGTTCTAAGTGTAACCTTACTTGTTGTATTATATATCTGGATGCAATGACAGAAGCAACAAAAATACAAGTCTGGCGGCACATTACAGAAAGCACAGATTTTTAGCTTATGTGTTTTAAACCACACATTCTATTACATTAAACACCCTTTTGGAGAGTCGCCCCTAGTTTTTACATCCCACTTAAAGCTCTGGAAACAACACCCTGTCACAGTCGCCTCATGTCCAGGCACTGTGCATCACGCATGACTTCCACTCTTTCAGATTACCTATGTGCAGGGGCATAGTGAACCCTGCCCCACCCCACCCCTTGCTTTAGGAACTACAGCGAGGCTGAAGTTCTTGATGGGTCTCATAATTAATGTGAAAAGGTGAGTGAGTAAGTAAGCGAAGGGATGGGTGGATGGAAGGATGGATAGATGAGTGAAATGATGGATGGATTGATGAATTGATAAGTGAAAGGGTGGATTGATGAATTGATAAGTGAAAGGGTGAATGGATGGACGGATAAGTGTAAGGGTGGATGTAAGGCTGGATGAGTGAGTGAAAGGGCGGGTAGATGGACAAAAGGATTTAAAGATGAGTGAAGGAGTGACAGGGGGGATGGATGAGAGAATGGATGGATGGATGAATGATAGGTTCAATGGATGGATTCATGAGTAGATGGATGGGTGGGTGGATGTAAGGATGGATGGCTAAGTGAAAGGGGAATTGAAAGAAAAAGGGGATGGGTAAATGGATGACTGAATGGGTGGAAGGATGAGTGACTGGATATATGAATGAGTAAGTGAAAGGATGGCTGGATAGGTAAATGGCTGGATGGATGAGTGAATGGACGAATGGGTGGAAGAGTGGATGGATGAGGGTAAGTTTGGATAGGGTGAAAGGTGGATGATGAATGAGTGATGAATGAGTAAAGGGGTGGATTGAGGGATGGATGATTCAAATGATGGATGCAAGGATACATGATGGATAGGTTTGTAAATGGATGAATATGGACATGGATGGGCACACAGATGGAAGGACAGAATGAATTAATGGTGAAAGACTGAATGATGGATGAAAGTATGATTATACATTGTAAGCCCCATTATCTTAAGCAACATTTCCTATACATTGACTTTCACATTTATAGGAGTGATTGTCTGGTATGCACCTGTTACAACGCATTCGTTACTCCGCACTACCATTACAACGCGACTTTTATAACGCATACCATTACAACGCATTGCGCTGGGGGGCGCTATAGGATAGGGAATAAGTATAATTTACTATCCAACACCTTCCCTAGGGTCCACGGGGACTGGAGTTAGAATAGTAAATTATACTTACCACTATCCAGCACCCCAAAGCGCTATGCGTTGTAATGGTATGCGTTGTAATGGTCGCGTTGTAATGGTAGGTAGTTGTAACGGTATGCGGAGTAACGTCATACATCCGATTGTCTCTATATAATTGGTGTGTGCTGTAACGCACTCCTACACTCTGCCCCACATACTTGGGATGAGTAGCACTATAGAAGAAATGAAATACACATGAGAGAGGGTCTATGCGAAGATGAGGGACGCCATTGGAGGGTGGTATCAAGGCCAGACTGGCCAAACCAGGCATCAGGCTTTTTCTCTGGGAGCTGGGAAGGTAGGGACCTGCACATTTGCTTAAAGCTGCGCGCATACTGACAAACCATGAAGTGCACAATTTTCTCAACCTAATATAAACTTATTTTCATTGTACTTTAGTAGTTGTCTATTTACTTACTTACATACTATTGAGCAACCTTCTCTGATGTGTCTGTAAAACTTACCCTTTGTCCTGAATTTTGACCTCCTGTCCTGAATTTTTGTCCTGAATTTTGACCCTTTGTCCTGAATTTTTACACTCACTGTCCTGAATTTTTACACTCACTGTCCTGAATTTGAACCCATGCCAGTTGGTCATCCTAGTTCCATTGCTGAAACCGGATCTGCTTATGGAGGCAATCGTTCTGGGAATAACAAGGCAGTCGTTGTGGAGCATATCTGCTGACAGGAGTCAGGCTCGTGCCCTCCTGAGCGCGTGAATGACAGCTTGAACCCTGCTGCTTGTGGACCCCTACCTCGCGGCTCCACAGGTAAGCAGTCACATCAGTTGTAATGTAAACAGCGTAAGCATTCCATTTAACCGACGATGACTGCCCATGGCGCATCCTTACGAATTTCAAAGATCCACAACAAGGTCGCTAGTGTTAAGCAGGTGACCTTTCACCCACTAAACTGCCCGCCCGAATGATGCCCCCGAATGCCATCACTTTAAATGCACGATGCAAACAACCCGCTCTGACATAATGCTGAGGGTTAAAGCCACATGAACATCAGTACCTTCAAATGCTGCTGATCCAGTGTAAGCACACTTCTCTCCTCAGTTGCATCAAACCATCACCCTTCGTGAGGTCACAGCAGCAAAAGTCATACACAGCTCAGGTCCTTCTCAACTTGTTGTACTAATTATATAAAACCGTTGCCGGTTCATTGAGAGTGCACGTCCTAATTCAATGCAGCTGGTTGGTCATAAAATAAATGCCACTAGACTAGATAAGTAGGTTTATTCAATTACAACTAACATGGTAAGAAAGAGCCCCATTGGGAACAGCATTCTGCTGCTCAGCCCCACTCATTCCAACTGACCACTCATATAAACCATGCACTCATGAACACTCTATTGCATCGCATTCACACAGGCTGAGCAGCAAGGAACTAGGAGACCACAGGATATAACAATGGAGGTCAAAACACATTGGCAAATACAACGGGCAGATTTACAACAAAGTAATGCAGCACGGTGCAGCAAGTCATTTTGCTGCGCCGTGCTGTGTTAGTTTAAAAAGCACAGAGATGCGACATATTTACAAGAATATGTTGCATCTCTGTGATTCCCCTGTGCTGGTGCACAATCTGCAGCCATGTGCCGGCGCAGGCACCCTTGCACAATGGTGCAAGGATGCCTGCGTCTTGGGAAGATTGTATTTGTGCAGGAAGGGATACCTTCCTGCACAAAAACAATCACAAGAGGCTTTTTCCTCTTTCAATGCATGCTGTAGAATGCAGTACGCATTTAAGAGGAAAAAACGAGGAGAAATGAAAACATTTCACACGCATCTCCAGATTTACGATTTCTCGTAAATCTGGAGATGTGTCTTGTTCCATGAGTGTTGCGTGGGAACACCCACAGCAACACCCATGGAACTCCCCTTCCACGCACAGTGCTGCGTGTGAAGGCGCCATATTTACGAGGAGAGGAAAAGAGGTTGTAGAAGTGGGCGGAGACGGAAGGGCACGGCATGCCCCTACTTCTAAAAAATATTTCAGTCCGTTCCCCTACTTCTTACTTTCAAAAAAGCATCCCGGGATGGCAAGAATAGTCCTACTTAAAACGATAACTTTTTCTTTCAGCTTCCAGGGGCTGCTCGCACTTCTCTGTTGAACTCCAGAGGCTGCAGAAGCCCCTCCCTGAGCTCGCACAGACTGAGGGCAGGCCCATTGTCATTCCGATTGAGGCAGATTATCCCCTTTCGAATGACAATGCGCCCGCCCTTTGTCTTTAGCATATCAAGGGTCAGTGAGATAGGAGTTGGTGATTACAGAGGAGCTTTTTCCAAACAGAGTACTGTGGGGAACTTGACACCTTGTGTAATTTGGCAATGTTGTACACAGAGTGAACTGGGCAGGAGCAGTGACTGAACAGAAAAGAGGACAGGAAAGGAGAGGTACTAGGGCAGGAGAAGTGACAGGCAGGAGAAGTGACAGGCAGGAGAAGTGACGGGCAGGAGAAGTAACAGATAGAAGTGACGGGGCAGGAGAGTTGACGTGTCAGGAGCAGTGGCGGGACAGGAGAGGTGACAGGAAAGGAGAGGTGACGGGGCAGGAGAAGTGATGGAGCAGGAGAAGTGATGGGGCAGGAGAAGTGAAGGGGCAGGAGCGGTGATTAGGCATGGGCAGGAGCGGTAACCGGCAGGAGCAGTGAACGGATAGGGGCAGTGAACGGATAAGAGCAGTGAACGGGGCAGGAGAAGTGATGGGACAGGAGAAGTGATGGGGCTGGACCGGTGATCGGGCAGAAGTGCTGACCGGACAGGAGCAGTGAACGGGCAGGAGCAGTGAACGGGGAGGAGTTGTGACGGGGCAGGAAAAGTGACGGGGTAGGAAATTTAACGAGGCAGGAAAAGTGACGGGCCAGGAGCTGTGACGCGGCAGGAGAGGCAACTGGAAAGGAGAGGTGACTGGGCAGGAGAGGTAACTGGGCAGGAGAGGTGACCGGGCAGGAGAAGTGACGTACAGGAGAAGTGATGGGGCAGGAGAAGTGACGCTGCAGGAGTGGTGATGGGGCAGGAGAGATGACGGGGCAGGAGAGGTGACGGGGCAGGAGAGGTGCTGGGGCAGGGGAGGTGACGGGGCAGAAGAAGTGATGGGGCAGGAGAAGTGATGGGGCAGGAGAAGTGAAGGGGCAGGAGCGGTGATTAGGTTTGGGCAGGAGCGGTAACCGGCAGGAGCAGTGAACAGATAGGGGAAGTGAACGGATAAGAGCAGTGAACGGGGCAGGACAAGTGATGGGACAGGAGAAGTGATGGGGCTGGAGCGGTGATCGGGCAGGAGTGCTGACCGGACAGAGGCAGTGAACGGGCAGGAGCAGTGAACGGGCAGGAGCGGTGACGGGGCAGGAAAAGTGACGGGGTAGAAAATGTAACGATGCAGGTAAAGTGACGGGCCAGGAGCAGTGACGGGGCAGGAGAGGCAACAGGAAAGGAGAGGTGACTGGGCAGGAGAGGTAACTGGGCAGGAGAGGTGACCGGGCAGGAGAAGTGACATACAGGAGAAGTGATGGGGCAGGAGAAGTGATGGGGCAGGAGAGGTGATGGGGCAGGAGAGATGATGGGGCAGGAGAGGTAATGGGGCAGGAGAGGTGATGGGGCAGGGGAGGTGACGGGCAGGAGAGGTGATGGGGCAGGAGAGGTAACGGGGCATTAGCTAGAGCGGTAACCAGGCGGTAGCAGTGAAAGGACAGGGGCGGTGAAAGGACAGGGCAGGAGAAGTGACGGGCCAGGAGAAGGGAGGGGGCAGGGGAATTGACGAAGCAGGAGTGTTAATTGAGCATGAGCAGGAGTTCTGACAGGACAGGAGCAGTGAAAGGGCAGGAGCAGGCGTTTCCCAGGGCGACTGGAAGGGTAGGGGGCCAGTTTAATTTGGGGGGACCGGTTTTGTACAAGTGCAGGAGATTTAAAAACACTGCAAAGTTCTTTGTATATTCAGCAGGTTTTGGTCAACAATACAAGTGCCAAGATCACTTTGGTGATCAATGTACCTGCTGGAGAGAGATGGGAGCATGTTTTATCTAGTGACTGTTTTACTCGTCTAAGGTAGCCCAGAGGGGTAATATGCCTGCTGCAAAGAACATGTACCATGCATATCAAAGAGCAATATGTTATGTGCATAGTTCAGTGGGTACTGCTTTGTGTTCACTTCCCGAATGAAAGGACACTTGAATACATATGGCCTGGCAGTACGGGCTGGACTGTTTACATTGGGCGCAGTATCAAAACTGATTTGCATATGGCTGGGTCCAAACTGGAATGGCATGATGAGCAAAAAAAACAATGGATTTAGGCCTAGATCTCTGTACTGGGGTGAATGTATGACATGGTTCTGCATTCTGTCCATCAATTGTTCTTTTTGCATTTGTCACCTCGAGTGGGACAGGTATGCTCAGACATGAGTCCCGTGCTCTCCATGCCACTGGAATCAAGCTATCCTGGCTGATGAGGGCTGAAAGCCTGAATAGCTCCTAGGATGCTTGTTTCCAGTCCAGGGAAGACCTGGACTGGCAGTTCGGGCTGGACTGTTCCCATTGGGTGCAGGATCAAGACTGATTTGCATGTGGCTGGCTCTAAACTGGAATGGCATGGTGAGCAAAGAAACAAGGAATTTAGGCCTGGATCTCTGTACTGGGGTGAATGTATGACATTGTTCTGCATTCTGTCCACCAGTTGTTATTTTTGCTATATTATGATTGAGCAGCTAGCTGGCTGACATGAATATGAAAGAGCCTTTGTGGGTTTCCGTGAGTCTAGATTCTCCTGAAGAGCCCCTTCCCTTCTGAGCCCTGCTTAACACATGTGTCCAGGAGGAGCCCTGTATTCATGACCTCAATGTTTGAGCCAAAAAATAATCATGGATTTCTGAATAATGAGAGTAAAAGCATTAAGGTAACATGTTGTTCCTGCTTATATTTCACACGCTTTACATAAACCTGTATTCCCTATGAGTGTTTGCTTTTTCCTGAATGAAACCTCAAATAAACATGTTTATCCATTGTTTTAATTAAATAACGTTATAAGTTGTAACTGGTCAGTGAAATGCTAAACGTACAAAAAATTGGTATGTTTTGCTATTTCTAGCCACACCCCTGACTCCACCCACTGATTCAATCTTCGGTTATTCCCGCCCCCTGATTCTCCACCCACAGTTCCCCTACTTTTTTTTCCCACTTCGACCACTGAGGAAAAGTCACGCAGGGAGGCTTTTTCCTTTCCTTGTAAGTATGGAGGATTTGTCCTGCGCCTTAAGTACGTCACGAAAAGTGACGTAGGGGTGCCGCAGGGGGCTTGTAAATCTGCCCCAGCATGAGGAATTTTGAATGACCCTTCTTGCATAAAAAAGGAATTAAGTGACAAGCATTACTGGAAAAATAGAAACCAGTAGAGAAGGGGACAACACATTTACGGATCTCATTCCTCAGTGCACTAACGGGCCATTGATGAACTCTTCCAAGTCAATCCAGTGATTTGTTTGTTAGCTCTTTACGATTATATATGGCTAGGAGTCTGAAGAGTGTTTATCTGTATGTGATAACTATTTAATGTGAGCGATTTATGGTGCCAAAACATTCTTCTTTTTTTGCGGTGTAAGGAATCACCATTGTTTAGTTTTGTGTTTTCTTCTATTTTGTATATATATATATATAGGATGAGGCAATTGTGTGTACAATATGATCCAAATGAAAAAATAAAAAAGTGAATAATATATGTTTATACCAAGGATTATTGTACTGTTTTGTGTATTTCATTTATTATTCAATAGATGCACTTCTATAATTTCAGTGCAGCATATCTCTTTAGTATTATTGCGTCACACGAGTACATAAGCCCCAATGTAAATATATATGTGGCCTAGCCAAACGTAAAAGAAAGGAGCCAAAATTATGCTACTGCACCATCTTGGAATTAGGAAGAGAGGAACAGTGTAGGATTGTTTCAGTGGGCGTAACTGGGGGGAGATCGCCCCAGGTGACATAAATTTTGGGGGTGGAGTCCGGCCCCCCACACCACTCTTACCTGTGGCCCTCCCACCTGCAAGACGGTCCCCCGCTCTTTCCTGCGGACGTTGACCCAGCAAGAATCCTCCCCCACTCTTACCTGTGGCCGTCGCACGCGCAAGAACCACCCCGCTCTTACCTGCGGCCGTAAGAATCACCAGCACCCCCGCTCTTAGATTAGGCCTCCACGGGCGACAAACGTAGGGGCCGCCATGGGCGGCCTAATGCCTAGCTACACCACTGGATTGTTTGCAGTAGAGAAGGCAAGGAATGCTGCAAAAGTGGGTACATTTATGCCTGGTAACATTCCCCTACTTGTTAGGGATGGAGCAGTAGTCACCCCCCAGCCACAGACTTGAAGTCATTCTTGCTTTAAAGGCTCCTGTGACTTTCCAAATTCCCAGGTAAAATGTACACCAAAAGACAGCCATAGCTGACACATGTTCGTGGGGAATCCACTTTCTCAAGGCTATAAATATAGGACACCCTGGGGATTTCTGTCCCTGACATCCCAGTCTTATATATTAGGTATTCCAAGGGACGTAGACCTACCCATGGCACGGCTACTGTTCCGCACATTGGGGTTTATACTACCAAAACACAATATTGCCAGAAGATGGGCGGAGCCAAATAGCCCGAACTAAAGGCATGTGGACAACAAGCATGAACATCTGTATCGAGGAGGAGAGAAGGAGACCAGAGGTTGCATCAATACGTTTGACAGTGTGTGGGACCGTTGGGGAGCATACTATGGCTTGAGTTGGGAGGCCCAGGCATGCAATAACTCTTACCAGGTAACACAAGACATATGTACTGATGAGCTAGGCCTTAGAAGGGAGGAGACAGAGGATACACCCCTCACCAGGGCAGGAAATGCAGGCCTCCTTGATGTGGCTGGGACACCCCAGGAGCAAACGTAACTGCAACCTGTTCCATCCTGCAAGTGGTGATATATTGAAATTTATTTTGAGCATGTGTACTGTTAAATGTTTTATGTTCTTATAAAAAGGAATAAAAAACAATTTTAAAAAATGATTATGGTGAGAAATGGACAATAGCTATAAAGTTGATAAATATTCTTTTCTTAATGTTTACATCTTGATATTCCTTGTAACATTCAAACATACACAATCCACAGCAAATAAACCTAACAAGATTTTTAAATGTTTGTTGATTTTTTAACACTGTCATCAAATTCAATTAGATCACAATTAATTCTACTTTTAATGGGCGCGATTCACAAAAGTTATCTGAGACAAAATCCTAACTTTTTGTGAAACGGGCCCTAAATTCTTAACTTGATTGAACTTATTTTTAGGTGGGTGTGCACTTGTGAACAGGTGAATGCTGTCACTTACATAGCAAAAGGGCCAATGGCCCAAGTAAGCTTCCTCACTGCCCCATGCTGCATTCTCGGGTGGGCAGACGCAAACTGTGAGAGACAGTTGAACTGACAAGCAGATAAAGCGGGATGTCCCCAAGTGCCTCCATGTATATAATGAGATTGACCTTGCTGGTGTCCACGAGGTGGGGATCTTTAATATCTTCAGAATGACTGGTTGTATGTATCGTGAGAATATTTTGTGTTTCTTTAGATAATGTTGAAAGTTTTTTTGAATAAAACTTCCAGAACTGGACAATATTCTCCAGATGAAGTTACACCAGTTGCAAGGTCTGGCTTCTTCACTTTCCCTTCCAAATTGATCACTCAACATATATGTCAAGCAGTAGCTAAAACCTGCAGTCTTAACTTGGCACACGAACCGTTTCTGAGAGTGAGATTACTGTTGGAATTTCCTTATACATGTCAGACAAAACTTTGGAGCTACTGTTGGATTTACAACCAGGAAAACGGCCCACCCTTGGCTAACTGAATTTGACTACTCATTCAGGTTTACTGGAAGAGAAGAGAAAGAGAGGGTAGAGTGAGCGAGCGAGAGAAGTGGGTGTGTATATGTGTGTGTGTGTGTGTGTGGGTGTCTGTGCATGTGTGAATGCAGGTGCATATGTGTTTACGTACAGCATGGAGCAATGGATCACTTCGGTCATTGGCTCTCTTCACTGTGATCTGCATGAAACGTAGTTCAACTGGTAGGCCAATTTCTGGTTTCATTTTGTTTTCTTCTTTTTATTCTCATGATAGTAAACTTTTTACTAGTTTTCTTTTTTTTGCAAACAAGAGTTCCCTTTTTGGAACTGGTATTTTTTGGGGGAAACAACCTTTGCAACGCAACTTTTACAACGCACTACCATTACAACGAAACTTTTACAACACAACATCCATTACAACGCATGCCATTACAACGCAACCATTACAACGCATGACACTACAACGCATACCACTACAACGCATGTCATTACAACGCAGTCATTACAATGCATACCATTACAACGCATACCATTACAACACATAGTACCCTTACACTATCCAACACTTACCCTACTGTTGCACCCCCTGGAGTTAGAATAGTAATTTTTACCCCTACGCTATCCAACACTTACCCTACTGTTGCACCCCCTGGAGTTAGAATAGTAATTTTTACCCCTAACCTATCCAACACTTACCCTACTGTTGCACCTCCTGGAGTTAGAATAGTAATTTTTACCCCTACACTATCCAACACTTACCCTACTGTTGCACCCTCCTGGAGTTAGAATAGTAATTTTTACCCCTACACTATCCAATACTTACCTTACATGCAATGTAATGTTATGCGTTGTAATGGTATGCGTTGTAAAGGTAGTATGCGATGTAATGGAATGCGTTGTAAAGGTAGTTTTTAAAAATTCGTTGTAATGGCATGCTTTGTAATGGAATGCGTTGTAATGGATGTTGCGTTGTAAAAAATAAGTTGTAAAGGTTTGCATTGTAAAAGTATGCGTTGTAACGTCATACATCCATTGTTTTGTTTTATTACTTTTACACTTTTAATGTACATGGCATATTTTGGCATAAAAAATAAATGAAGAAATAGCAGGCGTGTCAGTCCCAGAACGATTGGCTTTATCAGTGCTAGTTTCAATTTATAATTTCCTAGGTATGGTGGCGTTTGGTGGTTGGTTCACTTTAATTTGTTATTCTGTGTTTGCAAGATCCAACAAAAATGATACTCGGGAATAACAAAATGTTGATGACGGTACCTGTACTTTGCCAACTGTTAGGTTGGATAATGCACTACAGATTGTGGAGCTGATCTTTACCTGGAAAACTGGCCTTTCATACAATGCCACAATAATTGGGATTATAAAATCAAAATAACCTGTAAAGCACGTCTAGAAGCATTGAGACTAGAGAGTATTTACCAAACGAAGAGGGAAGCATGTCACAAACTTAGGCCTAACTCCTTGACATTTCTACCTGTAAATATGTACCAAACAACCATTCATTTGCATCTGTTTGAAATACGTGTTATTTTTATAAACCAGTGCTTCTCGCCTTCAACTGCTTTTCAAGAATGCATATTCTCCTAAATGTCTGATTCCTGTACTCAAGCCATTAAAGAAACCTCTACACTTTTTATGTGAACCCACAAGCACAAGTGAACCATATAATTAATTGTAAATGCGGTTGGCTAGGGTTTCATGTCTGTTTTTTCAACACTTCCTGGTTGTCTAGCTGTGCCTAGGAGGAGCTCTTGGCACTGGGATAGCATGTTTCCGTTTTCCTATTCCTACGTGTGTATGACATCCTCTCTCAGATGTTGTGCTCAGCACTCTCAGTGTCATTGCCTGGCTCCTATTTCAGGAGAATTGCACAGTCTGCCAATATGCAATTTCTCACAGTGGGTTTCCTTGACTTCTCTCTGCATCCATTAAAAGAAATACTAAATACTGTTTACAGCTCTCCTCTACTTGCTAAAACCAATTAAATAACCTCGTGCTGCTAACTAGACAGGGCAGTGTTCTGTGGTGTGCATTGTTTTGTGTATCAGAAGTCTAGAATTCTAAATTTCACCACATATTAGTACCATGTACTTGTTAATTTGTAAAAAAAAAAAAAGAAGTGGGGGCTCTCGTCAGGAGGCAGCTTGCACCAGCCCATTTCTCTTGCCTAACACAGAACCAACAAACACTACAATGGGAAGGGTATGTGGCGTAAATGCCAGAGCTGCCGACTTTGGAGCAGGGGAACCAGTTTCGAGTCGCGGCGTCAGCTCAACAACTTGTGATTCTGGGCGAATCATTTAATCTCCCTGTGCCCACCAAAAAGAATATGTCCTTAACTGGTGCTGAAGTGCCGGTGTTAATGAATAAGTGCCAGAGATGAGCACCGGAAACCACCGGCTCAAATTAAGCACTGGTACCATGTCACATAATACGGGCAGATCTCTTTTCTGTCTACCTAATGAATGGCAGCTTGTTATAGAAAATTACCCTTCCTTAATCTTGTGGAAGAACTAGGGGAATCCCTTCTTTTACAAAGAACCTCCACTTAAGTTCTCAATTGCAAAACTGCCACTGAAGACATCAAGAAGGAGCGGTTAAATGTGTCACCTAAAATCTAACTTAGAGCTCTCCAGTTTCAAAGTTCATAGAAATGAGAACTAATTATCATATTTGATGACTTCACATAAAGTGACAGTTACAAGCATACACATACAATAGGATCAATATGTCGTCAACTTGCACGCAGTCCCATTCTATTTTATATTATAGTGCATGGGAAATGCTGTCCTTTAATGCTTTGCTAAACACTAAGATCGCCTTCATCACACGTGTGTATCAAACTTCAAGGCGCACTGGACACGATTGTCACTAGCACCCACTCCATTTATTACAGTTTTGCTTTTCCCTTTTTTGCACTTTATCTGTACATTAAATTAGCATTTGACTTTGATTAAATTCTGTTAGAATGACTCTATTAAGGACCATTGTTCGTGCAATAATCACAAGAAGCAATAGCACCAAAGTTTTATATCAATGATAACAGGAGAATTAGTGCAATGACAAAAAATAATAAAAATAAATGTAAAATAAAACAACAAAACTTGACCAAAATACAAATACAACTTTCAAAAGTTGTGAAGCAGCATGTTGATGTGTCCAGAGTTCATTTCAGGAGCCGCTTTTTGTGCACAGCTGCCCAGCAGAGATTTCAAAGAAGTTTCATTTAAGTTTCAAATTCTAGCTCTTCTTATCAAGTGTGCCATTTGGCCTGTGGTTTGAGGACTCTTCTAATGTATTTAAGGCTTTTTCTCTCAGAACGCTTAAAAGACTAAGGGCCATATGTAGGTAATCTACATTTACCGATTCTAAAATACGGAATTTTACTGATTCGTTATTTTAGAATCGGTAAATACTATGTAGGAAAAAATTCTGTAAATTTTACAGAATCGGTAAAATTCGGTAATTACCGATTCGGTATTTACCAATTCTGTAATTCCCATTCATTTCTATGGGCCTGGAGGCCAATAGGAATGAATGAGAATTACCGATTCGGTACCGAATTGGTAATAAGGGGAAGACTTACAAGGGTGGCAGGGTGTCACATTGACGCCCTGTTGCACCCCTGAATAGTGCATGGGTGCACATGTGGCACACATACATGCCCTAAGGGACTGTTAAAAATTGCACAAAATTGCTTTTTCAACGGTTTTCGATATTTACCACCAACTTGTAGTTGGTGGTAAATAACGAATCCTGAAATGAGAAAAGCACTCATTTGAGTGCTCCCTACATTAAGGATTCAGTACCCTGGGGCATAATTAACTTCAAAGAGGCCTATCCTGTCACAGGCACATGTAGCTAACATCCTTGGCCAGTCCCTTGCTTTGTTCACCTAGACAGGCAGGCACCAATCCCAGTAGAGGTGAGCTGCCCTCTGAACTAGTTAGGAGTGACCTAGGAGGAAGGGACTGCTAATTATCATGACCATATCTCTGAGGGGGCATACATGCTCTGAACAGAGGAAGGAGGGTTCTGCCATGTTGAATTCACAGAGATGCAATGCAGGAATGTTTATTGCAAGGCAAACAGGAACCGCTGCAAACCATTTCCCCATTGGCCAGGTAAGGGACAGCAGTTTCTCATGTCCACAAGTTAGTGTCAGGAATAAATGTGGCAACCCAAGGTACCTTCTTCAGAACACTACTGGACCCGTGGAAGCCAACAGGACTGCATCTTCTGTTGAGATCTGTGAGGAGACCTGCAGAGCTGGTCCTGCTCCCACTTGTACCTGGGACAAAGAAGTAGACTCCAAAAGTTGATTGGCGGACCTCCAGTTAAGCTGTAGGGCTACAAAAAGCTGCAAGTATCCCCTTTTCATGGAATGCCCAGCAGACCAGTTCCAACTGGACCTGCCCTGGACCCTGCTGGTTATTTATGCAGGGGTGGGTCTTGACCTCAAAGTGTTGTTCCTGTTGTCCTAGGACCCTCTACTATGTCAAAGTGTACTCCTCCTAACATCTTGGAAAACTTGGAACGTTGAAATCTTTTGGCTCCAAAAACCCCCAGAGGACTTGGATAAACCTGCCAAGTCAATCCAACTAAGGTGCATTGCTGCTGGACCAACGTTCCAGGGTGATCCTGCTCAGAGTTTTTCAACAGGAACAAATCCATAAAGCAGGACGTCGCTGAGAGTGTATCCGGATTAGTGGAGCCCTGTTTGGCTATCGCTTCCAGCCTTAATCGGCTGGAGGAATTCAAGCTTCAAAAAAGTGACTAAGACCAAACGTAGGAATCTTCACAAGGCAACAGCACTAAAATGTATTGAACCAGAGCGGTGAAGAGTTGCAGCCGCGAAAAAGAGGAACAGAGACGTTTTTAAATAGTTCAGCGCAGTGACCCATGAAGAAGTGCATATAATGCACGAAATGCATTGGGTTTTTTACAAATAAACACTGCCCTGAAAGAAGAATGTTTTATTCGTGTTTTTACTAAGAGGTCCGGATGGACACAGTGACAACATAAGAAACCTGGTAAATGGCTTAAACATCCCGTTTGAGGAAATATGCTAATATATGGAATTAATAAGAATGGATTATGAGAAAAGGATGAGAAGAAGTTAAAAATGATGGTGTACCTGTTTGATAAACTGCCAGAAGAGGCTTGGGAATGCTGTGCGACGGATTGGTGCGTAACAGCGCTTCATAATGGTGTCTTGAACCAGAGCGGGACATTCCTTTGGGGGAACGTTAGAATTTCTCCCACTCAAAGCCTTCCTGCCAAAAGTCAATGGCTTCACCTTGCCCTCATCTGATTGCTATCTGGTCTCAAGGAGCCCTTCTCATACACAACCTGCTGCCTTGCCCCACTGAGAATTCCTGACTTTCATTTCAGATGGTAAAACACCCAACTGGGTCGAACCTGTTTTTTGTATCTGATCTACGCTCCATCACAGTGGGCCCTAAATCGTGAGCACCTACCGATCTAGTGCAACCAGATAACCATGGTTAGCGATTAACTCTTTCTGGTGCTATGTTTACGTAAAACTTTAAAATGTAAAATCTCCAGTTTTCCTTATTTGACTTTTGTTGTTTTAGTGTCATTTTGTTCATTAAATTATTCTCTATGTTTATAAATTGGAGATAGATTTTTATTGTGTTGTGCATAAATACTCATGTTGCAAACACTCTTGCTGTTGGTTCGTCCCTGCATTTTCCTTTTGTTAATGTTTACTCTTCTTCCTTCTTTCTCCTTTTTGCTACAGGTCCCATTTTGCTCTTCCTCCTTCCTTCTCAATTTTTTGCCTTTCTCTCTTTTGGTCTGGATCAAAGTTTAATAGTGAAACATAAGCCCAGGGACCCCAGACTGAGTGCAGGTGCATACCACACAGAAAACAATGGCAGATCAATCAATCAATCAGTATTTATGTAGCGCTTCTTATCACCCCAGGGTATATCCAGGCGCTGATGAGTAGTGAGCCTTAGTTGAAGAGCCAGATATTGATGCTTTTTCTGAAGTTGGTGAGTGATGGTGATTGTTGTGGTGAGCGGTGGTAAATTGGTGAGGTGGCTGTCTGAGATATTGGTGTGTGTAAGGAGGTGGCTGTTGGAGATGTTGGTGTGTGTCAGGAGGTGGCCGAGGTTGGTTGGCTGCAGGTTGAAGTTTATGTAGATGTCTGCTATCTTGTTGCGGAAGTTGTCCACCAGGAAGTCGCAGAGGGCTTGGAAAAGTTGAATCTTGGTCTCGGTGGCAGATGGGCCGGAGAATTCTCTGATGATGCTGAAGAGCTCTTTTGCGTCATTGGAGCAAGACTCAATGCAGGTGGTTAGGGCGTCCTTTTTGGCTTCCTTGAGGCAGTGGTGGTATTTGCTGAGGGCAGACTTGAAGGTGGTGAGGTCTGAGGGGATCATTCTGGAGTGCCACCACCTCTCCATTCGCTTGCACTCACGTTTGAAGGTCTAGAGTTCAGGAGTGAGTCAACTGGTGTGTTTGCAGAGTCTGCTCCTGCTGGCCGTCTTCATGGGTGCGATTGTGTCTGCGCAGTTGGAGAACCAGTCAGAGAAGTTATGGACGGCTAGCTCAAAGTTGCATGGGTCTGGTGGTATTGAGAATGGGTGTCCATTGGGTCTCAGTAATTTTGGTTTGTTCTACATGCACCATACGGGGTTGGGGTGCATGGAGGTGGGTCGTGGTGAGCCTGCAATGGTGAAATGGATGATGCTGTGGTCTGTCCAGGTGAGTATGGTGGCGTGGCTGAATTAGATTCTGTCACTGGCTGTGGAGATTGGGTAAAGGGTGTGCCTGCACAGTGTGTGGGGCTGGTGACCAGCTGCGTGAGTCCGATGCTGCTCATGCTATCAAGAAGGTTGGCTGAGTTGGTGTCATTTGGGTTTCTGGGGTGGAAATTGAGGTCAATGAGGAAGATGTTGTACTTGAAGTCGATTGCCAGGGTGGTAATGAGTATGGATATGGTGTTGCAGAAACCGGGGCGGAGGCCTGGAGGTAAATCAAATCAAAACAGACTTTATTCGGTAATATTTCAACCATAAAAGTACAATAAAAACATACAGTACATACATCAAATTACATTATAAATTCACAGGATAAAAGAACTGTGATCATTACATACAGTAGTTCAGTCATTGGCCCAGACAAAGTCGCAGTTTAAGAGCCAGTTTTAAAAATTCAAGAACTTGAAGGACACTGTTGCTATGTAGCAGTTGTAAGTATAAAAAGGCTGGTCGTATCTGTTTAAAATTCATTTCTTTTAAAAGAGCAATTAAAAAGCGTTTACGGGGGAATTCATAATATTTACATAGGAACATAAAATGCATCATGTCCTGTGGAGACTTACCGTCGCAGCCACAGGACAGAGGATGCTTACAGAAGCTCTCCTGTTTGGGTCTGATGAGCAGATGTTGAAACTGATTAAATCTGAATCTTGTAAGCAGGAATTTATCATGGGTGCTGAAAGTGCTGAGTAAATAAGGCTCTGTTGTCAAACATGTTTTTGCCATAATAAATTTCCTCACGCTAACTTTTTGTAGCTCAGCACCCTCCCTGTCAGCCTTCTTACGCTGAAGGAACACCAGCTTAACTAAGTTAATATCAGCCTTCACAATTCCTTCTGGGTGTTCAAACAGATCCGGGCGGCCCATCTCCGTAAAACATGATTTTAAGTACTTCAGCCAGGGAGTGCGTGAAGCGTTCTCAAGAGCCAGGTAATCCTTAACAATTAAGTGTGTTAGGGGGATTTCCTCACATAACCACATTTTCAGCCAACATAACAGAGGTCGTAGGGACAGGATATCACTCAGGTACCCCACTCCTAGTTCCTCATGTACTATAAAGTTGGAGGTAGAGGCCGAGACGCACAAAAGCCGTTTATAAAACAAATTTTCTGTGGTCTGAAGTTGTTCCCCCACCATATAGCCCCAAATCTCACTCCCATATGCTGCGGTAGCTACAGATTTCGCTTCATACAATTTAATCATAGCAGCCGTCGGTTTTTTGCCAAGCTTTGACGCAAAATTAAAAATGGAGGCATTGACCTTTAAAACATCACATTTTTTCTTTGCGAGTTGGGGGGCCCAAGATAATTTAGAGTCAAAGAGTACTCCCAAATAAGAGAATGTACTTGAAAGTGGTATAGCTGTCTCATCTAATTTAAAAGTATATTGTCTCTTTGGCTGTTTCCCCACCTGCATGATGAACGATTTGGAGTTGTTCACTAACAAGTCCCTATCTTCCATGAACTTTTTAAATGCGTTTAGTAGTAATTGAAGGCCTTTTTCAGTTCTTGCTAGCAGTACCGCATCATCTGCGTATAACAAAACTGGAATGCTTCTGTTCCCCACTCTTGGACTGTCTGATTTCACCTCCCGTAAAACACCATCCAACTCATTTATATAAAAATTAAAAAGGAAGGGGGCCAGTATACATCCTTGCCTAACCCCCTTCCCAGTTCTAAAATCCTCAGTTACGGATAAGTCTTGGCAATACCTTACATTTGCACTGGTGTTATTATGGAGGTCGACCAAAATGTTTATAATATCATTGTCCACTCCCTTGTCCCTCATGGACCCCCACAGCTTCCCCCTGTTGACACAGTCGAAAGCTGAGGATAGGTCCATGAAGGCCAAGTAGACTGTGCCTTTTTTAACAATGGCATATTTACTTAGTATTAGGAGGAGATTCAGGCATTGTGTTGTAGTCGAGCGGCCATTACAGAAGCCATATTGGGCGATGGACATGATATTATTGTCCCGTGTCCACTCAAGTAGTCGCCGCAATACTATTCTCCCCACCAGTTTGGTCACAGAATTGATCAGGGAGATAGGCCTGTAGCAAAGGGGACTGTCCCTGTCCCCCTTTTTAAATATGGGCACAATGGTGGAAAGACCCCATGACGTCGGGCACCCTACCCTTGCGGCTGCGTTAATAACTGCCGCGATGATCGGTGCCCAAAAATTGGGATCGGATTTAAAGAGATCCGGGGGTATCCCATCCGGGCCAGGTGATTTGCCCGCTGTAAGCCCCTCGATACCCATCACGACCTCTCCTATGCTAACATTCATACAAGGACCCCCAACAGTGCATTCATAGGGTACCACATTAGTTTCACCCCCCCCATACAGTTGTTTAAAATGATCAACCCATTCCTCTTTTGTGATGACACATTCTAACCCTTCCCCTGGGTCTTTCACCAGGAAGGGTTTCTTTAGCACCGCCCAGAATCTAGCGCTGTTTTTTAGTGTTTGTGGTTCCAGAATCTCAGCCCAGGCCTCGTTCTTCAGTGCCTCCTTTCTTGTTACAATGACTGATTTATATTCTTTGCGTGATCTCTGAACTAGTTCCTTGTTACGAGGTTTTAGCAACAAGGCAGCTTTGAGGTCACGGGCTGCTTTGGAGCATTCCTTATTGAACCACCTTGGGCCCTCCCTACCTCTACTTTTTAGTGGTTCTGTCATTGAAATAGCTATTTTGTCAGTTAAGCTTTTAAAGTCCGATAGAACCTGGGCTGGGTCTGAATCAACTTGGATGCATCTGGCAATAATATCACTACAGTTAGTTTGTATATTCTGATATATGAGGGCCGGGGTGCACATAGACCATTTTAAACGGCGTCTTCCATCCGTAGCTGTAACCCTACCCCTACCTAAATTACGTCCTTCTCTTTCCACCCAGGGCCCCCCTAGATGTATGGTCAAAGGGTTATGATCACTGAGTGGATTACTATCTATAGAGAATGAACGCACAAACACCTGCATGGGGGCGGTTAACAGCATATAGTCAATAAATGTCCCCTTCCCGTGCCCTTTAAAAGTAGGGGTGCAAAAGCACTTTGAGGGATCACATAAAGACATTGCAATAGTGAGACCATGTTCATTAAGTAGGTTGTTAAAAAATGTCCCTTCCACGGTATGTTCCAAATGTAGACCGTTAATTCTGGGACAATACAATTCCATGAGGCTTTTGTCTAGGGGATCACTACATAGATGAGTGTTGAAATCGCCCATAATCAACAAGTTGTGGGAACAGTCCTTCATTGAGGTGCCTATATACTCACTTAAGGATTCGGAATTACCATAACTTGTGACATTATTGGTGGAATTATAAAAGTTGATCAGACCAACCTTGCAGTTACCCGCAGATAAAACTAGGCCTTGTATGCCAAGGTTACTTGAAGGCCTACTTACAATTGTGCATTTCAATGCTACTGATATAAACATTACCATACCCCCCTTTGATCTACCCCGGGTTACTGGTACAGCAGGTACAAAATATGCCTTGTAGCCATCCATTTGAATATCACATTTCACTGACCAAGTCTCTTGTAAACAAATGATTTGGAAGCCCCTAATATAGGCTAGCCAGCTATCATCCTGCATTTTATTTTCTAGGCCCGCCACATTCCAACATATAACATTGTTTTTTGGTGTAATTGGTGGAGTCACCTCTAACGTTTGTGCTACAGGCGCCTGATCGTTTTCCTGACCCTCCAAAACCCTCAGTCAGTCGCAGGCGTCCAGCCCTGAAAGCATATCAAATCGGTTATGTGTAGAAATATTGTACCCTCTGTTGTTCAAATTCTCGGCATTGAAATTAACAGGTGGTATCCGCCAGCCATTAGCGTTTACTGCTGGCGTTTGCCAACCAGACAGCCCGTTAGTCTCATTGTTGTACATATATGGAGTTACCGGATTTGGTGTTTGGATTTGTGATATAGGTCTGTACCCACGAAGGGTGTTAGGGGGATTTTTAGGTGAGTTCTGGTCAGGCGCATAGAAATATCCCAGGGGTCGCACACAGACACTGTTTGTATTGTAAACCAGTGAGGATGCGCGTAACAAGACTGTGGCAACGTGTTGCGGGTGTTGAAAATTAACAATTACACAATCCCCCGTGGTTGATTTCCTTGAAGGTCCAACCCAATTTACTCTTACAGTGGATATAATTTGATCGTAAAAGTGAGGTGGAAAGCCACAATTTTTGTTTAGCCATGCCACCGTTTTATTTTTTAATGAGTCATGTGATTCTCCATAAGGTTGTGCTGCAGTTTCCTCATAACGCGGGACATTAGTCAGCACAACCACAAATGGGACACATTCGGGAGGGAGATTTACGTTCCTGAGTCTAGCCCTCTGAGGGACCGCTGGGCAATTGGCCAGGGGGGCCGGGGCAGGGGCCTGATGAGTCGGCTGAGTCACTGGAGCCGTGGGAACCGCAGCTACAGCAACAGCCTCGGTTTCTGAGTTTGACTGCCTCTTCTGCTGTGCACTCTGTCCCCTGAGCAAGTGCTCATTCCCACTCCCACCAGGGATAGTTGTAGGTGTTGTCACGGCTGGGGCTGGGACTGGTGCAGGGGTCATATATCCCGCTAACAGGGTACCCAGTCTTTCCACCTCAGAGGCTACTATGTCCAATTTGGACATTATTGGGGTAATTAAATGTACAATTTTAGCCTCCAGTTTACCTACTATTATATTTATTAATGCTTCTAACTTGGTGTCAGACAAGGTCACACTTCCTTCATTACTACTGCCCTCTTTATTGGGTTCTTCCACCACCTGAATACTTGCACTGTTAACATTAGTGTCTTTAGAGTTATTGGGTTGGTTGGCGTGAGTTTTAGTTTTTGCAGACTTTCCCCCACGCCTCCCCTGAGTCTTTCTGCATTTCCTCAATGGTCTTTGTGTGGATGGGACCTCCGGTGGTTCTTCTGCTGCTGAGTCCTCCTCTGAAGTGACAAGCAGGTCCACTGGGTTCTCAGAGTGCACCTGTACCTGTACAGCTACACTGGGGGCCTCTGTACTGTGTGCAGCTTGTTCTAAGGTGCGATCTGACACTTCTGTGGACTCGTTAGTTATAATATCCATACAGGGTGAAAGACTTTTACTGCCTAATGAGGCCCTGCGTTCGTTGTTAATTTGTGTAACTTTTTTGAGCACAAAGTTGTCCAAGGTACGTAGGCCCGATGTAGATGGGTCCATAGTAATGGTAGGCATGTTAGCAAGTAGCAGAGCGGCTATATTAACACAGTCTCGAGCAACAGTTACTCTTCAATACTGCAGTTAGTCAAAAAATGAGGGGATCAGAGTCTTACTTGTAGTTCAAAATCCAGGAAGCCAGGGTCCGTGGCCCGTCCCGTCCTCTTCCGGCCACTGAGGGCCAAAGAGGGCCCGCCCTTTGCCCGGGCTTCTCCCGGCCTGCTCCCGCGCGCTCCCGCGTCGCGGGGGGTAGCGCTGGTCTTTAAGCGCCTCCTGGCGCGAGATCACTGAGCGCGGCTTCCGGCCGCTGAGGATCCTGGGCAGTGGAGTCCCACAGGCACTGCTCTCCTCAGTGCGGCGGCACTCTGATGGCAAAAAGTGCGGCGGCGGCGGGAGGCTGGCTGTTACGGTGCTCCTGGAGTCAAGGTCCGCAGGTGAGGGGCACGCAATACCCCCGTGGTTTTTTCACTCTTCCCCCGCTCTGCCGGGGGTAGCGCTGGTCTTTAAGCGCCTCCTGGCGCGAGATCACTGAGCGCGGCTTCCGGCCGGTGAGGATCCTGGGCAGTGGAGTCCCACAGGCACTGCTCTCCTCAGTGCGGCGGCACTCTGATGGCAAAAAGTGCGGCGGCGGCGGGAGGCTGGCTGTTACGGTGCTCCTGGAGTCAAGGTCCGCAGGTGAGGGGCACGCAATACCCCCGTGGTTTTTTCACTCTTCCCCCGCTCTGCCGGGGGTAGCGCTGGTCTTTAAGCGCCTCCTGGCGCGAGATCACTGAGCGCGGCTTCCGGCCGCTGAGGATCCTGGGCAGTGGAGTCCCACAGGCACTGCTCTCCTCAGTGCGGCGGCACTCTGATGGCAAAAAGTGCGGCGGCGGCGGGAGGCTGGCTGTTACGGTGCTCCTGGAGTCAAGGTCCGCAGGTGAGGGGCACGCAATACCCCCGTGGTTTTTTCACTCTTCCCCCGCTCTGCCGGGGGTAGCGCTGGTCTTTAAGCGCCTCCTGGCGCGAGATCACTGAGCGCGGCTTCCGGCCGCTGAGGATCCTGGGCAGTGGAGTCCCACAGGCACTGCTCTCCTCAGTGCGGCGGCACTCTGATGGCAAAAAGTGCGGCGGCGGCGGGAGGCTGGCTGTTACGGTGCTCCTGGAGTCAAGGTCCGCAGGTGAGGGGCACGCAATACCCCCGTGGTTTTTTCACTCTTCCCCCGCTCTGCCGGGGGTAGCGCTGGTCTTTAAGCGCCTCCTGGCGCGAGATCACTGAGCGCGGCTTCCGGCCGCTGAGGATCCTGGGCAGTGGAGTCCCACAGGCACTGCTCTCCTCAGTGCGGCGGCACTCTGATGGCAAAAAGTGCGGCGGCGGCGGGAGGCTGGCTGTTACGGTGCTCCTGGAGTCAAGGTCCGCAGGTGAGGGGCACGCAATACCCCCGTGGTTTTTTCACTCTTCCCCCGCTCTGCCGGGGGTAGCGCTGGTCTTTAAGCGCCTCCTGGCGCGAGATCACTGAGCGCGGCTTCCGGCCGCTGAGGATCCTGGGCAGTGGAGTCCCACAGGCACTGCTCTCCTCAGTGCGGCGGCACTCTGATGGCAAAAAGTGCGGCGGCGGCGGGAGGCTGGCTGTTACGGTGCTCCTGGAGTCAAGGTCCGCAGGTGAGGGGCACGCAATACCCCCGTGGTTTTTTCACTCTTCCCCCGCTCTGCCGGGGGTAGCGCTGGTCTTTAAGCGCCTCCTGGCGCGAGATCACTGAGCGCGGCTTCCGGCCGCTGAGGATCCTGGGCAGTGGAGTCCCACAGGCACTGCTCTCCTCAGTGCGGCGGCACTCTGATGGCAAAAAGTGCGGCGGCGGCGGGAGGCTGGCTGTTACGGTGCTCCTGGAGTCAAGGTCCGCAGGTGAGGGGCACGCAATACCCCCGTGGTTTTTTCACTCTTCCCCCCTGGAGGTATATAGGCAAGGGTTCCTCTGATGGTAGTGTTCATGTTGATTCGGATTTAGAAGCTCCATGATTGATGAGATGTCGTCTTCAGTGGTGATGCATTGGAGGTTCTCCTTGCGGATGATGCAGATGCCTCCTCCATATTTGTTGATGAGGTCTCTGTGTATCATCTTGTAGCCGTGGGGCATTGCACTAGTGATGTTGGATGATGAGGATGGTGTGAGCATCCAAAAAAAATCACTTCAGGGATGGAGGTGTTGATGGTGTCTCAAATTTCGGTGGCTTGCTTGCAAAGGGATCAGGCAGTGAGCAGCATGCACTGGAGCTGTTTAGTGCTTGGAGGTCGGTTATGTAGGTGCAGTGAGAGTTTCGATGTTGTGGCAGCTGTGGCAGGAGAAGGGTCCTTCCGTTTGTCTCAGAGAGGTAATGCAGCAATTGTTGTTGCGGCCACTGGGTGCCAGGGCTAAGAGCTCGGAGATGGTGTAGCAATGGGGGGCAGGAAAGCCAAGGTTCCTGGTGCTGGGCATAGTCCAGGCACGGACGGGCGCAGACGGACTTGCCTTTAGAGTGCCTTCAGCGAGTCTGAGGCGAGGCCATGCTGTGGCCTCCAAAAGTAGTCTTGGGAGGTGGGAGAAGCTGGCAGGGAGGTGGGAGGGAAGGAAGGAAACCACCAAGACTAAGAGCGAGAAGAAACACCTGGAGCGGGTGGGCGGGCCAAAACGAAACCTGCTCGTCTGTATGCTGGACCACACACAAAACAGCAACAACCAAATGAAGAAAAATACAAAATAAATGAAAGTGGCACAAAAAACAATAAAACAATACAATAAGGGACTGGGTAGAAAATAAAATACAAGGTCCACAACAATAACACAATCAGTGGCGGCTGGGACCGGACCTAGGAGGCCCTCTAGGGCAGGGGCTGAGGCGTCGTCCTCAGTTCACAGCACTATTCTAACGGCAGGGAGGAGTGGCGCACAAGACCCTGGTCAAGGGCTACTCCATAGAGGTCATGCAGTACCCTCCATAAGTAGTCCTTGGAGGTGGGAGGGGCTG
This sequence comes from Lissotriton vulgaris, assembly GCF_964263255.1. Taxonomy (NCBI): domain Eukaryota; kingdom Metazoa; phylum Chordata; class Amphibia; order Caudata; family Salamandridae; genus Lissotriton; species Lissotriton vulgaris. The sequence goes on along the minus strand of NC_141698.1, from coordinate 505,885,777 downwards.
ACAGAGAGGCAGTGGGGGCAGGGAACAAGCAGGAACCAGGAGCGGGAAGAAATTGCGGACGGGGCCAAAATTAAACTCACTCACCTGTGTGCTAGGCCACAGACAAAACAGCAACAACCAAATGAAGTGTTGGTGGAGGCAAGCAATAAGAGGTTGGGGTGAGATGGAGAGGCACATCTGAGGCCAAAACAATGAGAGAAAGAGATCGGAAATATCAAGAATCTCCCTCAAGAACCAGGGTCACAGGGTGGGTCAGTGTTTAGAACCTGAGGTTGCTGGAGGGGTATTCGGGATATCAGATTGTGCTGAATGGAAGATCCCCACTGGAACCAGGAAAACAGTCACCCAGGCCCTCGTCACCAGCCGTCTGGACTACAGGAACGCCCTCTACAGTGGGACAACCGCCAAACTACAGAAAAGACTCCAGCGCATCCAGAACGCCTCAGCACGACTCGTCTTGGACATCCCCCGACACAGCCACATCTCCGCCCACCTGAGGGACCTGCACTGGCTCCCCGTCAGCAAAAGGATCCCGTTCGGACTCCTCACCCACCCACACAAGGCTCTCCACGACTTGGGCCCCGAATACCTCAACAACCGCCTCACGTTCTACACGCCAACCTGCCAGCTCCGCTCCGCCAGCCTCGCCCTCGCCACCGCCCCACGGATCCGCAGAACCACCACCGGAGGAAGATCATTCACCTACCTGGCGGCCAAGACCTGGAACACCCTCCCCAACCACCTACGACTCACCCAGGACCATCTCTCCTTCAGGAAGCAACTCAAGACCTGGCTTTTCGAGCAGTAGCAGCACCCCCTCCCCACCCCCACCCACCCCCCGGCGCCTTGAGACCCTAGCGGGTGAGTAGCGTGCTTTACAAATACTCTTGATTGATTGATTGATAAGACTGGATATCAAGCCCAATTTGACTGGCGTATACAGCCTTGAGAAAATGTGTAATGCCCCTGGGTTCACGTGTGACAGTGGCAGCAGGTTCAAAGGGGGAGGATCACAGCTTATGCAGGGGGATCCATTTGGAATGGGCATGTGGAGGCCAGGAAATGGCAGATGCAAAGGCTGTCCCACCAGCCTCCATTTCACACCAGGCAAACAGCACCCCTCTGAGGCCTTCCGTGGTAGACAACTACTGGATTGTGTTCCTCCCCTCCACTTCCCCCCATCACTGGTCCCTCAAAATGGCGTGCCATTGTAACCCAATCCTTTTTTGGTGAGAGCGAAAGTGGAGCCCCAATGCCAAGAGAATAGCCACATTCAGGACACTGACAGTCACTTTCAGCCATTTTTAACTCTGCCAGCTCTCAAGTTTATCATAATTACCATTCAAAAGATCCTTTGGCTGTCTTCATACGCTGAACAAACAGATCCGATTTGGAATGTTGCCTTGATCTGGTTCGCAGATTAGCCAATCAACAGTAAATAGACTTGTCTTGAGTGTTTGATGCCTGTAAGGGGGAGGGTAATACTTCAAAGGTTCAGACAATCTTAGCGAAAATTACAGTAGAAACGGCAGACTTCTTTACCTCAGCGATCAATCACCTCAGGCTCTATTATGGCCTTTACCCACAAGCAGGACATTATTAGCGCCAATTAGACCTTTATTATACATCATAAACATGGCTGGCTAGGTCTCCTCGGCTGATTTTTGACCCACAGAGGATGCCAGCCACGCGCACAGACCTACTTTCCCGCCAAGGCAATGAAGCGCCCGCTTGTCCTCTTTATTTGAACACATGGAACAACTAGAAAAAAAGACTGGTTTGAATCGAATAACCAACGATCGCAGTTCAAGCTGCGATTGGTCCCGCTGCGGAATGTGTATTTAATGTTTGATTGTATAAACAGACAAAAGCCTGCGCCGAGGAGACAGCTGGAGGCGCGGTGTGATATTTGAAACCTACAACTCGCTGTGAAACGGAGAGGCCTGGCCTGCACGTTTGTGGAGCCACAGGCAGGTCGGTGCGGCTTAGAGGCAGGTACGGTTCAGAAAGAGCCAGTTAATTGATAGACGCGCAAACCGCGTATTTTAAAGACAACCTTTGATCAGGAAATATTCCAATTTAAATATATTTAAGTCGATCAGCATTTTCGCTGACTCCACGCCCCACGAAGTCGTCACAGGCCGATTAAACGAATCCTTCCTTTCCGAATCCTGTTTTCTCACATGCAGGAAGCGCGCCACACGCTTTTTATTTGGAAGCTCCACGGTTGTGATTTACACTCCTCTGCGCAGGGTCAGGTTACGCCCTCTGTAAACACTCACTCTAACTTTAGACTTGGCTGGGGGAGATTAAACGCTCCGCCCGGGGCAGAGCAAAGCGGTTACTCATGTCTGTGCAAGGCAGTCAGCGTCCAAACACTTCTATGCTCAGTGCTAAACGCCAAAATGAAAAGGCCGGTGCCAGCAAAGGAAATGGTGCGATGCAGAAACCGCTAGGCTGACGTGTCTTCCACTTGAAAAAAAGTTTGGTGAAATAGCTGAACGTGCCGCTGAGATATTTTGAACCAGGAGCCTTCGTTTGAGTGATTTCATCTGTGGCGTAGCAAGCGCTCCATGGGCCCTAGTGCACACAAGGAAAATTGGTCCCCTAACTGCAGCTTCTTGGGAGTAAAATACCTCAATAACAATATGCAGAGTTCAGTGGGGTCTCAAGCACTTGGGACCCGGTGTCACTGCACCTGTCGCACCATTCATAGTTATGCCTCTGTTTATAATTTGATTTACAAAGTTCACTTCATTTAAATACCAAACTTTTGTCGTGATTGTTGGGTGTGTTCTTTGTATATCATTCTGAATTATAGATGGGGTTCCCTTATGGTATGGTATGCAGATTTGTAGAGCACGCTATCACCCGGGAGGGGAATCCTGGCTCTGAGCAGGAGTGAGCCTAGTTAGATCTAGAGCTTAGTGTGACTACTTGAAAAGCCAGACCTGCAGAATCCAAAATGTGAAGAGCAGGCTCTTATGTGTATGGCAGGTCGTTCCACGCTTTATGAGCGGTGTAGGAGAAGTCGCAACCCCCAGATCTGATCCTCTGCATGTGTGGGATGTGTGCAAGCAGGAGTCTGGACTAGCTGAGATGTCTGGAATGTGTGTTAAAGCAGATGTGATTGTTGAGGTATGCTGGGTTAGTGTTATGTAGTGCCTTGAAAGTGTCATTGGCAAGACTGAATTGTGCATGTGTGTGTATGGGGAGCCAGTGGAGCTCCTTTAGGAGTGTTGTGATGTTGAATGTGGCATAGGAGGTTGAGAATGGTTCTGGCTGCCGATTTCTGAATGGTCTGGAGCCATCTGGTGATTTTTTGTTGATCCTGGCATAGTGGCTGTTCCCGTAGTCCAGATTGCTTGTGACCAGGGAGTGTGTGAAGGTTTTCGGAGTGCTGATTGGGAGCCATTTGAAAATCTTGCTCAACATCTTCAGGTTATGGAAGCGTAAGATGGTGATGCCGTTGACTTTGGCGGTCATGTCGAGTTTGCTGTCGATGATGATCCAGAGGTTCTTGGCATGGGCGAAAGGCGTGGGTCTTTTTCTCTTCCCCAGGATGTGCAAGCACAGAGTTTGAGCAGCTTGTAGGGTTTATGAGAGGTTTTACCTGGCGAAAACTGTGCATGTAAACACTTATGAGGTGCACAATAAGCGCCACAGTCCGCATTCTGCTGCATTAGATGATTGCTGTTAATATTGTAACAAGTGGTAATTATTAGAAATATTTTCTGGTAGTCTACACTGGTAAACTTGTTATCGTCATTTCCTATTAATCTTTACTCAATATCTCAATATGGCAGTATTTAGGTTCACAAACATCAATACCATGGGCTATCCCTCATTCTGACCTCTGAAACTTGGAATAGGGTTGTAATTTAACCACAGCTTAGTTTGAGGAGCAGGATGCATTTTTCTCCATCAGACTTTCACCCAGAGCAAGAGATAGACAGAAAAGGAGGAAACATAGAGGAACAGAAAGATAAGAAAACCGTAACGAAGGGATAAAGTAGAGATCAAAAAGATCGAACAAGAGTAAGACAAATAAATGGGAAGTGTAAATTGGTTGAATAAAGGTATAGGTTGTGGAATTAAGTCTATGCAAAAACCACAGTTGATGGACAGAATGCAGAAGAATGTCATACATTCACTCCATTACAGAGATCTGGGCCTAAATCCATCGTTTTTTTGCACTCCACACCACCCCAGTTCAGACATGGCCATATGCAAATCAGTCTGACCCTGTGCCTCATGGGAACAGTCCAGCCCGAACTGCCATGCCATGCCTTCTCTGGACCAGAAACAAGCTTCCGAGGACCGGTTTCTGGCATTCCAGCCGTCTTCAGCCCGGCTTGCTTGAATCCAGGGGGATGGAGAGCATGGGACTCACGTCTGAGCATACACATCCCACTCGGGGTGACAAATGTAAAAACCACAGTTGATGGAAAGAATGCAGAACAATGTCATACATTCACCCCAGTACAGAGAGCTGGGCCTAAATCCATCGTTTTTTTGCACTCCACAACACTCCAGTTCAGACATGGCCATATGCAAATCAGTCTGACCCTGTGCCTCATGGGAACAGTCCAGCCCGAACTGCCAAGCCATGCCTTCCCTGGACCGGAACCAAGCTTCCGAGGACCAGTTTCTGGCATTCCAGCCATCTTCAACATGGCTTGCTTGAATCCATTGGTATGGAGAGCATGGGACTCACGTCTGAGCATACCCATCCCACTCGGGGTGACAAATGCAAAAACCACAGTTGATGGACAGAATGCAAAACAATGTCATACATTCACCCCAGTACAGAGATCTGGGCCTCAGACGTGAGTCCCTTGCTCACTTTGCCACTGGATTCAAGCACGCCGGGCTGAAGGTGGCTGGAATGCCAGAAACCGGTCCTCGGAAGCTTGTTTCCGGTCCAGGGAAGGCATGGCTTGGCAGTTCGGGCTGGACTGTTCCCATGAGGCACACGGTCAGACTGATTTGCATATAGCCATGTCTGAACTGGGGTGGCAGAGTGGGCTAAAGAACGGTGATGGATTAAACCCAGATCTTTTGACTGGTTTTTGAGTGTTTGATTGGTTCAGATGCTCCGTCCATTACCACCCCCTTTTGTACCGCTTTTGGCCGCCATAAGTGTGGCAGGATATGCTCAGACGTGAGTCCCTTGCTCACTTTGCCACTGGATTCAAGCAAGCCGGGCTGAAGACGGCTGGAATGCCAGAAACCGGTCCTCGGAAGCTTGTTTCCGGTCCAGGGAAGGCATGGCTTGGCAGTTCGGGCTGGACTGTTCCCATGAGGCACAGGGTCAGACTGATTTGCATACAGCCATGTCTGAACTGGGGTGGTAGAGTGGGCTAAAGAACGGTGATGGATTAAACCCAGATCTTTTGACTGGGTGTGAGTGTTTGATTGGTTCAGATGCTCCATTCATTACCACCCCCTTTTGTACCATGGAATTAAGTCTAGGCAGCATTAGAAAACGAACCAGTAACCCGGCCCTCTGCAGCACCAACAGCGGACTCATGAGAAAAATTTTGGGCCCCTTCACTTATTTGTTTGCAAATTTAGGGCATTTTTAACGAGGTAACACAATGCAGCAGAGCAAGAGAATTGCTGCTATGCAAAGCATGAACGGGAGAGAGCAGAACAGCATATTTCTTCTCTCTCCATGCGCTGCTCACTTGTGGTTGGCTAGAACTAACGCATGCTCCCTTGCGCCGTAGTGCTAGGGTGTCTGCGTTAAAGTGGGGATTGTTTTTGTGCAGGAAGGGATACATTCCTTCCTACACTAAAACAATTCTTTGTGAACTTTCCTCCTTTTATGTGTGCTGCACATGCAAAGAGCAAATAAGGATGAGAAATAACCATATGCGTTGTTTTGTAAATGCCACAAAGAAGTTTATGTCGGATCTGCGTCAAAAAAGTGACGCAAACCCAATGCAAAATCTTTGGAAATCTGGCCCTTGGTACTGAATCTAACTAAGTGGTAAAATCGCAAGGTGCCGGTATCAGAACTTTCCCAGGGTGGAATTACCAACCAGTAAAACTGGTCAACTTGTAATGAAGGTCACAGTCTTTCCTTTCACCATCCAACACCTGCTTTCTGCAGTAATATGTAATTTCCTCAGCCAGATATCAGTACAAATATTTTGCGCCAGGTTTGCGTTACTTTTTTAATGCAAAGTTTTAAAATCCAAGTTGTTTTTTACAAACCAACACAAATAGCGATCTGTGTTGGTTTGTAACTAACCCCTAGATCCATCATTGTAACATTTTGCGATTTCTGAATTGCGAAAATTAAGGAATCGCAATTAAGAAATCGCAAAATGCTATGCATCAAAAAATCGCAAATAATTTTGCAATTCTGTAATTTTCCTTAATTGCGATTCACAATTTGCGAATCGCAATTAAGGAAAACCCTTCCCATTGATTCATATGGGCCAAAAGGCCCATAGGAATCAATGGGAAGGCATTCACAATTTGCGAATTTCAATTTGCGATTCGCAAAATGTGAATCCAATTTAAAGGGTGCAGAGGGGGGTTCAAAGAACCCCTCCCTGCACCCCTGAAATTGAACTGTAAGTGCAATGTACACACACACACATGACCCAAGGACATGTGTGTGTGTAAATTAAAACTTTCAAATATGCAACTAGTGTATGTTTGAAAGTGTTCTGTAAATTAGCATGAAGTTCAACTTCATGCTAATTTACCCCTTCCAAATTGCGAATTCGCAATTCTAAAGTAATCATGCATTGCATTTAAGAAATCGCAAAACTGCGATTTCGTAAATGCAATCGCAATTTTAGAAATCGCAATGAAATTGCGATTTCTAAAATTGCGAAAAAACCAAAATGCTTGATGCATCCCAAAAACGGGATTTGCATTCGCAAACAGCCGAATTTTGCGATTCGCACCGTTTGCGAATGCAAAAACCCTTGATGCATCTAGGCATAAAAGTAACACAAGGCAGTGCAGTGGTCTAGGGGGCGTTCCTTGGGCGGTGCCTTGGGGTTCTTCTGCATCCACCCATGGATTTTGATGCATCCATATCGGCAGAGAATTGCAGACATGGATTTACACCAATATCTTGTGTCTCTCTGAGGCTGAGGTAACAAAAATAAATATTTTTATTTCTCCTTGGTTTTTTCCTCTTTGCGTGTCTGCTGCATTTTGCAGAACACGTGTAAGGAGGAAATTGCATTAAAACATAGCTTTTATGCAGTCCTCCACAAAAAAACAATGCTGACCACTATGCAGACATCTTTGCACTAAGGCGAAAGGGTGCCCTTTGTTGGCGCAAGACTGCTGAAAGTACACCGGCACAGGAAAAGAGCAGAAATTTGCCACTTCTTTGTAGATATGGTGCAGTTCTGCTCTCTCCAGTTCACGCAACATAGCATAGCATCTACGCTTGCTGTCCTGCGTTGCATCAACTCTTTGTAAATCTGGACCCCGATATTTTAGATTATGCATGGGTATAAATTGAACATACTTCTATCATACAGCTGATGTTGGTAAAGCAGCAAGGGTTTTCGCACAACACTATCAATATGTTGGGGAGGGCGGAATATTATGTTATTGAGAACGGGCAAGCTGCCCCGGTTATGGACGCTTATCATGGCTCACGATACACGCGAGTTGTAATTGCATATTCTGTTTCTATCTGAAAACATCAATAAAATCTGTTTAAAAAAAAAACATTACTATCACAATCAGTCGTTGACTGCATCTTTGCTTCTAACTCTGTTAAGCTCTCTACTGTCTTTTGCGTTACATAAATTCCCCTTGTATACATGCAACGAAAAAACGACTTCACTCTATGGCTTAGGATAATTTTATTATTATCTATTATTTTTCATTTTTTAGAGGCCCAGCCACTCCCAAACAACACTATTGTACTGTGGTTTTGACATTTTTTGGGGATGGCCACACATTCATCACATTTAGTTTATTTATAATTGTGCCCAAATCTAAAGCTCGGTATTGCATATATTACCTATGTGGAAAGATATAAGTACCGCATCAGAGCTAAGTAACTACCTCATCTGAATTATTACTGCAGACATAGGCCAAAGCTTGAAACGTATGGAGAGAGATGGGAGGGTCTAAATGTCTTCATTGCCCTGAAGCTGGGATTTGGCTCTAAAACCAAAGCTTCTTTCATGACCATATTAAACTCAGCAGGGCCCCCCTGCACGTGACATGTTATTGCTTGTTGATGAGACATCCGCGCCATTGTTTGTGTAGTCAGACTTTGAGGGGCCGCTGGAGACTCTTGGATACCAAACCAACTTTGTGGGTTGGCCAATAAACACAAAGAGAAGAGCCGAGCCAACGCCTGTAAACATCATGTTTACTGCCATACTTTCAGCCTCCTTGTAACCAACCATGGGGATGTGGACAATGGTGATCACGCGAAAGCATGAGAGGGTGATGCAGTCCTAATAGGGGGTGTATTTTATTAGGGGAAGTACCAGCTGGTCACATGCCATATAGTCATAAGCGTGTGTGACATTTTTTACATGTGAAGGGGGAGGACGTTGGAAATTCCTGAAAGAGAGACCAGAAAATGAAATGAAACATGCCTTAGTTTTAAGGCCATATGAGAATGTCAGAATATAATGAGTGAAATCAAAATGCAGGTGTATGTGCATAATATAGAAAAAACCTGGGACTTGTAAATAATTGCAGTAAATGTGACCAGCTCGTCTGTGCTTCTCACCTCCTGGCGCCATCTTGTACATCCTGCCCTTGGTTTTCATTCTTTCTACAGTGCTTTCATCCTTCTCCATCCCATTTTTGATTCAGATCTGCTTCACCACCTGACAAAAGCCTTATACTCCATGCACCTTCGCACTTTAGTATATCCACATAATAGTTCAATTTATTAAACTTAATTTTTAGGGATTACTGCTGCCTTCTAGAAAAGTATCAATTGTTCCCTGGTGCTTTCGAAGGCCATCGGGAACCCACATAATATCCGAGTTCAAAGGAATCCGCGTGTTTTCGGACAACTGTGGGTCTCTGCTGTTGTTACCAAGGTGTCACAGAGCAACAGTCATATTTCAGTTCAAAGTTACTTTAAACAGTAATCCAGAACTTAATTAAATCGCTGCTTTGATAACCCGATAGAAAAAGAAATAACAATAATTTCGATCTATTACATAGGGCACACCAGTGTATATATTTCAAGAGCTTTGGGCTGTTCTAAAAAGAGCAGGGAACATGAATTGACATAATATTCGCTACTTTTGTATTATGGAATGAAGTAAGTCATATTTGCCCCAAACTAAAGTTTTGCACCAAGCAACCAACTGAATTTGCATTCCATAAATTGTGAAAAATGAAGAAAAATATGAAATGCTCTCTACTTTGCTCATCCAAAAGATGAAGCTCAGTCTGAGATAGGTTTCTGGCATTTGTTGTTACTCAAGAAGCAGAAATATTGCAAAAGCAAGTTGCAACCTTGTTTTAACAGAACTCCATGAATCAGAATCTCTTTGTTAAGATCTCTGTTGGTGTGGTGTATGGGCCAAAGTACCCTATGGAGTTCATTATAAGGATATTGGAAGTCATTGTGACCTTGCAGAGATAAGGCCTGGTCACAGTAACGCTTCCTTCAATCCTCCCGCTTAATTTGTGCTGGTAGTTGCAGGTGTGGTCCATTGGCTCTCATTTCCGGAGACTACGAATTATTTGCCATTATCAGACTTTGACCCAGAATAAGAGTGTGGAAGGAAGAAAAGGGGGGTAAAAGGAAGAAGAGAAAGATGGAGAAACAGTGAAAATGAGAGAAAGCAGGGAAGGACACCATGAGGCGGCAGTGGATTCTTGATAATGAGGGGAAATGGAGAAGACATTTTAATGTGTTCCCTTTTCCAATTGCCTGCTGTCACAAACATGCACTGTGAGTTTTGTCAGAGGATTGCTGGGGCAGCACCAACAGCACTTACTTATTTCACAAACTAAACAGAGGCCAGGCCAGTGACCAATGTTGCTTGCGGCACTGTTTTTTGACACCAGCATTTATTTATATATTTATTTGACCTATACCGCACTGAACAGACGGTCAACAGTGGCGGGCTGATGCTGTTTACTTTCGGCAGCTCCCACTGGGCCATTACTCTTTCTGTTTGTAAAAATGAATGCATTCTGTAGTGTAACTCTCTTTTCAATGGAATAAGTGAAAAATACACACCTTTTAACCCTGTTGGCATGCTGCATTATTGAGGAAAACATGAAAAACAAGCTTTGACAAAACCAAAAGGGTGGTCCTGAAAAGCTGGTGAGATGTTTTATTTTGAATTTTCACCAAATCAAAGTAGAGAGAGAGGACTAGAAAAGCTAATCCGTATCCCCAGGATTATATGTAAAGATCAAAATAGGACTAGCTATGGTTATGGGGGGAAGGGGGACTCAAAGAAGTACGCTAGCTGGCAAACCTGTTAGTTTGTTCATGAAGCCCTCACCCACCAACCTAGTTGGTGGCATGCTTCATCATCGGGCCCACCTCAGTGACTCCGAATGTGTCCCGGGTGTGCTTCGACGCCAGATTACTGCGTAACTGGTATAATCGCTGAGATTGCAGTGTCGTGAGTGAGAAAGTGAAGTTAAAAGCTACACAGTTGGCCCCAGTACCCGAGGGTAAGTAAATAATTTTAATGACTGGGCCACTGTTAGCAATAAAAAAGGCTGTTAGACGCGGTGGAGTGCGAATTATGACCTCCTGCGTCTTGTGTGGTCTACATGTTTCAGCCAGACCTTATTAAATTTAAAACTGGCTTTCCTCAGGACCAAGTGAGTATGTGTATAAAAAACTAAATTATAGTGTTTGTATTTTTGTTTTATGTGTCGCACTCGCTAAGGTGCGATTACATGTAAGAGGGGGATTCCCTCTAGTTTTGCTACATATAACAAAGACAAAGACAAACGTACAAAGGAGAGTCATTTTAGTATAGTGAGAAAAATATAATCAAATTTTTTGGCGGACTTGTAAGGTGGGTGTACGACCTATATGCGACTTTGGTGTGGTCATATTTGGCCTACGTTGGTTTTTAATAATAACCGATTTTAGTGGTGAGCTAGGACAGCGGATAGTAGCATTTGTGAGGTACAATTGAGTATAGGTAGGTATCCTCACACTGGCTGTTTGCTGTCAATGGCTTCCTTGGGTCACCTGGGAGAGATAGAGACCCTAGGACAAGGATAGTGAAATTAGTGGTTTACATCCAACCTGTAGGGAGAGAAGAGATTGCTTACCCCAGATGTGGTGGTAGTGTGGTTTACTCACGGAATTCCCGGTTTAGATCCTCCTTGGACCTATCGTCCTTCTGCGGTGCCCGGAACGAGTGAGTGAGGACCTGGAGCTCTGGATTAAGTAGCTCCGGTCGTTGGTTCCACCTGGGATAACGTCTAGAAAAGTAAGGACAAGAATGACAGAACACAGAAGTACCATCCGATGTGGCAAAAATATCAGTAAACTCACAGATCATTTTCTAACTCACAACCACACCCCAAACGACTTCACATGGACAGTCATCGAACAATTTGACGTCACAACCAACAACGACAAATTCCTCCTCCAAAAAGAACAGCAATGGATATACCGATTGTTCACCCACACAAAGGGCCTGAACGATTCCATTCTGTGGAATTCCATCCACCTGTAATAAACAATTGGTCCCCTGTGCCCTGAGACTCTCAGTCTTTCTCAGTCCCCTTCTGAAAAACAAATAGAACTCTCAAATCAAGGTGCCTATACAGCACCTATACTTCGGAATCACTGCACGTGCCAAAAACGTGTAACCATAGACACGCTAATCGCTCTCACACATGTGCCTCACAGGCGCACCTCTGAAATCAATTGCAAGCCTAACGCGCGCATGCGTGCAGAACGTTCCCAAGCGCATGCGCATAACCAACAATGACAGTGCAATCAGCGCGAGCGCATCCCTCCCTCTATTTCCACTTATCCCAGGTGGAACCAACGACCAGAGCTACTTAAACCAGAGCTCCAGGTCCTCACTCATTCGTTCCGGGCACCGCAGAAGGACGATAGGTCCAAGGAGGATCTAGACCAGGAATTCCGTGAGTAAACCACACTACCACCACATCTGGGGTAAGCAATCTCTTTTCTCCCTACAGGTTGGATGTAAACCACTAGTTTCTCTATCCTTGTCTTAGGGTCTCTATCTCTGCCAGGCGACCCAAGGAAGCCATTGACAACAAACAGCCAGTGTGAGGATACCTACCTATACTCAATTGTACCTCACAAATGCTACTATCTGCTGTCCTAGCCCACCACTAAAATCGGTTATTATTAACAACCAACGTAGGCCAAATATGACCACACCAAAGCGGCATATAGGTCGTTCACCCACCTTACAAGTCGGCCAAAAAATGTGATTATATTTTTCTCACTATACTAAAATGACTCTCCTTTGTACGTTAGTCTTTGTCTTTGTTATATGTAGCAAAACTAGAGGGAATCCCCCTCTTACATGTAATCGCACCTTAGCAAGTGCGACACATAAAACAAAAACACAAACACTATAATTTAGTTTTTTATACACATACTCACTTGGTCCTGAGGAAAGCCAGTTTTAAATTCAATAAGGCCTGGCTGAAACATGTAGACCACACAAGACGCAGGAGGTCATAATTCGCACTCCACCGCGTCAAACAGCCTTTTTTATTGCTAACAGTGGCCCAGTCATTAAAATTATTTACTTACCCTCGGGTACTGAGACCAACTGTATAGCTTTTAACTTCACTTTCTCACTCACGACACTGCACTCTCAGCGATTATACCAGCTCCGCAGTAATCTGGCGTCAAAGCACACCCGGGACACATTCGGTGTCACTGAGGTGGGCCCGATGATGAAGCATGCCACCAACTAGGTTGGTGGGTGAGGGTTTCATGGACAAACTAACAGGTTTGCCAGCTAGCGTACTTCTTTGAGTCCCCCTTCCCCCCACAACCATAGCTAGTCCTATTTTGATCTTTACATTTATTTTGAATTTTTGCATGGCTATATTACAAGAATGAAAAGAAAAATACATGCCACATAAACATTGCACCAAATGCTTTCAATGATCATTTTAAATTAAAATACAACTGCATACAATTTTAATGGAAAATGCACGTCACTGGAAAATATCATTATAACTGGTGCAAAGAAAAGGTGCTATCAGATTACTGTAACCTGACAACTTAATTTTATCACACTATTATGATTTTAAAAACTCAAAAAAGGATAAAGAATGGAAAGAAAAAAATAATTGGAGAAGTAAAGCATTGGCCTTCATCCCTGGAAATAGAAGAAATCCTACCACTCACAATTCAAGGAAACCAATGAATGCAGTGGGCTGACCCAAAGGTACATGCTGTATGCTGCAGTGGGTGGAAGCAATTGTGAATTACTGTTAAACCGACCAATGGAGGAGAGAGCTGACCTGTATATTTCTCAAGTGGGATAGTTTGTTATAAGTCATCAAAAATACAAACTTGTTAATAGTGATAAATAAAGCAAAAATATAGTTCATGTTCAATATGCGTTCTACATGGATGATTATCAGTGGCCATGACCACTACTTTTTAAATCTCTTTTCTGTGAATCCCCCTAGTGGATTATCAATATATTTCTCTATGAGCTATACACTAGATTTTAGTGACATCAATTATTGTGATGTTATCTGGTGCAAGATTATGTGGCATCACTTTCTGGGTTTCATGGTCAAAAATCATGTAATGTCACTTCCTGTTATATCATTGAGGTCAAATGGTGTGTGAAGCCACTTCGCTACCCCTGATATTTTAGTGAATCGACATCCATGGACTTCTTTAAATCGAAGCTAAGCTCTTGATTTATTGTATGGGTGTCTTTACTCTGCCCATTATGGTAGTGAAGGATTTCATGTCCACCACCCTGACATACAGACGACTGCCATATTAAGAGATCAGCCCAGAGATGATCTCTGACCGCAGCGGTTCCCCTGATGGCTGGTTTCGAAGGCCCTCCACCAGCTTTTTCTTGTTCAAAAACAACCCCCCAAAGTAGAAGTCTGTTTTTGAACAAAAAATAACTAATGACCCCCATGTCCAGGGATATTTTTCCATGAGGCAGGGTGTCATTATTGAAAATGTTCTGTTTATTACTACCAAGGGCCTTATTATACATTGTGCCCCGGGGGCACTACGGGCATGTGCTCTCGCTTTGTGTACATCCTAGGCACTTTGGTATTACAGAAGTGGCCACAGACGCCGGTTGTGTCCCCTTCTCTAATACTGAGAGTGCTAGCACACATGTTGCTCCAGCACTCTCATAAGAAGGCGTTCCCCATTGGCATTGGGGCGTCACCAGGCAAATAGAATAGAATAGAATAGAAACAGAATGTAAAGCGCGTGGTTACCCGGGAGCGTCCCAGCGCTATAGAGCAGAGAATAATGTGAGGGGAGTGCTAAATTAGGAGTCCTGGGGAAAGAGAACGATTTTGAGAAGCTTACGAAACCTCAAGTGGCTGGGTTCAGTTCGAATCCTAAGAGGGAGTGCGTTCCACAGAGTCGCTGCATTGACAGAGAATCGACGTCCTCCTGTTCGAGCTCTCTTCACTCTGGGGACAGTGGCAAGATGCCCATGGTTGGAGCAAAGGGCCCTGTTAGCCTTGTAAGGGCACACTAAGCTCCTCAAGATAGGGGGTCCCTTACCCTGTAGGGATTTGTGGACAATGCACAGGGATTTGAACTTTCGTATTGGCAGCCAGTGAAGAGATCTTAGGGCGGTCTAGCTGAGGACCTTGCAGATGAACCTGTAAGCAGCCTGGCTGCAGAATTTTGAATCAATTGGAGCTTGTTAATAGTGGCTTCAGGAGCGCCCAAATAGAGGGCGTTATTGTAGTCCGGCCTTGAGAGGATTAACCCTTGGATGAGAAGTTTTCTCGAGGGGGGAGGTAGTAGAGGGAGCACTTTTCGGGATGAGCGAAGTAGGCCAAAGCATGTGCCTGCCGTTTTTTTGGCTTGAGTTTTGAATGAGAGGTCCTGTTTGAGCCACGCCCCTAAACTTTTAATTTCGTTTTTGGGGCGGGAAGAGCCCCCAGACAGGTGGGCCAGATGGAATCGGCTAAAGATGTCAACTTATGTCTTAGGAGCATGAGCTCGGTTTTAGCTCCATTTAATTTAAGAAGGGATTTACTCATCCAGGCATGTATTTCGGTTAGACAGGAGTGAAGGTTTTCAGGGCATTGGTCCACTTGAGTGAGCGAGAAGACTAGTTGTGTGTCGTCCGCGTAGGTGACTACTTTAATCCCAACAGGAGAGACCACATCTTCCAGTGGGGACATGTATACGTTGAACAAAGTAGGGCTCAACGAGGAGCCCTCCGGTACACCACACTGGAGGGGGATTCGGTTGGGCTATGCGTTGCCTTCCCAAACCTGGAAAGTCCGGTTGTTTAAGAACGATGTAGCCATGACAGGTCTGTTCCCGCCACCTGCATATTAATAAGGCACTGACTTAAGATGTGGTGGTCAACCGTATCAAAGGCTGCGCTTGGATCCAGCAGGATCACCACTGCTGATCATCCTGAATCCAAGATACAGCTCGCCTCTTCGACAACTGCTATGAGGGCGGTGTCTGTGCCCTGACCTGGGCAGAAACCTGTCTGAGAGCTACGTAATAGCTCATTAGTTTCCAGAAAGGATGACAGTTGCTGGTTGGCAATTTTCTCCGTAATCTTGCTGAGTCCCGGCAGCAACGAAATATTAGCCAACTCAGAAGAGTCCAGCTGTGGCTTTTTTAGTAGGGCTTTTACAAAGGCTTCCTTCCAGCTAGGAGGGACGATGCCTTGAGAAAAGGAGGTGTTAATTAAATCAGTGGCCAAGGGGGAAATGGTAGATGCAATGCATTTTAGGATGTGCATATGGGCGGGGTCGCTGGGAGATCTGCTTTTCATGGATGACAGGATTTTTTGGAACTCTTCCCTGGAGACGGAAGCAAATGAGTCCAAGTGGGGGCCAGATGTAGGGGCCCTAAAACTGCCAGGATCTGAAGGGCAGTCACTTTGCGGTAAAGTTTTTAATATATTTTGAATTTTACTATCAAAAAAGTCCGCAAGCTGATTACATTTGGCCCCTGAAATGTCTGGGACGGGTGGAGGGTTAGGAACCTTAAGGAGTTCCCTCACTATCCGGAAGGTTTCTCTGGAGGAGTTCGAGGACATTCTGATTTTCTCTTCGAAGAATACAGCCTGGGCAGCTGTAAGTGATGTTTTATAGGACCTAATAGCTGCTCTATAGGCGGCTTTGTTGTGACTGGCCCAATCTTTCCTCCAAGCGCGTTCTAATTTTTTACAACCTTTCCTTAGGTCTCTAAGTTCTGGCGTGTACCACGGAGATTTAAACACTACTCTTTTTTACTTTTTCCTAGGAAGGACAAAGTCGAGTGAGCTGTCGGGCCAACTCGCAAAGTTTTTATCGGCCACCAAGGGATCGGGATCATGTAGGGGGGCAGTCTGCTCCAGTCTGAGAGTCCAGTTCTCAAAAGACCAGGCCCTTTCTAAAGTGCGTGATACAGGGGCTTGAAATGTGTCAGTGCAGGTTCGCCAGGAAAACGGGACCAGGAAGTGATCGGACCAGGGAAGGGGAAGTGGGGGCTGGATTCCAGGAGAGGAATGTTGGAAAATATGGGGTCCAAAAGGTGTCCCCTATTGTGTGTGGCGTCTGTGTTTTTAAGCCCCAGCTCATAGGATTTTAAGTCGAGCTGAAGTTCTGCCGCCGCTTTGTCGTGGGGGTCATTAAAATGAAGGTTTAAATCTCCCAAAAGAATGAAGTTGGATGCAGTGGAAGCTGAGGCAATAATTGTTTCTAATAGCGAGCTACCGACATGCCCTGGGCTACCCGGGGGGCGGTACACCAGGAGACCTGACATAGACTTAGTAGGGGAGATTTGTACGGCAAAGAGGGAGCTCTCACAGGCGGCGATGGCGCTGTCCGCCATCCTGCAGGTGAAATGATTTCTGTACTCTATGGCTAACCCACCTCCTTTACCGTTAGGCCTAATCTAGGATTGGATGAGATATCCTTGGGGGAGCGCGCTGACAATATCTGAATCCGAATTCGGAGATAACCATGCCTCCGTTAGGAACAGTATGTCAAATTTGTGATCCTGGATCAGTAAATTATTCTCCAATGAATGTTTCGGCAGTGACCTGCAATTCAATAGAGCCATGCGTAAATGGGTCATGGCTTGTTCGGTGAGCTTTTTCCCCGATATCGGAAGGATGCAACAACTGCAATGAATGTATGGGCCATCTGGCCTATGCAACATGTGGCATGAGGGGTTTCTCCTCGGTCTTAATTGGAGGAGAGCCTCGCGTGAGTAGGTAATGAGGAGGTTAGGAGCAAAGGCCAGGGTTTCTGGCCCTGAGCCCGAGCTGGCGCGGACGGGCGCAGACGGGCTCGCCTCTTGTGCGCCTCCGGCACTCCATCGGCGCACCCGTTGCGCGGACAAGAGGCAGTGTTCATTTTATAGTGCTGGGCCGAACTCACCCGCAGCACTAGCCCGCCGACCTCCGAGTCCTCCCAAGATGGCGCACATGATAATGCGCCGGGGTGTCCGAGCCCGTGACCAGAAGAGCCCTAAATCGGCCCCTGGAAGCGAGAAGGAGCCCCTGGGGAATACGAGTGAGGTGAGAGGGGAACCGGAACAATTTTAAAAGAACAGAAAAATTTGCCCAAAACAGTGCGTGAATTAAAAAAGTCAAAAGCAGAACACTGAGCAATAAATTCAATTTTTTGAGAGAGAAGATACCCTGACTCCCGGCTTCCGCCTCAGGAGTCTCTAACTCTAAAGGTGAACGATTGCAAGACTATGTCCTACTTATAGTGCCGGGCCGAATTCGCCCGCAGCACTAGCCCGCCGACCTCTGACTCCTCCCAAGATGGCGCCCGTGATAACGCGCAGGAGTGTCCGAGCCCGCGACCAGAAGAGCCCTAAATCGGCCCCTGGAAGCGAGAAGGAGCCCCTGGGGAATACGAGTGAGGTGAGAGGGGAACCGGAACAATTTTAAAAGAACAGAAAAATTTGCCCAAAACAGTGCGCGAATTAAAAAAGTCAAAAGCAGAACACTGAGCAATAAATTATTTTTTTTGAGGGAGAAGATACCCTGACTCCCGGATTCCGCCTCAGGAGTCTCTAACTCTAAAGGTGAACGCTTGCAAGACCATGTTCTACTTATAGTGCTGGGCCGAACTCGCCCGCAACACTAGTCCGCCGACCTCCGACTCCTCCCAAGATGGTGCCCGTGATAATGCGCCGGGGTGTCCGAGCCCGCGACCAGAAGAGCCCTAAATCGGCCCCTGGAAGCGAGAAGGAGCCCCTGGGCAATACGAGTGAGTGAGAGGGGAACCGGAACAATTTTAAAAGAACAGAAAATTTGCCCGAAACAGTGCACAAATTAAAAAAGTCAAAAGCAGAACACTGAGCAATAAATGATTTTTTTGGAGAGAGAAGATACCCTGACTCCCGGCTTCCGCCTCAGGAGTCTTTAACTCTAAAGGTGAACGATTGCAAGACTATGTCCTACTTATAGTGCCGGGCCGAATTCGCCCACAGCACTAGCCCGCCGACCTCCGACTCCTCCCAAGATGGCGCCCGTGATAACGCGCCGGAGTGTCCGAGCCCACGACCAGAAGAGCCCTAAATCGGCCCCTGGAAGCGAGAAGGAGCCCCTGAGGAATACGAGTGAGGTGAGAGGGGAACCGGAACAATTTTAAAAGAGCAGAAAAGGTTGCCCAAAACAGTGCGTGAATTAAAAAAGTCAAAAGCAGAACACTGAGCAATAAATTCAAATATTTGAGAGAGAAGATACCATGACTCCCGGCTTCCGCCTCAAGAGTCTCTAACTCTAAAGGTGAACGCTTGCAAGACTATGTCCTACTTATAGTGCCGGGCCGAACTCGCCTGCAGCACTAGCCCGCCGACCCCCGACTCCTCCCAAGATGGCGCCCGTGATAATGCGCCGAGGTGTCCGAGCCCGCGACCAGAAGAGCCCTAAATCGGCCCCTGGAAGCGAGAAGGAGCCCCTGGGCAATAGGAGTGAGGTGAGAGGGGAACCGGAACAATTATAAAAGAACAGAAAAATTTGCCCAAAACAGTGCACGAATTAAAAAAGTCAAAAGCAGAACACTGAGCAATAAAATATTTTTTTTGAGGGAGAAGATACCCTGACTCCCGGCTTCCGCCTCAGGAGTCTCTAACTCTAAAGGTGAACGCTTGCAAGACTATGTCCCACTTATAGTGCAGGGCAGAACTCGCCCGCAGCACTAGCCGGCCGACCTCTGACTCCTCCCAAGATGGCGCCCGTGATAATGCGCCGGGTTGCCCGAGCCCGCGACCAGAAGAGCCCTAAATCGGCCCCTGGAAGTGAGAAGGAGCCCCTGGGGAACACGAGTGAGGTGAGAGGGGAACCGGAACAATTTTAAAAGAACAGAAAAATTTGCCCAAAACAGTGCGTGAATTAAAAAAGTCAAAAGCAGAACACTGAGCAATAAATTAAATTTTTGGAGAGAGAAGATACCCTGACTCCCGGATTCCACCTCAGGAGTCTCTAACTCTAAAAGTGGGAATCTCTTTCCTCTGCTCTCGTGCTGTAATATGAATGCGGGCACAGAAGCAAACATGCCTTTAGGAGGTTCACTAAAAGTGCGCCACACATTTTTTTCAGTGTGGCTCCTAAAGGCAGCCTTCCCAGACATCCCCCTGCAGGTTGGTGCGGTAAGTCTCTGCACCTACCTGCAAAGGAATCTCTCGCACCTCCTGAAAGTGCAGGTGTCATGCCGCCTGCACTCTGAAACACAGGTCAGCTTTGAAGCAGCCACTCTGTATTTCATTTGAGGTTCACGGCTGCCCTAGTGCATACTGCATATTACGGAGCACTTTGCCTGTTTGTGCCTAGCACACCTTTGAAAGGTGCACCAGGTGCCAACAGGGAGAGTGCCCCGTATACATAATATGGCCCCAGGTTTTCTCTGGGGATAAAAAAAGAAAATAAAGGCCATCAGACCGTAAGCCCTAACTTGGGTGAGTAGTGTGATGCCTTACTCCGATGACTACTGCTCTATCAAGCCATTGGAGTAAGGTTTCCATCAATGGAGCCAACAGGGGCATTGCTCTTGGAAAGCTGATGGTTCACCTGATTTACAGTAGCACGGTGGGTTCGAGAGTTTGGTAGACCCTGGAATGTTTATGAAGGAATACCCTGTTTGCCAAACTCTAAATCATGTCCCAAGTTTTCAAAACAAGTGCAGGAATTTCTTGTTGATGGAGTTGTGATTCATGACCCTGATATTTTTGGGAAAACGTCAGTGGCGGTTCCTCCTCTAAGGAGAAGGAGCGTCGCCCCACTGGTCAAAAGGAAAAATAAAATGATAATGACATAACGTTAGTATCATTTTATTTATGCTATCACAGTCAGTGGGAGGGTGGGGCAGGCCAGAGCAGATAGAGGAGTGTTTAACACTCTCTAAGTGCACTGGACTGCTTGGCCCGCCCTCTTGAGCCGGCCAAGCAGTCATGCACACTTTGCATGTTCCCCACCAGGATGCATCACACAGCCTGGTGAGGAACATACACAGACTCCCTGTCCCCGTCTGAGCACTGAACCGGGGCACTCAGACCAATTATAACACAGCATTGCAGCGTTGTGATTGGCTCAGCGGACCTTGTGTGCCCATAACCACAGACACGATAGGTACTTCTTACTCTGAGCTTTATTACGTGCCTCTTGCTCCTTCCCTGTCCCTACTCTAACTGTCCCTTTCCTGTGTCCGCTCCTCCTCTTCCTCTGGCCCCCTAGCTCCACCCACTCCCAACTACTAGACTGTAGCACAACATTACATCTCCCCCCTTGTTAACGAAAAGAACTTAGAGTCCAACATATTTAGAGTTCCTCGATCAGCCACACGGGTCCGCGGGCTGTTCGTTCGAGCTATGGAGACGCATCTCAGCCGGCGGTGTGTGACTTTCTGTCGCCTTGACAAGAGCATCCTTTATTACAAGAGTGCATCTTTGCACTTGCACGAAGTCTCGGGTGATGTGCATATGTTCAGATTCCTGGTGGTTTTCACTCAACTTCGGGGTGGTCCACTCACCTTCAGTGTCTGAGGTGTCTGTGAAGGACTCACCATGATATAGGCAGCCTGTCCTCTTTTGTGACTCTTGTTCAAGTGTCACTCGATCTCTTTTCTGAGGGGATGCTGTTCTGGTTCTTTTCCGAATGCCCGCATGCACTTTTACTTCTTTTTGTCTTGTCCGATTGGAGGCAACACTGTCCTCCTGTTCAAAATCCTGGATAAAAGACGGTAGTGTAATATCTGAAGAGGTCATCTTGGTGTGGCTTGGAGACTGATTTGCTGCCTCTGGTTGTCTCACCCACTCCCGCTCGTGCCTGGAACAAGTGAACCCTGGGACCGGCTGGGTATCTGTGTGTTTCGTTCTCATCCGATGATGACCTGTTTCTAGTGACACGTCTGGCTTCCCGTGCTAATCGACTGGTTGGTCCGTCTCTATCGGGGTGCTAATGGCCATTATATCAGTTTTCCTTTTATAGGACCTTCGAGTCAACCTCGCTGGGGTGACGGTGTAGCATTTGTGTCTTGATGCACCTGTGGCTGACATGACAGGTTGTCTAGTGGAGTGATTGAGTGTGCATTGACATTGGTGTGAGACGTGTCGCTCTTCACAGGAAGGATGTCCCTTGGTTCTCTGGTGTGTTCGGGTGATTGACGCCGTGGCCGTTGTTGGGACCACAATTCTGTTGACTCGAAGGATCGGACTGACATGTTTTCTGAATCAGAGGAGTTCTCTGTCAATTCTCTTTGAGAACGCTTCTTTGAGAATGTCTTAACGAGTGGACTTCGGAATTGGGTAGTCCGTGACAAGTTGCTTTGCACTCCAGAGTTGTCTTTGAGTTGCTTCTTCGGGTATCTTTCTTGAGGTATCTTCATTGTCAAATCACTGGAGAGATTGTTCGATAACCACATACTCACGTCTTGAGTTTGATCCCAAGGTATTTTATTTCTGTCTCTCTCACATGATGACAATGACCTCCTTTACGTTTCTTCATTATTTCGAGTGTCATGCACGCGTTTGTCTTCCCCCTTTCGTTGCCTGGATGAATCAGTCCATCTTATGCGGTTCACTTCCACTTCACACGGGTTTGGTGTACTGACATCAGTGTTTCTGGTGTGGTGTGTTCTCCTGTTTGACGTCTCCTCGGACTCGTCTCTCGAACAGTGAGATGCTTGTGTGTGGTCGTGTACCGACTTCAAGTGTTGACTAGATTGGGTCAGTCTTCTATGTTTTGTCTTTCTAGCGCGTTTGTTGGGCAGAATATCATCTGATCCATTGGTGCGATCTGACCCACTTAACACTTCATCTGCTTCAGCCCCGTTTGCATCCTCTGTTGACTGACTCCTTGAGGTTAAATAACTCCTTAAGGTTGTATCAGTGCCGCTATCGCAATCCCGGCTCATCCTGGTCTTTCGTGTTGTTGACTCGGGGTATTTCATGGCGCTTTGTCTCTTCTTGTGTCTTGGCTCTGAGCTGCCTTCACCCTCCCCCTTTCTGGTTTTGTTTGATATGTCTCTTACTTCGACCCTCACTCCAACCTTGGCCCCTCTGATGATTCTCCTTAGCGACCACTGCCCCTGAAGAATCTTGCGTTTTGTGTCTGCATTCGAACAGCCTTCGATTAACCGAAGCCGAACGGCTTCTTCATTTGTAAAGGTATTGAAGTAGCAGCCAGGTACCTGTCTTTGCAGCCGGGCAATGAATTTTGGCAGTGGTTCTCCTGGTCCCTGCCGTGCTGTGGTGAAGGCGATGCGAGCATGATCCACGTCTACCGGTGCATGGAAATAGGTACGTAGTTTCTTTTGGAGTCTCTCATAGGTCTCGGTATCCTTTTCAGGGAACGTTCTGACTAAACGTCGGCCCTCGTGACCTATCAGCTGGAGAAGTAGTGTCAGACATTTTCTATCTCTTCGTTCATCGATCGCGTCGAGGAAATCGTCCAATGATTCCAGCCACCGGTTCCATTTGGGGCTCAAACTCTGACAATCAGTCTGGGTCACCGGGGGCGGTACTTCAATGCAAGGATCGGACCGATGGGTTGCTGTACCCACCGCCATGAGGGAGGAAAGTTTCCGACTGCTACCGTCGTAGGATTGTTCACTTTTCTTCCCATCTTATTTGTTGACCTTCTTCTGCCGAGATCCCGTGCTTGATTGTTTCTTTTGATTCTGGTAAGGTTCGCCACACCTGGGTGACTACTGTATTCTGTCCACCCTTAGTATGGTTGTCTCAGTGGGTTTCACTGATGAGAGAATATTTCCTTTTATGTTCATTTACTCATGCTTCTGGATCATTTATTTTCTTATCTTCTGTTACTTTTATTTGTTTATCTTCACTTGGTGCTGAACATTTTCTTTGGTGCTGGCCTTTCGCTCGTGCTCGCTACATTCAGGATTTGTATTCGTCCATGCTTGGTATGTTCAGGTTTGTGTTGGTTTGTGCTTGTGCGGTCATGGATTTGCATTCGCTCGGACCTGCTTATACTTGACACGTGTGTTTGCTTTCAGTGTATCTCTTGCACTTGCCAGTGCTTATTGTGTTTATTGACGCTTTGGTTCCTTTTACTTCAGGTTGCTTGTACTCGTGCTTGTTTATATTTGGGCACCTCTCGCATTTGCCCGTGCTTTTTTGTGTCCACTTGTTGCTTCTATCTGACTCTGTTTCTGTCCGTGTTTGTTCCTTTATCTTCGTTAGTGCTTGCTCTCTACATTTGCCAATGTTTGTTGTGCTCTTTCTCTTCTTGTCTTTACCAGTGCTTGTTTTCTTTTCTCCTTTTGTATTTAACAATGTTTGTTTACTTGCATTTGTCAATGCTTGCTTCCTCGCGTTTATCAATGCTTGTTTCCTTAGGTTGATCACTGCTTGTCTTGTTGCATTTGCCAAGTCTTGTTCGCTTGCACTCATCACTGCTTGTTTTACTTACATTTGTCAATGTTTGTTCTTTTCTAGTTGCCAATGCTTGTTAATTTATCTTTGTCAATGCTTGTTTCTTTTGTTGACTGACATTTATCCAGGCTTGTTCCTCCAACTTGATTTGCCTTTCTTCAATGTGGCCGACTCCGGATACTTGATAGAGTTTGAGACAAAACCTGCCTGACTCCAAGATGGCCGCCGTAGTGGAAATCTCGTCGGGAACGAGATTTGGCTCCTTTTCGTGTTTTCAGGCTGATGCTCACTCACCGGACTATCGGCAGGCAGCAGGACGCTCGCGGAGGCTAGGACTACTGTCCTCAATGTTGGCAGGTTTCCAGACGCTTCACTCGGCGCTCGACACAGGTAGGATCGGGGTGAGCTCCCGACTCCTTGTCATTATTCGCGTGCTATTCTACACGCATCAAGAGTGAACCTTCGACTTTGGCGCGTACCGGCGCTCTTCTGTAGGCATTTCCACAAGACTTCAGCAACGCCTCACACGCTCCTCAGTTGTCGGGGCAACAAGATAGGATCGGGGTGGGCTCCCGACTTCCTTCTTTAAACGCGTGCCGTTTCAGCGACCGTGTGCCATGTCACACGCATCCGGGGTTGGCCTTTCCTTTTGCTGGCTTCTCTCTTGGCGCGCAGCAGCGCTCTTTCTTCGGAACGCTTTCTCGGGTCTCAGGCGGCACCTCCGGGGCTCCTTGGTCACCAGAGCAGTCAATGGAGTCGGGGTGAGCACCCGACTTCCGACTTTGGATCGCGTGCCGATTTACAAGCCTTGGGGTGAGTTGCGTTTTTTTTGGCGCAAAGTAGCGCACCGCTTTGAAATCCCTCAGCGCTCAGTAGCGCGTTCTTCCTCAGGGCTCCACGCGACGGACAGGTCGCAGAAGCAGAGGCAAATGCTGCTGGCCTCGTCCTAGGCGGCGGACTTGCTTCCACCACACGTAGCTCAACAGCGTCTTCTCTCTTCAAGCTGTTTGGGACAGGGACGCTTCTCCTTGGGGTCCTGTAAATGGCTGACTGCACCATCCCATCCTCGTCGCCAGTTGTCGCATCTTCGACACAATAACCACAGACACGATAGGTACTTCTTACTCTGAGCTATATTACGTGCCTCTTGCTCCTTCCCTGTCCCTACTCTAACTGTCCCTTTCCTGTGTCCGCGCCTCCTCTTCCTCTGGCCCCCTAGCTCCACCCACTCCCAACTACTAGACTGTAGCACAACATTACACTGCCATCCGGGACTGGAGCCAGGAAGAAGGAAGCTGAAGAAGATGAGGACGGAGGAGAGGCAGCAGGAAAACGTAAGTCCTTTTCTTTTTTATTCCTTCCCTCCCATCCACCCCCCTCCTCACCCTTCCCCCACCACCCTCATCCGGTAGCATCCGCTACAGGAAAACGTGCTAGAGAACATCCCTGGCACATAAGAAGCTTCAATGTAAACATGTTCTCCACCACCACGCATGATGCAGACTATTTAAAGAAACAATGAAATAGCTTTCATCGCTGAGTTAAGGAAAAAATTAATGAAGCAGCGAAAAAAAGTGCAATTCAAAGTCGAGCTGTACCTGCTACCAGTGATGTGGTTCTGGTATTTTGCTCATGATAATAGCCAATACTGACCCAATCACTATTAGCTGAATAAAGATGCCTGCTCAATCAAGTGCTGGCGCAAATCCAATGAATTTCACAATCATGCCACTTTCTGTGCACATGAAATTGTTTTGTCACTATTTCCACTGCAATTTGGCCAGTTCAGCACTAAAATTTATACACCATGGAATTTACATGTAAAACTGTGCACAATATTGTAAGAATTTGCACCCAAACCTTTTGCTAGCTCTTTTGTATGCACAACATGAACACTAGACTCAGAATGTGCCCAGTTTGAATAACAATGCATCTAAATCAATTGCTGCATTTGCTTTGATGTAAAATCACATTATGATAAAGCTCAAACACAAACAACCAAGGTAACTTTGGCCCTTAGTGACAGGTAAATGCACCGTGTCCTCTTTTAGCAAGATATGATTCTTAATTTCATTTACTTCATTCTGATAGACAACTGTAAATAACTAAGTGGGTAGGAAACCAGGCTTAGGGCTGATGAAAGGATTTGGTAAGCTGCGGCTCAATGGCAGGGGTGGCTTACACATAGGGGTATTTAGGGGTGATAGAAATCCATCCTGGGGGGCGTGGCTTGGACGCCGAGGGAGATGGCGGCTCTCTGAGTCTCTCTGCTCGTGCCGTGAGATCGCCTTGATCTGGAGCGTGCAAAAACCCTCTTCAGCGCCGACATAAATAAAGAATTGGGCGCCGGAATGTGAGCGGATCAAGAGGAGTGCTCAGTCGACGGGCTACATGAAGCAGAAGTCCGGTTTTCTTTGATTGCAGCTCCGCTCCGGAGGGCTGCTGGGCTCTAGTAGAGGACGGCGAGAGGAAGGCTGCGGGACCGCCCAGCAGACCGCCGAAGACGCCGGCAGACGGAATCGAGGACCCAGCTCGTCATGAAGGCAGTCTTCTGAGTCTCTGGTGGGGAAACGGACTGGGAGTTGCATGAGCGGGAAAGCGGGGGAAGAAACCGTGAGTAATTGCAACACCTGGCGGGCACACCGAAAGAGCACGGACATTAGCCAGCGCTCGTACTCGTACATCCACAAAATGGCGGCAGAATGCATTTGCTGGGAACTGTAAGGAATGCAAGCTAATTCTGTACATATACTGTCAGCGCTTCCACTGGGGTAAAGGTGCTAAAAACGGCTGAATTTTTAAAAAACGAGTGAACACTGTTATCACTAAGAAACATGGAAACATGAAAACGAGTGAACACTGTTATCACTAAGAAACATGAAATTGGTATTCTGTTGACAGGAGGAAATGTGCTTTCAATGATGTTTTGACCCCCTGAGGATTAATAGTGACCTTTTATGAAGCTTGACCATGATCCCAATTCAACCTAACTACTCTGATAATGCTAAGAAATCAGGGCTACTACAATTCCTTACGCTATGATAGCTGGAGGCTGGCCCATCGTGAATGAATGTTTAGCTGATGTCTTACATTGGGCAAAAGTTGTGAGCAACTGAGGATTGGCAAAAGCTGGCAAAGGCAGTACAGAGAGAAGAATCTGAATGTGTGCCTGAGATTGCGCCTATCACACGCTGTGTCACTGCAACGCGAATGAATGTGAGTTCTACTTAACGCTGTGGTGGTCTCCAAAATGGCGACGCAAGCTCCCACCCTGTGATAAAGAATGATGCCCCCAGCACAGTGACCGACACAGTGACCGACCTGCTCTAATAACGGGCAATTGCGTTGATTGCCGGCTCCTGGGTGTCTCGGCTTTCTTAGTGGTCAAAAAGAAAGTGCGTCACAGCGGACAGGCACAAATCAAGGGAATCATTGTCCACGATCAGTCAGTCCATACCACGAATGAACATGTCAGACAAAGAGCTAGCCAAAAGCCTCAAGAGACTTAAGTCTGATCTGCCCTCACCTGGTAAAGGGAGGAAAGATAACCCGGATCCAATAGATTTAATACTTAGCAGACTTGATGAAGTCAGAGATCTGGCGAAAGCGACAAAGGAAGAAGTGGCAGCAATCAGGCAAGATAACCGTGACACCAACGCAAAACTTTTAGAGGCGGAAACGAGGATTAGTAAACTCGAGGATATGGAAGTTAAGACCTGCAACGCAGTTAAACGCTTGTGCATAGCAGCGGATCAGACAACACGGAAACTTGCTGAATTGGAGGACCGGAATCGAAGGGGGAACCTACGCATTTTTGGCATTCCGGAAGGTTCAGAGGATCAAATGGGGGGCTGCGTGGCTTTTCCTGAGTCCTGGTTTACCCAAGCTACTAACATGACGTTTCTGCACCCTTTAGAATTTGATAGAGCCCACAGAGTCCCGGCCAGGATCTCAAAGGATCAAAAGGGTCCCAGAGCTATTGTTTGTAAACCGCTCCGGTACCAGCATGTAGAACAGATTCTTACCTTCATGCGTAAAAACAATCACATTTTGTGGAAGTCTGTCAAGGTCTACATATCCCAAGACTACAGTAAAGAGACGGTGGACGTCAGGAAGGCATTCTTGGCACTTCGACCGCAGCTGAAAAAAAGGGGCTTCCAATATGGATTCATTGGTCCGGCAAGGTATCGAGTGATTATTCAGGGCTCTCCACACATTTTTTCAGATCCACTGAAATTGAAGCGTATGCTGGATGGCCCTGATGACTTAGACATGGAGACGAACAATCCTGAAAACTCTGCCGACCAGGCCTCAGCATCAGGTTATAAATGAAGGACATCCTGGTAGACTCATTTTCCAATGGTTTTCTACTTCATGTATACATATATGTCTTCATACTGTACGCATTTTCTATTATCTTTGAGGGCACAGGTTAGGGCCCAGGTTTAAAGCTTTGATTGAGGTTTTCATATCAACACATATATATTCTTCCACCTTGAGCTATTTCGTTTGATTGGTCTAAGGCGCTTTCAAATGCCTCGCTACGTAGCTATATACCTTTACCAGCTGGTAATGCTGTGGTTCTGTTACCCAATTATATGACAGTAATGTCTTGTTTCGTTTATCTCTTATCTTACAGTCCTTGAATACCTTCATACGTTCTGGAGGACTAGATACATGGTTTAATGTAGTTGTGATAGTTAGAACAACTCACGAGTTTTCAGTAAATATTAATAATTTTTGTATGCTCCAATAATATGGATATGTTTTGGCACGGGGAGGCTACACCGTATTCTCTCTCCAATCGCCATGCCTACTGCATACAGGTGGGGTGGGGAGGGTGGGGGGTCAAAGGGATTGGGGGTTCGGGTATGTGTTACATGTTTTTTATGTTTGATTCTTCTTCTTCTTTTTCTTCTTCTTGCTTGCATTTTCTATATTGCGCTGGCACTTGATGGTGGTGTGGGTTATAGCATTTATGTTCACTCATATGTCAATTCAGAGTCTCGGGGAGATGGAATATTAACATCTGGTAGTTGGTCAAATGTGATGCATGTATTTTTCAAGATGAAGCATTCTTTAACTGTTCAATCATAACGCTGTGAATACTCCGATGGGAGTATGTAATATGGACAAAATGAAGATATTGTCACTCAACGTTAAAGGTTTGAACCAGCCAATCAAAAGACAAAAAATCTTAGATTATGTGCGTAGGTTGAAAGGTGATATTGTATTGCTACAAGAGACTAAACTGGAGGCTAAACTTTTTTACCATCTGAGGAATAAGTTCTACAGTGAGGTTGTTGGTGCAGAATCGGTACAAAAGAAGAATGTTGTGTTGATTCTTGTCGCAAAGAAATCGAAGGTGGAGGTTTTGTCTCATGAGGCAAGCTTAGACGGGAGGTGGGTCACGGCCAAACTAACCAAGGATAATACAGAGTTTTATGTCACGAGCGTATATGCCCCTAACAACAGCGATCTCAAGTTTTGGGAGGACTTAAATAAACACATGGAGAATATCCCAGATAGCGCTGTTCACATAGTGGGTGGTGATTTTAATCTCCCAAAAGACGCAACGCTAGATAGGGACTCCCACTGCCCTTTCAAACCTAATAAATCTCATAGAGCCTTCAATAATCTGTGTGAACGCTTTCATTTAGTGGATGCTTGGAGGCTCCAGAACCCTACAGGGAGGGAGTACACTTTTTACTCTACACCGCATGACTCCTACTCCAGGATTGACTACATCCTCATAACACAGAACGGGGTACCCAGAATAGAGTCCACCAGTATAGAGCCTCGTGTGGTGTCGGATCATTCTTGTATTTCCCTGTCCGTTGTAAATGCCAAATCATCTCCTCGGCAGACGTCTTGGCGCCTGAATGACGAGATACTAAGCGATGCTCAACACAGAGCTACAATACAAGCAGCCATTGCCTCTTATCTGCAAATTAATAAGGAAGGAGACACATCTGATCTTATTAGATGGGATGCTATGAAAAGTACAATACGGGGAGTATGTATAAAGATTAGGTCTGCCATGAATAGAAATTATAACGCGAAATTAGATTCCCTTGAAAGTGAAATTGGAGATCTAGAAAGTAAGCATCTAAGATTAAGAGACAATATGACTCTTTATGCTCTGGCAAATAAAAAATATGAATACAATAAGTTAATAAGTGAAAGGGCGGGAATCTGGCTAGACAAAGGCAGGAGGTTTAAGATTTGTGAATCCAACAAAGCGGGTAAGAGTCTTGCTTCATATTTAAAATTTAAAGTACAAAAGAACTGTATTAACATACTTAAGGACGCCTCAGGGAACTCGCACTCTGAGCCAGACAAGATAGCTGAGGTGTTTAGGGTGTTCTATGAGGATCTGTACGCGAAAAATACAAAGGTGGAGGAAGATAAAATTAAGAATTATTTGGATGAGTGTGATCTTCCAAGGTTGACTGCTGAAGATCAGGAGGGTCTAAATGGTCCGATCAGTGCTGTAGAGGTGGAAAGTGCTATTAAAAAATTGAAATCAGGGAAGGCACCAGGCCCGGATGGCTTTACAGCAAAATTCTATAAAACATTCCCAACTATGTTGACAAGGCCCTTGCTAAACCTATTCCAAGAAATAAATAGCTCTGGGGAGGTAAAGGGCACTCTGGCGGAGGCAATAATTGCAGTACTCCCTAAGGATGGGAAAGATCCATCGCTCCCAAAAAACTACAGGCCAATTTCACTAATCAATATTGACTGTAAGATCTTAGCAATGATACTTTCTGCACGTCTCCAAAAGGTGCTCCCGCAACTAGTTCATCCGTCTCAAGCGGGCTTTCTAAAGCATAGGTTGTCCAGTGATAACACACGAATTTTGGCGCATGTCCTGGAGAAAGCTAAACTTTTGGAAACCCCTACAGTGGCAATAACGTTAGATGCAGAAAAAGCCTTCGATAAGGTTGATTGGGCCTTTCTCGAAGCAGTCCTCAGTAAATTTAACTTGGGGGATACATTTACACGGCTAGTGATGTCCCTTTATTGCTGCCCCTCGGCACGAGTCAGAGCGGGAGGATCGTTTTCGTCCTCCTTTTGCTTGAAACAAGGTACGAGACAAGGGTGCCCCCTATCACCTTCGTTGTTTTTATTGGCAATCGAACCAATCCTACACCATATAAGAAAAGATCCTAAAATCACAGGTATACCGTTTGGAGACTGCACGATCAAGTTGACCGCATATGCGGATGATGTGCTTGTCCTATCTGAAAGGGCGGATGAGGCAGTGTCTGCACTCATGTCGGACATTGAAGACTTTTCGAAGGTATCGGGTTACAAGCTAAATAAAGACAAGACGGAGGTTAAACTGCTGAATAATATAGGGGATAAGGGGATCCTGGGGGATTCTGGTCTTACATGGCAGCCCAAATGCTTTAAGTACCTGGGGTTGGACTTTGATAAGGATTTAGTCTCCACTCTAAAAATAAATGAAGAATCGACTCTGAAAAAAATATCCACCCTTCTAGAAAGTTGGTCCCCAAAATTTCTGTCATGGTGGGGCAGGGCTGAGACTCTCAAAATGATGTCGACACCCTTAGTTAACTACCTGGCCAGCATGCTCCCCATGACGTTCTCTAATAATTTTGTCCTGAAAATAGACCAGCTGTTTAGTAACTTCCTGTGGCGGGGCAAGAAAGCCAGGATATCTCTAAAGAAACTGCAACTGGCAAAAGATAAAGGCGGCCTGGGTCTGCCGTCGTTCAGGAACTACCAGACAGCCTTTCTTTGTAAACAAGGTGCTCAATGGTTGATAAAATCGCCAACTTACACTCCTGTGTGGATTGACATCGAGAAGTCATTAGTTGGCAATGCCCCACTTGAATCTTTACTCACCATGGATCTATCCCACCTGCCGCACTCCAGATATATAATGTTAAATACCAGAAGGGCCCTACTCAGACTTGACCAATCCCATAAAACTACATTGACATTCTCTAAATCATCATGTATGTCATTATGGAGAAACCCCTATCTTAAACACGTGGGCGTGGAACTCTTCTGGGAGTCATGGTCCGGGAAAGGCATTAATCTCGCAGGAGATTTGTATGACAATGGCGAACCAATCCCGTTCTCAAGCTTACAGACGAAATTTGACCTGTCCCCGATAGACTTCTATAACTTTCTAAAAGTCAAGGCGACACTTACCAGCCGTAACTTCAAACCCTACACTCCGTGGCTGACAACACATCTCCCACGCATTATGCACACAGGTCACTTCGTTTCCAAGGTGTATAAACTGTTGCTACCGATGCCTAGCAAATCACACAGAATTGTAGAGGCGAAATGGGAAGCGGAACCTAACTCCACAGGAATAGAGTTGGATTGGGAACTGATTCATAAGTCAGCACTTGCCCACAAAATATCACCCATCCTTTTCCAGACAAAGTATATGCTCATAAATAGGTCCTTCTGGACTCCCGAAAAGCTATTTAAATGTAAATTACGTGACTCTCCGGAGTGCTGGAACTGCCAGTCAGGGACTGGTGATCTCCCTCACATGCTATTCAAATGCCCCCTACTGAGTGAATACTGGGAGAAAATATTTGTATGCATTCAACATGTATTTAAGATAAAGCCAATGGAGGAATTTATATATGTCATTCTAGGGGGGCTGGAACCGCGATTAGCAGATGTACATGACCGCCAGCTTTTGGATTTAATGTTGACATTGGCTTGTAAAGTTGTTTTATGCAAGTGGAAATGCGCTAAGGAAGTAAATTTCAAGATTTGGCAGGAATGGCTGTCTTTCCTAAGAGGTGCCACGAATCAGGCGCTACAGTCCTCTACGTGGTGTCCATCCAATAAGAAGTTGTGGAAGTCACTAGACAATTCATCCCTTCATTTTGAGCCGCCTTGAAGTGATATGACCTTGTAATAGTACCTTGGATGTATGGGTGTGAGCATAGTCCGTATGTTAAGCTATTCCCATTACATCCACCCGTCGAGTGTTTAACAACTTAATCAACAACCATGTGGCAAGCAAGAGTGTTCTCTTTATCCTTATTATTTGTAGTTTCTGTACCGGTCTGACAGCATCTGTATCAATTCACTTTTGATGGAAGATTTAATGTAATGTCTTTTGCTTTTGTTTTCTTCAATAAAAACGATTTGAAATAAAAAAAAAAAAGAAATCCATCCTGTAGGAAGGAGGAGGAGGAAATTGACTGATCTGTTGCTCTCCCACAACCAAGTCTACCCGAAAAAGTGCACCAAAGCATTGCACAATAATATATTGAGCACATAAATGTGGTCTCATTTAGTTTTGTACGAATATCGGGCGGTGTGTGTTTGTATGTTTGTCTCAGCATAGCAGTCATATGCTTCCATACTTCTTAATGTCTTACCTTTCAAAAGGTTGGTCAGTTAGAAGAGGAAGTGGGGTCTGGAAGGCACAGACATAAAACAGTTGATGCTGAATATGCACAGCATTGCCCTTATTGCTGTCTGCAAACCTCCCATCTACTGGTACCCCAGTCTGGCCGGCATACTCGGATTGGCTGGCTGGC
The DNA here is from genome assembly GCF_964263255.1 of Lissotriton vulgaris. NCBI lineage: Eukaryota > Metazoa > Chordata > Amphibia > Caudata > Salamandridae > Lissotriton > Lissotriton vulgaris. The sequence continues at coordinate 505,852,204 of NC_141698.1, read as the reverse complement.
TCAGCGTGAACCAAGCACCATTTTGGGAAAAAAGAAAAAGGGCCAACAACAGTAGGGGTTTCCTTTTGCTTCACCTATTCTGTATTATTTTTTTCTCACAGGGGTGGTTTCCATGGGAAACATCCTTTACAACGCAACTTTTACCACGCAGGGCCTTTACATCACAACTTTTACAACGCAAACCATTACAACGCATTACGCTGGGGGGCGCTCTAGGATAGGGAATAGATTTAATTTACTATCCAACACCTTCCCTACTATCCACGGGGACTGGAGTTGGAATAGTAAATTAAACTATTCACTATCTAGCACCCCTCAACACTATGCGTTGTAAAGGCATGCGTTGTAAAACTTGCGATGTAAAAGCATGCGGGGTAAAAGCATGCGTTGTGATGTCATACATCCGGTTTCCATATTTAGAGTTTCATGCCTTCTACGTTTCTTAGGACCTGCAGATTTTTGTTTTAGTGAGCTGCTGAAGATACTAGATTCTCTTCTCCCTTGATGTGGCTGCTCAGCATTAGTACTCCAGTTTTGAGCTTTCAATTACCTCTCACCTTCCTCCCGTTTAGTTCACTTGCTGATTTCAAGTAGCTGAGGCAGCACACACCATTTTGGCAGGTAAGCAAATTCATTCTTTCTTAGGTATAGTGCTGCCAGTGTGTTATCATTCTTGTTTAATTACTTACCTCTCCTCCTTCTACCTTCAAACTGCCTATGCTTTATGCTCATGAAAACCTCATCATCCTTTCTGCTACTCCGAAGCCTGTTGATTCCAGTGTTACTCAAGGGTATCCCCATTTCCAAGCCAAGCATAGGGTGTTAACATCATGGGGAGAGAGTGGGATTAATGTCCACCAAAAGAGTGACTCTCAAGCCCTGTTTGGAATTCTAACAGCTGCCAAGTCCATCTACATACAGCCATCTGCTGCTGTGCATAGGCGAAGGCCTTACACATTGGGGTTGGCTACACACTGCAAAATTGGCATATGGATTGCCCCCTGCTGGAAACCCCAGCTGCGCATTGTCAAAGTTCATATGTAGAAAGGGGTTTGCTATCCAAGGAAGGTTTTGAGCTGGGTCGGATTAAAGGTCAAATGCTGCAGTCCTCGCCTACTATGCACAGCCAATGTTCATTCACAGAGGGATTTGACTACCCGTGAAGAGTTGCTGCAGAGTCTAGCCACAGGTCAATACCTGTAGCTAGCCCCCACTTTACAGTCCTGAAAGCCATGCGTAGCCGGAGGTCACTGCAGATGGTTAGTTGGGCGTAAAGAACTGTTGCATGGGGGATATGTTCAAAATCCCCCAAAATTCACTGAGAAAAACAAAGGTTAAGTTAAGTTATGTTTAGCTTTTCTTATATAATATTAACATATTGTTGGACCTGATATCCTTGGTGTGGTTCCCCCAAACTTTTTGCCTTCAATCCTCCCTTTTTTGTCTGGCTTTAGGTCTATGCACACTTTACCACTGCCAACTAGTTCTAACGTTCTTGTGCTCTCTCATTTAAACAACATGGTAAAATTAGCTAACACCCAATTGTCAAATTTGATTAAATTTAAGTGTAAGTCCCTAGTAAAGTGGTACCAGTTAAACCCAGGGCCTGTAAATTAAATGCCACTAGTAGGCATGCAGCATATATTTTGTCACCCACTTAAGTAGCACTTTAAACATGTCTCAGGCGTGCCATTGCAGATTGTGTGTGTAGTTTTAAGACCTGGCCAGATAAACCTCTTGTCAGGCCAAAACCTGACAATTACATATAAGTCACCCCTAGGGTAGAGCTTACACAGCGCAGAGGACAGGATGCAGTGTATTTAAAACTCTGGACATGTATTTTTAAGTTTTCCATGTCCTGGTAGTGAAAAACTCCAAAAATCGTTTCTCACTAATGTGAGGCCTACCTATCCCTTAGGATAAAATTGGATTTCCTTATTACATTTAATAAGTGGTAACTTTCAAATGGGAGCAGATGGAAAGGTCAAGTTTGGTGCCTAAATGATTGTAATATAAAACCCTCTTAAAATTCTGAAAGTGACAATTTTAGGATGTTGGCATTTTCTTATCCTAACCATTTGGTGCCTACTGTCAAGTTCCTACTTACGTTTCCGCAGGAACGTTATGCAAAGATGAAAAGTTCTCAACCTCTCTTGATCACGTATTGCACCCAACTACGTCAAAGTGACAACAGTAACCAGGGGAAGAAGTGAAAATAAGGAAAGAAGAATGTCACACGGCGTCCCTGACTCGTGGACAAGACCAAACAGCCAGGTGAGATCTCTGTTGAACAAAAGACAGACAGTGTGAGTATACAGGGAAGTTCTGCTCCTATAAGTCTGTATAGGAAAATATGAGCAGTTCTAACTACCTGGATAGTACCCTTCCTCCACTATTATTGATAGATTGATTTGGTGGGGGATGTGTCTTTATCTAAAGGGATAGAAAGGAAGAACTTCACTAAAGAATACAGGAAATAGAAAATAGAAAAAGAAAAAAGAAAAGCACACTAAAAGCCACCAATGGGCACATGATGACTGTGTTTGTAACTCCTGGACTAATTTCTAGTGTAAAGCCAAAGGAGAGTAGAGGTAGTCAAAAAAATTATGGAAAACTAAATAAAGTCCACCTTGTCATCAGGTAGATCTAACAGTAATCCCTTTGCTTTCAGGAATGAACTAAGGCAGTAAAAAACAGATCTCCAAGGACATAGGTTCCACATCATATAAGTATCAACATCATTTAAAAATAATAAGTGTGTTCAGCGCTAGAAGCACTGTTACTGTAAAGGATTACTGCAGCTCTGTGTTCCTTTTTTTCTATTGCTTTTTCAGGGGGGTTTATCCGACAAACAGTCCAGTGGGAGCTGGGATAGAACTGAAGAGCAAATACGAGGAGCGACCAGGAAACCAAGGAAGGAGAGCAAGAGGCCATGAGCAGGAGACATGACGAAGAAGGAAGCAGGACACCGGAGACTTGACAAAGGGTCAGAAGAAGTTCAGGTAAGAAACCGGAAGGGAATACTGTGAGTCCCGAAGCTGGAACGCAAAGCGTTTCAGCTCAGGATCGGAAATCGGAGAGGCTTTGAACTCTGTTGCCGGTTCCCACGCATGCGTGATTGCGGGTCTGGCCATTATGGTAGTTCACCGGTGCCCTGCAGCGACATACACGTGGGTGTGAGACCAGCAGGCATGACCCCTACAGCCTGTATTCTGGGTCACATGACTAGGTGTAGCTGGCAGTGGGTCATTGTTCATTGCTCCCGGACAGTGTAACTAAGGTGAATAGGTGTTGGGGGGATGGACCATCTCTGACTTGATGAGGGGGAGGTGCTGTCAACTACTACACTTGCACACCACAGAGCCACAGAGCCTCTGCCCGAGCACACTCCCAAAGGATCTGACACTAGTCTTTTATGACCCCAGAAAAACTGGGGCCAGGTCAGGGAAGCAGAAAATTCTAAGCACCTTTGGGGTGGAAGCCTCCAGTCCTTCTCCCACCTCAAAGTGAGCACCAGGTGTAAAGAAATTGACCCTTAGACCCTTTGTGCCAAGTTACCAGAGGGCTAAGCACATGTTAATTTGGGGTTTGCTTGTGACTTCACCCTGACAGGAATTCACCCCTCTAAACCAGTAACCAAATTTCCTACACGTATGTTTGAAAAAATCTTAGATATTACCTGAACACAGTTAAAGTGATGCTATGGTTTTGAATTTCAGAAAAACACCGAAATGAACAGGTTATTGTTAGGATCACAATTATTAATTTGCAGAAAACTCATGCAAACCATAACTGGCACAACAAACAGTGTCCTTTTCGAGTGATATTGATATTAAACTGTGATTCTGTGGACTGCTTATAGTTTATACATGTGTGGTATTCCCCAAAATGTTTTGCCTTCACTCCCTGATTTTTGCTGAACTAATTTTTGTTGCCATTAGGACTCTGGGCACTTTACCTCTTCTAGCATGTTCTAAAGTGCATGTGCTCCCTGCTTAAAACATGGTAATATTGGCCTACAACAAACAAGTTTCAGGCCTGCCACTGTATCCTGTAGAGAGAGAGAGAGAAAAACGAAGGGAGCCAGGCCCTTAAGGACAGGTGAGGAGGCTGGACCTTATCTCTACACAAACATATCAAAAATTGCCTCGTCACCTACATTTATATCCACACTTGAGGAAAGGTGAACACGCTAACTGTCGTATTCAACAAGGTATTTTTATTTATACCAGAATAACTTTTCAAATTGATCAAAGTTTGTCAAAAATGAATAAAAGACACACAAAGACACATCTCTACATTACATATTTACACCATGAGTGTCATACTTTTTCACTATACGAATGTATTCCGAACCGAGCATGAAAACAGTCAAAAACAGATAAGGTGATAAATCTAAAACAAACAGAACAATTCATACATGTGTAACATACAACAATACATTTTCTACAACTATAAGGAGTGATTAAAGCGCAAAGGAATATTGAAAAAAAGGAAGGGAAAGATAGAAAAGTAACAAAGTTAATTTGTAAGTCTTTTGCCACCAGCAGATGCTGGTATAGGTTTCTAACTGGCCGACGCGTTTCGATTCCAGAGAGTAATTTCCTGGAATCTCATCAGGGCGCAATAATTCTGTCAGTTTGAGGAAGATGCGAAAATGCACGCTGATTCTATCTGTGCAAAATCGAACTTCTCGTCGTGCAATCAAGGTGTGGAAGGGGGACCACCATCAGCTGGCGCGTAAATGGGAGCTGACGGCTGCCGCGGTGTTAACGTTGTGATCCCAAGCGGGTTGAAGTTGAGCAATCAGGCGTTCGCGCTTTATTTGGCAACTGCGAGGCTTGAAGCTTCGTATTATTCTATTTTATGTATTCTCCTCGTGACTTTGGGATTGTGGAGGCATCCGCTGTGTCCTCTCTTGTCCTTGTCTACGGCGTTCTGTACCAAATCCTTGATTGCACGACGAGAAGTTCGACTTTGCACAGATAAAATCAGCGTGCATTTTCGCATCTTCCTCAAACTGACAGAATTCTTGCGCCCTGATGAGATTCCAGGAAATCACTCTCTGGAATCGAAACGTGTCGGCCAGTTAGAAACCTATACCAGCATCTGCTGGTGGCAAAAGACTTACAAATTAAATTTGTTACTTTTCTATCTTTCCCTTCCTTTTTTTCAATATTCCTTTGCGCTTTAATCACTCCTTACAGTAGTAGAAAATGTATTGTTATATGTTACACATGTATGAATTGTTCTGTTTGTTTTAGATTTATCACCTTATCTGTTTTTGACTGTTTTCATGCTCGGTTCGGAATACATTTGTATAGTGAAAAAGTATGACACTCATGGTGTAAATATGTAATGTAGAGATGTGTCTTTGTGTGTCTTTTATTCATTTTTGACAAAATTTGATCAATTTGAAAAGTTATTCTGGTATAAATAAAAATACCTTGTTGAATACGACAGTTAGCGTGTTCACCTTTCCTCAAGTGTGGATATAAATGTAGGTGACGAGGCAATTTTTTATATGTTACTGTATCCTGTAGGGTAGTTCTAAACTGCTATTTTCAACACGGCATACCTTTTGCCATGGGTTACCTAAAACATTTAGATAGGGCTAACTTCAGATTGGGAGCTGGTAGAGATATGTTGTTTATACTCAAATTGATTGTAATTTTAAATCTTCTTTAATGGCAAAGGTGGATTTTAAAGTACTATTCTAAAATTGCCCCTTTTAGAAAGTTGGCATTTTTCTGCCTAAACCAAATGTTCCTTTTTGCCAGTTTCCAGAGTCAGTGAATAGCTTTCCTGTGGTGTTTAGTGTATTCCTACCAGCCATAGTCACACAAGGGACTTGGGTGTGGGACAGGGTGTTGCTTTCCTGAGCAGGATGTCATGGGGTGGTGGGGGTAGCACTGATCCTTCCTGATCTTCAAAAGCCTCTAGGCTTTCCCACCCCTTCCTGACTTCTAAGGGCTGACTGCCCTGCCACTGAAAACACAGCTTACACCTAGCCTTTATTGTCATTTGTTGAATCTAGCAAGTTTGGAGCCAAACCCCAGGAAGGGGAGAAATTAGACAAACGGGGTCTCCCCATCCACAGACTTGCACTAGGAATAAAAATGGCACTCTAAGAACCTGAATTCAGAGCACTCCTGAACCTGTGGGAGTTTAAGAAGAAGGACTGCCCTGCTACTTGAAGAGCTGCCTTGCTGTCTGAAAAAGGAAGTTTGGACCTGCTTGCCTTGATCCCAGGCTACCCAGAGTAACTCCAAAGGTCAGTTAGCTGACCTCCTGTGTGAACCACAGGGACACAACAAGCTTACAGAGGCTTTCCTGCACCTGCCATGCTGACCAGCTGCAACTGGACATGCTGGATATGTCCCACAGGTCCTGGACCCTTGACTGGCATCAGTGAGAGCTGCTCCTAAAAGATAAGGTGAAAATCCTGAACTTTACACATTTCGTGACCGCAAGCGGGCCTGTTCACTCCAAGACTCTGCTACCCATGACACCCTCCAATGAAAAGTTCCAGCAAGAGCTGCTCTTCACACTGACAGCGACCGTACGGTACGAGCCGCAATGAGAGACATGCACTTTGTGCTACAGGGAAAACAGCCCGTAGCAAATGCCAACACAAAGCTCCAAGGAAGACCAGCTCTTGACAGTCCAGTGTGACTTTCAAGGGATGCTTGAACTGCTCTTTACATCAAAAAGCCTCCTCCTCGTGGCCTCCTCCAATGCAAACAGAACTCTTTGTGCTAGGACTTGAGAAGCTAACTTTCATTCGGACTAACCTAGTCCCTGTATTCGGGCCACACTTCAAAGCAGTCAGCCTGAACGTTTGATTCCCCCCCCCCCCCCCCCCCCCCCCCGTCCAGCACGACCAGATAACCACGAGTGACGCTTTCTGCTTTTTAGAGCTGTTTTACTGATTGGGTTTTTGTCATACTGGTATCATTTTTTTTATCAAAATGTACTCTATTTGTCTGAATTGGTTTGGGATTTTTCTTGTGTTGGATTTTCTCTTTGTTACAGTTTGTGTGCAGGATAAATACTTTACACCTTTCATCTAAATTGAGCCTGACTGCATTTGTGACAGGCTACCAGAAAAATAAGCACAGGTTAATTTGGTGACACCTCAGTTCACCAAGATAAAGATTGTGGTTGTTGCTTGAGTGGGGCTTCCACCCCTCTCAACCAAATAACCCAGTTTCTTAAAAACTGCTCCAATTGTAGCCATTTGAACTAGATACTGAAGCCCTTATTTATCAAGTTTTCATGCAATGCAACGCAGCAAGCCACCTTTCTGTGCAGCACTGCGTGAAAGAGAAAGAGCAGGAATGTGCTGTGTTTACAATTATACTGCACATTCCAGTCCTTTCCTGGTCCTGGCACACTTTTTTTCTGCCTAGCACCAATGAAGGCACCCTTGAGTCATGTTGCAAGGGTGCCTGCATTATAAGCAGCATTGTTTTCGTGCAGAAAGAAACACCTTCCTGCTCAAATACAATCCTGTGAGGCATTTCCTCTTTCTATGTGTGCAGCACAATGCAGCACATGTTGAAAGAGAAAAAAACGAGGAGAAATAAATAGATTTCTCCTTGTTACACCTCACCTGGGAAGGGTAGCATTTTGACACATTTCCAAGTCTACCACTAATAGTAAATCTGGGAATGAGGCAAAATTCATGGATGAATGAGTGGGAACACCCACACTGCACCCATGGAATGCCCCCTTGCCGTAGAGTAACTCAACGCAGCGATTTGCACTTCCTTGAGTTACTTGAAATTTACCAATCCACGCAAGGTGACTTGATAAATCTCACTTAAATTCTGCATCAACCTTATGCCCCCTTGTGTGGTGCAATGGCGATGCTAAACTTTGATACATTTGGCCCTGAGAATCTTGGCACTTTAAAATCTCTCCATTTACTTAATGTGAGTAGGACACTTATTGTTTGGGTAGCCATGTGTTGCTCAAAGTGATTTTTATATTTTTGGTTGGAACCTTAGGACATGATTATGAGTTTGGTGGTGCGGTGCCGGGTCTGCCCTACCGCCACACCGCCAAAGCCATTGTCGAGCCACCTGCCAGATTAGGAGCTTCTCTCTGTCTGATGGGCTTTTTTGGGGCGTTCCCACGGTGCTGCCTCTAAAAATGGGCACTGCAATGGAAATGCCAAAAACAGTTCCTGCACGGCATGGACTGAAAAGTCCATGCCGTGCAGGAACAGGGGTGCCTGTAGACAGGGGACACAAGTTGTGCCCCTTGCATGTACCCCAGGGGGCAGAGGTACCCTTTGTTTCCTCTCTCCCACGGTTTTCATGGCGGAGAAACCGCCATGAAAATCATGGTGCAGAGGAAACACCTAATATGCTTGGCAGGACGTCGGCGGTCCGCGAAGTATATTGATGCCTCCTGACTGCTGTAACGCCGCCAACGAATCGCAGTTCCCTGGCGGCGGCAGCAGAGCAATGGCAGTCTGACTTCCCTAATCATAATAGGGTAGTCGAGAGAATGCTGCCACCGCACCCCCAAGAGTCTGACAGACCACGGACCGCCAGACTTGTAATTGAGTCCTAAATGTTGAACTCAGAGCGAGTAATCATTTATACAGCTGGCCATATTTGCTACACTGTATTTCCTTCTCAGATAAATCTTTTTCATTCAAAAATTCATGCTAAATGCAGAGTCATGAAGGGCCTGATTTATAACTCAGTGGACGGGTTACTCCGTCACAACGGTGATAAATTTATCCTGCCGGTCTAAATATAAATCCCACAGGAAATAATAGGATTTATATTTCGGCAGACGGGACGTCCGTCACAGTTGTGACAGAGTAACCTATCCGCCGAGTTCTAAATCAGGCCTTAAGTCTGCTAAGCTGACTTGAGTGCAGTGATGTAGGATAACAACAGTCAATAGGAGAATCTTATAAAAATCTATTGCATAGCACGGAAACACTGTAAAATGTTTGGGATTATTATCCAGACACTAAAGAATTTAGCACTCGCTGGGTTTCACTCTTCATCACAGTGTTGCCTATTCATTTCATTTTCTTTTAAAAAACACTTTATTGCAAAATGTAGCACAGATTGATATTAAGTGTATTGACTGTTATGCCATGTGTCATGTTGTATTTCAGTTTATAACTCCTACTACCTCACAGAGCAAAGATTGGCTGTGCAGTTTTCTATCCCTGTAAAATAGAGTGCCCAAAAAACAGAAACCCTGTAACAACAGTAGTAAACAACACTACTCAGACATGATACTTCCCATTTACCAATGATTTCCCCTGTACAACAAGTAAATACCTCAATGGTACACAAGTCAGAAAAAGAAGCAAAAACAGTAAAATAACATGCACCACATTATATTTTAAGACCTTTTGTTAGAAAGTGACTCTATATGTACTGGACCAAAGTAAGGTGTAGTGTGTATAGAGGCCACCAACACCAGAGGTATAACAAAGGTTAAAGTCAGGGCTGACCTTACTCTCAAAAGTGGTAGCTTGGTGAGCAGTAAGGCAGTACCAAAGGACAGTGTAAAGCATTTGTTGTACACACTCAATTAGCAAAAGGTTTCACACACTCAAGGACTGAACTCCAGGCCAATTGTTTTTATATCAAAAGAAATAGTTGTTTTATTTTTAGAACCAACAGGTATCAAATTATACTTTTTTCAGTGATGAGTAATCGCAGGTTTTTGCTTTGCAGAAAGGCAATGACTTTGTAAACACAATAGGTACAGGGGTTGCAATAGGCAACCCAGTTCTACACACAATTTAGCATTGAGCTCAATGGGTTTTTTCTACACAATTACAGTTGATTACTCTGCAGATTACTTTTGTAAGTCCAAGACTGGATCCTAGATTCAGTTCTGGGGTCTAAGCTGGAAACAGTTTAGTAAAAACGTTTTGGTTATTGCAATGATTTTTAAGGAATAAAAAGGTATTTCAAAAGTTCACACTTAGAAACTTTTCAGTGAAAATCTGGCAATGTTATTCAATGGTAGAAAATTCAGGTTACAGGTAAAGTATGTTCTTGTTACTTTTGTAATCCCGAACTGGGCTCCTAGGTCCAGCACAGGGATATCTACGTAGGACAGGTGAGTAATTACGTTTCAGTAGTATGTGCGAATTAAGAAAAATATTTCAAGTTTACAAAAGTAGACACTTAGAAGAAATTTCATAGAAAAGCAGACAATGGATTCCTATGGTGTAAATACAGGTTAATGGTAAACCCGGTTCGGATTACTTTTGTGGTTCAGTACTGGGCTACAAGGTACAGTACTGGCTTCTCTTCTGATCACAGGTGAGTACTTTGGAATTCGTTACTCGGCTGATTTTATAGGAATATTTTAAGTTTTCAAAACTTCACACTTAAAAGATTTTTCGAGTCAAACCAGTCAATGTTATCTAATGGCAGGTAAGTGAGTTACCGGTTTCCAGGTGAGTATTCGGCTGGTAAAATTAACGTTCTGGGCATAGACTCAGGGGTCCCCCAGGGTCAGGTAGGTACAGTTGGTTCACCCTCGGCGGCACAGTGGCACCCGGTGCAGAGGTAGTTAGGCCCAATGTAAGTCCATGAGGGGCAGGGGGCCTTTGGTTGTTGGCTGCTGGCTAGCAGGCCACGCGGCTTTGGGAGCTGGGCTCCTGGTCACTTACTCAGGGCAAATGGGGAAGTAGGATAGGGCAAAGGTTGCGCTGCCAGAGGCACTCGGGCGGCTGGGTGCAGGTTGCTTTTGAGCCGTCGGGCGCTCAATGTTATTCAATGGGAAAGGTAAAAAGGGAACAAAGGCTGAAGACTCGGGGACGGTGATTCTTCAGGTGCGACCAGCACTTCGAGAGGTAAGTTGGGATTCTGTAGAAGAGGTAGGTACCCCAAAGGGAGGCACAGGGAGCCGCAGGGCGCCCGAAGCAGGGGTGTCTTTGAGTGTCGGGAAATTTTACCCTCGGCTGGTCGCGGTTGGAGGGGTCCCTGGTTCTGAGGCTGCAGGCTTCATCTGGTTTGTCGAGGAGGGTCTTTGGGTCCCAAGTCGTGGTCTTGGATCACTCGGGCACAGACCGGGCTCGGCGGGTGCAGAGTGGGCAGGTCTGGAGCTTCCTGGCTGGCACCAGGGGTTGGTTGTTGAAGCAGAGCCTCTGCTTATGGGAGCCTCAGTCTCCCAGGTCCTCCAGGTGTCCCAAGGTTGCTGTCCGCAGGAGTCGCCGGGATTCAGCAGGACCAGGTTCCAGGATCGACAGACCGGTAGGGCTGGGGCCAAGTCAGTGGGTGTATTCTGGTTGTGAGCAGCTGCACGGCGGGTCTTCTTCTCCTTGATATTCTTTCTTATTTTCTTATTGGGATAGAGGAAGGAAGGTTCAGGGCAAGGGCAGGGATCAGTAGGTCCCTGTCCTGGGGTGGGTACACACCCTAGCCTGCTCCTCTCCGGTGGGAGGGGGGCAGGACCTAGCTGTGATTGGACAGGGGTCCCCATCTCAAGATGGCCGGAGCCCGGGGTCGTGCTTCACCTCGCCTCTCCCACCTGAGGGGTGGGGTTGGCACAGACTGACACTCCCCCCCTTCCTGACGTAAGGTTTCCCGCCAGTCTTCTTGCCAGAATGGGGTCAGAACTGGTGGGGGCCAGTTGCTGGGTACAGCAAATGGTCTGGAGAAGCTCACAGAGGCGGCATGTTTTTGAAGCTTCCCCCTGCCCATCCTGGGGGAGGAGACCTAGCACCTCGCCCAGGATGTGCATTGTTGCAGGCCCAGAAGAGCGAGGGGCTCTCCACCCAGGGTTCCAGCAACATGTCTGCTGTGTGGCAGCCTGGCTAGCCACTCAGTCCAGACGTGGATTGTAGGTTAGTTTTCAGGGGGCATCTCTAAGACGCCCTTTGGTGCATTTTACATTGAACCTCACACTGGCATCAGTGCGGGTTTAATGTGCTGAGCAGTTTGATACCAAACTTCTCAGTCTTCAGTGAGGCCCTCATGGTGCTGTGGAGTTCGTAATGACGACCTCCCAGCACCATATACTTTTAAATGGCAGCACTGCACTTGCAGTGCCCAGCAATGGCCCTGGGTACTGTAGGGGCACAGGACTCATGCACCTGTGCCCACACCACTGGCATAGGGCACCCAGCTAGAGGGGTGACTGATGTATGCCAGGGCAGTGGGGTTTGTGGGCATGGCACACAGGGATGTGTGCCATGTCGACTCTCTGTTTAGTTCTGTACTTAGACACTCAGCCTGCAAAGGCAGTGTGTGGGCGTCAGGGTACAGGGCCCCTAAGGGTGGCACAATACGTGCTGCAGCCCTTAGGGGTCTTCTCTGGTCACCATGCCCTGAGTACCTAGGGTACCAATTACTAGGGGCTGATAGGTGGCCAGAGATGCCAATTGGGTTTCGTTTCAACACAGCTTTAGGGAAGGGACACAGGCCCTGGGTACCTGGTTGGTAGGAGCCGAGGGCACACTCAGTCAAAGCACTTCAGCAGTTCAGCAAAAAGTGGGGCATACCAATGCAAGAAAGATGGCACTTTCTCACACCTTTTATTTAGGTAATTCTAATCCTCTTTAGTTTTGCTAAAAACCTTCCAGTACACAAAGTCTAGAATCAGATTGTGTCTAGCTACTTTCGATTTAATAATAAACCATGAGCATTGTTTGTGGACATGCTCAACACTGTCTGCTCAGTCAGCAAGACTCTGATATCTCTAAGCGAACTCCACGAACACTGTACATTAGAGCTTGGCCTACTTTGTTGAAATCCTCCAATTGCTTTCAAGAGACTTTTTTGTCACTAACCTTCACCCGGATACCACTTTCAATTTTGTATGTGATGCATTTAAATCTACAGCCAGAGGCTTTATTATAAACTATATTTCAACGAAGAAAAATACAGCACAAACAGATTCTTCCCTCGTACTAGCATCCATTAAACAACTTGAAAATGAATATTATACTTGCAGTAAAGAAACAGCTTTAGCAAGCCTCATCAGGCCGAATTAGATTTTACTAAAAAAAAATTATTATGATTATGCTTCTGGGATGGTATTAAAACTGTATGCAAAATACTAGGGTGGCCGTAATAAAGCGGGAAAATTGTTAACCAATTACCTGAAAGTCTAGGAACAAAAATCAAAAATAGACGCCATCACTGCCGAAAAAGTAACATGTATTAGCATTTTATAGATACTGAAATTTTGTAGTGTTTTACTGAATTTTATCAGCAATTGTATACACTGGAATCTTGTCCTACAGATGAGGCTTTAGATATTTTTTTACTCTCTTTTCAATACATCAGGATAATTCAGTTGATCTTTTTTTAGACTATTAAAATAGCGATTCCTAAACATTCCTTAATGGCGACTCACAAATTGCGAGTCGCAATTAAGGAATGGCCTCCCATTCGCCCATAGGAATGAATGGAAAATTGCATGCACAATTTGCGAGTACCAATAAGTACTCACAAATTGCGCATGCAATTTTAAGGGTGCAACGGTGTCAAAATGACACCCTGTTGCACCCCTGTAATTGTGATGTGCACCCATGTTGCGCACACACACATGCCCCAAGGGCATGTGTGTTTGTAACCTGAAACCTTGAAACTTGCACTAAAGAGCATTTTTCAAGGTTTTTGCAAATTACAGACCAGAGTAAATTCTCAGTTTTTTGCGGCCCCAAATAGCAAATTCGTTATTTCTAAATGCTTCTAACATTGCATTTAAGGAATCGCAAATTGCCATTCCTTAAATCCAATAGCAAGTTAAGAAATCGCAGTCAATTTTGATTTCTTAAATTACGAGTGCCTTACACTTTGATGCACCGCAAAAGGCCTTTTTGCGTGCGTATACGGAGGATTTTTGCAATTCGCACCGTTTGTGCTCACATAAAACGTTGATGCATGTACCCCAAAGCTTCTGGCCCAATGGCTTTTCAGTTAATTTTTATATTCAGTTCTCACATATTTTACTCCCACACTTATTTTCTTTCTTTATTGCATTTTCTTTAAACATGAAGCATATAGTTCTTTTCTGGAAGGAATGCTTTGCTTAAGCCCTAAAAAGTTAAGGATTTGTCTCTCTGGTAGCTAAAGGGCAATCTTCCTTATTTACACAGATTGTAAGATTTTCGCAAAACTTTTGGCTTTTTGTATGAATGACTTTATTCCTAAATTGATTAGATTGAAACAATCAGGTTTTGTGAAGGATCGCTTTCTTACAGATAACTCTAGGGCTTCTTTGTACATTATACATCTTTCTTCCAAAAGCAATATCCCTACTGCAGCTATAACATTAGATGCACATAAAGTCTTTTACTGAGTTGACTGGAAATTTATGATGCAAGCTTTAAAATCGCATAGTTTTGGCCATGGGATTTTAAAATATATTGGTTGATTGAATGCTTTTCCCAAAACCTCCATTTATGTCCATAGTCTTCAACTTCTTGTTTCAATGTATAAAGATGTAAGCGACAGGGCGGTCCTCTATCACCGTTGTTGATCATTCTATCGCTAAAACCTTTCTTAGAAGCTTCTTCATAGGTCCTCTTCCTTTCATGGTTTTAAGACATAAAGTTACTGATGTTAAATTTACGGCATATGCAGATGATGTCTTACTCTATGTTTCGGAACCATATACTTTTATTCAATTTTTTTCTCTATTAAATAACGGCTATAATATTTCTGGTTATAAATTAAGGGGCCAAATACGATGCCGTCCGGAAAGGCTTCAAACAGGATTCGATTCAGCGAATCGGATTTGGAACCTATGTTTCCAACCGAATTGGGCACATTTCCCAACGACTGATTACAATGCAAGGAAACCGCTGGGGCTGTCCAAATCAGTTCTGAATGACATTCGGACAGCCCGAGTTGTTTGAAGCCAAATCGTACGGCTCTATGGACACGGTGTGATTACGATGACCTATTCTGGCAGCCTTTCCGAATTGGTCTGACCAACACGAAACGGCTGTCTGAATCTGACTTTGGGGGCCTGTAGCAGGCCCCCCTTCACCCAGAGGCCTCCAGTTGGGGCCCATGGAGGTACGCATGGGACCCCTATCGTCATGCACAGTGCGGCAGGGACCATGGGGTGCCCATCACAGGGTGCATGGTTTTCCCCAACAACCCTTTTTTCAATGGGAGCCTGTGTTCTCATTCGGAGCACAGGCTCCGATTGAAGTCAATGGGAGTCCGACCGAACGATGTACGGAAACATCGTAATTGGACAATCAGACTCGCAGAACCCTATTCGTTCGGAAGGAAACAGTTCCGATTCGGTCCCTTCCCACTCACGGTAATAATAAATACACGCTCCTCGTTGGGAACGTTTTTAATCTCCCACTAAAGTCGTCAGGGATGTGACACACATCCTTTCTTTCCTTAGGTGCCCCACAACCCCACTCCGCCCACTCACTGTCCTGAGGAAGACCCCACTGTAAGGCTTTCGTGGTGGCCTACATCTTCAAGGGGGTCGAAACATCAACAACTTTCCAATGCCAGTCTTACCAACAGTACTTGAATTACTGAGCTATTATATGTTACATGGCATACCAGTACAGATTTTATGTACTCCTATTCTTATGTTGTTTTTTTTATTTATGTTCTTCGGTACATGATTAATATGTGCTTGCATTACGTGTGATTTGCACTCTTATCCATCCCACTACCTCACCAGAATCACAGCCTTTCCCACCCCTACCCCTTCTCCTGGGCACTGCAACATTGGCAGTTATGTATTTAATGTTTTTTCTGTTTGAACAACCTGTGATCAGTGTCAGTGTGATTAAATAACACTGCAACTTAAATTTTGTTGTGATCTGTTTGCCGCAAGTATCTGTTTTTCAATTTTTCCTAACCATTAACAGTTTTTGATGTTATATTTACTGGGACCACCCCTTTATATACATTTTATTTAGGTCCAGCAGTCTGCTGTTTTATTGTAAATTAATTTGAAGTCATGGGGGTGGGTTGGTAGAGAGGGGTATTCAACATGTAAATACTCCATGATTCAGCACATTAGAAGTACCAGGCTGTAAAGTTTTAATGTTTGTCAAAGTCCAAGGACTTCGATTTCGTCATTTTTCTGCCCAGGCTTGGAACTACCTAGCCCTCAATTTTTTATTCCAATGTTTGAGACATTTGAACGCACAGTTTCAGAGGTAATTATGTCTTTGTATAGGGAACAGCCTGTGAATATTTGTTGGTGTGTCGCAGATTCTGTATGTTTTAAAAACATTTTAATGAATGCTGATGTATTGCATATTTGGCAGAAAGCTAGATCTTATTCCAGATAGAGCCCTTTTTAGGTTTTGCCTGCACAGCACTTATGCTGTGCTTTTGATATCTATGCCTGCTACAGAATACTGAGCAGGTTTGGGGGAACTAACTCAAGAACGCAGACAAAATTTGCACACCCAAAGTCTTTTAAACAAAAAACATAGAAACAAAGTATATCGTTTTTTAGACGACATGCTGTATTTTGCTAAAATGTTTGTACTGTTTTTATGTGCTTTTATGGCCTGTATCGCCGAAATAATGTTTTTTGACTGACTAACTGATATCTATGGTATTGAATGTATCTTAAAAGGGGCTTACATCCCGCCTTTACTTCTGATTTGTCTGTGTGCTTGTCACTTTACTTTTCCTTAATTTCTATCGGTTGAAGTGTTCTGCCCTGTGTATTTCTCTCATCGGTATCCTGTGTCTCAAGTACTCATACTCATCCACCCCGCCCTGCTTGGGTGGCTGGAACTTCTTTTTTTATTATTTTATTGAGGCGGCACAGCGTTGTGTTCTGTTTACCTTTAATTATCTTTCTGTGGCTGCATGCATTTACAGCATCTGGCTGCACGCATTTACAACGTTGGTGCCGGCTGCTTTATCGTCACTCAAACGTGCAGAGAGCTGTAAAATGATTGTGTAGATGAGGGTGCACCAGGAAAGCATCTGCAATTTTTAAAAATGTATTTTGTTTTAATTTGAATACGAAACTGAGGTTAAAGCAGGTCGAGCAGCTGTTCTTGTGCAGATTATTGTGGTAGTCATCTATGGGTTGTCACATTTGTTCCTTAAGGTGGTTCGCTCTGGGAAGAACCTTAAGTAAATATTCAAGAGGGATGGATACAGAGGCAGTGCAGTTTCTTGAACGGTTATTATTTTTTTGTAAATGTTGAGCATGCATCGTTAACAAGATACTGTAGTTCGCGTCCAAGGCCCGAGTTAAATGATGCACATAGCATCTACCTTTTTTTTAATTTAACATAGCATTCATACACTCTTGGGAAGGACACCTCTTTCACAACCATTCTATTCTGTTTTGGTGTGGTGGGGCGATTGTGCATATTATACTTAAATTAAATACTTGCTATGGAGGTTCTTTAGAAAAAAGATTGTTTATAATAGTTTTATAATGCTTATTATGTAGATTGGAAGACTTCTTTTGTGTATCTTTATCTGCATTTAACCCCTTCCCTGCGTGGCTAATTCTCCCACGGTGCGGAGGGGGGCGGATGGGTGAGCGCGGCGCCGCGGTGCTCGTGACGAGACCAGGCTGTCATGACTCATGGTGGAGCTGTGCTCATGACGGCCTGGTCTTGTCACGACCCTGCCCACTCATTAATTCTCCCACACAGGCAGGGAATTAACCGCACGTGGGCGGATCATGTGGCGTTATGACGAGACCAGGCCGTCATGATCACAGCTCAACTGTGACTCCTGACGGCCTGGTCTCATCATGAGCACACAAGGGGTTAATGTTTTCTTGTGTTAAGCTTTCAGGACGATGTTTAGTTTTCACCGCATGCACCTCGACTAGCGTTACTTGGGAGGGAGGGGTGAGGGGGGGTGAAGCAGACCACGACAAGGAATATGTGGAAAAGGCCGCTTTTATTTGAACAGGTGCGTATCACATATTAAATCAACCTTGGCAAAAAGCCTTCCAAAACTAAACTTCACTAAATGCGTAACATCCCTAACCCCGCCCCACCCCTAAAAGTTCATGACCCCCCCCACCCATACAATACAACATTTCAACATTACAAAAACATTACATCACCATATCAACCATTATAACCTATAAATACAAGCCCTCTGTTAACCAACTCCCATGCCTGCCCCTTCACATCTGTCAATCCCCCAAAACGTGTAAACCGAACTAAAAACGACCAACCTATCCTTTCCCTGTCGATAACAAAACTTACCCATTAATCAACAAACCTCTGCCAAAACTGCCCAAAAACAACTAGACCCCGCACGGCACCTGCTCCAAACGACAGAATACAGCAAAAAACCCTTGCTCCCCTGTTCTAACGAAACCAACCAAGATAATAACTTACAGAAAATATATAAAAAAATAAAGAAAAAAAGCCTACCAACTGAAAAAAGGAAGGAACAAACCTAACCGTAAATTGGAGGAAGGGAGGGAAAAAAATCCTGCCTAATCTCCCAGCCACCAGGTCACCAAACCTAAAATGGTGGCTGGGAGCAGGAGCCCAAAGCATTTATGCTTGGGCTCCTTTTAGGCTACAAACTAGAAAAAGCCCAAACCCTAAAATGGCCGATGCTCCTGCTTCTACCCCCCCACAGCCCCTCCCAAATTGACCGAGGGGAACCTCCCTGCGGTCGGCTGCCCCCCAAGCCCCCCTTGGGAGGGAGGGGAGAGGGGGGGGGTGAAGCAGACCACGACAAGGAATATGTGGAAAAGGCCGCTTTTTTTGGAACAGGTGTGCATCACATATTAAATCAACCTTGGCAAAAAGCCTTCCAAAATGAAACTTCACTAAATACGTAACATCCCTAACCCCGCCCCGCCCCTAAAAGTTCATGACCCCGCCCCCACCCATACAATACAACATTTCAACATTACAAAAACATTACATCACCATATCAATCATTATAACCTATAAATACAAGCCCTCTGTTAACCAACTCCCATGTCTGCCCCTTCACTTCTGTCAATTCCCCAAAACGTGTAATCCGAACTAAAAACGACCAACCTATCCTTTCCCTGTCAATAACACAACTTACCCATTAATCAACAAACCTCGGCCAAAACTGCCCAAAAACAACTAGACCGCGCCACCCAGAAAGGCGGGGGAGGGAACTACCCCCCTTTCTGCCCCCCCAGGAGGAAATATTCTAAAAACACCTCACTTCTGAACATGCAGGCATCTGGACAAAACTTCCCTGACCTCCAGCAAGTAAAGATCCATTTCCAGCCTGTATAAATGCACTCCATCATCACGGAAAAAATCAGCTGACCCAAAACGTATATCTCTGTGTGACACTCTCCCAAAATCCAATTGACAGCAAAACCTTGAAATTTCAGAGTTTACCTTCTTCCTAGCCCTGTCAATCGCTCTGGGGTTCACCGCCCCTGTCCAAACCCTGCACGGAACTCAGTCCATAGCACATGGCAACCAGACCATTGTTCCTTAAGTAAAGTTAAATCCCTCTTTATAGACCGCAGCAGGACCACACCTTTAACTCTACAAAGATCGTTCTCACCCAAGTGTATCAATAGAATATCCGGAATATCCGATCTCTCTCCTTCCTTGGGCCGCTAAAATTGCTGAGGCCCATGTGAATTGGGTTTTATCTGAGCACTTTGGGAGAGCTGGGATCTTAGATCCTACCCAGAATGGCTTCCGTGCAGGACATAGCACAGAGACAGCCTTGCTCTCAATGATTGAACACCTTCGCTCTGTGCTTGACTCGGGTCAGACTGCGGCACTAGTACTACTCGATCTTAGTGCCGCATTTGATACGGTCTCACACAGGATTCTTCTCCATCGTCTTGGCGAGGCGGGTGTTGCGGGCACTGCACTCAATTGGTTCAGCTCCTTTCTTTCTCAGCGGACCTTCAAAGTTGCCATTCCGCCTAGTGAGTCCAAGTTCTATCCTCTGGAGCTGGGTGTGCCACATTATTCAATCTTTATGTGAGACCACTGGCGGATGTCGTCAAGCATTGGGGTATGACCATGATCTCCTAAGCTGACGACACGCAGCTTGCGGTCGTCCTGAGTGGGAACTCCGACATTGATGCCCCTAGATTCCGGGACGGTCTCCTGGCAGCAGTGAGCTGGATGAATGCTAACTGTCTCCAGCTCAATACTAAAAAAACTGAGGTCATGGTTGTGGGAAAGAGGTCTGATCTTTAGGGTGATGCATGGTGGCCCCCTGAACTGGGTATAACCCCAATTCCAGTTTCAGAGGTAAAGAACCTGGGGGTCTGGCTAGACCCTGCTCTCAGCTTTTGCGCCCACACTAAGAGAGTGGCGGCCACGTGTTTTGGCATCTTACGAGGTCTGAGACCTATTTTTAGGTTCCTTGATGCCTCTACTAGGCAGTTGGTTGTACAGGCATCCATATTATCTAGGCTCGATTACGCCAGTTCGCTCCTGTTAGGGGCCAACCAGGCTGAAATCGCCCAAATGCAACGGGTTCAGAATGCCGCAGCCAGAGCACTGGTAGGAATACCAAAGTTCTGTTCTGCGGAAAAAAACATCCGTTCTTTGCACTGGCTGCCCATGGCTCAGAGGATCCATTTTAAGACCTTGTGCCTAGCCTTTAAGATCCTTAAGCTGACCTCCCCTCAGATTCTCGAGAATCTTCTGGTGCCTTATGTGCCTTCGCGCTCTCTCAGATCTGCGGGCCAAAACCTGGCTGTGGTCCCTCGATTCAGGCTTAGTAGGGTGGGAGGACGATCTTTTCGAGTTCTGGCCACAAAACTGTGGAACTCTCTTCCGCCTCACATTCGAGATCTTGATGAGCTCCTGAAGTTTAGGAGGGCGATTAAGACGCACTTGTTCCCCCTTCCATCCTAGTTCCTGCTCTCTGTGCTACTGTGACCGCTTGGCTGTGTTATGTTTTGGGTACTTTGTCTGAAGCGCCGGGACGCCCCTTGGCTGGGGCAGCTGCGCGCTATAGAAATGTTATTAACATAACATAACATAACATAGACCCCTCACCATCGCCTTATTCAAACATGGGATGAGTTCCCTCCAAAGCATACCCCCTTTACACTTCCACACAATATTAAACAGTCATTAAAACCCAACATTTTTCCAAAATAACTTTGGGCCACCTGAACCTGGGCCCATTTGATGAACGAATGCCCCACTATCCAAACCGACACTTCTTTAGACTGGGGCTCAGCCACAGAACTTGTAAATAGAAAAAGACAATGAATCTCAAAGCAAAGAGGATGACGCATGCGCCTCCCCGCGGTGGCCGTCACTTAACCCTGAAAACAATTTGACGACCAGCGCCCTAACTGCATGATTTCCCCTTGAGACCAACCCCTTTTATGCGCTTCAGTCGCTGCCCCAATCCTAAAAGAATGAGTTCCGTATTGCTCCCCGACCAACCCAAACCTCTGCAAAGCTTTTCGCAACACCATGCGCAGTTGGTATGCTGTTACTGGCGCCCCATTATTGTCCTGAAAAACAGGATCACAATCTGACCCCTCCGACAATGTCTTCCAGCGACGGGCCAAACGCAATGGACATGTAACCTTAGGAGTTCTTGCTTCCAACCAAACCCCTTTCCCCATCCTCTTTTGATCAGTTATAGAACTAGAAAGCCAAATGTGCACACCTTCTTCTAAGAAAAACACTTCTTGCCAAGAAATTCCCTTTTTTGTTTTAGTACCTAATAACTCAGAGACTCGAAAAGCCCCAAAAAACATGAAGGCCATCAGGGCTGCAAATAAACAAGCTTCAAAATCATCCCTGCAAACTAAGGCAAGAACTTCCAAAAACGAGCCAAATTCTGCCATGACAGGGGGGAACGAGACAACTGAACACCCCCACGCTCCCAG
This sequence comes from Lissotriton vulgaris, assembly GCF_964263255.1. Taxonomy (NCBI): domain Eukaryota; kingdom Metazoa; phylum Chordata; class Amphibia; order Caudata; family Salamandridae; genus Lissotriton; species Lissotriton vulgaris. The sequence continues at coordinate 505,830,400 of NC_141698.1, read as the reverse complement.
GCCCAACCTTCAAGCATTCTCTTCCCGACATCACCAGCCGAAGAGGAATAGCCCCAAAAAAGCTTCACCATAAAAGATATACCTGCTAGCTTCCCTGAAATAGTCACCCGAGACAGGCCTCTCTCTATAAGATCCAAAATAAACTGAACTACATCTTCAGAACGGCGCCAAGCTTCCTCTCGCCTACAGGCCCGAGACACTAAGAATTCCTTCTATGCCAGGGAATATGCAGCACGCGTGGACGCAGACAAAGAACCTACCACCAGTTGTAATACCCTACGTTGCCTACATACCACAGGTGTTCCGGCATTGGGGTCGGTGTCCTGTCCGCTTCCTTGGCCAGCCCACGGAATCTCCCCCACTGCGAACGAGACAAAGCATCAGCTATGTCATTGTCCACACCAGGAATGTGCAAAGTTCGAAATGTAATGTCATGCTTCAGGCAGCCAAGCACAAAGACCCTCATTAACTTCAGAATCTGTTCATCTCTAGCTGACTGCCTGTTGACAATCTCGACCACTGCCATGTTGTCCACACAAAAAAGAACCCTCTTGTGTGCCAGTTCTTCCCCCAAAGGGTCAATGCCACTAACAATGGGAAAAGCTCCAGAAAAGTTATGCTCCTCCCTCCATCCCTCCAGCCTTGTGGCCACTTTTCTGCACACCACCTGCCTCGCCAATAAAGGCCAAAACCAACACTGCCCGCTACATCCGAAAACATTTGCACATCCCACTGCACATCTTCCTCTCTGACCAAGGGCACACCATCAAATGAAGTGAGAAAAAAGGACCACATACGCAAATCTTCCTTTACTCCTGCTGACAAGCGGACACGGTGATGATGTAAATGCTGACCAGCCAAGGCTCTGCCCAGTCTCCTACAAAAAATTCTACCTGCCCTGACAACCCTGCAAGCAAAATTAAGATGTCCCAGCAACACCTGAATCTCCTTCACCTTCACCTTTTGTTTTGACAGTGTGCTCGCCAGTGATTCTAGCATTTTCAACTTTTTGTCATCCGGCAAGCGAGCCCGTATTGCCACTGAATCGATTTCAATGCCCAAAAAGGATAATACTGTAGCAGGTCCCATTGTTTATTCCAGGGCCAAGGGCACACCCATATCCTCCATGAGCTCATGGAAAGTGTCCAGAGCTGCCTGGCACTCCGCAGAGCCCGGGGAACCAACAAAGAAAAAATCATCTAAATAGTCTGTTACCAAGGTGTGACCTGTGTGGTGCGTGATGTGCCATATTAAAAAGGTGCTGAAGCATTCAAATAGAGCACATGACATGGAGCAACCCATCGGTAATGCTTTGTCCACGTATCATTTACCTTTGAAATGGATACCCAGAAGATCCCAATCATCTGGATGGACTGGAAGCAACTGAAACGCAGACTTAATATCACATGTTGCCATCTCTGCGGTTGCACCCGCGGTCACCACTAGTGACATGGCCACGTCAACCGAGGAATATGAAACCGAGGCAGTTTCCTCATTAATGAAATCATTCACTGAAGACCCCTCAGGCCATGACTAATGTTGAATTAACCTGTATTGCCCTTGCTCTTTCTTGGGCACCACTCCAATAGGTGATATTATCAAGTTCTTTATAGGCCAATCATGAAAAGGGCCTGTCATCCTTCCCTCAAGCACTTCTTTACTCAGTTTTTCATGCACCACCCTGCTATGTTCCACTGCTGACTTTAAGTTATCTGCCCATCTTCTCTGCCTTGGTCCTTGATAACCCAAATGAAATCCATACTGAAAACCTTCAAGAAGCTTTTGTTTCATCCCCAAATCCTCATACGCCTGCAATGCCTGCTCAAGCTTCGCAAGCCTAACTGGCGTAGGAGCCCTTTGGCCCAGTGCCCTGCGCCCCTCTACCACCTCGACCCCCTTGAAATTGCTGTGAGGTGCCAGATGTACCTGCACCTGACTGATTCCCTTGCGGACCACCCTGCGGTTTAGGACCCCAACATCTAAGAAGGGGATGCCGCTTACCACAGCTCGAGCATTCGTGTCTGTACTTACAGTACTCCCTAGTGCATGACCCTTTATTGAAGTCCCAGCATGCCCCTATTCCAGTCTGTGTAGCCGCTCCACTTCCCATCCCACCCCGGGTGGGCTTCCCCTGAAATTAATGGCAAACCGCTAGCTGTAAAAATGGTCTTGCCGCCCGCAGCTGCTCCCATGGTATGCTGCCATAAATCTGTATCTAACTCCCCCCATTTTGCTTTCGTGTCTCATGCCATCCGAGCCCTAAACTCCTCATCGTATTGAGCCCATGCATAACCCCCATCAGTAATCTGTGCTTTCCGAATCACATCCATATATTTAAAGATAGACACGCTGCGCTCCGGGAATTTCTCACAATACACGCTTGCATATATTAAGAATGCTGCCATCCAATTTTCAATAGTCAACGGCACCTTAGGGCGTTTAGGCAATTCATACTCCTCCTCTTTAGAACCTTCCATAGACCTGACCTTTCTGTGCAGGAGCTTCAATATCTTCACATACTCACCCTTCTATATACGCTCCTTGGTTGACAACATTAAATGAGCACCCAACGGCTTAGTTACTCCCATTTAAGGCAGCTTTTTAATTTTCAATTCTTTACTATCAAGTGGCTTTTTAACCCCTTTTGCTTTATCCGTATTAGACCCGCTCTCCACCTTATTGTCCAAGGTCACATTTCCATCCTCAGTGCCCACTCCCGTGTCCTTGACATATTTACCCTTGAGCAGTCTACCCTCCAACTTCCCCCTGACCCCCTCCTCCCCAGTCACCACAGACACCATTTTTGGTTTGGCCTGTGTATGAGCTTTCTCACCTGGCTCTAAAGAGGCTGGTCTAGCCGACTCCGACCGCCGTGCCGATAATTCCACTCTTTCCCTTGTCCGAGGAGCCTTCACCAAGGGGCCGCGCTCTTGTTTGTTCCTTGGCTGCTGTGCCACTCCTGAAACCTGTAAAACACTATGAGAAGCGTGAGAGGGCCCTCCCCCTCCATATCCTGCAATTCCCCTTACTCGGGCTGTCTTCATCATAATCAAGCAAACTCGGCTCCACCACCTGAAGCCCCTCATTATCAAATGCAACCTCACGGGTCCTACCAAAACCCACATCAAAACTACTGTCCTTCATGTACACTTGGCGTTCCTTTGGCGGGGAGCCGACTGTACCCACCGGTACTCCCCCAAGCATTGACTCTGAAGCTCCGTAGCCGACAGTAAGGTAGACCACCTAGACCTGCCATTCGTTGGGGCCAGCGAGGTCGCGCTGGACCTTCGTGCGCTGACCTCGACGGGGTCCCTCGGCGGTACGAAAAGTGCCACGCAAGGCTCCGTCCTCCCTTCACCTCGGCGCCGCTGAGCCGAACCGGCCCTACGGAGTCTGCTGCGCCGCGCTGATCTGAATCCTGAAAAGAAAAAGTTTGGACTGAGGTGCTGGGACCCCTAATAGAAAAAACTGACTCTGGCCGCTGCCAACTAGACACCACCGGGCCCGTTGACCGCCTTCTTACACTCCCCAACTGCAAAGCCCTGCCCGTACCTACCAACGTGGAATAACCACCTACCTCGTCATCCTCACTCCAATCTAACATAGCCGCCACCACTGCTGAAACTAGACCCCCACTCTTAACCCCTAGTGCCACTCCCTTCTCCTCACCTTGCTTCTCCACCCCACCCCTGTCCGCATTCAAACTCCCAATGTGCACCCTACCAGAAGACCGGACATCAATCCCCCGGTCCCGCAATCCTTCTGATCACGAGGGAAAGGTGTCTAAACCCTCCCAAGCTTGAAAACTACCTTCCGGCTCCAAATCCCTGCCCAACTGTGCCAAAGAACTGGACCCAAAATTACGCCCACTCTCCCCTGCTGACAAAGACCACGCACCAGCTGATGGACCTCCAAACGACTCCTTCCCCTCTGTCTGCCACACACCAAAACACGGAAAGCCTCCTGTGCTGGCACCCCCTTCTCCCACTTGTACCCACTCTCCATCGCCTTTAAAACTCCCTACCACTGAGACAACATCCCCCTTCACAGATCCTGGTGTAGAAAACAATAATGGGCTGCCCAAAATGCCTTCATCCAATTGCTGCTCATTCCCCAAATCAATATGTGACACACAACGCACTTCGTCTAATTTAGGGGACACTGTCCCACAGATTATGCCTGGCGCTACCATGTTGCCGCCTGCAGCGCCCTCACCATGAGCGAAATCTTGAAATTGCTCCTGAGCGTTGAACGATGCGAAATCTAGCGTCCCGCCCTCTTCCCAGCCGCCCCGCCTCTCCCCCGATTGCACGCACACCTACGCGCCTCACGCGCAGCTCCGGCAGACGCTCCAAAGCCGTAAGCGAAGAGGAGCGCTTCTTGCTCCCCCTCCGGCCTCCGCGCCTTCTAACCACATTCGGGGAGGCCTCAAACCTGACCACACGCTCCGCAGAACGAGACTGCCCCGAAAAGCCCTCAGCTGGATGAGACCACATAGCGACCTCTGCCCCCACACGCGAAGGATCGCCCGACATGCCAGGAGCCTCCCTGCCCCCAACACGCACTGCACTTGACGGGGCCGGCTTCCGAGTACGGGACCGGCCCCTCTCACTTACCGGAGTTGCCCGGTGCTTCTTTGGAGATGAACAAGCTGCCACAGTAGCCACGACGCCAGCCTATGCCTGGCGCGGTGGGCGCGCTGTCCCCCCGCCGACAAACAGTTCCATTCTCCTTGCTTCAGATAGAAGTCGAAGCGCCTCCAACACCCGATAATCCTCCATCCTAACAGTAAGTCAACCACTAAATATATTACGCTAAATTTAAATCGAACTAGCGCTACCTGCAATTATCTCAAAATTGACTACAAAAAGTTCCTGCTTAATCTCCCAGCCACCAGGTCACCAAACCTAAAATGGTGGCTTGGAGCAGGAGCCCAAAGCATTTATGCTTGGGCTCCTTTTGGGCTACAAACTAGAAAAAGCCCAAACCCTAAAATGGCCGATGCTCCTGCCTCTAACCCCCCCCCCACAGCTCCTCCCAAATCGCCCGTGGGGGGGACCTCCCTGTGGTCGGCTGCCCCACCCCCCCCTCCAAGCTCCCCTTATCAGATACAACACAAATGAAACGTACAGCTATGGTTAGAAACAAATACCGTTGCATGAAAGGACTTTATACTTATTAAGGTTGAGCAAAGCCATTTAGAAAAGCCCCGAATTTTCATGGGGGAGACGGCAAAATCTGTTTGCACCAGCAGTTTTCATCGGTCTTCTAGAACAAGTTAATGAAAATGGGTGCTTTCCAATTAAATTAGCACTCGATTGAATTGGTCTGCATTGGTGGGCTTAACTACAATGATCGCGTGGAGAACACTTTGCTCAATCGCAGGATATTTAACTTGAGCTTGAAATAAAGGGAAGCATATACCTGGCTGCTTAGGGAAGAAAGGTGTTTTTTTTGCTTTTTATTTACTTGCATTTGTCCTGCATTTCAGTTTTTCAGGCAATTCTGGGTGAGGACTAAAATACCTTTAGAAAACCTCCTGAGTTATACACAAAAATAGCAGGTTTAGCGGAAGTGATCCTCAAAGATATTACAGGGTTGACTCCTTGTCATTCCCATAGTTTCTCACTGCAACTCCTGTTTTTTTTACTGAACGATGGACACAGCCCTAAGAGTGGAACATGTAGACAGTAATCAGGACTCAACCCGATTTACTTTTTGATGATGCTGCTTAGAGATCTGTAACTGCAAGCAGTGCCAGAGGTGCCAAAGGGCAAATCATAGGTAGTAGCTGTTACCCCTAATTAACAAGTCACTGTTAGTTTAAACTAAACAGATATGAATTGTACTGTAACATTTATATGGTGCTTCATGTGTAGCACATAACATTGTGGGGGAGAGCATGAGTGGTGGAATGTTGTATTTGTTGAGATCCTACGTGGAAGCATTTCAGTGTCTTACATGAGTGACCAGAAAGATGCTCTCAATCTGTTTTGGGGCATGCCACATCCATCAGCGCAATAGAGGAGGTGTGAGAGATAGGCACGCAGATTCTAATTATATATAGTTAGGTGTAAAACATATAGACACCTACACAGCACCAGCCTAGTTATAGGGACAGCGGAGTGCTGTGTGTATGTACACCACTAAGGGGACCGGAGAATGACTGATAACCCATTTGGCCACAGGTGCATGGCAAACCTATATAATGTACAAGAATGGGTGTTGGTGACGTAAGCAGTAGCACTGCAACTTTTTAAAGCCAAGGATACTACCTACTGTGTCTCCCCACATTATATCACCACCAGTTACTGCACAATATTTTGTTTTTTCAATAAACAATTCATAACAGTTTTATGGAGTATCATCAACTTATATTGCACAACTGCTGCAACAACACTTACATACCATTCATCTACTCTTAGACACCGCTCACCCTGCACACTAACCCACAATTTATTCTGCACAGTCACCCTGACATTGCGCTAGCAGTCAGATACTGCTCACCCACCACTCACACAGTGCTGACTCTGCACTCACACACCATTGACATATCTCTCACCCAGCAGTCACGTTCCTCTTACCCTCCACCCACACCTCTCACCCTGAACAAAAAACCACTGATCCTGCACTTATACTATTGACATACAACTCACCCTATACTTGCACACCTCTAAATTTGTACAGTGTAACATTTCTCACCCTGTACACTCACACAATTCTCATTCTGCACTGATCACTCATCAATTACCAAGCATTGAGGCACTTTTGCCCTGCACTCAGACACTTATCAAACTTCATTCATGCACCACTCACCCTGCACAGGGAGCACTCACACCATTCTTCCGGCACTCATGCACTGTTCCCACACATCTTAACGTATTATTAATCCCATAGATGAAAAATAATGCATTTACCAATGCTTGTTGAAATTTGGTGTAAATCCGTTCAGTAGTTTTAGAGTTATTAAAGAAAAAAGACTTATATATATATTTAGTGATGCAAATCCTCCACCCTTCTGACAGATCCCAAATTGAGATCCAATTGGCTGCCAGCACAGCAACCATGATGTGCTGGCAGCTACCCGGTGACTAGAACTCAGCCGTGTGCCAAGAAGAAACATTTTAAAATAAGACAAGGGGGTAGAGTACAAATACTCTGATCCTCTAGGGCTGGTGGTGGGGTCCGAAAATGTTTATTAAAAAAAAAAATTCCAGCAAATACACTCCACATTTTTTTTTTAAAAGCGCTTTTTTCGGTCTGCCAAGGTGGGGCAGGTCTGACGGGGAATTTATATTATTATTATTATGGAGAGGGGGTGCATGCGGCACCCCTCTTCAGGGTGATTTTGGCCTCTGGGACCTTATCCCTGGCCAAACTAGAAAACTGGCAAACAGCCCTCCTCCCTGTATGAACATCCCCTGGGGGCCGGCCAAACTCAGCATGGGAGGGGGCCACGCGGCCCGCTGCCGGAGGCATTAATCACCCTGGGGACCCAATCATCCATGGCTGACTCCAGCGAGATCCCTGGGTGCCCACCCCTGGGACATAGCGGTTTCCCTGTCCATACTGGTATGGCCAGGGTACCCTGTTGCTGCTCTTGCTTGGCAAGAGCAATTTCAAAGCCCTCGTCAAAAGAGCTCAAAAACGAAGTCCACTTCCAGCAGGCAGTAGTATGAAAAATGCTCCCGGATTGGACTTTTCATCTGTTTAACTGCCCGCACTGAAGCGGGCAGAGAAACTGATGAAAAAATTGCTCCCATTTGGAGGGAGCGGCATTTTTAGTTGCTCCCTGCCGTTGGGAGCAATGCTGACTCACGCCACCAGAGCCGGGGAGCCGGCTGGGGATGCAGGGGCTTTGAGACTCCCTCCACGACCCCCAACAAAAATGCAATGGGGGCACTGAGTTGGTTCTAGGGCGCCCACCCTTTATTGGCTGGGTCCCAGTGGAATGCGCCCCTGGGGCCAAAATCAGCCTTGGGAGGGGGACTGCGCTGCTCCCTTCCCTATTATTATTTGTATACTCCCCAGGGAATAGGGTTCCCGGGACGGGACCAATATTGGCCTGGGGACTGGGGATGTGTGCCCCCATCCCCAATTACAATATGGCCAGGCTCCAGGAGATGAGGTTTCTGCGGCCGAAATTGGCACGGGGAAGGGGGTTGTGTGCCCCCCTACATATTAATAAGTGGACCCCGGGGAATGGGGTTCTTGGGGCCAAATATGACCCAGGGAGGGGACCCACATTCCCTGCCACCTAAATAAATGTGGCTGGCCCAGGGGATGGGGTCTCTGGGAGCCAAAATCAAAATCAGTGAGTTAGTTGCCCTTAGGTAACTAACCCACGCCCCTGTGATGCACTGCTAATTATCTGATATCAGTCATGACATCTTCTATGACATCATTGATTATATCACTGGTGTTATGGCCTGACTTAGGTATGTATGTAGGTATGTATCGTGGGGGTCATGGTTTGCCTCTTTTTTGTCCATTTCTATCGAGGGGGGTCCGGATCTTACCTTAGAGTTTTCTTTTTCCTTCCTGCTCTTTTGGTGGCTATTGCCTCCTTTTTCTGTTTCCTTTGGGGAATAGGTTGGGAGCAGTCGCAGTAGTGTTTCAGGAGCATTGGCAACGAGTATATAGGGATGCCATTTGCCTGAACGCAGCTGAGGGAGTGCTGTTAAAGCCCCGGATTTTGAACATTTGGTGGAGCTTCTTTCCTGACCGCTTTCCACCTCTTGCGGCCCCCTTTACCATCAAGGGAGTGTTGTCTTTACTACTGGGAACTGTAGCATGGCCGAACCTTGCACCTGGACACCCACCCACAGGCTGACGGCGGGACTGCGAGGACGCAGCTGGTCATCTCCCCGCCCCCTCCTTCATCTCCCCCTACTTAGAGGGCCGTCTGTGGCCGTCCGGGGCTGGCCAAGGCTGGGCTGGGCCACCTCATTAACGACTCGAGCTGGACATTATTTTGAAGTAAGGAGCATTTTCTTGAGTACTATATTGGTCTAGCTTGTAGAGCCTGCTGTTTCTTCTTTTTATGTCTGGGAAAAACGACCTGTTGGATTCTACGATTAACTGCCCAGTGTTTGACTGTTGATATTTTATCAGGGAACCATGATCCGACGGAGTAGTCTAGGTAGGCCCTCTTTGGCGGGGGGCTGTGTGAGAGGGACGCTAGATGCATTTATTACCAGGGCTGCTTCCGTATTGGAAAAAGAGATTGTACTAATGGAAAAACGTCTGTCCCTAGAGCTTATGAATAAAAAACGCTCTTCCCTGGGGACAATTAAATCAGTGGTTACTCCCCATAGACAGCATGTTGAAGACACCCTTTCCCATATTCATTTTTTTTTTAAAATGTGTTTTTATTGCAGACTTATAATACACAGGGTACATTTGTATAGGCATTGTTCCTCTGACGTCGACGCCCGACATTGTTTGTTTACCTTCATACACGGCCTTTAAGCCCACATCCAGGCGGCATCAAGCAATAAAACACCAATCCCATTGTCGCATGAACAGTTGCAGCCGTCTAGCAAGCGATTCACTAGTCTGCTTTTATTTTCCTCCCCTCCCTGAATCCCCCCCCTTCCTTCATAACAACCCAACCCCTCTCTCACCTCCCCAAAGTCCCTCCACCTACGCCTGATCTCTTGGTTAATCTGTATCGGTGAGTGCAGTCAGAAGTGAATAAGTATCTAGGTTAGAGATGTACCCAGTGTGGTTATGGGAGCTTCAGCACCTAAGTTAGGAGCACTCTCTTCTTCTAGCGACGTACTGTCTCGCAAGGCCTGCACTAGCGCTTCCCACACAGCTGCTGCTTCCAGTGCTTTATCATTTGATGTACGGCGAGCCAGTTGATATCGGAGTGTACTTTCACTGGCTGCCCATTTCAGGAGCTCACTAACCCATCCCCTGTGTGTGGGGCCCGTTCTTGATTTCCAAACCCTCGTTATTTCCCTTTTTGCCAGAAGGAGGCCCATATCAATAAATTTACTTGTGATCTTATTTTTGGGTGTGTGAGGGAACCAGTGCAATATACTAACAGCCTTGTCATATTGTAAACCTCTGTCTGTCACTTCGTTGAGCGTCTTGCCAATCTCCTGCCAGTAGTCTCGCAGGTGAGGGCAGTCCCACAACATGTGGCCCAGTTCCGCTCCCCCCGCAGTGCATCTGGGGCACGCCGCGTCAGTCACTCCAAAATATTTCCCAATTTTTCCAGGTGTTAAATAAGCTCTATGGAGGACATAAAAATGTATCAACTGGAAGCGTGCGTTTCTCGTGCTCTTCCGTGCCCGCCGCACTATTTGCGCCCAGGTCGTGTCAGGGATCTCTGTATCGAGGTCCAGTTCCCATTTAGCTTTCAATAGTGTCAAGGGCTGTATTGTCTCCCGCAGCATCCTAGAGTAGAGGCACGTCACCGCCTTATAAGTGCCGGCTACCATCATGGTGTATTGGCATGCCATGGATATCGCGGGATCCAGAAGCCCTTCCTTCCAGTGCGCCTGCATGGCCCCAGTCACTGCTGCGTGCAACAAGTAGTCCCCCCTCGGCAGGTCAAACCGGTCTTGTAAAGTTTGGTACGGTATCAGTACTTCATCAACGTACAGGTCGCCAAGCATTTGCAGCCCCGCGCCATCCCAGATCTGTAGTTGTGACCTATCCCCACCGTGAGGGAGCGCTGTCACCATTCCCAACGGTATCTCAGGCGCGTACGGATGCCGCACGCCCGCCCGGCGTTGCGATCAGTTCCAGCAGAGCCTGAACGTCTGCTCCTCCAGAGTCAACTCGCTGGTGGCGAGCCTCTGCTGCAAGGTGACATAAGCTAAAATATGGCGCGGGGTGCCTCCGTCTCTCTCGTGCTCCGGACCTCGGAACACTCTCGCCACTTCCTGCGTGAATATCTGCAACTGTGCCGCTAGATAATAAAGCTCAAAGTCCGGGACCGCAAGGCCACCCTCGTCCTTTGGGCGGGGAAGCGTGGTTAGTGCTATCCTGCGCCTGCCCGTGCCCCATAGAAATGATATCAGTAGCGACTTCAGCTGTCGGAAGACGGATCCGGGTATCCACACAGGAAGCGTGCGGTAATAACAGAGAAGGCGCGGTAAAGCGATCATTTTTAATAGAAAGATTCGGCCGGTTACCGACAGCGGGAGGGTGGCCCAGAACGACATGCTGCCCTTCAGTGCTCGCATGCAGCGGCCCACATTGCCCTCCAGCATATCCTCCGCCGTGTGATATATGTATACCCCTAGGTATTTTAAACAGGTGGGCTCCCAGTTGAGCTGCGGGCGGTTGGCAGGACGCACCTCTCCCTGTCGGAGAGGGAATAAGCAGGTCTTAGACCAATTAACCTTCAGACCAGATAGCCTACCAAAAAGCAAGAGAAGTCTCTCTGCGCCCTCCAGAGCCACCCCCGCATTCTCAAGGAACAACAGAAGGTCATCTGCGTATAGCGAGAGAAACTGTGGGCCCTCTCTGCTGACTATACCCTCTTAATGTTTCCCCGTCCTGGTCTCAGCTGCAAGGGGTTCTATTGTCAGGGCGAACAGCAAGGGGGACAGGGAACAACCCTGTCGAGTACCGCAGCCCACCGGATATTGATGCGATATGAGGGAACCCACCCGTACCCTCGCCACCGCCGATTTGTACAGCACCCTCGTCCAATGGATGTAACCATCGCCAAGGCCAAAGCGTTGCATGACCTTGTACAGGTACTCCCACTCCAAACTATCGAAAGCTTTCTCTATATCTATTGATAGTACCAAGGGTGTTTGTGCTCCCGGCGGCGGCTCACCCAACAGGCGTATAAGTCTCCGGATGTTTATTGTAGTATTACGCGTGGTAATGAATCCAGACTGGTCCCTATGGACCAGAACAGGCATGTGCTGCAGTAATCTGGCCGCTAGTATGGTACTTAGGATTTTGTAGTCCATGGTCAGCATTGATAGTGGCCGATAGGAAGCAGGGCTGTGGCTCTCCCTCCCCGGCTTCAACAAGGGGATCACTAGTGCTTCGCACATGGACTGGGGCAATTGGCCATTTGTCTTGGCCTCGTTATACACCGTTTGGAGTCACGGAGCCAGCAGTCTAAGTACTTGCTGTAAAATTCTATGGGCAATCCATCCAAGCCCGGAGTTTTGTTACAGGCCATCTTCTTCACTGCACTCCTGATCTCTCCCAAGTCAATGTCTCTGCCCAGGGTGTCCGCCGGCTCCTGGTCTAGTTGTGGCAACTGTAGTCCCTCAAGGAAGGTGTCAATATCACACTCCCTTCCCTCTAATGCGCTCCTATAACTCCTATAAAGAGTCTCATAATATGTTTGGAAGCTGTTCAGTTTTTCCGTCTGAGTGCAAAGTGTGCGTCCCCCTTCCCCTTCTAGTGCCAAAATCGGGGGTCTGCGCTTGGCAGGGTTAGCCAACCATGCTAGCAGTGTCCCAGCCTTGTCCCCTTCAGCGTGTGCTCTCAGCAAGTAGGCCTTGTGATCGAAGCTACAGAGGCGCTCCACCTCGCCCGCCACTGCCTCTCTAGCCGCACTGACAACATCCTGGAGCTCAGGGTGGCCCGGACGTGCTACCTCTGCATCTCGCAGCTTCCTCTCCGCCTTGTCAAGGTCATCTAATAGGATTTTACGCGCTCCTGTGCATTTCCCTATGCAATGTCCTCGGACAACAACCTTGAAGGCGTTCCACTCCATCGCCCTGGATGTAGTGGTGCCCTCATTCTCTGCAAAATAGTGAATGATCCCTTCTTCGAGCGCCGCTCGAAACAGTGGGTCGTCTAATGTTTCAGGTCGCAGTTGCCATGTAGGGACCCGTGAAACCTCAGTCATCCAGTCCAGCGTCAGCAGCATGGGGTTATGGTCAGATAATGTGCGGGTAAGGTACTCGGTGCGCGCCACAGCAGACAGCACTAGTGGGGAGCACAACACTGCATCGAGTCGGACATGGAGGTCATGCAAACTAGAGTAATACGAGTACTCCCTTGCAGTTGGGTGTTGCGCGCCAGGCGTCCGCCAGGCCCCACCTCTCCTGCCAGTCGAGTCTACCCTTCACCAGCCGGTGCACTGGGGAGTCTCTCAGCGGTGGGTGGGATCTATCCAATGCAGCGTCCATCACCGAGTTAAAATCCCCTCCCATCATGATAAGGCCCGCTAAGTAGGTTGCCAGTGCTCCAGAAAGTCTCATCAAGTAAGGCAACTGGTCGGTGTTGGGTGCGTACATGCTGCATAAAACTATGTCCCGGCCCCTAAGTTTGCCCTCAACAGCCAAATACCTGCCTTCAGGATCTATTATGTGCCTGACCACCTGGAAAGGACCTTCTTGTTTTGTTAGATGTGTTTCCTGCAGGAACGCAATATGGACCCCCCTACGAACCAGGTAAGCGTGGACCTTATGCCTTCTCGCCATAGTATGTAGCCCCCTCACATTCCAGGTTATACATCTCAGTGTACCAGAATTAGCCATAGTCCCATAGTAATTGAAATAGTGTAGTAAAGTTCTGCACCCCAGCGTAAGTGGTGGTACCCTCCCAAAAGAACTTCAAGTCAACTTCCCACCCTTCTTACAATCCCCACCCTGAACAGAACCAAATGAACTCCATCGGTGAGCTTCTTCCCCAACTACCCTCAGCTCCCTCCCTCCAGAACAGGACCCAATTGCACAGTATCAGCTCCCATCCAAACTTAGAAGATACAACCCAACTTCCTGTCTATTCCACAGTCGTCACTGCAGGAGCCTTATGGGCTAGTAGGGCGTAGTTCGACCCCGAAGGTGGCTATCACAGTCCCATCCCCCCGCCCCGCAATCCCCTCATGAACACATGCTGAAATCCCCTCCGTTTTGCTATATATTCCTGCATCGTTAGGCACAAGCCCCCCCAGTTACCACAAGTGTCCTCCTCAGTCAGCTTCCGTGTCAGGCTTCCACAATTTCCTCCGACGTCTGTGGCGTCACTATCGGGCCCTTAGCGCCAGTAACATCTGACTGGTCCGTTTCCGAGCCCGTGGCGCGGTCTTCCGAGTCAGTACCCTGGTGTGATTGGGTGGTAGCAGTTCCCAAGAGGTCCACCACTGCCTGCAGTGCCGCCTTCCTCTCCTCAGCCGTTTGTGAACCCGTGGGTTTTCTGGATCCTTGTTGGCGCTTGCGGATCCTCTGCGATTTCCGCACCGGAAGCCGTCGTTTGTCCTCTTCCTCTCTAAGTCTCGCTCCATCCATTCCAGCTTTATAAGTTTCCCACCACGCCCAAGCATCCGCCGATGTGGGGAAAAAGAGCGTCTTGCCATCTACCACCACTCTGAGCTTGGCCGGGAAGGGTAGAGAGTATTGTATGCCCTCGGCTCTCAGTTCGCGCTTAATAATTAAGAAGGAAGCACACAGCCTCTGGGTCTCAAAAGTATAGTCAGGGAACTGCGTCACTCTGCTATTGTCCACTTGAAATGGGCCCGCGTCCCTGGCCCTCTGAAGCAGCAAGTCTCTGTCCTTGTAGTGCAACAACTTAACTACCACTGGTCGGGGCGGCTGGCCCGGTTTGGGAGGCCTAGCCGGGACTCGGTGCGCTCTCTTAAGTGTGAAGAAAGGTGAGAGGCCCTCTGGCGCCACTTCCGATCGGAACCAATTATCTAAATACCCAACCATGTCCTCACCTTCCTTCGTCTCTGGCAGACTCACTAAGCGAACGTTGTTGCGTCTGCTGCGATTTTTCAGCATCCTCTGCCCGTCGTTCCAACGCCTGTATACGGTCAAGTGCGTCCGCCAGTTTCCCATCCACTGACTTATGAGCTGGGACCAGCTCCAGCAGTGCATCCTCCATTCACTTGACTCTGTCTTTGAGTTTGGCGTGGTCTGCGCGCAGGATTCCCAGCCCTGTGGCCACCTGCGCAATATCTTGTTGCAGGGCTTCTTTCGTTGCCGCAATGGCCACCAGAATACGATCTTGGAGTTGCTGAAAATCCGCTGGTCCCGGCACGGTACCCTCTGGGGTCTCGGAGCTGGTGGCTCCCTCCAGTTTCCCCTTTGGCTTCCCCATCATGCCGCAACGCCAGCCGGTCGTGCCACACTGCAGCTCCAGGGGGGAGTGCGCGATAGGAGCTCTCTCAGATCCGGTGTCCTCTCCCAGTTCGCGCTTCAGAACAGTTATTGCTCTCCCAAGAGGTCAGCGTGCTGAGATCAGTCGGTACAAATGCCTCAGTATCCTCCCAGCACATAATCACCTCCGCCCCCAATTCTTAGTCCTCGCATCACTCACGGGCTGGGGTCACAACAGGACCCAGTCATCTCCGGCTCGTCATCCAGCACTCCAGAAACCCGCCAGGCAACAGCCGTGAGATGGCACGGAGGCACCCTCAGTTCCTCCCACTCCTCTTCAGGCCCGGGGTGTGCCCCATCAGTCGCCGCTCCGCCGGTCGCAGGGCCCAATCATGCCAGGGCGCGTCACCAATAATTCTCCCTTATCAGTCAGTATCAGGCCATCGCAGTGATTCACCCTCCACGCAGGGGTGCGCCCAGTGTTTCGATTCTATCACCGGGGCACACTCAGGGCAAGCACTCGCGGGGAGCGTCCCGCACCACCACCGTGCGCAGCGCGTAGCGATCGCTGGCAGCCCGGCGTGGGGTGAGGGCCCGAGACCGGCCCCTGTCCGTGCGCACCCGCAGGACCCCTCCGTGTTTGGGTTGATCAGCTCGTCTGTCTCCGGAGTTCACAGGGTCCCGGGAGTCCCCCACAATCCAGCCCGACTCCCGCACCCCCGCCGGCTCAGGGCGCCAAGCTGTTACTCCTTCAGCTCACCACATCTAAGCAGCCGATGGGCTTCGCCGCCGCCCCTCGCAACAGACTTGGCTCGCACAACTCCGACGATCAGGCTATCTTCCTAGTGCGGCCGGCCTCTCACTGATGCCGTAGGCATCCAGCGCTTCGTCCCCGGTAGTCCGCTCCCTCTCTTGCCTGCCGCTGAGCCGCTCCTCCCGTGTCCAACCGGCAGTGCAAGCCAGCCGCCTCCGCAAGGTTCCGCAGCTTCTCTCTCCTCGCCCGGCCTCCAGCAGCTGTCTCAGTGGCCGGTATGGATAGCGGCCGCCATTTTGCGGAGCTCAGAGTCGGCCAGCCGGCAGTTGAAGTGGCTCTCACCCCCGGGGTAACAAGCGACAGCCTTCCTCACGGTTACAGTCAGGGCTGCCTCGATTGCCTCGCTTTACTCCCCGGCCTTGGTTGCTTGATGTGCCGTGCAGCGCTGTCCGCTAATATCTCCGATCTCCAGCTGTAGAGTCCTCAGCCATTTTGGGCCGCTCCGTCCTCTAGGTCAGCCGTCTCCTCGTCCGAGCCAGTGCACCATGCAGGGAGTGTTTCCTATGGCTCCCGGGGTGCCGCCACCGTTCCGATGTATTTCAGCGCATGGACAGCTCCGTCCACGCAGGATACCACTCTTATTTCAGGATGTTATCGGGGATCGGGCGCAGAGCTCCGGGCTCACGCTGCCAGTCCCTCCGGCATCCAAGCCATGCCCCCACTCCTTCCCATATTCATGACTCTCAAATTGTAAATGATCTATCTCAGTTGCGGCTTTTTGGAATTATCAACGCATAATTCAAATGAAACTGATTCAATATTAGATACCTCCTTAAACATGTCTTCCGACCCTGTAATTAGGTCACCCAATAGTGGACTCACTGTAAGTGAGGTACCGGTCAAAATAATTAGCATCACAGCACCACCGTCAAAAAAGAGGAAGCTTGTGAGAAATGATCAGGGCGACAAGAACAAGAAACGGGTGACGGTAACCCGAGCCCAACAGAGAAGCACACAAACCACTACTTCTAAAAATAGCCCAGCACAACAGCTCCCATCAATACCCGCAAATGAGTTATTGCCTAGTATGGAAAAAAATTTCAAATCACTAATCCTCCCATTATTAGAAAGGGTTAAGAGAATAGGTGAACAACTAGGCTCTATTGAAAAGGAGGTGGTAAAGAACTCGCTGTTGCTAAGTAAACAATGTTCTCTGTGTTCTACAGTCCCCATAAAAGATAATTATATAGGTGACAGGCCACCACTTAAATCCCCCATAAAGGGCCAAAAACCTTCTCCTTCACAGAAGACATCAGTCCCCAAAGTGGCATCAAAACCAAGTACGAGCAATCAAAAAAAGGGGGATTAAACGGAATCGGGGAACAAACCTGAACTTTCCCAAAAAACGGTTAATGGGCCTATCGACTAACAAAATAAAAATAGATCAAGCCACAGAAGAGTAGATTTACCACCGGAATCTGCTCCTTTTGATGTAATTATGGCAGGAGTCCCGGTTCTGTCTGAGGGAGTAAAAGAGGATCATCGAGCCCTAAAAAATAAAGTAATATTCTGGCTGTGTAATAAAAGACCCTTGCCGGCCCATGTCAACGGAGAAATCCTAAATGTAAGGCGTGTGAATTGGGTCTGAATCCGGCTCAAAGATAGAAAGGGGGATGCCATTATTATTAATTTTAAACACCATAGAGCAGTGAGGCACATCTGTGACTGGTATGATGTGAGAGGTAGTGAAGAAATCTCTACGCATTATCTAAGTCACTTTTACCCCCAGACGTCGTTCCCACACCCCCAAGGTTTTCCTCTAGGAAACCAGGCTTTAAATAGGCATAGTACAGGATTCCATGGTTACAATCATTCAACTTTTAATTACCGACAAAGATTCTCTTTGGGAAACCAGGCTCTTAATAGGCACAACACAGAACATCACGGTTTCAATATTCCAACTTTTAACCACTTCTCGATGTTGTATGGACTAGAAGGTATGGATTGACTCCAGCCTACTGTCATTGAGAAACTATGTATCCCTGCCAAGCTTGTAACGTCTGAAGTCTCAGTAGTAGAAGGTCCCGATATCCAGGAAGAGGTTACCAGGGTCAAACTCCCTTTAAGGCAACCCATACTGAAGGCAGATAATACTGCAGACCAAAATAAAGCTGAAAATCCCATGGGAGGGGCCGTCCCAAATATAGGTGGGACAAATACAATGGACTCGTCTATAGCTGAGGTGCAGACGGGAGTTCAGTCAACCCCCCCGGAGGATACTATTCCAGTAAATGACGAGCAATCACTTGAAGTCTTCTTCTGGAATATTGCGTGCCTTCGATCAAAGGTCGAAGATGGAAGCGCTTTGAACTTTCTTCAGAATCATAGTGTAATTTTCTCCAGGAGACATGGGCCATTACAGAACTACACCTGGTAGGATACAAAACCTACTTTACATCTGCATTAGCAGTAGCCTCGGGTCGGGCCAAGGGAGGTTTGACTATCTTCATAGCCAATACAATGCGGGGACTAAAAACAACGGTAGTACACCTGGATCCAAATTATCAGCTGCTTAGCCTATCGTTTAATACCAAAGAGATCATCCTTCTGCTTTCTCCCAGTTGATTTAGAAGGTAGGAGGGAGAGCTAGTGTAAGCATCGTATGGGGGGCGTGATTTTAACCAGCATCCTTGCCCACGCAGCAACAGCAACATCTGTGGGTTGGTGGACGAATATGAAGACCCAATGGTGCATTTTAACCACACTAGTACGGGGTCATATCTAAATGAAGTTCTCTCAGATCTGGGGCTTACGATAGTTAATACATTAAACGCGATCTCCCTTCGGTTAGATCCAACATTTTTGGGGAGGGGATATGAGACATCAATAGATTATATTTTAGTATCAAATGCTCTGGCTAATAGAGTCATGAGCTTTGATTTAGTGGTTAATACACTAAGTGATCACTGTGCCCTTAAGATAGAACTTTATCTAAAACACGCTCAGTCTTCCCCACTTGGCTAAGACAAATGGATACTCCCTAAGATGGGAGAAGGTAGACCCCGGGGAAATAACCAAAAAAGTGGTATGTGCAGCCTATCCATCTATAGTTAAATGCTTAGATCTGGGAGTCCCGGAGGAGGACGTCATATATACCTTTATGGTAATTCTAGAAAAAATAAATGAATTACTAACAGTAAAGACTCAAAGAGATTGTCCCAGGAAAGTTGGGTGGTTTAATCATAAATGTACGGCAGCACATAAAAAACTGAAGACAGCACTGAATAAAACGAACAGAGACCCAGAGGAAATAAGAATTTTAAGAAAGGACTATAATACCGTACGTAAGGAGAGGAAGGGCGAATTAAAACAAGCCCAATGGGACCAACTGCATAAAAGCGCATAAGACAAAAATAGTGAAGCATTTTGGAGAGTGGTAAAATCTCCCTTTCTAGCAGATTGTAAAAATCTCCCGGCCATAGAAGTAGCTATTGAGGAACCGGTTTGGGTGGAACATTTCCCGAAAATATTCCAGAAAGGTCCGGTACCAGCAGGGACCGATACTGCCTTCAGTGGTAGCCCCTCCACGGTGTCTTATCCCATTCCGCTAGAACTTGCGATAAGTGAGGTACTTCAAGCGTTAAATGCAAGTAAAAATGGGAAAGCCCCGGCCCAGACGGGGTTCCCGTAGATCTATTTAGGTATAACACGGACCTATGGGCCCCAATACTGACCAGGGTGTTTAGGGCAGTAATGGAGAAGGGTCTGTTGGTCTCCTGGACTAAATCTATTGTGGTCCCTAGATTTAAAAAAGGAGGCCGGCAAGAGGTATCCTGCTATCGCCCAATTTCACTGCTGGATTCGCTAGGCAAGGTGGTAGGGAGAGTAGTGCTTGAGTGTCTACAGCAGTGGGCTGACGATGGCGGGATCCTCTCGGAACTTCAATTCGGGTTCCGGGAGGGCTTTGGGACTACCGAGCAAGCACTAAATTTCTCAATGTTGCTGGGTAAATACGGCTGTGCAAAGAAGTCCAGGTTATACATGGTTTATGTTGACCTGTCCCCTGCTTTTGATTGTGTCTCCCATGCAAAATTGTGGTCCGTCCTGTTATTAATGGGTGTTGATGTTCCTCTGATTGACTTCCTGAGGGAATTATATGCGAATGCCTCTGCGAGGGTACGTTTCGGTGTAAAAGTCGAGTTGTCTGCGTCGTTCAGAGTAGAGCGTGGAGTCCGGCAGGGTTGTGTCTTGGCCCCCTTTCTCTTCTCACTTTATACAAATGGTCTGGAGATGGCAATGTTGAGGGGGTCCAGGACCTACAGCAAGTAAGAAACCGTCCGGTCCCCGCTCTGCTCTATGCGGACGACGCTGTGATACAGGCTCGTACCCCACGCGAACTACAGAAGGCCCTGGACAGGTGTGCTGACTTCATGAGGAGCCTAGATCTACGCATAAATATAAAAAATACTTATGTAATGGCAACAGGTTCAGGGAAAAAGGGGGGTAAAGACATATTTCTTAGCAAAGAAAAACTCGAACTTACTGGCCAATACCCCTATTTAGGTATTATAATTGATGACAGAATGAATTGGAAGTCCGCAATTGAGGCCAGGAAGCATCATCTAATGTGAGCAATTGCTGCACTTATAAACTTCTCTCAGAGGCTGGGAAAAAGGCCACCCATAGAATTGTTACAAATCTATAGAGCTAAATGCCAGGCGATAGCCATGTATGGGGCCGGAGTGTGGGGGCATGCCAACATTAGTCCCCTACAAGTGGCAGAGAACACTTTTTTAAGATTTCTGTTAGCTGCACCTAAATGCGTCTCTACGTTTGCATGTCATACGGAATTGGGGATCCCGTATTTGGTGGATTTAGCAAAAATTCAACCACTTTTACTTTGGCGTCGAATTTGGACATCAAGGAAAAACTTACTTACTAAACAAATAAGGCAGATTGTATGTCATTAGACCGCTCACTTAAAATCAGTTGGCTCCTGTATGTGAAAAATCTTTTGACTGGTCTGGGACTTGGGAATTATTACACCACTCCTGATACGATCTGTGAAATATCTAGGAAGGAACTGAAAGTAAGGGCCCTGGGCCACTTAGAAGAGCTGCAAATCGCCAAGGAAGTAATGAAAGCTTCCGTTCAACATTCAATGGTGGTCCAGACTACCCTTTCTATTCAGCCATATCTATTATATGATCTGACGCAATTTGAGCGATTCCTTCTGATAAGATTTAGGTTAAACATCTTTTACCGACTGGTGGTTTTTCCAGAGCAAAACAGTTGGGATCGAACCCTCCCACCTTGTCCATGTGATGAAACTTCAGAGCAGACAACCATTCACACTGTTCTGTTTTGTAAGTTTTATGTTAGTCATCGTAAGCTTTGGTTGTTACCGCTGCTAAAATTATTGGGTCTTAGAAGATGTCGCCCAGCCATGCTGCAATTGCAGTTTCTAGAGACTGAATGGACTTGCAAATATATTGTTAAATTCTTGAAATGCATTTTTAAACATAGAATAAACCTTTGAAAAGTCCTATCCCTGTGAAAATAAATGAATTTTAGAAACTAAGAAATTTGTTGTATTAGTTAGCATGGTTAGGGACCCCCAATGTTACTCATGGATAAGGCACCTAAACTATGTATAATGTTGTTTTTTATTTGTGTTATCGCTTTCATGGTTTTTTATGCATTTTAAAACCGAATAAAGAATATATTGATATTGATTGATATATAGGAGCTGTCTTCCTGCTCCTTGTTGCTTGGTTTCAATTCTGGTGCCTGACCTGGAAGGACTTTGCTGTTGGCGGTCCACGGACGATCTTGCTGTTTCCTTCCCTTGTCTTGGTTAGTGTTCTGCGTGGGACATTATCGGACTGCTGTCAGCGATTTTGCCTGGCATCTTCATTGTTTCCTTGTCATTTCTTTTCAGTATTCTTCGTGGGACCTACTGGATTATTTTTCCTGTTCTTGCGGAGCGCTGATGCTCTTCGGAGCATTTCCTTTCTGCGGGATTCGGATACCCAGTAAACAGTGGGTGTTGTTCATACCCATATTTCTTCATTTTTTTTGTGCCCATTTTGGGGGTGTTTTCAGTGCACTGACTTTATTATAGTATTTTAAAACAACAATTATTTATTGTTGTTTTCCTTGTTTCTGGTGCCGGTTTTTTTCCTTTGTGGCTTTTTTGGCTATTATTTACACATCAATTACCTTTTTGCTCATGCCTTAAGGGAAGACTTTGTTCTACTGATCCTTGGGAACAAGAGACTGTGTGATTTACTTCTACTGAGTACTCTTGAACACAACGGCGAAAGTTAAAGGGTGAGCTAAGTATATTGAACGCTTTATCCCTATCTTGTTTTTTGTGTAAGGTGAAAAGGTATTCTTTGCTTCTCTATATTATATTAATCTTTACCTTTTCTGTTTGTTCACCCTTTGGACGCTTATGCCTTGCCTGCGTCCATCCATATTTCTGGAGTGTGATTCCAAGGATAGATTTACACCTTTTCCCTTATTCCCTTGTTTACCTGCCTTCCCCCTGTGCGTTTTCCGCTCATGTCCATTCTATTCTTGGGCATGAAGGGTTAAGGCACAGGGTGAGTGACGGGGCATTCTTTGTTCCTGCAGCAGCAGCTGGTTTTCAGGTGAGTGGGGGGAGGAACAACTGTAACATTTCCAATAAAAGTATTGATAAGAAACATGTGCGTGGTGGGAGTGGGAGTTATAGTTACTTTAGGGCACAGGATTCTTGAGATAAGTATAACTATAACTCCTGATTTTCTATGGTTTTGTGTGTGTAACGTTTTTAAGTTAGGGGATTAAGTCCCCTCGAATCCTGAGAGTCCCTGGGTTCAACTAGCCCACCATGTACCTACAATAAGCACCACAGAGCTGCGTTGCAGAGAGGTGGTCCGAGGCCATGCCCCATTTTACACCTCTCTGCAATGCAACTCTCTGGACATACCTGGTGGGTTAGTTGGCCCCCAGGGACCCTCAGTATTCAAGGGGACTTGATTCCCCAACTTAAAACACACCACAGGGCATGTTTCATCACTTGTAGCATCAGGCCACGCCCCCTCCCTGCACCACTGCGCAAACGCACCTCCTGATGCATTGTAAATTGAGGGATTCAGTACCCTTGATTCCTGAGGGTCCCTGGGGGCCAACTAGCCCCCCACTTACCTCCAGTAAGTGCCACAGAGCTGTGTTGCAGAGTGGTATAAAAAGGGGCGTGGCCTCTGAATACCTCTCTACAATGCAGCTCCCTGGCGCATACTGGAGGTACCTGGTAGACTAGTTAGCCCCCGGGGACCTTCAACTTACAACTCGCCAGGGGGCGCGTTTGCACAGTTGTGAAGGAAGGGAGCGGGGCATGAGGTGACATGTGTGCAAACACGCCCTGTTGCATGTTTTAAGTTGGAGAATTAATTCCTCTTCAATCCTGAGGGTCCCTGGGGGCCAACTATCCCAGCAGGTACCTCCAGTATGCGCCAGGGAGCTGTGTTGCAGAAAGGTATTCAGAGGCTGAGCCCCTTTTTACACCACTCTGCTACACAGCTCTGTGGCGCTTACTGGAGGTGGAAATTCTTCAGGTGAAAGTTTTTTTTTAGCTCTTGTATGAGTTTGTACTTCAGTGGATTAGTTGCAGCATCTCCATCAAATAATGCGTTTGTTGGAAGAAAATCATGCAACAGATTGTCCTAGATAAATTCACCCATTGCTTTTACTAAATCCATCTCTCTATGTGCTTGCAAAAGTTGTTTTATAGTAACCTGTTTTGTAGTGGCTTGTTGGATCAAACTCTTATTATGGCACTTCAAGTGTGGCAGCTTAGCTTTAGTGTTATGTCAAACAGCTTTTTCTATTTCAATACAAATCTCTCCTGCTTCAGCTCTGTGTATAGTTTTGATCCATATTACAGGCATCTTTTAGATTTGTCTTTATTTTGTTATCCACATATTGTGTGGTCACAAAGTTTGTGTAGTGGCACAGGCTCAGTCATTTCAAAGGGGGTTTCCTTGCTGCTTCATTAAATGAAGAAGCCTGTCAACATGTTTATTAAAACGTTCCCTTCTCTTTCCTACAAGTTTGTGGTAAGTAACAGTTTCACAATAGTCCATTCATTTTGAATTTGTCAACTCTCTGAAAACATTGCAAATAGAAAGGACTTCACAGTAAACTAGCTGCCATTGAGCAACATATTCACATCTACGGGTATGACCAACAATTCCTTTGGAGCTCTGGATCATCAATTCCAGTTTCATATCTGGAGCCACAGCAGTGAACCTTCCCTCTCTGTTTTTCCCCACAAAATGTCTTTGGATGACTTTTCTGTAGAGGTATGGTTTTTCCTCCTGTATCTGATTTGCTCTTTCCAAATACCAGGAAACATATATCAGGTAGTTTATGCAATCAATTTAGCAAAACACAGTAATTAGTTTCTCCACAGTCTTCACGTGCAGTTCCCAATCAACTTCCTGATCAGCATGTACCAAGTTTTTCACTAGAGCTATCAAGTCTAAAACATTTCCCCAGTACTTGCAAAGTTCAGATTTTTCCCCAAATTCTTTGACAAACTCTACAAACCTGGTTTTCTGATTTTGAACTGAGTGAATTTTACATTGCCTGGCATTGCATTATGTCTTTCGAATGACGTGCACCCTGTGCCATGTTCACTTCTGAGATAAGATATGCAAAACCTAATTTGTCATTCTTGTTTCAGAAAGCATTCTAACGCAATGTTTCTAAAGCCTTATGATGAGAATACCTTGTAAAAATAAACAAAATGAGTTCCTCTCAATAGTGACTGGACAGTTGCCTCTAAAGATTTCAGCCTCTATAAGTGCATCGTCTATGCCACATCCACTGAGATCACTTCCTGCACACCGCAATGCAACTTTTGTCATGTGGAAAATACCCACCATTGGATAAAGATCATTAAATTCTATTAGATTGCTCATAAAAATGTCAGCTACAATATGGAAAACACTTTCATTGCAGACAATTGGCAGGGTAGGCTGGTCTTCAAGCTAAGCACACACATGTTGGAAATATTTTAGAGCTATGTATACTGTTGCGTAGTTTGTGATGGGAGATGGTATTACTGATAAAAACCCAACGTTCTTCACTGGGACAGTATTCTGGGAGATCAGAGCATGAATTCCAGCCCATGGAGGAACTGGGTTTTCTTCATCAATCAGTCCACATCGACTGAGCGATATGATACATTCTGCCAAATCAGCTTTGCGGACCTCAGAATCAGGTAGAAGAATATCTATGTCGTCAGCCACCTTGAAACATTCTAGTAGACTGGGACTTGTTGATAGGTTGTAGTGGTTTTGCACACATTGCAAAGCACTTTGGTTATAAGTTTGTAGCTTCATTTTTTTATGCCTACAGCTGGCACAGTGTGTTTTCCAGCAGGTACTTCATTGGTACAGTCCTGAAAAAGCATCATGACAAAATCATGTGTGCTGGATGGACTCAAGAATAGAGGGCGCCCGTCCACTGCACCATATCGCGCACTAAGGACGCTAATCTTTATTTTTAAATTGAATCTTGCACTTTGCTTTTAAAACAATTGTCACCATTACTCGTATTTTTTTAAATTGTAATCACTGCCGCCAACGCAACTCACCTGAGGCTCGCTCTGAGTACTAGAGCGCCTCAGCCACTTCCGCCCTGCTCCCGGGTCAAGATCACGTGACCACGAGGAGGGGCCTAGGCACCCAGCTGATTTAAGAGCCTGCTTTAGCATGGGAGCAGGCACTCAAGAACAGAGGCCGCCCCGTTCACTGCACCATATCGCGCACCAGGGGGCGCAAATCTTTATTTTTAAAATTGAATCTTGCACTTTGCTTTTAAAACAATTGTCACCATTACTCTGTGTTTTTTTAAATTGTAATCACTGCCACCAACGCAACTCACCTGAGGCTCGCTCTGAGTACTAGAGCGCCTCAGCCACTTCCGCCCTGCTCCCGGATCCAGATCATGTGACCACGAGAAGGGGCCTAGGCGCCCGGCTGATTTAAGAGCCTGCTTTAGCACGGGAGCAGGCACTCAAGAACAGAGGCCGCCCCGTCCACTGCACCATATCGCGCGCTAAGGACGCAAATCATTATTTTTACAATTGAATCTTGCACTTTGCTTTTAAAACAATTGTCACCATTACTCTGTGTTTTTTAAATTGTAATCACTGCCACCAACGCAACTCACCTGAGGCTCGCTCTGAGTACTAGAGCGCCTCACCCACTTCCGCCCTGCTCCCGAGTCCAGATCACGTAACCATGAGGAGGAGCCTAGGCACCCGGCTGATTTAAGAACCTGCTTTAGCGCTGGAGCAGGCACTCAAGAACAGAGGCCGCCCCTTCCGCTGCACCATATCGCGCGCTAAGGACGCAAATGCTTATTTTTAAATTTAATCTTGCACTTTGCTTTTACAAAAGTGTCACCATTACTCTGTGTTTTTTAAATTGTAATCACTGTCACCAACGCAACTCACCTGAGGCTCACTCTGAGTACTAGAGCGCCTCAGCCACTTCCGCCCTGCTCCCGGGTCCAGACCACGTGACCACGAGGAGGGGACTAGGCACCTGGCTGACCCAAATACTGGCTATAGCGCGGGAGCGCCGGTGGCGCGCCAAAGGCAAGCCCATCTGCGCCTTTCTGCGCCCAACCAGGACCAGGGGCCAGGACCCCTGCTTCTTGTGTCTTGCGGAGGATCACCTGTGCCTGGGTCAAAGTATTTTTCCACTCAGCGATGCTACCACTGACGTACTCGGGTCAGAAAAGCTACCAAGGGCCCAAACGGGAACAGTCACACATAGGCTCACTTCACTCCCCCTGAAGCCACCATGACCCCCGCCCCTTGTGGACTTAAGGTGACCATCCTCAACACTCGTTCCTTACAGAAACATAACCTCGAGGTTTTCACCCTCCTCGAAGATAACACCCTAGACATCCTTGGTGTCACAGAAACCTGGCTTGAGGAGTCCTCAACTCCAGATTTAGTAGCCACCTTGCCTCCAAACTACACTGCCATCTGCCACAACAGACCTGGCAGTACTAGACGGGGTGGAGTACCCATCCTGCATAAACAGCAGCTAAAGGCAGAAATTATCTGTGCAGAAAGCATTGAGGAGATGGACGTGTTAGGGGCACAAATCTGCTTCCCAACTACCTGTCTAGCTATCTTAATAGTGTACCATCCCCCACAAACTCCTCCCAAATTCGTGAAGCTCTTCACAGAACTAGTCAATGACATCCACACATGATACCAATGCTTCCTAGTAATGGGAGATTTCAACTTCCACTGGGATCGGATTCCCAGGGAAAGCCAGGCCATCCAACTGAATGAAGCACTGACCTCACTGGAACTCAAACAAGTGGTAAAAGTTCCCACACATGAGAAGGGCCACACACGCAACCTAGTTTGGACATCCCAACCCGTTTACCTGCCCAATAGATATCAGTCCCTGCGCCTGGTCTGATCACTACTTAATCAGCGGCCAGCTCCCACCCACAAAGCAAGCAGCCCACCCCACTCCAGAGTGGAAAGTACCGGAAAAAAATCAGAGCAGACGACCTGGTCAGCACCCTACACAACTCAGTTTCCCTCAATCTAACTGGGGGCAATCCTAACACAGCTAGCATCGCCCTGTCTACCAGGCTGAAGCAGGCCATAGACATAGCGTAGAGTCATAATCAGGGATAAAGGTAAAGGGGCCCCATGGTTCAACAACTCCCTAAGAGACCTGAAACAAACCCTCAGCCAGCGTGAGAGAGCATGGCGCAAAGCCTATGATGCAGACTCCCGCTCAGAGTACCTCTTTGCGTTCGGAGCTTACAAAACAGCTATCCTAGCAAGGAAAGCAACATTTTATGAACTTAGGATCACCACAGCAAAGGACACACAAAAAGAAACCTTTTGTGTACTATCAGTGCTGAGACAAACAGAGGCATTGAAGCCCGCCCATAGCCCGGAAGACTGCAGTAAGTTTCAATCCTTCTTTCTAGAAAAGGTAAGGGACCTACTGAACGAGATCTCTGTTACTACCATTGTCCCCTGTCCACTGTCACTGATCCCTCCGGTCCCCTCGTACGCTGCACCGCTCACCATCTTCCCCACACTGACCACTGACTCTCTGCCTCCTTTATTGGGGCGGGTCAAGTCAGGTTCACCAGTGGACCCTTGTCCACCGACAATTTTCAAGATGGCATTACCAGTGATCGAAGGTGAGGTACTCTCACTTCTCAATCAATCCCTGGTACACGGCATCATCCCCACTAACTTCAAAGAAGCACGTGTCATCCCACTTCTAAAGAAACCAGGAGCGGATGGGAAGAACTTAAAAAACTTTAAGCCTATCTTCCCAACTCCCCTTCCTAGCGAAAGTGCTGGAGCAGCACGTGTTGAAATCCCTGTTCCACCTTCTTGAAACTTACAACCACCTGCAGCATAACCAGGCAGGGTTCAGGGCCCATCACAGCACAGAAATGGTTCTGCTAGCAGTGCTAGATGACACAGTCAACCACAACCTACTTTTGTCGCGGATACATAACCTTGGTATCCAGGGCTTAGCCCTCAGGTGGCTCACATCCTTCCTCAGTGGTCGATCCCAGAGAGTACATCTGATGGACCACACGTCCGACTTGTGGAGTCCGGCAGGGATCAGTGCTATCTCCCCTCCTCTTTAATACCTACCTACAGCCCCTGATAGCCACTCTAAATACCATGGAGTGTCAGATCTACAACTACGCTGACGATACTCAACTCATCATCATCCACATCGACAGCTCCCCAGCCTCCCACGCAAGAACACAAAACACCCTCAAATTTATCGCCAACTGGATGACGGCCAATTCCCTTAAAATCAACCCGGACAAGACCGAGGATTTGGCCATCACCACCGACTCTAATCCCTGGAGCAATCTCTTCTGGCCTCAGGAATTGGGCACCGACCCAGACCTGGCCATGGTTAAGAGCCTAGGCATCAAAGTTGACGCTAAATTATCCATGACCCAGCAGGTGTCCGCAGTAGCAGGAACATATGCCGGCCTGATGCGGAAGCTTGCCCCCCTCCTGACTTTTGCCACTCTCAGACTGGTTGTGTCAGCCATGATAGTTTCACGTATTGATTAAGGAAACGCCCTGTACATGGGCCTCCCAGGAAAAGCTACTTGCCAGACTTCAGGTCACTATGAATGACGCTGCCAGGCTAATATTCAGACTGCTTAGAGGGGCCCATGCCACCCCTCTCCTTCAACAGCTGCACTGACTCCCAGTCCAAGCAGAGAACTAAGTTCAAGGGCCTCTGCGTCGCGCACAAGGCCATTTACGGCCAAGCCCCCATGTACATCAAAAATCGTCTAAACCTCTACACTCTAAACAGGGTGCTTCGATCCTCAGAGGCCTGCCTACTGGCAGTCCTCGTTTTAGCCTTACCTCTAAAGGGGGAAGAGCCTTTTCCACCTCCATCCCCCACTCTGGAACAAACTGCCGGAGAAACTGTGCAAGGAGAGCACCCTTCTCTCCTTTAGGAAGAAGTTAAAAACAGTCCTCTTCTCAGAAGCATGGGGCTCTCCCCAAATCTAACTCTTCACTTCCACAGGCCAGGACGTGCCTCTCTCTCTTGACAGCGCTTAGAGACTTGACGGTGATAATGCGCTTTATAAATGCGAAATACATACATACATGTTCCAGACAAAGAAGAGCTGTCTTCAAAATAAAAATTATCAACAGCAGCTATTGTAAATCCTTTCCTGGTACATTGACTTGAAAGTGTTGTGCTGTCATATTCACAATATTTTACAGCATGAGATACTAACAAGTTCCTGCTCCGTACTATGGGCCAGATGTAGGTAGCCCTTTACCGATCGGAATCGGCCGAAAATACCGATTTTCGGCCGTTTCCGATCGGTAAAGGGCTATTGAGATGTAGGGGCACATTTTCGGTAATTTTACCGAATCGGTATCATTACCGAATCGGTAATTTTACCGAATCGGTATCATTACCGAATCGGTAATATTTACCGATTCGGTAAAATTACCGAAAATGCAATGTAGGTAGGCAATGTACCTTCTGCACATGGCTTACAGAATCGGTATTTTACCATGGAATACAAATCCATGGTAAAATACCGATTAAAGTGATTAGCTCTATACTTTTGTATATGTCATAGATTACGTTGGCAGTAATCATGTGCAGCAAAATTTCCTTTTCGGCATGATGTAATTCATAAAACATGATTTGGAAAAGACAGTACATTTACACAGCATAAGCCTGTTGGTTCATGGGATTGTCTTCCACTTCTTCACATATCTCTTCAAAATCATCATCAATGTTGTCTGCTTCTGTTCTAAACTCAAGACTTTAGTTTGTAACGATTTTGCATTTCTGATAATAAACAATGATATAAAATATGTAATGATAACATCAGGCATTCTTGTTTACTCCCATGATTTGCAGAACTTTGGGGCATCACAAAGTTTGCCATTAAGTCCAAAATCTAAATTTTTCAGGACATTTCTTAAAATGGTTCCTGCTGGTTTTACTTCATCTTGTGATCTCAGTTTGGCAGCAAAAACTTCAGGAGTCAAATCAACTGAGGACACCATAAGTGGCTCATTCTTTTTGTTAAACTGACAAAAACGAGTTCTGTCATTGTACATTCTCACTAGAAAAATCTTCATTTAATTATGATGAATCAAGACAGTTTCATCAATGTTGACCATTATTTCTCTGTTCTCACTGCATGTGAACCCGAAGCCAGTACTCAACATTGGCTTTAAAAAGTAATTTGCTTTTTCAAAGAGTGCAAACCTAAATGAAGGTTGGCTGTTACGTTGCTGCTGGGAGCTCTTTGTATATTCATATTTTTGAATGTAGGCACGCATGCAGTCCAGGTGGGCATACAAATCTGCAGTACATACATTCACCTCGCTGTTTAGATCAGCTGCTCGGCTGAAAACTTCATCTTGAAAGAAACTAGTTGCAAATGAATATATGTTTGCCCTTTGAGCCCGCATACTCAGTACTTCGTTCTTTCATCAATTTCTTCGGCCCTTATTCTGGCTAAACCACAGATAACACATTGAATATCCTCTGCTTTCTGATCAGTTGTTGGAGGTGTACAAGGGTTGCCATCGATCTTTTAAGTGAATGGGCATTGGGTTTTGTTGTCATCACTTTCTCAGAAGACTCAAATTCTTTTTGTTATTCACTGGTTTCTGCTATTTTTTTACCTTTTTTCCAGGCTTTTTTCCATTATGTATGAAATGTATCACTTGTTGTTACAATGATAAAAAAAATTGATCCTCTTCACCCATTAGTTTAAATCTTTTGTGAACTTTGTCTTACCATATTTATGAAGCATCACAAACTCTTTTCTGTCCAGCCCAGTTCATATTAGATTTTCTTTTGGATTAGTTTAGCAATATGACACATTTTTCTTTGTTGAAGGAGTCCTCAGATTCTGTAGTTAGTAACACTCTGTTAGAAGGTAAAGATCCTCTGCTAGCACCTGCTTCGCTCATGTTTACAAATTTGAATCAACAGAAAACCTGAAACAAAAACAATATGAAAATAAAAAACCAATATGATGGCTTAAACAAATCATTGTAGAGCCGCCATTTTGGGAAATGGCAGAAGGGTTGCTTTCAGGAGTTATATTCTGTCTCTATGAGACTACTCGACCCCCAAACCTATGCTTTGACATAAAAAGGAAGTATTTAGATGTCATGGTTCCTGAAATATTCACTGCAACACATCTGCCATTTTTTAGATTTTCATCCAGAAAGATTCAGCCTGGATTAGCAATGTCTACCCAATCTAAATTACTTCTCTAATGATACAAAAACACAGATCAAAAATGAAAATCTCTGGACCTCAATTTCTTTAAGGAGTTATATTAAAGTGCCAGGATTATAACGTCTGTCCGGCCCAGCCCATTAAGTAACAATGACTTGCCCTTTGAAACCTTAGGCACCACTTTTGCTGCCCGTGGTTATAGCGATCCTTTAAGCTGTGGCAGGTGTGGCAGGTACATAAAGTAAACAGGACTCCAACTGCATTGTTTACTCTCTGTTTACTTTTTGTATTGCTCATTGTTTATCTTTCAGTCGCAGAGCCTGATTCTCAAAGTTTTGTGCACTCATGCAAGTACCCTTATTTACATGTGAAAAAAATCACTTTTTATAATTTAGTAAATGTGTGCTTCACACATGTAAATCTATGTATATTTGCATGTGTAAATATCTGACAAGGAGTATGAGTGGGCTGTCACTGTGTGTTATTGGGCAGGATTGCCCTATAAGTCTATAAACTCCCACAAATGTTCATGCTTGTGAGTATTTTTGAACTGCAACCATTCCCCACACTTCTTAGGATCAGGTATTACTCTTGTCTATGGCAGCAGGAAATCCCTATCTAGTGTGGGAAGGCGATGCAACCATCCCTGACATTGGCAGTGTTATAGAAAAGGAGGTTTCTCCCAACTGATAATATTTTCTTTGTGAAGATGTTAGAAATAAGTGCCTCATCAAGTACAGTTGGGTGGGTTTTATTAGGTAGTACTGAATACGCTCCTCCAAGGACACCTCCCAGACAAGGATTCTGTCAGTACAGTGGAATGTACTGTTGGAGAATGATGAGGGATGGGGTGTGGGAAATGCGGGTTAAACCATTAACAGAGGTGATGAGAAGGGCACGATACATTAATAAGAACTAGCTACAACAATCAATATGAACTTGAAGTGTGGGACTATTATATAGTCTAATTACAACATAAGAATAGTTTTTTTACAGTTAGCAACTGAATTTGCACCTGCTTACATTTTATTTTGCTTACACAAGTAAACACTTGTATATGGTTTCCCAGGTCCATACATGAGTAGCTTCAACAGTTTAGGATTTGTCCTTGCATTCTGGGACTCCTAGTCCTTATTTTCCAGTGGATAATAAAGACTGCAAATTTCGAAAGCCAAAACAACGAAGGTAGTGCTTTTTTATATGTACTCTTACATGCCTTTGTGAATTGGCCTCAAAAGATGTAAAATGGGAATAAAATGGGAATATTCAGGGAATACTCCTATGCATTTAGCACAAACAGAAAGGATCGTTTCCTCTTTGCCCTTTTATCAATAGAGAGTAGCTGTTTTGGTCCAAACTCACAAAGGCATTTAAGGGTATGTAAAAGAGTGCCCCTCTAGTACTACTTTTCAAACACATTACTGCTTTTGTGAATGGGTTGCATTCTGTGGTCAGAGGTTTTCATATGGAGAACTTCATCCTGCTTGGTGTTTTCAAGGGCTGTCCGCAGGGAAAAGCTCTTGCTATACAATCGTCTCTACATAATAGTAATTTATTCCACATCTGCGGTTTTCCAGATTTTCCTTTTGCAGGTTATGTATGTGTTAGTCAGAGGTTAGGAGGAGGGACGAGGGGGTATCCGCATGTTCCACTCACGATTCAAGCAACAAGAGGACGTAGAAGAAATGGATGTGTACCCAAGGTGCTTGCCCCTGTAATAAGCTCAGCATAGATGTGGTTATTTTGAAAGGTAAAAGGATAGCATGGATTGTACTAAAAATTCAGTTTTCAGAAAAGCTCCTATGGCCCAAAGCCCAACCAGATGTGAATGAAAATGTCTCTATAATTGCAATTTCTTTAACAGAGAGTGATATTGAAGCCAGATGGCACAACTCCTTTCCAGCAGTACTAGCATCCCACGTTAGATTTCATATGAAAGGTTTTACGTGTCTGGCTTGCCTCGAGGTCTGATTCTGGCTTGGTCTGAGAGTTTGGCATACGTTGTATGAAAAAACTGTAGCCCTTGGTGTTCAGTTACTCTTCCACTCTCCTTCTTTGGTTCGGAGTTTTTGAGGGGAATATTTATAAGTCAAGTTACTTACATCATCGCCCTATTTCTGAGTAATGTTGTGATTTACTGCATCAGCATTTCTTTTTCTCCCCCTCCTGCTTTCTGTTAGAACATTTATAAGTTTCTTATACTCCCAACCCATTCTTTTTTAAGTAAAAAAACAAACAAACCCATTCGTACTGGTCCTCCCATGATGAAATGTAACTTTGCATAACCTGCTCCACCCTGCCCTTGCTTTATTTCTGCGGTTGTTCCACTTTGTGTAATGAAAAGAATAAAAAAAAGTAGGTTATGCTGATTTTTGATCATACATTTACTGCAGTCAGAGATAGGGAAAAATGTTGCAACCACTATTTCAAAATAGTGAATCGTTTTCTTTTCATAATTGTAAGGAAATGCCCCTTTTTGCATGATCATAACCCACTTTTTTTGATTGATGCTAGTTTTTAAACTCTGAAGGTGCACTGAGTCCTGCCAAACATACCTCAGTGTCAGTGCTCTGACCCTTAAAAAGCTATATGTTTAACTGACTCACCCGCAATTAGCATGTTAGCTTACTCACACATACCTTGTGTAGTATCAGGGCTACCAAGGGCCTGTAAGTTGAATGTGTTCATCGTGGACTGCAGCACTTATTGTGCCATCACAACTGTGACAAAGCAAAGCAGGACTCCCAGCCAAGAGCAGTTTTTAGGTCGAGCAGACCTAAAAAGCATGCGAAGCATGCTTTTGTCTGCGAAGACATCTTTTGCTGGCGTGTCTGGGGGAATGTGAGACGGTGTACATGCACGAGCCTCTGCCGTCTCCGATGTGCCCTCGAGGGCGCGCACGGCGCTGTGCACATCCCCTGCCTGCCATTCACATGCTCTCACAATCCAACACCACACACGCATGCGCACACACACACACACGAGCGCC
This sequence comes from Lissotriton vulgaris, assembly GCF_964263255.1. Classification (NCBI taxonomy): domain Eukaryota; kingdom Metazoa; phylum Chordata; class Amphibia; order Caudata; family Salamandridae; genus Lissotriton; species Lissotriton vulgaris. The sequence goes on along the minus strand of NC_141698.1, from coordinate 505,795,804 downwards.
CATGCACACATGCACATACATACAGAGACACCCCCCTCCCCCACGCCCCCGCAGCAGCACACACAGAGACACTCACACACACCAGCGCACCTACACACGCATGCACACGCACATACAGAGACCCCCGGCCCCCCCTGCCCCGCCCCGCCCCGCCGCACACATACACAGAAGCGCACCCCCAACCCCCCTACAACTAGGGCCCCTTACCGCCACTCCGGACATCTGCAGCCTCCGTGGGGCTCTTTCTCTGGCCAGGCACTCCGTGGGCGCGGGCTTCACAAAACGGAAGTCCCGCCCCACGATAGGTTTCGTTTTTGCCAGTGCGCGTGCGCGCGCACGTATTGTCTCTTCAGGCCGGCTTGCACAACTTCCTGCGAAGCAACGTAGCTTTGTGCAAAGCTCCGGCATTTCCCAGGTATATGATGGACGAGCTCATCCGTTCAAAGATTTTGCTTTGCTTTCTGACACTTGCAGTCCTGTTACTGCTGTAGTAGAATTCCGCACTACACGTTCCAGAATGCAAATCTGCGTTCTACAGCACAGCACCGCAGCAGCTTCTCTGGGGCATTGCAGAAGCTGGAAGCTCTACTGCTTTGGTACATGTGGTATGAGTTTCAAAATTAAAGGCACAATTAGGGCACCCTTCCAGTTGCACACATAGTTTCACTTTAGCTCCCCCGTGCTGCAGTGTGTACAGTCCATGTGATTCCTCTGCTGCACACATGGTTCGTCTGAAGAATCTCTGGATACTCTGAGGCTGCAGTATTTCAGGGCGTCGGAGGTCAGGCCAACTTTGGGAAAAGTGCTTTTTGTTTTGAGGGGATTGCCACCTTTGTGTGATCCCCAAAGAAAGGAATTATTTTTACTCTTTTGTCCACTCAAGCCGCTGGCATTACATGCACTTCCCTTTATGCTTCGCTGCCGTAACGTTGTCATTTCCACCCCTTGGCTGACCTCTCTTTGCCTACTTACACCCAGGTCTCTGCCCCCCATACTGTTTAGGTTTCTGCTCTGCACCCCTCTCCTGTCATTCTTTCTGTCTCCTCTTGATCCCCCTCTGGATTGCTCTACATTCCGCACCAACTTTTTTTTTTTACACTTTGTGGTCAAAGACTAGCCCAGTTATAAATACTAATTGACACCCTGTCCTCCACGCCTTTTATTTGGTTTCACTTTATTCACGTTGAAGACTGCATCACAATGACCGGATGCAGCCAACTGAGCCCCGTACCAGGATTTATACAATTTAAATTCTGCTTTGCTGGTGAACATGAATCTATATCACAGGAGACTCTGGCTTCTAAATATTGTGTTTTCAAAACATCCCAGTAAAATAACCAAAATCAAACTAATTAGGTAAAGCTGCGTGTCGCCATTTGGCTACTTTGTAATTCCCCAAAATTTTTGTTTGAAACCATACCTTTTTTGCTTCAATTGGGTTACTTATAATTCCTATGTCCACCCTTTGCTGGAATTACCAGGCAAAGCCCTGAGAACTCACTATTAGTTAGAAGGTGGCATGGGGAGAGCTACCTGCAGGGCTCATACTCACTGTGATAGGCAAATAATTGACTGTCTAAGTGAAATGTGCTTCCTAAATCCATTATTTCACTTGTATATTCGTACTGAAACAGTTACTCAGCTGTCCCCTACATCGTCAATATTGTAGTACAATCTCTTTTCAGCAGGACCGCTGTAATCATAATGTCCAGTGCATCCCCTTTCAGAAGTGATGCTCTACTCGTAGTGGGCAGCAGTAGCCCATTCCAGTATGGCTCCCACTTTCATGATAATATTGTGGTCTATAATTGCCCAATACAGCCCAATCTTTTCTGTCATAAAATGCTGTAAACTTCAGCTGCTACTATTCAATATAATGATACTGAATTCAATGACGTGGGAAGGCTGAAAGACTGAGTTGGTACTGCTAACTATAAAACATTTTATGGAGGTTTATTAGTACATACCAATGGGGCTGCCATAATTTCAGCGGGATGGTACTTGCATGTCTGCTGTACTGCCTTATTTATAATGAATTGTTATAACTCTTGCCCGCAGTACTGTTGTATTTTAAATGCAATAGTACCACTACTTTTATGCAGAAAGTACATCTTTAGTGCTTATGTAATTATAAATGCTCAGTATTTTTACACCTAAAATGGTCAGACGCAAATATGACAAACCTTAAAAAGTTGCTTATCACAAATCATTTAATGTAAGCAGAAGACACAAATTATAGAAAATACCTTTCAATTTATTAGTACTTTATACTGTGCTGATAAAATGTCAAAGTACAGGAATTTACTGTCCAGACCTACATTTCGTTCCCCCTCACTCACTCAGTGCCCTTTAATAAAATATTGTGTCTCGTTTTATGTAACGCTGTCCGTTTTTAGAGTGTCTTCATCACCCAGCTGGTGCACAACGCCAAACAGCTCACCTTCTCACTTCTTGCACATAAAGGTATCAAAAACACTCATTAAGGAGCTAGTGACACACATAAATTCACCCGGGAGTCCTGGGATGCTACTTTTCCAACACCCTGCACACTGTGAACATAAGGTGTAAGCATACTCGTGTGGTTGTTGGTATTTTTGGCTGCATAGAATATGTGAAAATATGTCCATAACACAGAAAAAGTGACTACCGAGCATATAGTATAGTAATATGTACTCTGGAACCTTTCTGTCTATAGTGATCATTTTTCGTGTGATTTTCTCCTATAGTGCTCCCTAGTTTTTTAGAATACATTTACTTTACTACCAATTCTTAATTTGTTCTCCTCCTCACACACCCCCACACACTCACACACACACACACTCACTCTCCTATCACACATATAACACACTCCTTTCACTTATACATACAGCACACACACACTCCTATCACTTACACACAAACGCACACTCACAGTCCACACACACGCATACACTCCTATCATTTAGACATACAGCATGCACACAAAATAACCCACCGATTATGTTTTGGGAAACTGAAGGCAGTGCATTAAGCTGCAAGTCGACTCCACCGACATGGACGGGCTGGAACAAAAAGTGGCCACCTGGCTCGAGTTGGCCAGCGATTTGTTTGCCCCTCTGGTCAAATTTCCCTGTACCAAACACAGGAATTCTCACAGGTGGTTTTCCGACGACCTCAAAGCCCGGAAACTTAAAACACGCCAGCTGGAACGCATCTGGAGACACGATTACTCTGACCTAGCCAAACAATCTTATCTGACCGCTCGCAAAGAATTTAAAACAGCTATTCGTTCAGCTAAAACCGAACACTTCGCCAGTAGGATATCTCAGGCAGCTAATAAATCTAAGGAGGTGTTCAGAGTTATGAACGAGTTAACCACAGATGACAGGACCCTACCAGCCCAGACTCCCACGCAGGAGGCCTGTGACACCTTGAACTCGTTCTTTCTAGAAAAAATTTCCACTATCAAAAAATCCATTCCCTCACTCCACCAACTGCCACTACTGGATAACTCCCTCAATAATCCCGTCCTTCACTTCTTTCCCGGTTCTAGACTCCTCTTCTTTGGCGGAACTAGCCACTCGCGTAAAATCTGGCTCCCCAAATGACTGCTGCCCGCCGTCCGTTCTGCGGAACATATGTCTTAATCTACCTGACAGCATTCTACATCTACTTAATAGCTCCCTCAGCAGCGGCATTTGCCCCACTTCCTTCAAGGAAGCCATCTTTGTACCCTTACTAAAAGAAACTGGCGCCGACACGACGGAGCCATCGAACTACCGCCCCATCTCTCTTCTCCCCTATTTTTCTAAACTCATGGAGGCCCATGTCACTCGCTGCCTGTCCGGGTTTATTGAATCCTCCGGCTACCTTGTACCTACCCAGGCCGGCTTCAGACCCGCCCATTCCACAGAAGCTGTTATCCTGGCAGTCCTTGACACACTCAGGGGCAACGCGGACACGGGAAACCCCCAAGCCCTCGTCTTACTGGACCTGTCGGCCGCGTTCGACACGGTGGACCATGACATTCTTCTCCACCGTGTCGAACAGGCGGGCATCCAGGGCGTTGCTCTCGAGTGGGTCAGGTCTTTCCTCACGGGGAGAACACAGGCGGTCCGCCTTGGTCCTTACACTGCAAAAAAAACTCTCACATCCTGTGGTGTCCCCCAAGGCTCTTCCCTCTCCCCGCTCCTCTTTAATCTTTACCTCCGGCCACTCATTCAATCGCTTCTGAAATGGGACATTGTCACCTATAACTATGCTGACGATCTCCAAATCATCTTCCCCCTCAACTCACCTAATGTCATCACAACTTTTCATGGAGCCATGACCCATATCCAACTCTGGATGAACCAGAACCAATTGAAGTTGAACCCCGGTAAAACTGAGCTCCTACTTCCCGGACTCAGTTCCACCTACTGGGGTCCACAGTTCTGGCCTCCAGAGTTTGGCTCCCCCCCCCCGTCCCAGCAAAATCAGTAAAAAGTCTGGGTGTCATTATTGACACCGAGCTTTCTCTTAGTGCTCAGGTGGGAGCGGTGGTCTCCTCCTGTATGTTCCAACTTCGGAGGATCCGCAAAATCCGCCACCTTCTCCCCCTGGCAGCACTCACCCAAACTGTCATTTCGCTGGTACTCTCCCGTTTGGATTTCTCTAATGCCATCTACCACGGTGTGCCACAATACCTGACTCAACGCCTTCAAATCGTTCAGAGCCAGGCTGCCCGCCTGATCCATGGAACACCTAGATGGCAATCAGCTAAGCCTTTGCTTACGAACCTGTATTGGCTCCCGGTTGAGCGAAGGGCTGCCTTTAAGGTGGCTTGTCTCACCTTTAAGGCACTTAATTGCCCTTCCCCTGCTTTCCTAAAATCTACCATCCGCCCTTACTGCCCCACACGTAATCTTCGTTCCGCCCACCGCGACTTGCTGATCACCCCCAGGAGCAAAACTAAGAGATTCGGCGGACGCCAGTTCTCTCACCTAGCCCCCGGGCTCTGGAACCTCCTCCCTTCCTCTATTAAATCCTGCTCCTCTTTTCTCAAATTTAGGAAAATGCTAAAAACTTACCTCTTTCCCACCCCCACGTAGACTCTGTTCCTCTACCTTCCCCTCACTTTGTTCTGTCTACCAGCGCCAGGAAGCTTCGGTGTCAGTGCGCTCTATAAGCAACACTTAACATAACATAACATAACAAGTGTGGCTTGGAAAAAATATGGCTGCTTGTCGTTTGGAGGTACTAGGCTTCATGGGCGAAAACCTTTAGTAACACCAATACAGACTTTGCTAAAAATTTAATGCAACCCATTGTCATATACAATGCCAATAACTCAAACTTTAATGCTGCGAGACCTATTGCATTGCAAATGCTTGTTAAAATACCACCTCGACTTTGCCATTCAAAGTCATGGCGAAGTCCATTGCTTCCTTTTTAATGTTTATAAGTCACCTCTAAGGCAGGCCTACTGAACCCTAAAGGCAAGGCGCATAATATTAAAAAATGGACATGGGTTTTATTAACTTTACATATCCTTACAGTAAAAACCCAGCAATATTGTTTTTACTGTGGAAAGGCTAGTAGCTCCAGTGGCAAGAACAGAGTTACACTCAAACAGCTAACAGCGCTAACTTCTGAATGGTGCTACAAAGCATGGTATGTCAGGGTATCAAAAGAGCCATTGCATTAAACCTGACTTGTTGCTCAAGTCGCATGTAATGTGAATTTTGCACAAATGGCAACTTTAGAAAGTTGCTCCTTTGTTGCTCAAAATTTATAGCTACCGTTTACAGTTGCACACAAGATGTTGTGCTCGAGACAGCCTTCTGCACTCCTGGCGAGAGGAATGGAGGGCTCTCAGGAAGGATCACACAATGCCTGCCGAGTGAAGAGGTGTGACCTCCTCCAGGCAGGATTACCAACCACGGTGTGAGCCTCAAAAGGTGAGATTCTATTCAAAGGGTAACTGCCTTTGAAGGGAAAATGCTAGTCGCACACAAGAAGGGCTGCTCTTTTGTTTTAGCAGGCAAACTGCCATCTTGGACAGAGAAGAGGAAGCCATTTGCAAACCTTTTTTTCCATGTGCACACACCAACGTTCTGCCATGTTGGGAGTGGAAGAATGATGTATTCTGCACTAGCTAGTTGCCACACTTTGCAGGAAGTTGTCACTAGGAGGGAAGGGATCTAGGTAACCTATTGGCTATCCCCATCCCTGAGGGAGAGAAATGAGCACCGAAGTGGCACCCCTGGCACCCAGACCTCAGAGCATATTGGAAATGGAGAGAGAACTGAAGGACTGCCCTGCTGTTCCCTGAGACGTTCTAAGAGAGGCTGAACAAAAGACTGGACTGCACCTGCGGCTTCTTGGGCTAGGAATGAATGGACTGTGCTTGTGGTGTTTTGCCCGAGGAAAATTCGATCCTGCGACCAGTCAGAGGTGACTTCAAGAGTCAATTAGCTGACTCCCTGTTACAGCCACAGGACCATAAAAACTGAGAAGCCTGCTTCTTCAAGAATTCAGAGCCAAGAAGTCTGACTGATGCTGGATGCTAGGGTGCAGCCTGGGAGACTGGGTCCTGACCCTCAAAGGTTATACCTGAATTTGTTGGACCTGGGAAGTCGTTGGAGTTTGGTTTAGTTACTCAGCACAGAACCTACCTCAAGTTAAAGAAAATCATTTGTTTTGCTTTAATCACAGAGCAATAGAACAGTGACAACTGGTTTTTGGCTGTGCATCACCCAGACTTCGAGGGACATCAGTCTTTGAGGCCAAAGTCGCCCCACTATGTTCACGACTAAAGAGTGGCCATAGAAAGACCCCGACTCCAGCTCACATCCTTGGGCATCTTCAGCATCTTGTATCCTTACCAATCTATTGATTTCTAGTAAAAGGTTTGCCGAAGCACTCTGTTGAGTAAAGACGATTGTTCAATGACAATATACAAGCACATTCAAAAACACCAATTTGACAGAAGTGACCAAAGTTCCACAAGATGAGTAAATCTTGGAGTCTTTAATGAAGATTACAGCCAGCCGACACGTGTTTCATCGCCTTCGCGATTCCTCAGGGCTAGATGGCCGTGTCAACATCAGAAGGTCGCTTAGCTGGTGATAATTCCGACCCAGCCGGGCCTTCCACTAGTAGCACTGGTTCGAGTGCGTCCAGCAGCGGTGGATGTTTTATGTCGATTTAATTTCTATGCAGGGAAACCGGATGCGGTTCCAAATGACTGTGTACCAAGCCGTGTGCGGCTTCTCCAACTGTATCAGGCGAGTGTACCTCTTCCGAGCCCGGCTCTGTGTTTGGTCCAAACACAGAGCCGTCATTTGGAACCGCATCCGGTTTCCCTGCATAGAAATTAAATCGACATAAAACATCCACCGCTGCTGGACGCACTCGAACCAGTGCTACTAGTGGAAGGCCCGGCTGGGTCGGAATTATCACCAGCTAAGCGACCTTCTGATGTTGACACGGCCATCTAGCCCTGAGGAATCGCGAAGGCGATGAAACACGTGTCGGCTGGCTGTAATCTTCATTAAAGACTCCAAGATTTACTCATCTTGTGGAACTTTGGTCACTTCTGTCAAATTGGTGTTTTTGAATGTGCTTGTATATTGTCATTGAACAATCGTCTTTACTCAACAGAGTGCTTCGGCAAACCTTTTACTTGATAGTAGTAGTTCCTTACTCACAGGAGTGGTTTAGGTTTGTCCACTCGCCGAATAGCACCTGGAAAATTCAAATTACTTAAAACTGTATGCGTATGAACGGGCAGTGCACCCATTTAACTGATCCAAAAACCTTCTTCTTTCCAATCTATTGATTTCTACAGCGGTTCGCCCATAGAACCTGGGACTTGACAGGAGACTTCTTTCCTTGTGATGTAACTGTTATACTAGATCTTTTTGGAACCGGTGATTGACTCCCTGCTGGAGTTGGTCATCACAAGAGAGCCCTTATAGCTGTTTTCAAATTACATGTTGTTGCTAACCCTAAACCATGAGTCGTGTTGGATTAGAATGATTTATTGTGCTAAGTGCTAAGTGAAATCTGTGATTCATTGTTACTTCAAAAAATCATATATCCGGGTTGTCAGTAAGTTGTGTATTTAAAGAAAAAAATATAACTTAGTTTTATAAATTGGCATTGGATTTTTATTGTGTAGCGTTATTGGAACCTGTGATTGACTCCCTGCTCGAGTTGGTCATCACAAGAGAGCCCTTATAGCTGTTTTCAAATTACATGTTGTTGCTAACCCTAAACCATGAGTCGTGTTAGATTACAATGATTTATTGTGCTAAGTGAAATCTGTGATTCATTGTTACTTCAAAAAATCATATCTCCGGTTTGTCAGTAAGTTGTGTATTTAAAGAAAAATATTAGTTTTATAAATTGGCGTTGGATTTTTATGGTGTTGCATTTTCTTCTTATTCAACTGTTTTGCTACTTCTCAATACTTAACACTTCCTTTGATGAAGCCTGACTGTTCTGAGGCGCAGATACCCAGGACGGAGCTGAGGTTTCACAAATGAGATTAACGGGAGCCAATAGGGAATTGTGCCTTTATTACACGTAAGGTTGCACAACCACACCATATAAAAAACCACTTTACTCACATTGGTGCCCAGCTGTGGGATCCGGAACTTGTGGTTTGCACTACCAGGTCGTTAGTAAGTTGGAAAACTTAAAAATCCACCTTAGGTGGACCTAAACAAAATATTGTGTGATTGCTATTCATAATTGCTCAGGTGGATCAAGTTTTGAAGACTTAAAATTACTGTTTCCAAACTTTACCACATTTTTAAAAAGTTTTGGGAAAAGATTTAAAACATTTTGTTCAGTTTCCAGGAGTGGTTACAAAAGTCAGGAGCCATGGAGACTGATTTGGCCACTCTATCCACAATCATGATCAATTAATTTAAAGGGTTTTGTAAGGACAGAAAGATTAACCTGGGCTTTTCAACAAAGAAGGAGGATTTTGAGAAGGCACTCATGGCCTGGGAGGAAGCCTGCAGCACTCAAGCACTCCTGGAAAGTAAAATTACCCCAGGCTGTCAGGAAGAGGAGAATGACAGGCAAATCATTGATGATGCGGATGAGAGGGATGACGATACTCTAACCCCGCACCATCTACCCCAGGCTCCCCTCAGTATAGGGTAGTGAGTAGAGCTCAACTTCAGAGATGGGGACCAAGAGACTTAGAGGCTCATCAAGCCTCCTAAACCTGAGGGGAAGGAGATGGGCCATGGAACAAAGGAGATTGGCCATGGAGGAAAGGAGATGGTCCCTTGAGTAGAGGCGAGTCAAGTTAGTCCTGCAGTCCAAACAGAATGGTGACAGCAACAGAGAGACTGGGGTACCTGCAAGGGGTGCTCATTACCCATGATTGCCCAAAGGTATTGTGCCTAAGTATGTCAAGGGGATGACATAGATAAGTGACTGCCATCCTATCAGAGCGCTCTTAGGGTGAGAAAGGTGGGTCCCAACACAGATCTTCTGGGCCCTTCTACTAGTGGGATATAGTTTCTGACTCTAGGGGATTAGGTGTCAGAGTCCTATACACACATGAAAGAGCTTACAGAGTATCAACAGAAATTCAGGAACACACACAAGGGGGCAACAGAGACATGGGTGGACTCTTTGGATGATCCAGTAAAGTTGCTAGATGGCTGGATAAAGGGCAAGAAGGTAGACACTTATGGAGGGCTCCATAATCTGGTGATTAAGGTGCATTTATTTACTGTAATGCTCGATCACAGTCACGGCTGATGTGGCTGTGTAAACTTGTAGGAGCAAGACGTAAATGCCAGAAGCTGGTTCCCTATGCCACCAGGATCCTGTAAACACTAGAAGGGCAAGGCAACTTCCAGGTGAGGATAGTGCCCTGGGGAAAGGTGAAGTAGAAAACAAAAGATCCCTCAAGATGAACGTTTGAGTCCGCCATGTTGCAGATACCTTCAGTGTCCAGTGTTCATGGTGTATGTGAAAAATACACAGTAAGTGTTTTTAGTAGCCGTCATATAAATGGTTATATACATAGATTTACAAGTAAGTATACGTTCTGACCTAATGTCTCCCACTTTCCATCCAGTATATATATCAGCTTGTACCTTGCCTATGCAGTGTGCTCCTAAGGGAATACAAAATGTAAGCAAATGTTTACTGTGAGAAGTTGGCCTGGCATATGATGTCCACTATTCTAGTGGGCACTTTGCCCCAGTCCAAACAAACCTTATTGATGGTAGGTTTAGACAACCTTTATAGAAAGATATCCTAGTGGTAGCTGTGGAGAGCAGCCTTCAGGCTAAGTCTTGACGGAATGTAAAGCAGCTTCTTTTACCAGTCTATAATCTCTCGAGTGATCAAATGGAAGAGCACCACACCAGGTATATATATAAAATGTATGTATTTATACTAAACACAACCCCTCTAGTCTCTTTATGAGGCTAGAGGCAAAAGTACAATACAAGAACTTAAATAGCACACAGTAAATTAGCACAGTATACGTTTTGCCCTAGGGACCTCACAAACCATATACTAAGAAAGTGGTATAAGAACCACGTGAGGGATAGAAGTTATGCCTAGGGCCTGTAGAACCGCTGGGGCAACCAGGAACCCCCCATGGTAGGGACTCAGGAGACCCACGGGGGACGCGTGCAGTGTCTAACCACAGCCGCGACTCACCATTGGCTTCTATGGCGAAAGTTAAAGTTCCAAAGTCAAAGTTTAAGGACACCTAGGAGTGAACTACAATAAAACCCTTTAAGTACTGGACACTTCGACAGTCAAGACCCACGGGAGCACCGAAGCACTCATGTTACCTCACCCAGGGAATCCGGGTGCATAGGTGTCTTTTCGTGTCGGGTTTCGTCGTCGATTCCAATGGAGAGCTGCAAAGAAGTGTCCGGATGGATCCAAGGGTGGATCAGAGATCTGAAGAAAGCAGAGGGGACAGAGTCTGGGTCACTATCCAGTGACCAGGATGGCAACAAGAAGATGCCAGCCGATGTCGGTGCTTTCAAGTGAAGTAGGTGAAGCTTGACTCTTCAGCCATGAGGTCCAGGAGGTGTCAACAACAACCAGGTGCTGGATTCAAGCTGTGCCACATTGTATGTCGAGTGCTGCAGCGTCAGTATCTGGATTGGACCCAACAAGCCTTGGCAACAGTAACCCACGCAAGATGACAAGATAGTCTTCGGTGCAGACCAGCAAGGTTTGAGGGACTCACCCTTTGGAAGGAAGACAGGACACAACTAGAGCAACCAGGAAAGCCCAGGGATCAAAGGATTGTTCTTTGTGGGGACCAACCGGTTGACAGACTAGGGATCAAGAAGGCGGCTGAGCTGAGATGCTGAAAGCGGGCCCACGGAACACTCGTGGAGTGTAGACCCACAATCTTCGAGGCAAAAGGTGCTCAGGGCTTGGACAACAAGTAGCCCAATGCACAACTTCGAGAAAGCTCGGGCAGTAGATGCACTAGCAGATGTGCAGGATGTCCAGGAGTTCTAGTCTCACGTCTCTCATGATAGCTACCGGTCTCAGCTTCACTGGGGACTCGTGTCAACCTTGGAGATGTCTGGAAGTCCATGTCCTGTGTTGCAGATTCTTCACGAGCCGGCGGGAGTCTTGAAGATGCAGACTGGCAAGATGCTTCTTTGGTGCCTGTTTGAACAGGGGAGTTACTCCTTGACCCCATGGGAGATTTCTTCCATCTTCCAGTGGATATGGAATGTCGAAGGTCCAAGATTTCTGTATCAGTGTTTTGTCCAGGGTAATCCAAAGTCCTAGGGACTGGGTTCCTATATTTAATCAAGTTTAGGGGTTGGACTAACTCTAGGATCCCACCTATGGGAGGACCTGTGGAGGGGGTTGTTACACCCCTTCCCCATTGTCCAGTTTCGCGCCAGAGCTGGGGCTGATTCCCCAAGCAACCGGTTTAAACTAGGAAATGCATGGGACACCTTGTGTGCCCCAGTCAGTGTCTGAAAAGCATTCACTGAATGCAACCCACCCTGTCCCAATACACTAAAGCCTGTCTGGGGAGGTGCTGGTCCCTCCCTGGACAGGAAACCTATTGTCCAGGCCTTCCCAGCCAGAGTTTCATCCAGCAGCAGGAGGTCAGACTCGTGTCTGTGGCAGCAGCATCCATTTTGTGATGCTGAGGCTCTTTTAAACATTTACCAGGTAAGTAAGTGTGTACATGTCTTCTCCCTCTAGAAGGGTGGAATTCTACCCCCACTGCCAGAACTGGCGGGGGTAGGATTCCAAAGTGTTTGACACCAAACACAACATGTTTTGATAAAGCCATTCCAAAGTTAGCATCAACCGTGAGGATTATAATGCACTTAAGAGTGTATGGTATGGCTATATCATAGAACAGCTATAAGGAAGGGATTCCGAAAGCTGCAGAGGGGCTCAGCTCATGCTAGGGCACCCTCTCACACAAAAACAAGCACTCTGCCTTCAGGATTGTCAAGGCCTGCCATAGGAGTGACTGTTAGGATCAGTGCACAACAAAGAGCTTGTCCCCTTTCCTTAAAATAACATTCTATTCTGTTGTGCATTTTATTGTATAAACATTATTTGCATGTGATAAATCATAAAGTGAAATATTGTTAAATGCACGCTTAAAGACATGGCTATGTTTCTTAAATTATTATTGCCAAAATGCTGGATTTGTTTTTACCAAGGTTTGTTGTTCATTTGATGGCACGTATTGCTTGCTGCAGTTATGAACCCCTTGAACATGGTTTTGCATATTCATGAAGCGCTGCATGTTTTCAACGAAAAATCGTACAACGTGCAGCGCATGTGAACCCCACCCACCGCTGTCTATAAAAGATAGCCAGGAGTGCGAGCGGTTGCTTGTGCTCGTCAGTCCATTCCCGCTAGCCTGAAAATCCCACTCCTCGGCTTCTGCTTGGGTTCTGTCCTTCGGTGCTTGGATTCCTCCTTTCGGGCCCCTCTCCTCTTCGGAGCTGTATCTCTTCCTTGGATCTGGATCCGGCTCCGATTTCTTTCCTGCTGTTTCCGGCTCATTGGTTCCGGTCCCCTTCTAAAGCGGAACGACCTGAAACAAAAAGGACAAAGGCCAAGGCTAGCAAGCAAATTAAAACAACGATTGTCAAGTAAGTTCTTTAACATACTTTCATAAGAATTATCCTGAAGACATTCCAAGGATAAAGACACAGACATTTTTTGGGTGAATTACAGAGAACTTGCTTTCCTTTTTTCTTTGTGGAGACATTGTTATAAAGACTATTATTTCTTTTGAAAGCGATACTAAGCTCATACTCGGAGCTAAAAAACAATTGAGTTATAATTCAAGTGTGATTTCCTCCCCGATTTCTGGAAAGACTTACAAGCTGTGTTTTAAGTTAAGAATACAGCGCATCGTATTTAAAAGATTTGAGGACATTAATGTATGCTACTCTGGAGCCTATTTAAAGTGAGTTAAGGCGCAGACTTATAACCACGCCAGTATTATTTATGTTTTGTACATGACATATGTAAGACTTAATGGTGATTCTTTTTATTTAAGTAGGATACCATACTTTTTATGAAAACCCTGCCTGGAGAGTAGCAAGACTAGGAACAGAGAGGTACATGCAAGATTTTGGAGAATCGGGAAAGTTAGTAGAAGAAAGCAATGTTCTAGATTAGGGATAGGCTGTACTCATATGTCGTCTTGTTTGTGTCTTGAATAGGTACAGTACCCAGCTCGGCAAAGCTCCAGTATTCGCCACAACAGGAACAGTGTTATCTCTCTTTTAATATTTTATCCACTTCCCCCTTCCTTTGAGCTTCTTTTCTTTGCACACTGTGAATAATCTGAATGCTGGAATTAGAGGTTTCAGGGTGGGTACAAACTGTCTTCACAATCCAACAGAACTCACTGGATGTTCAGGTGAGCAGGAGCTTGACAGTGACTTATAGGCTTATATGTGTCTATATATCTATATAGCTAGATATAGGTATACTATATCTAATTTAGGGGTACTTATACCACCTTACCCAGGCTGCAAGTGCAGACCTGTGGTGCCGTTATGGAAGGCTTCCCAGGAGTGGCATAATACATGCTTCAGCCCCTGGTAGGCCTCTGGGGTACCTATGCCCTTGGTACCTAAGGTACCATATACTAGGGACTCACAAGGGTAACCCAATAACCAATCTGGAGTGTACCTAATGTACAGGTAACCAATTTAGAGAGAGAACAGCTAGGCTTTGGTCCTGATTAGCAGGGCCACAGCCAGACTAAAGTTGATAAACCAGTGAAACACAGCAAAAAGTGGGGGTAACCAGAGGAAGCAGATCCTTCCCTCCTACATTTACGACCCAGGTGCTTTCTAAAACAGGATTATATACTGATAATTTCCTCATAAATAATAAAGGTAAGGTTCAGAACAGATGCAAAAAAATGCAGTAGAATTAAATCATTCCCCACTATAAGTTGCAAGCAAAATGCAATATGTACTTCCATCAGAGTAGTAATTGCCCAAGATTCCCAAAATTAGTACAAAAAAAATAGTCTTTACTTTTCAATCTCTTAGGAGGAACGTGTTATAACAGCCTCTCCCGAATATATGATGTTACATCGCAGTGTTTGCACCGCAACACCTTTACAACTCAGGCATTACAAAGCAGCGTTGGAGGGCGCTGGACTTAGGAATAGTATGATTTACTATTCCAACTCCAGTCTACTTACAGCAGGGAAGGTGTTGGAATAGTAAATCATACTATTCTTTAGGTTAGAGCACCATTTACTGCAATTCATTGTAATGTCTATCCACGTTGTAAAGGTATCAGTTAGACTTTGCTTTCTTTTTATCACCTCCTCTCATAGATTTATCACAATTGCACCTAGTTGTATCGTTGTTTTAATTTTATATAGGGACGTAAGTATTCTTACCCCCTACTACCTTAGATGAGGGTTTCGATTTATAAATTTCTGAAATAACATATATTTCGGATTACATCCTTCTTTTTCAGTTTACATTACATTTTTTATTTTGAATACAATGGGGCGTCATCGTTCCCATACGTTTAGGTTTTCTCCTGAACGGGAAGTCCTCTCTCTGTTTTCAGGTTTTTGTAATATCTACGGGCGAGTTCCGCACCACGTGACCTGATGGGCGGACTCGCGTCATTGGAGTTAATCTAAGGGTTGGCGTCGACCACTCGAGGTGGGTGCACGAACTTTTATAGCGATTAACCTCACTCTTCTCTAGACATGTTTACATTTTTCTAGGTGCGAATATGACACCGATGCCTCATTATCATTACAGGGCGTTTATTTTCTTATGGACAACTAAGGCTTTGAGCGTAGCGACAGCGTGGGCGGTAAGCGGACACATATCATTTACACGGCATGGTGAATGCTAGAATTTCAGTTTCTAGAGGATATTGATACTGGTTTATTTTTCCGTTTAGGCACACGATTGTTACTGGATCAACTACCCCTTGAAATACGCGATAGGGACACATGTCGACTGAGATATAAGTACGCTCGCATGCACTGCTGAACCCTTTAATTTTCACTCGAGCATAAGGCTGCATGACTTTTTGCTACACTTTACTTTGGATGCTTTTTTAACACGCTACTCTTAATCTTTACGCTTGATTCACCTGATCCATCTCTGTTTTGCTTTTTTAACACTTATGAATTGACCCACACATTTTTAGCACAGGAATGACTTATCACTCTTCTTTCAATAGGCATGTTTTTCACTTTAGAAGGGACCTCCCAGTGGCACTCCCCAGTTTTAATGCATACGAATACTGCATTATGTACGAGAATGTTGGAAACAGATTTTTTCTTTGTTGCTGTTTTATAGATCCCGCATATTTTGAACCACAGGACGCTGACACTTACAAGATTGTTTGAACTTTCATCTACATATTATTCATCCCCTGACGAAGGGTTGATTTTGCAACCCGAAATGCATTGGGTTTTTGGTTTTTAAGTTTGTATATTGAAATACATGAGATTCATTTACAGTTCTTTGAGTGAATATAACTTGTGATTTGGAAATATGGTTAGGTAATATTTCCAATTAGAAATGTATGTCAAATAAGTAGATGTGAATTAATGTATGCAACCTTTGGTTTCATGTTTTTGAATAGAATGCTAAAGCAAATACAACACAAATAAATGTGATTGGTATAAAATACAGAACTTGAGTTTTACATATTAACTTGTAATTTGGAAAGGCCTCAGGCCCACTTGCTGTGCATCTAGC
Organism: Lissotriton vulgaris; assembly: GCF_964263255.1. NCBI lineage: Eukaryota > Metazoa > Chordata > Amphibia > Caudata > Salamandridae > Lissotriton > Lissotriton vulgaris. The sequence goes on along the minus strand of NC_141698.1, from coordinate 505,779,587 downwards.
AGTCCCAGGTTTTCCTAGGACTCATAATTACACTTTTTGTTAACTCATAGGGAGTTGGGCACACACCCTATCCACTAGAGTGCACGCTAAAACTATTGAAGGTCAACAAGAATATTGATTAAATTGTAAACACTAGGAGTGCAGATCCACACCCACTATACATATCATTTTTTGTACTCATAGTGCCCCACTCGTGGATCAGCACCCACATAACCAAAATGTCTTGGCAAGACATCTGTAATCTAACCACAAATCAGGCGGAAACAAAAGTTTACACATCGGAAGAAGCACAAACGATTTATGCACTAGTCAAAGAGGTTAGAGAATATGGCACATCTACGGGCTCCACATTACAGCAACTAAAACAACTGGAATACCTAATGAAAAAGGAAGTGAACCAACGATTACACGCCACGACTTTGATTAAATATCACAAAGTCAGACGTATACCCCGCGGCTTAAGGATTGCTCTACGCCCCATGCTTTTTAAATTCAACAAATCTTTCATGGCACGATGGAATGCTATTCTTAATAAATGCTCGCTTGATCTCATTTTGCTTATTATTGAAGAGATATCGTCACAATTAGGAGAACTAATGTTTGACATCAATAAACTAAAGGATGATATTAGTCAACGGATGGAACAGGAGGATTGGAACCTAGTATTGGGAAAGATTAATAAAAATCTTGATACACACGCCAAAGAAGTACACGAAAGAAAAACACAAAAGTTCCGAAGGGACACGATAGACTATAAACTGGATGAGGTTTACACTTGGGCTGAAAAGTACGCAGAGAAAAGAGTCTATAAAAAACCTGGAGCCAAGTCATCTGAAGAAAGCATTGTCCAGGATGAAGATCTATCACTCCAGAGGCCACCTGCCTCTTCAGTACAAATTACTACACCAGCCACAGATGATACAACAACTGCCTCTACCAGCAATGTACCTTTTTTATCGGGAGGCCCCACAGCCAAGACTCCACCAGACAAAACAATATCTACCCCAGAAGAAATACCAGGCATGGAAAAACCCAAGGTCACAAAGGAGCAAGGAAGGCCCAAGAGGGACCTGAAGAAGTGAATTCTTTGATCATTAACATCTTGTCAAAACACCTTACTAAAGAAGAAATACAGGTACTTAACAAAGGAACATCTTTTGTTCCATCCTACTCTTCTAACGCACTAGAGACGGAAGTTGCTCTTTTTAAATTCATGCGCAAATTGAGACTAAGGTGGTTCTTCACCATTAACCCGAGCACAGAGGAGCTGACAGAGGAACAGAAGAAATTCAGACCAAAAAGCAGGTTTCTTTCACCTGTCTCACACAAGACACTGGACAATTTCGAAACACTTGAGAAAAAAGACCTAGAAAAAATAAAATATGGAACTACACAACATTGCAACTTCAGCCCTAAAGATCGAAGGATTTTAAACAAACTGAGACAAGATCCCACAATCACGTTCCATCCGGCTGACAAGGGGGGAGCCCTGGTGATACTCGACATGGATTTCTACAACCAAAGTGTGTGTGACCATGTACAGGAATCAGACACTTATCTCCTGTTGGAACAAGACCCCACCAATAAACTCTTGAGGACATTGGGTGACTTCCTTCAGAGAACTTTTGAATCAGGCATTATTGATGAAAACACCAAGAAGTTTCTTCTCAACTCTTCACCTAAAGTTCCAACACTATATATGCTCCCTAAGGTGCACAAGCACAGAACACATCCACCATTTCGACCCATGGTAGCGGGATGCGGATCCATCCACGAGCCGTTGGGATACTACTTGGACTTTCACTTACAACCCTTAGTTCAATCCTGGGTTACCTATGTAAAGGACACTACCGATTGTTTAAACAAGTTGGAGAAATATAAGCATCTTTTCACTCAAGATGTCTGGCTTTGCACCATCGACGTTGTTGCATTATATACATCTATTGCACATGAGGAAGGTTTGGAGGCAGTCGAATGGCGACTACTACACTCTGAAATAGATCATCCTAAAGCCACTTTCTTGCTAGAACTACTACACTTTTCCCTTTACAACAGTTACTTTTGTTGGCAGGAAAAATACTACATCCAACGAACAGGCACCGCCATGGGATTTCCAGGAGCACCATCATACGCGAACACCTATATGGCTCATTTTGAGGACCAGTTCATTACATCCAATCCAATCTGGCAAAGCAATGCCGCAATTTTTTTACGGTATATAGATGACATTTTAGTCATCTGGACAGGTACCAGAAATCTATTGGAAGACAGTATCAATCAATTGAATGGACTGAATCCCAGAATAAAATTCACTCATGAAATTGACAAAGACAAAATACATTTTCTGGACATAGAGATAAGGAGAACCAGGAATGGTTTAGAAACATCAGTATACAAAATACCCACAGATGTTAACAACGCTCTTTTCTTCACAAGTGCCCACCCATACAGCCTGAAAAAACACCTTCCTATATCGCAAATGATGCGCATCAAGAGGATTACATCAGATGGAGAACAATGTCTACATGACATTTAAAGACAAACACAGGAGTATAAGGAGCGTGAGTATCCGGATGCAATACTTAATGAAGCTGTTCAAACCCTATCACAAAAAACACGTGATGAACTCTTAACACCTCGACTGAAGACTCCAATGAAACGAGAAGTATTTGTTATAAAAATTCAGTACAGACTTCTCAGATCAAGTCCATTATCAGGAATCGTTGAGAATTGATTGAGAACGAATCGGATTTCCTCAACGTATTTCATGGTTTACCACTTTTTGCACACACCATGACAAAAAATTTGAGGGAGCTTTTGAAACCCTCTAAACAAAGTGGCAGATCAAAAATAAAAGGCATGATGAAGTGTTACAACTGTGGACAATGTGGTAACGTCATCACAGGTGACCAATTCTTGCACCCACACACAGGTCAAGGCATCAAACTGCGAAGCAACGCTGATTGTACCACTGAAGGAGTTGTATATGCAATCAAATGCCCCTGTGGGCTGGTTTACGTGGGACGGACTAGTAGGAAAATTAAAACTAGAATAGTAGAACATAAAAGCCGCATAAGGAACCAAAACACCACTTCTCCATTAGCGAAACATTGGGTAGAAGCCAAACACACCATTCCCCAATTAAGATACACAGTCCTTGAAAAGGTTGAACACATTCAAGGGTTAGAATTTAATATTGTCCTGGCCAGGAGAGAAACACATTGGATAAAAATGTTAGGTACTGTTTTTCCTGCAGGTCTCAACGATCATTACGAACTACTATGTTTCCTTTAATTGTCATATTGTCCCCTTTAGATTGTAAGGGAGTACTCTGGGACCTCTTCCCACATATTCACCCATATATGAATCTGAATTGCATGTTTTTACACACTTTCTCTTTACGCTAATCAGTTAGACTTTGCTTTCTTTTTATCACCTCCTCTCATAGATTTATCACAATTGCACCTAGTTGTATCGTTGTTTTAATTTTATATAGGGACGTAAGTATTCTTACCCCCACTACCTTAGATGAGGGTTTCGATTTATACATTTCTGAAATAACATATATTTCGGATTACATCCTTCTTTTTCAGTTTACATTACATTTTTTATTTTGAATACAATGGGGCGTCTGAGGTTCTGTGACAATTGTCAGTGGTGTTTTCGACTCGCACGAATATGGTCGAGTCTGGTATCTATGAACCGCAAATGACGAGTTTAGTGGGTGTATGCAGTTTCGCTGTGTTAACCTAAACCGTTCGTCTGTTACGTGGGTTTTTCTATCTGTACCCACGGGTTCCATCTTAGATACGGCATCCATTTTGTCTCTTGCCCTCAAGTAGCCAGCGAACGGACGTTGTCCGCTTCGCGACCCTGGGATTCCCAAGATATCTGCGGAAGACACATGTCCTTTGGAAATGTCTTTATGACGAGGGGGATGATACTGTAAGGCAGATGGCCCCGCTCGAGGCTCATCTTGCCGTGCCGGTTTATTGTCTCAGCCGTGCATCTCATTAGGCACGTCCCTTTGATGCCTGTAGCTCGTGTTTCTCGATACCTCCTCTTTTACACCCTTTCCAATCTCCCCACTGTCTTCATCTTCCTCTACACCTGTCCTTGTTCCTTCTTCGATCTGTTTTATTGTTGATTGGAATGTACTAATGGTGGGAAGATGGGTTTTTACAGTTGGGAACTGCCAAGTGTTTCCGCACTTATGTTCCGGACCTTGAATGTATCAAAGTGACCAAAGCGACCCCTCTCGGGGATAATTATGGGAACCGAGTCGTAAACCTTTGTGTACCATGTAAACCTATGGAAGAAACATGTATAAAAGGAGCGACCCACTTGCAGCAATTTGAAGCAGTCTCCCCAAGTTGCACGTGTTGTACTTGCTGTGACTTCTGTGTTCCCTGCTGTAAATAAAGCTCGAATCTTTGACGCCGAAGGAAGTGTCCCGTGTCTCTGTCATTCGTACGCCAGAGCAGGTTACCCACGAAGGTTTCAGGTGTTGTCCCCTGGCACCGCTGGATCTTAAATAACCCAGTCCTTCAGTTGGCGCCCATAGTGGGGCTGCATCAGTGGTACCGGTCCAAGCCTGACGATCGTGAGGAACTTCGTGTGAAATCTCCGAGGGAAGGTGCACTCCGCTTCATCGATCCTGTTGTCGAAACAAGTGGCCCGAAGACTTTTCCCGCGAAGATTCCCGCCTCCTGACGGCTGCGACGGACTGCTGCCCTGACTGTAGACCTGTTTTGGTGCCTGGCGTAGACCTTGGTATAGCGAGACGATTGACGGGCCTTCCTGGTGACGCCATCGATTTTTGAGTTAAGTATTTGTGGGTCGCTCCCAGAGTTCTTGGTTGTGGTTGCTTAGTTGTTGCATGGTTCCATTGCATTTGTGGTACTTGGTACTTTGTTGTGATATTTGACGACTGCAGACGCCAAAAACCGAGGGTTTTTGCTCTTTGCTGGGACTTGGTAAATCCCGTAACCCTTGAAGTTTGTGAAACACGGCCAGTGTGCAAGATGCCTGGTCGCTGTACTTTGTTTAGTTGTTTCAGACGTTGTGGTACGGATTCCCGACTGGAGGATTCGTGTCCGATACCTCCGGTTGGAACTCCCACTTATGAGCTCTACAGCAAACACGGGCTAGGCCCGATTACTTTTAATAAATATTGGATTCGTTACACTAAAAAGGATGGTGTCCTTAGTTGGCCACCTCATGGTAGCTTTGAGACTCCAATCTTAGATAATCTAGAGGCTAAATTGTTTGCGAAAAAGTCAAGGCCGGCCATGTTTGATGCCTTTCGGTTGTGGCGTAAAGAAGCCCGACAGAAAGAGATCAGACAGACTAAACGTAATCAGAGAGATGGTGTTGCTACTATTGTAAAGAAAGCAGAGCAGTTTCAGCGTGATAAGGAGGATAAGGAAAAGGAAGTGTTTGATAGGCTACAGCGTATGTCCATAGATAAATGCTATCCTGTTTTGCCTACGGAGTCGGATAAAAAGGAAGAATCGGTTGAGGATCCTTTAATGTCTTATCTTATGAAGTCGCCAACTCCGTATGTACAGGGTACCGCAGCTCCAGTGGTTCCCCCTGTACCTGTTCCTGTACCTGTTCCTCAGCCTGTTCCTCAACCTGCACCCGTTCTTCCGACTGTTCCTGCTCCCTTGCCTATTGCTATTCCTACTGCTCCTCCGCTTCCACATACTCCTGCTCCCGCTACTGCTCCTGCTCTATTAACTCCTGTTGCTGCTTCTGTCTCTACTCCTTCTCTTGTTAGTCCCTTGTGCTATACTTCTCCATCTACTCGTAGTCGTACTTCTCCTGTTGCGGCTAGCTTCTTTCATTCTCTCGGACCTGTTCTTGGGTCAGCTGGTTCGGATGGTCCTCAGAGACGTAGTCAGCTTCCCGGTAACAGGGAACGTGCTTCGCTATACAATATGGCGATGGGTTGGATGACGCATCCTCTTAGAAATCCTCCACGTGCTGTACTTGATACGTTCTGTCAATTCAATGTACCGACACAAAGATTTGTGTTCGAAGAAATGTGCAAAGTTTTGCGCGATCAGATATCGGCTGATGCACCTGACGAGGTGTTGACCGCTTTGTCTGATCTACAGCTTCAGTTCTCGAACGGACTGATAGTGGATACCAACGTTCGACGTGCTGTTGAGCGGTTGTTATCTTTCCGTCCCACTCCTATACCTCAAGCCTTGTTTGTTGAGGACGTTGAGAGGCAGTCAGATGCGTCTGGTCAGTTTCCCATGCGGGAAGTTCCACCAGTGTGGATGCCAGGCGATCCTAATGCTAACCCCATTGTTCCACCCTATTTCCAGAGAGTGTGGATACATCTCCCATGGAAACGATCAGAAGTGTTACAGGTGAAGCAATCTTTGCCTGACCCTCGCAAAAATCCTGCAGGGTATTATAAAGAATTGTCGCAGCTTGTAGATGCTACGGTGATGAATCTTGCTGACATTGATATGCTGTTTGGCAATGTTGTACCGCAACCGTTATGGGCTAAGATACGTCAGGAAAATCACGCAAACGAACTAGGTGGTGATTGGGCGGCCATTATAGCAGCGGATGGGTTGCAAACCGGTGGTGCTAAACCCGAACAGTTGATTGCTGCTCTCCCACAGAGAATAATTACGCTAATGAAGACTCTTATGCCAGCTATGAGGGTAAATTGGGACAAATTGTCAGCTTGTAAGCAGAAGAAGGATGAGAGTGTCTCCGACTTCTTTACGAGATTTGAGGAGGCATTCATCGATCATAGTGGGCAGGATATGAGCACTGAGGGTGGTCAACGGTTGTTCGTGGACAAATTTGTCTCTAACTTATTGCCTGACTTGAGCAATAAGTTGAAAAACTCTGAAAGTGCGTGGGCCGTTTCTACCTCGGCTCAAATATTGGCTACGGCACAGTATTATGAGAACAGAGAAAAAGAGGAGAACGATCGTGCTGATAAAAAGACGAAAGAACTTAAAACTAAAGTGTTGTTACAGCAAGCGTATCCTCCGCGTTCGAATCAGAATGCCTCACAGCAAAATAGATCGCAGCCACAATCAAATAGATCACAATCTCGAAATGACTCCTCTTCTCAAAGATCTTCGTTAGGGTACAATCAGTGTGCCTACTGTAGACAGGAGGGTCATTTAAAATTCAATTGTCCTGCTCTAAACGATCGTAATAGTGGTAACTCATCTGGAGGAGGTCATGGTGGTTCTCAGCAGACATCACGTGGTAGAGGTCGTGGTGCTCAAAATGACCGATCTGATAACTCATCAAATTCCAATAATTGTTTCGATCAACGTGGATCATCGCAAGGACGATCTGCGCAGTACAATGTAGACGATTATTACGTCGATCAGGGAACTGACGACAGTAATTACTAGGACAGCCATAGACAAGGAGAGGGAGTGGTATCAGTTCCGGTTGATCAGAGAGGGCCTTACGTCGCAGTTGCTACATCGGGCGTCGTTGAGCCTTTTCTGTTGGACACTGGTGCAGCGAAAAGTTCTATTATGCATTCGAAACTCCCTGGCGCACCTTTGTCTGGCTTAACAAATGTTTCCGTTGGATTCTCTGGCGCCCCTGTTAGCAATCCAGTTTCATGCCCTTTGCCCCTTACAATTGGGCCACGTGAGCTTGAAGCTCCGCTGATTTTGACTACTGGTTGTGGTGAAAATCTCTTGGGCCTGGATTTGCTAAAACGTTTGTATGCAACTTTGTATTGTTCTCCTGCGGGTGTAAAGCTTACGTTAGGAGAGAGGGTTGTCTCTCCTATGTACTTGTCTCTCGATAAGCTTCCACCGGAATTGAGTTCTCTTCCTGCGTCTCTATGGGCAACAGGTCCCAATGATGTGGGCCTGCTTGACATCTCCCCTTATGTTGTTCAGCTGAAATCTAATGTACGATTGCCACGTATTCCCCAGTATCGTATCTCTCTTGATGGTGAACGAGCACTGTTAGCGATCATCTATGATTTGATCGAGAAAGACGTTATTGAGGAAACTCGGGGAAACGTGTGCAACAGCCCTGTACTGCCCATTCTAAAACGTACTGACCCTTCGAAACCACCTGTTTATCGTTTTGTTATTGATTTACGGGAGGTAAATAAAATTGTGATTCCTCAGTTTCCTGTTGTGCCTGACATCACGGCGCTACTGACTCTGGTTCCAGCTTCTGCATCTTGGTTTTCGGTGATCGATTTGAAGAATGCGTTCTTCAGCATTCCGATTGCAGAAGAGAGTAGAGACCGTTTCTCTCTTGGTGGACGCAGCTTCCGGTTTAAACGTGCTCCTCAGGGCTACTGTGAGAGTCCATCAATTTACAGCCAAGCCTTGAAGGGTCAACTGGATGCGTTTACGTTGCCGGTTGGTGCGGCCTTAATCCAATATGTCGATGGCTTATTGGTGGCTGCGGACACTAAGGACATTTGCAAAATTGCTACGGTGTCGTTGCTGCAGCATCTCTGTGACTTACATCACAAGGTGTCACCTTCTAAACTCCAATATTGTTGTCAAGAAGTAACCTATCTAGGTCACTTATTGTCAAAGGAGGGAAGGCGGTTGACCCCAGAGAGAATTGCAGCAATTGCGCGAATGACTGTGCCAACAACCCAAAGAGATGTGCGTGCCTTTTTAGGTATCACGTCGTACTACAGGCAATGGATTCCAAATTTTTCATTGCTAGCGAAACCATTGGTGGCTCTTACGTGCAAGGATGTTTCAACTCCTTTACCATGGACGGAAGAATGTCAGAAGAGTTTTTCTGAATTGCGTGATTCATTGTGTTCGGCTCCTGTGTTAGGTACTCCTGACTACAGTAAGCCGTTCACATTATACGTTCACGAGAGGGAAGGTTGTGCTTTGAGTGTCTTAACGCAACCTTTTGGTGGTAAGCAACGTCCATGTGCATATTTTTCCTCGACCTTGGACCCGGTAGCTAGAGCATTGCCGAGTTGTTTGAGAGCAACAGCGGCAGCTGCGGTGTCCATCCGACAATCAGCAGGATTGGTCATGGATAATATGCTTACGGTGATGGTTCCGCACGCAGTCGATACTCTTTTAAATCGTACGAAAACTCAGCACTTGACGAGTGCGAGGTTGTCTGGGTACGAGTTGACGCTGCTGGCAAGTCATATTCAGATAAAACGTTGCAATGTTCTGAACCCGGCAACTTTGTTACCAATTAGCACAGAGTCAGATGAAATAGCAGAACATGACTGTTATTTGAGGACCGAAGAGGAAACAAAAGGTCGAGTGGACCTTAAAAACACCCCTTTAGAAGATCCAGACGGAACGTTGTATGTGGATGGTTCATGTTTTAAATTGCCGAACGGCGATGTCACTACTGCATATGCTGTTGTGACGTTGAATACTGTTGTTGAAGCTGCAAGATTGAATCAGAATTCTGCCCAGGCTGCGGAACTGATTGCTCTTACTAGAGCGTGTGTGTTAGCAAAAGGGAAGCGTGTGAATGTGTTTACCGACAGCCAATATGCATTTGGCGTCGCCCATAATTTTGGACGGTTGTGGAGAGAGAGAGGTTTTATGACATCGCATGGTACGAAGATTCAGCATGGTCAGCTTGTGAATGATCTTTTGGATGCACTTACGTTGCCTAATCAGGTAGCGATTGTTAAATGTAGTGCGCATCGTAAGGTGACGGATGATGTTGGACGTGGTAATGCGTTTGCAGATGAGACTGCTAAGGAGACTGCCCGGAACCTTAGCACTCGAATGTATGTGACGAGTTCGGTTAGGTGGCCTACAGAGTCTAGTATGTGTGAGGATACTATCGAGAGTGTGAAAGAAATTCAGAAGGAGGCCACCGAGACTGAAAAGACGAAGTGGAAAGAAAGTACGGGAAAGTTGGATGCGAATGGTTGTTGGGTAGACTTGTCGGAACATAAGAGATGGATGTTGCCAGATGCGTATGTGCTGGCTGTTGTGACAATGGCACATGGGTTATCACATATTAGCGTGAAAGGTATTTGTAAGTTGCTGTCTCCTGTGTGGAAGAATGATGGTATCACGAAATGTGCTGAACGTTTGGTTAAGAATTGTATGGTATGTATGTTGTACAATCCTGGTAAGGGAACCCCAACTCCTCCTGGTAGTTTTGCTCCCCCTTCGTGTCCCTTTGAGGTGATTCAATTAGACTTCATCCATATGGAGCGATGCAATAACCTGAAATACGTTTTGGTTGTGGTTTGCGCATTCTCCCGATGGATTGAAGCCTATCCTCTCAAAGACAACACTGCTCTGTCAACTGCAAAAATCCTACTGAAGGAATACTTTCCTCGGTACGGAATGCCTCGGGTTGTATGGTCTGATAACGGAAGTGAGTTTGTGGGAAGTGTGATGAAGAGTGTGTGCAAAGGCCTTGGAATTAATCAAAAATTCCACAGCGCCAATCATCCCCAGTCAGCTGGTTTGGTTGAAGGGTATAACGGCACCCTTAAACTAAAGCTAGCGAAGATTCAGGCTACGACTGGTCTTTCGTGGCCTGACGCTTTACCCTTAGCTTTACTGTCGACAAGGGCAACCGTACACTCCCGAGTAGGGCTTAGTCCCTATGAAATAGTGTTCGGTCGCCCTGCAAATGTGTGGGGGGTCCCTAGACCGGGTGTGTTCCGTGATCTTGAGTACCCAATGTTGATTGACTATCTTCATGATCTGACTGCTAAACTGAGGTTAATTCACCAACAGGTTTACGAAGCATTGCCGATGCAGACGGAGGGTCCAGGCCACCAGCTCCAGCCCGGAGACTGGGTGGTAACCAGAAATTTTGCTCGTAAGAAGAATTTGGAGCCCAGGTTCACTGGACCCTACCAAGTCCTCCTTGCCACGAGAACTGCCGTTCGTTTAGAGGGCCGGAAAAATTGGGTGCATGCCACCCATACGAAGAAAGTTCCTATACCGTTACCGGCAGACCCGTGGGTGAGGAGTGGCATTGCTTCAGCTGAATCCGAAGGATTGCCGGCGTTTGTACCTTTTAGCGACGCACAACCTGTCGGAGAATCCCCAGTGCAACAGAAAGACACTGTTGAACATTTGTTACCAAAAGACTCAAGACCAGAACATTCAACTGATCAACAGAACTCTGTTGTCCCTTCAACGGATCCTTTGTTCGACGAACAGACACGGCCTGGGAAAACTTGATACTTTTTGCGATCCAGTACTAAGGACAAATAAAAAGATTCAGTTCTGTTCCTTGGCAATTGCATTATCCCGTTTTCCACGATCAGTCTGAACACCCGTATCATTGTAATTATTTTTGTATATATTGAAGTTTCGTTCCATATGTATTTTTGCTTCCACAGCTGAGAGACATTTGCATATACATCGTAAATAAAGGCCGTAGGGCCGCGCGTGTACTTCCTTCTGGTTAGTAGGTCTTGACGTTAGGTTAAAGACCGTCGGTTCCTGGGAACTCCTAGGGATTGACTACTGCTACACAGAACGAAGTGCGTCAAGAAACGTTGCGGACGGTCGTAGGGGATGGCGTTTTCAAAGCTGATGGACTTGGAAGAAGCTCAGGCACCAAGATTCAAGCTACAACAACTTAGTCGTACCAAATGTTTTATGGTTCAGATATTCATATTGCTTTTGACTGTTTCTGCATTATTGGCGGGTGGGGTGTACTACATGATGTCGTACTTCTTACCTTCTGCCATACCTACTCCTACTTCTGACCCTAAACTTACTTCCACTGCATCCCCTCATTCTTTCCATATCTTACCCGAACACGAGCAGGCTAGACGTGTAGAATTCCGCAATAATTCCTTTATCCAGCTCCTTCACCAGCACCAGTTGGTGGTTAACACTACTAATTGTTGGGTGTGTGGGTTGATGCCACATACCACGGATAGGGGAATTCCATATCTGGTTTTACCGTATAGTTCCCAGGGTTCCGCTCGAGCATTTCAAACAATGTTTCGAAGCGCACTAGATTCTTACCCCAGTCGAGAGCCACGTTCTCCCTACTATGGCCCTGGCTCGTATCACAAGCCTTTGTCTATAGCGATAGAAGACTTAGATAGAGATATCTATGAGCTGTCGCTCATTCCGGAGGAAGAGGTACAAGCCTATAGGGTCCTGAGTAAGGTCGAGTATAGCGCGCTCACGAGTGATAAACAGCTTAAAAGCTCACCCCCGATATGGGTCGTACCCCACATTGGTAATTTTTGTTTAATGGGTCGTGGCCGAAGATCGAAAGCTCGACTCGGAGAGAGTGCTTGCACCGAGAATTACATTCTGCCGATGGTCTCATCCCCTGTGTTTCTGGCTGCCAAGGGTACATACTTTGTCTGCCATGATCGTGCGTATGCATGGTTGCCCTCCGACTTTGCGGGCTCATGTTTTATCGCAAATCTGTTGCCTCCGACGTTCACTGTAGACGCAGACTATCACAAGACTAGAGTTGTGAGAGGCGTAATTAGCGAAGAGGATACTGCCGGTCAAGAGGCAGGAGACTTTTTCAAGGGTTTCCTCCCGTTTTGGGGGCCTATGGTTAATAGTAGGAACCTGAGACAGTTGACTCGAGTGGTAGAATCGACAACTAATATTACTGCCAGTGCCCTTGGTAATATCACCACAGAACTTCAGGCGGATAGACTTATGACGTTACAAAACCGTATGGTTTTAGACATGATCTTAGCAGATCGAGGTGGGGTATGTAAGGTGATCCATTCGAGCTGCTGTATTTTCATTCCAGATAACGCTCCGACTGTCTATCAAGCCATCTCAAAGTTGCATAAGATCTCTGAGTCCATACACGTGGACGTAGGGGATTGGACGCTACTTGGGTGGTTTTGGGGCCTGATGTCGACTTGGGGTTGGAAGATTCTGATGATTATCTGAGTTGTTGTGGCGTTCCTGTTCACGTGTTGCCTTTGTGTGCAGTGTGGTCCTGCCTTATGTGGCCTCTGTGCTACAACGTGTATAAGACAGCCGCCTGTTACCAAGGGAGCTCGATTGGACAGAGCCATGTTACAGCAACATCTAGATGGTCTGATGAATATCGAGTATGATTCCGACTAGTGCTTGCCTACATGAGGGCAGAAGGAGCGTCTGAGGTTCTGTGACAATTGTCAGTGGTGTTTTCGACTCGCACGAATAGTGTCGAGTCTGGTATCTATGAACCGCAAATGATGAGTTTAGTGGGTGTATGCAGTTTCGCTGTGTTAACCTAAACCGTTCGTCTGTTACGTGGGTTTTTCTATCTGTACCCACGGGTTCCATCTTAGATACGGCATCCATTTTGTCTCTTGCCCTCAAGTAGCCAGCGAACGGACGTTGTCCGCTTCGCGACCCTGGGATTCCCAAGATATCTGCGGAAGACACATGTCCTTTGAAAATGTCTTTATGACGAGGGGGTGATACTGTAAGGCAGATGGCCCCGCTCGAGGCTCATCTTGCCGTGCCGGTTTATTGTCTCAGCCGTGCATCTCATTAGGCACGTCCCTTTGATGCCTGTAGCTCGTGTTTCTCGATACCTCCTCTTTTACACCCTTTCCAATCTCCCCACTGTCTTCATCTTCCTCTACACCTGTCCTTGTTCCTTCTTCGATCTGTTTTATTGTTGATTGGAATGTACTAATGGTGGGAAGATGGGTTTTTACAGTTGGGAACCGCCAAGTGTTTCCGCACTTATGTTCCGGACCTTGAATGTATCAAAGTGACCAAAGCGACCCCTCTCGGGGATAATTATGGGAACCGAGTCGTAAACCTTTGTGTACCATGTAAACCTATGGAAGAAACATGTATAAAAGGAGCGACCCACTTGCAGCAATTTGAAGCAGTCTCCCCAAGTTGCATGTGTTGTACTTGCTGTGACTTCTGTGTTCCCTGCAGTAAATAAAGCTCGAATCTTTGACGCCGAAGGAAGTGTCCCGTGTCTCTGTCATTCGTACGCCGGAGCAGGTTACCCACAAAGGTTTCAGGTGTTGTCCCCTGGCACCGCTGGATCTTAAATAACCCAGTCCTTCACGTCATCGTTCCCATACGTTTAGGTTTTCTCCTGAACGGGAAGTCCTCTCTCTGTTTTCAGGTTTTTGTAATATCTACGGGCGAGTTCCGCACCACGTGACCTGATGGGTGGACTTGCGTCATTGGAGTTAATCTAAGGGTTGGCGTCGACCACTCGAGGTGGGTGCACGAACTTTTAGAGCGATTAACCTCACTCTTCTCTAGACATGTTTACATTTTTCTAGGTGCGAATATGACACCGATGCCTCATTATCATTACAGGGCGTTTATTTTCTTATGGACAACTAAGGCTTTGAGCGTAGCGACAGCGTGGGCGGTAAGCGGACACATATCATTTACACGGCATGGTGAATGCTAGAATTTCAGTTTCTAGAGGATATTGATACTGGTTTATTTTTCCGTTTAGGCACACGATTGTTACTGGATCAACTACCCCTTGAAATACGCGATATAGGGACACATGTCGACTGAGATATAAGTACGCTCGCATGCACTGCTGAACCCTTTAATTTTCACTCGAGCATAAGGCTGCATGACTTTTTGCTACACTTTACTTTGGATGCTTTTTTAACACGCTGCTCTTAATCTTTACGCTTGATTCACCTGATCCATCTGTGTTTTGCTTTTTTAACACTTATGAATTGACCCACACATTTTTAGCACGGGAATGACTTATCACTCTTCTTTCAATTGGCATGTTTTTCACTTTAGAAGGGACCTCCCAGTGGCACTCCCCAGTTTTAATGCATACGAATACTGCATTATGTACGAGAATGTTGGAAACAGATTTTTTCTTTGTTGCTGTTTTATAGATCCCGCATATTTTGAACCACAGGACGCTGACACTTACAAGATTGTTTGAACTTTCATCTACATATTATTCATCCCCTGACGAAGGGTTGATTTTGCAACCCGAAATGCATTGGGTTTTTGGTTTTTAAGTTTGTATATTGAAATACATGAGATTCATTTACAGTTCTTTGAGTGAAAATAACTTGTGATTTGGAAATAGGGTTAGGTAATATTTCCAATTAGAAATGTATGTCAAATAAGTAGATGTGAATTAATGTATGCAACCTTTGGTTTCATGTTTTTGAATAGAATGCTAAAGCAAATACAACACAAATAAATGTGATTGGTATAAAATACAGAACTTGAGTTTTACATATTAACTTGTAATTTGGAAAGGCCTCAGGCCCACTTGCTGTGCATCTAGCAGTTCCAGGTTTTCCTAGGACTCATAATTACACAGTCCTGAGGAAGGCACTTTAACAGTGTCGAAACGCGTAGACAGGAGACAGGAAACCATCCAATAATTTTTTTTAAATGATTACTCGTATGATTGAAGTTATGCATATGCTATAATGCTTTTTTATCTTTTTGTGTAAAAGGATGTATCAATTTTATCGAATGTGACTCTAACTTGTATTAAATTTATATTTTGGTATGTACAAACAATAGTGGAATGTAATTTTTCCTCTTGTGGTTTAGCCACTTCTTATGTGCTAGTTGTTTCCTAAAATGTGCCTGGGTATTTTACTCACATATGCAATTTGCCCTGACCCAGGAAATTGAACTGCATCAGGGGGTCCTTGTTTGTTTCACATACAACTGGACCTATAGTCACCGTAATTATCAAGGCTTCAGGACTGATATTTAACTGTGTAATTTTCTGAATTAACTCATTCCTTTGCTTAATTATTGCTTCTCATTCCTTTTCCTGCAGTACTTTTTCTAATGATGCCTCATGTAACACTTGCGGAACTAAAGGTGGATTTAAAAACTGAGCACTAGCATTTGTCTGATTCTGCTCCTCATTATAAGGTGGCGGATATTTCATTAATAAATCCTCTAAGTAATCATCTTCTGGATCAGCACTTGTCATTACATTTTTATTTTTCTCAGTACTTTTACTCCCTGTTTGTTCTTCTAATGCTCGGACTGGATATAATCCTTCCACCAGCATAGACTGTCTCCATTGTTTCATCTGCTTATTTCTTGTTTCTTTAGGAAATTTAGAATAAAATGTACTAATACTTTTATCACTTATAGATCTGTCTCGCTCAAAAGCTTCTGTTTCCCATTCCTCCAATGCCTCATATTGGGTTAACCTAAGTCTTGGATCTAATTCATTCATGCATACTCTTAAATTGTACAACACTCTTCCATTAAAGGTACCATTTTCTGGAAATGCCAAAATTCCATCATCTTTTGTATATTCTATCCAGTTTTCTAACCATATGCAAGTATGGTAGCCCCTTTCAACCATCATGTATGATGTGGGCGTATTTGATGGTGGAATAATAACCCCTTCTCTGGTTTTAATCGGTTTATCTTTTTTAAGAAATTTTTAATTTTCTTGACAAATGACATTTTTCTTTTGTCTCCCTCTTATCATCTGTTCTTTAGCAAAACCTAGATATTTTCTATCTGGTCTATTTCCTATTTATTCTGGATCTAAATGCCACATATATTTTATGCCTCTTTTACTTCGTAATGACACTCAGTTTGTTTACAAGAAACCTCCAATACCAAAACGTTTCTTATTTTCAATGACCAATCAATAATTAGTGTCCAAAAAAATTCAACCAATGGTTGCGCGGCTTTTTCCTGTGAAACAAGTTCTCGCGCTCCTGTACTCACTCCTCCTTTACAAAATTACCTCAGCTACACACCCGCTGTATTAACCAATACCAGCGCGGCTCTGAGTGACGTCTGCGCAGCTCCGCAACTGACTCCCTCCTTTGCAAGGTAATACGAGAGAATTTTAAATGCTCATTTTCATTCATTAACAGCATAAAAACATTTGCTACTGTGTCCGAGTAACTATTTCTAAAGAAAATAATGATTTATATTCACTGCGAGTAACTCCCTTCATTCACTACAAGTACATCCCTTCCGTCTACCTTTCACGCAAGCATCAGAGAACCTGTTACTCCCTCGGGCTTACCCTTTCTAGGTTATGCAAGGCCAAAGTTTCACCAATGAACCCCTTTGCTGTAAATGAAGCTCAGAAGAAACTGCTACTCCTCCAGTGTGACCCTTTCTAGTGACCAGTGATGGCCTCAGTTCATCAGGAACGTGTGCCAGAGGGGAAGGCAAGATGGCGGCCGCTTGAGACTGCTGTGCGGGTTGTCCAGTGCTCTCAGTTGTGAAAATCTGCCTTAAGATGTGGTAGTGCGTGCTACACGGACTGTTACCGAAAGGCTATCTTATGAGAAAAGGGAAAATATTGGTAAAAATGATCTATAAATCCTGCCTGTCTTATGTCGTGGTGAAGCCTTGTCCCACCGCATAATGGTCTCGGAGAACCTTCTAAAGGAACAGACTGCGCGTGTGAAGAACCAAATTTCTGCGCTTGCTACTGCAATCGGACTTGCCCTTATTCAATATTACTGTCGCCTAGCTAAGAGACATCAGGACTGTTGCCTGTCTCACCTGCGTTGCTCCGAGGACTGCGAGCTGAAGCCGAAGCCGAGTTTGAGCTCCGTGGGTATGCCGCCGAAGAGTGCTGCCGCAGCAGCGGCTGCTGCAAAGACGAGAGCGGCGAAGCTCGCTCTACGAGAGAACACTGAGGCGTCCATGAGAGGTGCGGCGAAGAGTCCAGTTCTAGAGGGACCCCCGGAGAAGACGCCCAGCAAGTCGAATACTCAGGCTGGTGCCGCTCGGAAAGGCCGCCAGAGTGCTCCCTCGGTGGTAGAGCTCCTCCGTAAAATCCCGGGGAAGCTTCTTCCGGGTCAGGGCATACAGAGTCAGCCGGGAGCCGAACACGCGTCTCAGACGCCGCTTGCAGAATCCGAATCGGCTGTCAATATTGAAATTGCTACAATCAGAGGAGAACTGGCAGAAGGCGAGGGGGCCCGGGATAATACGGTGAGCAGGTCTAATATGGAGAGCTTGGATGGTGTAAGGAGAGATGCACCAGCGGGAGCAAATGGGCAGACTATCACAAGGGGGAAGGCTGACTCATTGGTAACAGTCCCAATATTGGTGAATGCTAATCTTCTCAATTCTGCTGATACATATTCACAATTGTCTCCCCTGTTGACTGTAACTGCAGGAACCACTGTTGGTAACCCCGGGGGTATAAACACTATATCGACTGCACAAACTGTACTGTTGGAAAGGTCTGAGAAGGTTGGTGCAGAGCTCGTACAGCCTATCTTATCCCCCTCGCTTATCTTGAATGCAGATATCAACGCAGGTAACCTTGGGGGGTTAAGTACTTCACACACTACACATACTGCAATCCCTGATGGATCTGAAAATCTCAGTTTGGAACGCATACAGCTAGTTCCAGTCCCAGCTACATCTAGGGGCCCGGAAACCCAGGCCGAGGTTCGGTTGGACAATCAGGGTGTCCCACCTGCTCTGCAGCTGAAGCAAAAGGCAATATTTCTTGAAGGCCCATGTAATCTGAGCGATCACGACCCAGATAAGGATAAAGACAGGGATAAGGATAAGGAAAAGGACCCAAGTGATTTCTATTCTTTCTCGGATGAGCTGGGCTGGTCAACAGATACAGGTTCTCACCTAAGTGACTCTAGTGATGATGAAACTAGTATTAAGGCAGTGAAAACTGTTCAAAAAACTGTCTTGAGACACAGAAAGAACCATTGTGACTATGCTGAGTTGGCATGGGACTACACACCTACGAGTAATATGCTTCCTGCAGTAGCTCCAGCAAGCCTACATGGACCGACCCAGCAGCTGGAATCCGGGTCTTCTCTAGATAAGTCTGCCCCCACGATCGAGACTGTGTTGCTAGCCATCGCCGCACATAGAGAAGAGACTTCTCATGATGGGAGGATGGCCCAAGCAGAGTTACGTAAGGTACAGGTAGTGGTTTGCAAACTTTCAAGGAAAATCAGCTCTTTCAATGAACGAATGACTGAGATGGAGACGAGAGTTTTGGGTAATGAGTCTGAAATTGCTGCAAATCGTGAGCAGATTGACACTCATGAGATAGAGCTCTCTGATGTGATGTGGAAACTAGAAGACATGGAAAACTGCCTACGTAGAAATAATCTGCGGGTCTTGGGCATTCCTGAAGGAGCGGAGGGGGGCGACGATCGCACCTTTATTGTCAAACTATTTCAAGACTCCATACCCGAATTGTCAACGTGGAATTGGGACCTAGAGGTGCACCGTGCACACCGAGTACCGTTTACCTTGCGAAGTGCCCCGAAACCCGGTGCATATCCAAGAGCTCTATCAGTATACTTTGGCAACTTTATACTGAGGCAGGCAGTTTGGGAGAAAGCGAGGCCAGAGGCAAAAAAATCTAGTGGTCACATAACCTATTTTGTACTCCCTGACGTCTGTCACACAACAGTTGAGCGGAGGTGGCGCTTGTGCCAACTCATTAAACCTTTTCAAGATAAGAAGCTTCAGGCGTATTTAAATAATCCAGCTCGTTTGAAAGTAATTAACGGTGATCAGACAAAGTTTTTTTACCTCTGAGGTTAAGGCAAAAGAGTATTTAGATAGCCTTTCATGAGATTAAAATGTCGTCCTCCTTTTTTTTTTTTGGGTCAGGATATGTAGATGTGTAAACCTTTGAAAAACTTCCTCTATTTCTTTTTAAAGTCAGGGATGGAAACGGTTTTGGGGAAAGGAAAAGGGGGAAAGGAGAAGAAAAAAAAGGGGGGGATAGAAGTGTGTGTACGACTCCTCTTTTTGTCTTGTTGGTTTATGGTTCATGATTCACATCTTATGGCTCAGGGATTTTGGTCTTTTGGTTAGTCTGAGAGCGCTGGAGCGACAATGCACGTCCATCACCACAGACTCTAATGGAGTCTAATTGCCTCATTTTTGGGAGGGTGGGGGGGTTGTTGGGGGCTGAAGAATCAAGGAGTTGGGGGTGCAGGTGGGAGAAAATGTATAAAAATGGCAATCATGATTGTAGAAGCCGATCTAGAAAAATAAACTATAGTGTTAAGATTGAGTATAGAGTTAAGTTTGGTTTCATAGGAGATTTGGATTGGAAAATAAGTACAGCGCAATATGGCTAGGGTAAAACTCTGCTCCTGGAATGTGGCTGGCCTTAATGATAGGGCGAAAAGGGAACAGATGTTTGGGATAATTAGCCAGAATGCATTTGATATAATATGTCTCCAAGAGACTCATATCCCTTGGGCAGAAAGGGGAATATTGAGGGTCCCTGGGTTCATTCTGCTGGTATGTACATCTCATACCTCTAGGACTAGAGGGGTTGCTATTCTTGCTAAGCCTTTTTTGGGTGAGGCCATACGTGTAGCTGCTGACTCTCTGGGCAGGTGGGTCATCGTCGAACTTAAGTTCGAAATCACAATATGTTCTATTTACGCCCCTAAAGAAGATGACCCCTCTATATTTACCGAACTTGAGATGGAACTTTCATCCTGGTCTCAGGCACTTATATTTTGTTGAGATTTTAATATCTCCCTGCCAAAAATGGATCTAGCACATAACCAAGTTCGAAATAAATATGTTGGCCGTAAGCCTAAAGTCTACAGTGCTGTTTCCCAACTTAAGGAAAGTTTAGGCTTGGCTGACATATGGGATTTGAAGCATCCGCAAGACCCAGGGTACACGTACTTTTCGTATCCTCACAACAAGTACGTCCGTATTGACTACATCTGGATGTCTAGTAATTGGGCTAGTCGGGCAAGAATTTTTAAATTACCAAAGATTATAGCGGATAATAATCCCTTAGTACTCTCTGTTAGTATAGATAATATGGCTAGACCTCGCTCAAGTTGGACCTTCGACAGAAAATTGCTTGTCAATAGGGAATATATTGAGTATATCAAGGCATGGGCGCAAGGATTTCTGGATTGCAATCATTATAGTTCATCTAGAAATACGGTGTGAGACTGCTTTAAGGCGTCAATACGGGGCGAGACATTTAGTTATGTAGCTAGGCAGAGGAAAGAGAGTGTAAGGTTAAACGAACTACAGCTTCAAGAGCTAGCTAGAATAGAAGAGAAGCATACTGCCATAATTGTTCAGGGCGGAGAGGGGGGCTCAACCTTGAGAGAAATGGCGATTCTAAAAGCAGAGATAAATAATAAGCTTACTCAAAGGGCAGCTGATTCCTAGCAATCCCATCATAATAAGATTTATGAAACGGGAGAGAGGGTTGGGAAGCAGCTTGCTCTCAGCACTCGTCAAAAGCAGTCTCTCAACTCAATTACATGTATAGAGTCAGAAGGTCAAGAATACACAACACCTGAGACTATTTTAGAAGTCTTTAAAAAGTTCTACGAAAAACTGTATCAAAATGAGGACTCCTCTAACTCTGCCGCAATTAAAGAAGTATTGGTTAGATGGGCAGCCGGGTCTGAAAGCAGCCTAGGAGTAGATATGGCTACTAGGCAAGATTTAGAAAGGGATATAACCTTGAGTGAAGTACAGATTGCTCTAGCAGAACTAGACCCGGGCAAGGCTGCAGGCCCAGATAAAATCCCACTCGAGCTTTATAAGATTTTGGGTAATATTATAACAATTCTACTCCTCGACTTATTTATTGGAATCCAAGTTAGCGGCACTCCTCCTAGGTCATGGATGGAAACGAATATTGTGGTCTTCCCAAAAAAAGATAAACCTCCTAAATTGCCCTCATCCTATCACCCTATCTCTCTTATAAATTAAGACTCAAAGGTGTATTCGAAGATCTTGGCTAATCGGTTCAGGGGGACTATCAAGCGTCTGGTCTCTCCATGGCAGCATGGCTTCATCCCGGGCAAGGGCACTACGGATCATACTAGGCGTGTCATTGCCCTGTTTAATGCTATGGCTGTCGTGGGGGGCCGGATGTCGATGGTCCTCCTGGACGCCGAGAAGGCCTTTGACCTGGTCTCATGGGCATTCTTGTGGGCAGTATTAGAGCAAAATAATATGGGACCCTGTTTTATGAAGTCTGTAAAAGCAATGTATTTCTCACCGAAGGCCAGAGTTTTGGCGATGGGTCGGGAGTCGATGCTTTTGATATATCTCGTGGGACAAGGCAGGGATGTCCATGTTCTCCGATCCTCTTTGCCCTCTATATTAATCCCCTTATTTTAAAACTGCTAAATGCTGAGGCAATTAGACCAATTACTTTGGGCCCCTTCGACACTAACATATTAGCCTACGCCGATGATGTGGTGGTAGTAACATCACACCCCACGGAGGCAATAATTGAAATTTAGCAGATCACTCAAACATTTGGCTTAGTCTCGGGTTATTCCTTAAATAGGGATAAAACGATGGTTATCTGCACCCAAAATACTCAATTTATAGACTCCAGGAGAGTAGAAAGTGCTGTTTATCTGGGAGTCCGTATATCCCCGAAAATTACGAGATCGTCAAAATAAATTATGACCCTCTTCTACAAAAAATTAAAACAGATCTTAAATGGATAGATGGCATACATCTCTCGATTATTGGAAGAGACAATTTTCTTAAGATGAATATTCTACCCCGGGTCCAGTATTTGTTCCGGGTGATCCCGTTATTGGTGGATGATAAAACCATCAAGGCCCTCGAATCTCAGATGAGTAAGTTCATATGGGGATATGGGAAGATAAGGAGATCTATCCGCTTTCTATCTCTCCCTGTTATAAGAGGGGGGCTCGCAATTCCTAATTTGGGATTCTATATGTTGGCAGCTCTGCTTCAGCAGATGTTGTCATTATTCCGTGCAAAATCTTTGGAAAGTGAAGCAGGGGAGAATTATATACCATCAATATTCGAACTGGCTATCGGGGATAAGGCTAATGGCCTCCTAGTAAAACAACTTGAACCTTCATATTTCAAGAAAGTGAAATTTAAGATTATATTGAGTGCCTGGGGTATTTGGAAGAAAACTTGAAGACATTTGAGTATTCCTAAGTATAATAAGTACACCTCGCTATGGCACTCTACCTTACTACCACCACTAATATATGATGTGATTGCTAGGAAATGGGAAACTGTAGGAGTTTTAACCCTTGGTGACTTCTTACTGCTTCCTGTCGGTCAAAGATGTCAACAGCTGCAACTTAAATTCTCTATTCCCAGCAATAGTGTATTCAAATTTATTCAGATTAGTATGATTCTAGACCTAAAAAGTGCTGATATCACTTTAGAGAATATCCCTCTATTTGATTGTTTATTTAGACCTCTAACTAGGATTGGCACGATCTATGATATCTTAATTGACAGTCAGCGGGACGATGTTGCTTCTATCGAGCAGGGCTGGTCAAGGAAATTAAACAACCCTAATGTCGACATTGATATGTTACTTACATTGTTAACAAAATTGTTTGTGTCTTCCAATTTGAAAGCACAGTTGTACAAGACTCTTTATGATTCATATTTTACCCCGCTAAACTCTTCTCTTGGGGGAAAAGAGCTACCTCAGAATGCCCTAGGTGTGGAAAAACTGTGGCACACCTGCTTCATATGCTCTATGAATGTGAAAAATTAGTAGTTTTGAAAAATATGATAACAGGATTTTGGCAGGAAGTGTTTGGACATCCAGTGGCCGAATCCCCGACCCTTTACATCTTGGGTTATGATAATACACTGTCACATACCATCGAGGAAGAAACATCCCTCTTTTTGGGGACAGCTGTGTATCGTATAATATTACCAGAACGCTGGAAAGGGACAGATCCCCCTAATTTCCAGATTTGGTTATCTCGACTCTTAGGTATGTTTAATCAAGAGAAGGCGATTTTTGCCTGTAAAGGTGTACGGGCGAAAGCCCGGGGCATTAAGATTTGGAAACCAATCGAGAACTGGAGTAATAATATCAGAGTGGTTAACTAGACTTTCCCCACTAATGTAAACAATGTTGTGGACTTTTTCTTTTTATTCCTGATATCTGCTTTTTACTCTAATTGTTGTTTTATTTTTGTTTTTATCAAATATGATTGACAATTAAAATGTTGTTTTTTATGTCTGTATCCGCAATTATGAGATGCCAAATAAATACATTTAAAAAAAAAAACATTCGCTACTGTGTCCGAGTAACTATTTCGAAAGAAAAGAATGATTTATATTCACTGCGAGTAACTCCCTTCATTCACTACAAGTACATCCCATACGTCTACCTTTCACGCCAGCATCAGAGAACCTGTTACTCCCTCGGGCTTACCCTTTCTAGGTTATGCAAGGCCAAAGTTTCACCAACGAACCCCTTTGCTGTATATCAAGCTGAGAAGAAACTGCTAATCCTCCAGTGTGACCCTTTCTAGGTGATATCACACCAAAGTTTTACTAGCGAACTCTTTGCTATCAATTATTCACACATTTGTACAGAAAAATCCCTAAAACAGTGCTTCCGGTTTTACCTAACCATGCACTTACTACCTCGAACAAGTGACCTCAGTACAGAATGGCTTCCATTTACCACCTGTTGTTCTGCTCCCGGGGTTTCCAGATAAAACATAAAAACAGGTACGAACAGTTTTAGTTAATGCATAAAATAAAATAAATAACTAAAAATCAATCAATATTCAATATTTACTAACTACCTATCTACACTAATCCCTAACCTTGCCTCTGCTACCAAAATAACTGATAGAGCGCAGGCTTACCTGCTCAACATACTCACCTGGGCCCTTATACATTAAACAGGTAAACCTACACTCAAATCAATTGGTTTTTCTTTACCATTTGGATTTTTATACCATTTATCTTACCAATCCAAGCCACCGATACGTAAAGCCCTAAAGGATCAAGGGAGTTAGAGAGAAAATAGGTAGCAATAATACATTTAGCATTTCATAAATAGCCACAAACTCGGGAAAGATTTAAAATCTCATAAACATGAAACTCAAATTAATTTCTTATTCTGTTTAGACTAATGCAGATTTTAAAACATAAGCATTTCAAATGATTTGGAGAGAAACATGTTGTTAAGCATTTAAACAGAGGGTGGGTAAGAAAAAGGGAAAACAGTACAATGACAAACCCACTCTTTATAGTTACCTAGAACGGTATGATGACCAACCCTGGTCATAGGCTGAGTCAAAGAATAAGAATCCCAAAGTATAAGTACCAGCAGGAAAGAACAGGTGCAATCCAGAATCAGGACAGGTTACGGACCAAATTGGATCACGATAGGACCACCACAAGCTTAAGACCAGCACCACAGTTAAAGTTTAAAATGCCAGCGTTTTTAAACCCTCTCTGCAGCTAACAGTCAAACCCCGATTGGGTCATCGATCTCCCACCCAGAACCCCAATTGGGTTATCGAATCTTCTGACAGAGTGCTCCGCCAGCAACTCTGCTCTTGATCACCTATTCAGTGCGTTAGGTCAGTGACAGGTCAGCTATTTGGAGAAGTCGGACAATCTAACTATTTAAGCCTACACTAGTTATACTTTTTTTCAGGTCAGTGTACCACCCCCAAATGTTGCAAATGTGTGATTCCCACAATTTTATTGGACAAAGAACGAGGAGTAGCCATCACACCATACTTTTCTAGAAGCAACTTGTCAATCATATATTCAAGTCGTTCCCTCCCATAACTTTATCTACCCATGTTCTTTATTCCTCCCGGTAGTGAAATCTATCAATGATCATTTTAAAACAATTTAATCAATTCAGCTTCCTCTGTCAAGGCAAGGAGTTCACTCTTCTCCGCCTTCCATGTCCGTCTTGGCCACGATTCAAGGCTACAGCTTCTGTGGCTTCAGGACATTTGTCGCACATGCGCAGTTTCTCCAAAGATGGAGTTCAGCAAAGCATTTAGGCCCGTAATTTTGGTAACATGTAAAAATAGAAAAGAAACAGTTTTAGAAACACAGAATAAATGAATGCACTGTATACCACTTCTTTCAACTCTGTTTCCATTATTTTATTTTAACTATTGCGTTAAATGTTAAGTGAAAACAAACAGCTTAGCAAAGCAGCGATGCAAGCTTCTTGCACATTAGGACACATAATAGCCATTTTAGTTCTATTGCGCAGAAGCAAAAGTTTTCCCACCAAGCATGTCACGTGGGCATGACAGACGCATGCTCAGTAGAAAATCCCGCGTAGCAGCAGCCATTTTAGTGCAAGCGGATTATAGTTAGTAAAAGCACATTGGCAAGCTTCCCCTAGATGCCTAATATGCTTTGTAATGCAATATTAATAAGACAAAACATGTTAGTTAGTACATTAATATTATTATCGAGAGGGTTGAGTACGAGCAAGTCACTTTACATGTAAAACCTTGCTCCATCACACCTAAAAGGGGTGCAGACAGAGGCAAGAGGGGTGCAGACATTTGCAAGAGATGTGTGGAAAGAAGCAAGAGCAGTGCAAAAGAACCAACAGAGATGCAAAAAGAGGCAAGTGAGGTACCGAAGGAGGTAAGAGTACTGCAGAAAGAGGCAAGAGAGTAGCAGAAACAGTCAGAAGAGGTACAGAAAGAGGGAACAGGTGGGCAGACTGAGGCAAAAGAGGTGCAGAAAGAGTTAAAACTTGTGCAAAAACAGGCAAGAGTGATGCAGACATTTGGATAAGAGGTGCAGGAAGAAGCCAGAACAGTGCAGAAAAAACCAACAAAGATGCAGAAAGAGGCAAGAGGGATACAGAAAGAGGCAAAGGAAGTACAGAATGAATCAGACGAGGTGCAGAAAGAACCAACAAAGGTAGGAAAAGAGGCAAGAGGGGTACAGAAAGGGGTAGGAAAGGTGCACTAAGAGGCAAGAGGGGTACAGAAAGAGGCAGGAGGGGTGCAGAAAGAGGAAGAGAACAGCAGAAAGAAGCAACAGAGATGCTGAAAGAGGTACAAAGGGTGCAGAAAGAGACAAGACAGGTGAAGAAAGAAGGAACAGAGGTATAGAAAGAGTCAAGAGTGGTGCAGAAGGAGGGAAGAGAGGTATAGAAAGAGGCAAGAGAGTTGCACAAAGAGGGAAGAGGGGTGCAGAAACAGGCAAAAGGGGCGCAGAAAGAGGCAAGAGAGGTGCACAAAGTGGTGAGAGAGTTACAGAAAGAGGCAAGTGAACTGCAGAAAGAGGCAATAGAGGTGCAGAAAGAGGCAAGTGAGGTACAGAAAGAATTAAGATCAGTGCAGAAAGAAGCAACAGAAGTGCCAAAAGAGGGAAGAGGGGTGGGGAGAGAGGCAAGAAGGGTGCAGAAAGAAGCAAGACAGGTGCAGAAAAAACCCAAAAAAAGTTTAGAAAGAAGGAACAGAGGTACAGAAAGAGGCAAAAAGGTTGCGAAAAGACATAAGAGGGGTACAGAAAGAAGCAAATGAGGTACAGAAAGAGGCAACAGGCATGCAGAAAAAAGGAAGAGAGGTGCAGAAAGTGCAAGAGATTTGCAGAAAGTGGCAAGAGAAGTGTAGAGAAAGAAAGAAATGTGCAGAAAAAAGCAACAGAAATGCAGAAAGATGCAAGAGAGGCGCAAAGGGAACCAAGAGTGGCTTGCACCCCATTAGTACCAATTTAACACCCACATTTAGCAATATCTAACAGGGGACCATTCTAGTTTTGCAAAGGGCCTTCCACCACACTGTAACACTTGTTGCTGCATTTTTGGTAACGTTTGTGCCGTTTGAGCTAGAAACAAGGCTTTTTTTGTACAAATCTGCAGATTAGGGAGCAGATGATGAATTACGTGGCTTATGCAGAAAATGTATAATTGTGCGAAATTCGGTGCAGCCAAATAGGCACATAATTCCAGTGGCCCTGCGCATACTTCTGACTAGGTCCACAAGTGTTCCTCAGTGCTTCCTCTTTTTTTTGTCTCACTGAGTTCAATTGAAACAAGGAAAACTAAACTTGAGGTTAACACTCCACAACACAGGATACCATACCACATAATTACTCTCCATAACACATACTCCCACTCTACATAACTCCTATAAACTAATACCACATACTTTCTATCCACATAATTTCACTGCACAACATATCACATAATCCCTCTACACACAACATACATCCACTCCACTCCAAAAATCCTTAGTAAAAAACTTTTCAATTTCCAACGCCAATAGTTCTAATTCTCGCAAATGTGAAACCTATTACATTGCAAACACTTCTTTTACTAGTAGTCACGTTTGCAGAGTGGTGGAGAAAGAGTGCTGGGCCTCCAACTACCGAGCAGGAATTCCGCTAAGTAGGGCTTACAGGAGCTACCAGGAGGGTTTCTTGACCCCCAAAGTCCCTCAGGAGAAAATTGGACTTCATCCCCCATCCAGTAGTCTGCCAGAGGTGCGTTTGAAGAGTGGTGGACAAAGGGGGGCACGGCCTCCGAAGGCTTTTTAGCAATCCCACTGTGTGGGACTTACGGAAGGTGATAAGAGGAGTAGTTAGCCCCCAAGGAAAATCTTGGGGGCCAAATACCCTTCCTATTAAATACAGTAAGTCCCACACAGCAGGATTGCTAAGTTCTCAGAGCAGGCCAACCTCCCCTTCACCCACCACTCTGCAAACTGGCTCCCTGGTGCGCTCTTGGATGGGGATTGAAGTTCACTTCGCTGCAGGGGGTTCTTTAGAGGCCAACTAACCTACCTCTTACCTCCAGTAAGCCCACACTGTGGTATTACTGAGAGGTGGACAAAGGCCATGCCCTCTTTCCACACCACTCTGCAAGCACGCCTCCTGGTTCATTCTAAGTTGGGGTATTAAGTTCCCTTCATTCCTGAGGGTCCTTGGGGGCCAACTAGCCCAACAGGTACCTCCAGTAAGCGGCACACAACTGGTTTGCAGAGAGGTGGTCCGAGCCAACGCCCCTTTTTACACCACTCGGCAAACACAGCTCCCGGCACACTGCTGCTCACGAGATGAAGTCCACTTGTGCCCTGTGGTCCTCTGGACGCAAGAGGACCTTATCGCCTCACCAGCATTTGCAGAGTGGTATAAAAAATTAAAATGTTTCTTTTTTAAGGGAGGGGGCTGCGTAGCCCCCCTTCCCTGGGCAACTTTTGGCCCTGGGGACCCCATCTAGCGGGGCCTGGCAGCCTTGTTTTTTTTAATTAAAATTTGGGAGGAAGGCTGCGTGGCCCCCTCCAGAGGCCAATTATGGCCCCAGGACCCCATCCCCCAGGGCCTGGCCAGCCTTATTTTTTTGTGGTTTTTTGGGAAGAAGGCCACATGGCCCCCCTCTTCAGGCCAATTATGACCCTATCCCCATGGCCCGACCCCAGGGACCGCATCCCCCGGGGCTGACTCCGGGGACAACATCCCCCAGGGCCTAGCCTCTCCATTGGGGACCGTGGGGGAGTCCCAATGCCCCCACGGTCCCGCTGGCTCTCCGCCTCCTGCGAGAGCCAGCATTGCTTTTGCAGAAGAGGAGCTGCTGACATGCAGCTCCCCTTGTGCAAAAGCAATTCTGGTTTGCTTCAATGAATCAAAGCAGAGTTGCTATGGCAGGGCGGGAGCCGTGTTCCCGCTCTGCCATTGCAAACAGCAATTTCCCTGGGGTGGGCACCCCAGGACATTGCAGGAGCAGGCCCTGGGGGGTGGCGGTCCCTAGGGCCATCAAGGGCTCCAGGAGAGGGGCCGCACGGCCCCCTCCCAACTATTTAAAGGCCCGGGGAGGTGGTGGTCTCCAGGACCCAGGGGTCTGTTACGGACCCCCGCATTAAAAATGAGTATGTGCCCTGGGGAGGTGGTGGTCCCCTGGGTGTGTGGAGGGTCTCTTGCCCCCCCATGTACTTTTAAAAAAAACAGAGCCCCAGGGAGGTGGCGGTCCCCAGGGCTGCGGGGGTGCACATGCCCCCCACGTTTAATTATCAAAGCCCCGGGGAGGTGGCGGTCCCTCAGGCAGCATGGGGTGATTGCGACCCCCCCGACGCATTTATTTTTAAAGCCCATGGAGGTGGCAGTCCCCAGGGCTGCGGGGGCTGCATGCCCCCGCATACAATTAAATAAGCCTGTGGGAGGTGGCAGTCCCCGGGGCTCCGGGGGCACCCGCAAATTAATTGGTGAGTTTCCCCAGGACCTGGCCCACCCAGGAGCTTTAAAAAACAAAGCATGGGGGGGGCGTGGCCAGGCCCCGTAGAAAATGGCCGCCTAGATCCTGAGCTCCGCCGGGACCGCTGCTGTCCCCTGCAAATCCGTCCAAATATCCTAGCTGTGAGGCTTTGCTTCGAAGGCCCAAGCTCCCACAGGAACAGTGCTCACTCCGAGCATTGGAACGAAGTCCGGAGACCCACGGAAAAAACTACTGCGAGATCCCGAACTTTTGGCGGCTGACCGGCAGCTCAGGCCTGGAGCCCCGTGGCAGCCAGCCGCTTAACAATACACCACGGTCTGAGGCCTACGACGCAACGCGGCCTGTGTGGCGCAAAGACGACGGAGGGCGTGGCCACACCCACAACTCTGTAGATCGGGCCACAAGTATACACAACTGCACCTGCCTGCTGAACGACTCCGGACCACAGTAACCACGGCAGACTCTACGTCGTGGAAATCACTCTTGCAGCGGAGGCAAACGGTGGTGGTGAGTTGGTGAGTGAAGATAGCGGACCCACACACGCCGCCTACCACTACGGTTACACCACGGTGCGCACCGCAGGGACCCCGCAAAGTGGCCCCGACTCCCAGTGGCATCCTTTACAATACAGCTGGCGCAGGCGGCTACAAACTGGACGACAACGGGAGGCCTGAAACAAACCTGCCCTGTGGACTCTCGCTGAAAAGCTCGGGCGGAAATATATCCAGACTCCGGGACACCCGATCCACCATGCGGCCCAAAGGGGGACTTGTGACTCAAACCAATAAATTGGACAACTACGCTGTGCCCAGAACGCAGCCACAGTCTGGCGGTGCGACGAAGGACGGCAAAGACCAAGCGGAACCCTCCCTGACCTCCATAATGGCGGCAATCCAGACCCTGGGCACCAGCCTTGAAACGAAAATGGATAAGATCACGATCGAGGTCAATCTGCTCCGGGCTGACCTTGGAAAGACCACAGATAGATCCAAATCCAACGAAGTGGACATCAAGGCACTACAGGAATCTGAAAAGCGACTGGAGGGAAGGGTTAATGAACTTGTGCACCAGCACAGGCTGATGGCCTTATGGCTTGAGGACCAGGAAGGCAGGGCCCGGAGGAGCAACATACGTGTGGTAGGTGTATCGGAAGGACTTGAAGGGGACAGTGTGGAGCTCTTCCTTGAAGACCTGATCCTCCGACACTTGAAACCCAAGAGGCTCTCCAAGATCTTCACAATTGAATGAGCACACAGAGCGCCGATTCCAAAACCCAAACCTGGGGCCTCACCGAGGACAATTATCGCAAAAATCCTTAATTATCGAGATCGCGATGCCATCCGACAGGCCGCAAGACAACATGGCGATCTACACTATGAGGGGGCAACGGTTCGCTTCTTCCTGGACTTCACGCTTCAAGTTCAACAGGAGAGGCGCTCATTTCAAGGGGTAAAGGCTGCGCTCCGAGAACGCGGAATTTGCTATATGATGTTTTTCCCAGCAAAACTGAAAATTATCTCTGGGGGCAAATCCCACTTTTTTACTTCGCCAGCAGCAGTCCAGGATTGGCTGGACACATCGGAGCTGGAGGCCCAAGCAAGACAAGATGGCGGACAATGGCGGGAAACCGAAGCTGCCTCTCCAGGGTCTATGGCGGGAAGAGCGGAAGAGGACGAGCGAAGTCAGCGATCCTGGCGTTCCAGGTCGATTAGTCCCCGCTGGGACTCGGCCAGAGACAACACGGCGAAATAAGGATGCTATGGTTTAAACTGGAGGCCATCGGCAGGAAAGTACAAACTGCGCCTATTGTAAGACTTAATTGCCCAATGGGGCAGAATGCATATAGGTCTGCGGTCTCTTGAACCAATCACACTTTTACCAAAGCACTGTTTACCTGAGGGGTCAACCTTTTTGGGGACTTTGGGTGGGGCAGCCAGGACAGGACTGGCCCACGTTATTCTCTACTAGAGTTTCCTCGAGGGGGGGTCTCCCCGGGGCAGGGTTGGGCGACAGGCGCTCTGTTCATTGGGGTGGTGGGTAGTTTGGAACCCACGGAGCAGGGAGCAGGGAGGGGGGGTATTGTTTTTGCAGAGGAAGGGAGGGCTGGGACGAACAGTTGTGGGGGGGAGGAGGGGGAGCCATGATTACTGCGTTAAACATGAACGCCTGTATTGAACACAAAGGCTGGGGGGGAACCAGGGAGGGCCGGGGAGTTTGGGGTTTGAACGGTCATACAGAGTATATGTTCACAGAGTCTATGATAGTTCCGAGGTGCTGAGTCAAGAAACCTTGCAAAGTAATGGATATGGCTAGGAGATGGGAAAAGAGTCTGAAAATCAGGAGCTGGAATGTTAACGGGTTGGGAGACAGACTTAAACGCACCATAGTCTTACAGTTCATTAAAAGGTACCAGCCGGACGTAGTAATGCTACAAGAAACACATCTCATGGGTAACACATGCCAGGCCCTCAACAGATGGGGCTACACTCTCTCAGCACACTCCGGCTTCTCCTCAGGTTCAAGGGGGGTGGGAATCCTTTTACGCTGCTCACTGCCCCTACATATAGACCGCACTGAATCCGACCCGCAGGGCCGCTTCGCGGCAGTCTCTGGACGATGGGAGGGATACACATTGAACCTGCTTTCAGCCTATGTCCCACCTGGTCTCCAAACTCGGGCTTATATAGACCTGGGCAAATTGCTACTCTCCCTCCCCGACGGTCAGTTGGTTTTGGGCAGGGACTTTAATTCAGTATTGTCAGGAACCCTGGACAGACGACCCCCCAGAGACCTGCCCCAAAGGCAGAAGTGGCTGGCTGACTTTCTTGAGGCTTTCGGACTCACTGACGTTTGGCGCCTTCTTCATCCCACAGATAGCCAATACACCTTCTTCTCCGGGCCACATCATTCCTTCTCACGCCTCGACTATATCCTCACCTTACTGCAGCACGGTACTACAGTGCAAGATGCAACACTCTTAACTCGTGGCATATCGGACTACTCACCGGTCTCTACCCACATCACATTCGGAATCAGGCGAGAGGGCTGCGTAGCGCCAATAAACCCTTGGCATTTAAAAAACGAGGACACAAAGAAAAAAATTGCCACCTCAATTACCCAGTACTTTGAACATAATGTGGGATCGGTGGACTCCCCTGTTACCGTATGGGAGGTGTTTAAAACTGTGATTAGGGGGGAAGCGCTGTCAGCCATCTCAGGCAAACGGAAAGAAAAGCGCTGCCATGTCACGGCAGTTGAGGCAGATCTTGCAGAACTTGAGAAGGAGGCGCTCGAAAAAGGGGCCAATACGATACGGCATAAATTGCAGATTAAGATGGCAGAGTACAAAGCACTGGTTACTCAAGAGGCCCAGATGGTGGCTAGGCATTAGATGGGTAGGCTGTATGACCAGGGCGACAAAGCCGGAAAACTCATAGCCTGGCTCGATAAAAAGCAACAGGCCAGAAAGGTAGTGACGGAAATACACACGGTATCCGGGACGGTACTCACAGAGCCCCGAGAAATAGTGGAGGAATTTGCTAAACACTATAAACAGGTGTACACTCGGGAGTCTGACCGTCCAGAGGAGGACTCTATAGCCCTCCTTGCTGACATACGAATGCCATGCCTATCGGACGACGATCAGGAAGCCATTGATAGCCCTCTCACAGAGGCCGAAATACAGCGCGCAATAGTGGAACTCCGCCCAGGGAAAGCGCTGGGCCCCAACGGCCTCCCAATAGAATTGTACAAGCTTAAACCTGATACTATTAGTAAACACCTCAAATCCATGTTCGAAAAAAGCAGGAAGACGGGAATACTGCCGCGTGACCAACACATAGCCACCATAGTGGCGATCCCAAAAGAAGGGAAACCCAAAGAGTCCTGCGCCTCCTATAGGCCAATTTCCCTCCTCAACGCGGAGCTCAAAATACTGGCAAAAACACTCGCTAATAGGCTTAAGTCGGTACTGACTACATTGGTCCATTCTGACCAGTGAGGTTTTATGCCACACCGCAACATAGCCCTCAATATTCGACGTCTAAACGGGGTGCTCAGGCAACGCCATAGACTGCGGGAGGATGCGGTTGTGGTCTCCCTAGACGCAACCATGGCGTTTGACACCCTAGAATGGCCCTATATGTTCGCAGTCCTACGCAAATTGGGCTTCGGACCTCATTTTATAACTTGGGTCCGCCTTCTTTATTCCGAACCGCTGGCAGGGGTACTGGGGAACAACAAGGTATCGGAGGTCTTCACCTTAGAGAGAGGGACTAGACAGGGCTGCCCACTTTCTCCCCTTCTATTCTCCCTTTCCCTGGAACCGCTAGCAGCCTGGATCAGACAAGACGTCTACCTGAAAGGTTTAGCGTGGGCGGAGGGATGGGAAGACAAAATATCCCTCTACGCAGACGATATTCTTCTGTACCTCTCCAAGCCGAGAAGGTCGATACCTGCGGCACTTGACATCTTCGCAAGCTTCGGTCGTAATTCCGGCTTCCGAGTCAACTGGAGAAAATCGTATCTCTACGTCCTACACGGGACCCCCCCCCAAGCTCCCCGACACATGTCCCATCACAGTAGCGGAGGACGGGTTCAAATACCTGGGAGTATTCATCTCCACAAATAGGACCTTGTCTAACGAGCGTAATCTTAAACCACCTCTAAGCCGACTTCAGAGCGAGGCCAAGTCCTGGCAGCACCTGCCATTGTCGTTACTGGGCCGAGCGGCCTTATTTAAAATGATGGCGCTGCCACGGTTTCTCTACGCTCTCCAAAACTACCCTGACCTGGTGCCTAATGCTTACTTCACAGCAATTGAGGCGGCTCAATGCGAACTCCTGTGGGCAGGCACACCACGCATCGCATTGTCAAAACTCACGCTGGGGTGATATGACAGTGGCATAGCCCTCCCCGACATCCGTAAATACTACTGGGCAGCCCACCTTGCAGCTATAAATCATGGGACATATGGGGATGGTAATGATCCGGCCTATGGGATGGACAGATGGCTACTCCCTGGGGGGAACTATGAGACTGCACTATACTCTAAGACGGGCAAACATCAACTCACTGGGCCTACACAACACTCTGTACAGATATGGCACATAGCCCAGAAGAAACTCGGATGGTCGGGGGTCCTCACCATGGCAACACCACTCTGGGCCTCTGAAAAATTAGGCAACCTGGGTCGCACAAAGGGGTTCCGGAACTGGGACCTGATTGGGATCTCCCAAATAAAAGACATCTGGGGTCCTAAAGGTATTCACACATTCGCTCACCTGCAGGCAGCGTATGAACTGGCACACACCGAATACTTTAGATATATGCAGGTGCGGCACTCCCTTCAGGCAAATATTCCACCTAACACTAAACTGCCACAAATCTCCCCTCTTGAAGACAGACTACTGGATGGCCATATACCAGACCACGCCATATCTCTCACATACAAAGAACTAATCAATAACCCCCCCCGACTTGCTCCTTCCCCTGAAAGAGAAATGGGTTGCAGATGGGTTGGAAATTGACGAAGAAGAATGGATGTATACTCTTGCCTCACCACGTGAGGTGGCGATATCAGCCCGAATGCGCCTAATTCAACTGAAAATATTACATAGAATATATATTTCATGTACGAGGCTGCAAACAATGAGGAGAGGGGGGGACGGGCTCTGTAGAAGGGGATGTGGTGCAACAGGTAAATTTTTCCATATACTGTGGGGATGCCCGAAAGTGCAAAAGTACTGGAGTAGGGTGGTGCAGTGCATGCAGGAGGTGTGGGAGGTGGAGATTCGCCTAGAGGCCAAGAGATGTCTTCTCAACATCTGGGAACCCACAGGCCTATCGCCAAAAGAGAAACTTTGGGTAACGCTTGGGCAAATGGCGGCGAAAAGAAACATTGCTAGAGTGTGGGGTAACCCTAATCCACCAAAGCTGAGAGACTGGCAGTGTGACATGGACTGGTGTATGCTGCAGGAAAAGACAGTATATATAACGAGAGGATGTCCTCGTAAGTGGGTGGAAATATGGTCCAGTTGGAACGATTTTAGGGGAAACATCTGTGAGCCTCCTCATACCACGCAGACTAGCTCGATGGATATATAATGAATTTCATTACTAAATGGCTCTAAGCACTTGAATACGATTTGATATCACTTTCTCACAGGAACTGCAGTAGACTCGATTGTGCCGTAATTTTACGACCAAGTTAAGGGGGGGATTGTTCCTTGTTTGTTTTATTTAAAAAAAAATTAAAAACTATGGACCTTATCCTATACTATAAAATATAAAATTAGACCTTCATCATCCTGCCATATACTTCATAATGACATGCACATGCACTTTAGAACGCCGCCGTACCCCCGGGTTGACGGCACAGGTGCTGTGTATTTCATGCAACAATACTGACACTGCTTCCATTGTTTTGGCCGGCCCGCTGGGTTGTAGGCTGGAATTTTGTATAATGTGAACTACTTGAATAAAGGTCTTCAAAAAAAAAAAGCATGGGAGACCGCGCTTTATTTTTTAAAATGTTGTCTTCCGGATTCACGCACCCAGCGCAAATTCAGCTGATTTAGTTTTTTTGAAAAATGCTGTTTTTGGCCCTGGGGGTACTTGTCGGACCCCCTGAGCAGGCCTAGGGGGTCAGGATGTTTGTACCCTGCACCCTTTTCTTGTTGTACACTTTTTTTTTACTCTTTTCTTGTGACTCGGTTACAAAGGCAAAAGATGGCTACTAACACTTCCTAGTTTGGAGTGTTGGCAGCCAATCAGAATGAAACTCGTGCCCGGGAGGAGTCCCGACTCCTCCTCAGTGCTCAGATATCGATGTTTTTATTTCTTGAATTGCTCAGCAACTACTGAACGGATTTACACTGTTTGAAAAAGGGCTTTTTCTGGACCAAGACCTACTTTTTTGCCAAATTTGGTGTAATTCCGTTCGGCAGTGCGGGCTTTAGCTTTGTCTAAAGTTCCTATGGAAATGAACATGGGGAAAACGCGTTTTGGGACCCCCCTTTTTTTTCTCGGACCCCCGCTTGAAGAATCACTTCGAAACTTTCAAGACAGGAGCTGACCGGAGCCGGCCATCTTTTTATAACATTTCGCGAAGATACGTCAAACTGCGCTAAAGTTATTGGCAAAACAAAAAACCCTTATCCTATGGAAACTAGTTTCTAACTATAATTACCTACTTGCGACCACCAGTAGGTAATATCTATATATAGATATATATACATACACCTTACCAACATAGAAGAACAGTCAGCTGTTGGCTATTGTTTTGCAGGTTTCCAGAGGAGAAGGTATCCATGATAAGTACACCAAAAAAGCCAGCAGCACTTTGTGCAGGAAACAAAATAGATGCCAGAGAATGCTCACAGTGGCTAACGCAAGCAACCTGAAAAAGGCTGTCCAGGAAATCAGTTACATTTAAATTGCAGGCAGCAAATGCGCCCAGGCACAGCTTATATGCTGCTGCACCCGAGGAGTACAGCCGCAATTAGTGCAGATTTCCGGGAGGGGCGTTGAGACAGGAGAGTGCTGAAACACTAAACCTTGTCCCCTGCCTCAGCCTCTGCCTATGCCTCCAGGATCTCGGCCGCACGTCCCATGCAGGGACATATGACCGTGGTTATGACAATACCCCATTCCGAAGTCCCCTCCCACCAGCTCTGGCTTGGCAGGACATTGCACATGAAGCCTCCTAACAAACCAAGGTACATGCACATGACCCGCTGGTTCCCAGGATCTTGTCCCAGGACCATAACGTTTCGAGTGAATGAGATAAAAAACACATCCTCTCTTTCTCTTTGTATCCAAAATTGCCTTCACTTAATTTTCTAATTCGAACCCCAACCTCCATTGGTGGTGTAATGGTATCCAAGTGTGCACCAGCTACTATGGGTTTGACCAGAGATACATGAAAAACTGGGTATATTGGTAAAGTGTTAGATAATTCTAGTTTAAGGGCCATGAAATTGATTACTTTGAAAACCTGAAAAGGCCCCACATATTTGGGCCAAAATTTGCTAAGCCCCTTAAGACAAACATGTTTTGTAGATAACCACACCTGATCCCCAACCCAATATGTTTTCCCAAGGCTTCTGTTTTTGTCAGCATATTTCTTAAATCTTTGTTTTGCTTGTTGCAAGATCCCCAGAGCTGTTTGAAGTAATTTATTACTGTTTTACTGGAAGTCGGATGCAGCAAGTATTATCTTAGGCTTTTGTAAATAACTATTCATCATCTTTGGGTGATAGCCATAAATAAAGAAAAGGGGAAAACCACAAAGATATATTTGTGGAATTATTAATGCAATTTCAGAAGTCCGCAATGAGTTCTCACAATTGGTACTATCTTGTAAGTTTTGGCACTGAAGATATTGTTCTAGACACTGGTTCACTCTCAGTTTGTCTAAATGTTAAAAGGTAATAGCTATACAACAGCCATACCACTAGGCCCAACAGGTCACACAAGGTTTTCCAAAAATGAGAGATCAACTGTGAGCTGTGGTCGGAAATAAGTACCTGAGGGTACCCCATGTAGTCAAAGTATAGTCTGTGTAAATACCTCAGCTAACCTCTTAGCTATAGGGAAGCCTTTCAAGGGGTTGACATGTGCCATCTTTGTAAAATAATCAATGGTTACCAGAACTGCATTGAAACTTTCAGGGGTGAGTGGTAGTTCTACAATAAAATCTAATGATACAGTATGCCAT
The DNA here is from genome assembly GCF_964263255.1 of Lissotriton vulgaris. Lineage (NCBI taxonomy): Eukaryota > Metazoa > Chordata > Amphibia > Caudata > Salamandridae > Lissotriton > Lissotriton vulgaris. The sequence continues at coordinate 505,740,976 of NC_141698.1, read as the reverse complement.
GGCTGTGAGGGTACTGGTATAGGCATAAGTAATCCCTTAGGAGCTACATGCAGAACTTTACATTGAGCACACATGGCACACGTTTCCACAAATCTTTGGGAATCTTTTACCATGTTGGGCCACCAGAAGTATCCCAGTAAAAGGTCTAAGGCTCTCTTTAGTCCTGCATGACCAGCCAATTTACTTGAAAGACTCCAATATGAAGCGTTTTTTTGTAGTCTAAGAGAAGGTAAGTATAGATCTCCATTTAGGTAGTGTAGCAGATCTTTTCTCCACACTGGAATGTTGTTTTAAAACTGTATTCCTTTCTTTTGTGCTCTATTTTTGTTGAACCAAGGTCAAAAAGTATTGGGTGGTTATAAGTCTGACAACCTTATCAGCAGATATTATGTGTGGTGGATTCTGTGGACCTTCAAAAGGTTCATAACCATAAAAGGAAAGAGCGTCTGCTATTCCATTTTTCTTTTCAGGTGGAAAAAAAATGATAAAATCATAATCACAAAAAAACTGTGTCCAACCTAGTTGCCAAGTAGACAAGCCCTGAGCAGATCTGACAAACTGTAGGTAACGATGGTTAGTTAGTATTTTCACCATATGTTGGGCCCCCAGCAGGTAATGACGCCATTCTTCTAAAGCAGATTTGATGGCCAAAAGCTCCTTATCTGCCACTGTAACGTTGGCTATAGCAGGACTAAGTTTCCATGAGTAGTTACAGGATGTATTTGCCTAGTGACCTAATGAGGTTGTGACAGAACACCACCTACCCTTATTTGTGAAGCATCTGCTTCCATTACAAGGGTGGGGTTAGGTCTGGAAGTTTCAGGATGGGGGCTCCAACAAATTGTTCTTTTAGAGCCTGGAAGTGTTTTTCTGCCTCTAAATCCAATTGGAAATTCACCCCTTTATTCAGTAATCTAGTGATAGGTGCAACCAAAGCAGAAAACTGGTTTATGAACCATTGGTAAAAGTTAGCAGAGCCCAGGAAGCTTTGTACCTCCTTCACTGAGTGGGGAAACTAGCAGGCCGTAATAGCCTCCACCTTCTTAACAACCATTGGGAATCCTTAAGTAGAGATGATAAAACCTAGAAATTCAATCACTTCAACATGGAATATGCATTTTTCCAATTTTGCAAATAAAAATGATGTTCTCTCGCAGGGGATTTCCATATGTAGTCGTAAGCGATGAATAGTCCCGCCCATGTGCGGGGACCCCAGAGCACTTTATCCAATATATGTTCTTAAGTGATGAAGTTCACCTTTCTTCTGGAAGGCCTTGAAAAGTCACTTAAGAAAGTGCAGCCTTGAGGTAGGCTACAGTAGTCAGAGTTCTTAATCTTGGAATGGCAAAAGAAGAGACTGTAATTACATATGCTCTCAAAATATATATTCTTTGTAATGGCACAGAAAAAGAACCTTCACAAAACCTTTTGCTGTGAAAAGACAAATATGAAGAAGTGCAGGGCTATGTAGCCCAAAGGCTGCCATTTTAAGTGAAGAAAAATAAAGTTGTGCCTTTAAGAGCAGAGAGACCACCAATATCCCATCATGCTTAGCCAGAGGCAGTTACCTCTGTTCATTTTTCCAGCTCCTTCTGTCAGGACCCTTGGAGCATTAAAATCGACGGGCCCGATTCACAGAATGAACTTAAGACTCAATCCTAAACTTACTACTATTTTGGTATTCACAGAATGCACTTACTACTTTTGGCATTCAAAAAATGAACTTACTACTTTAGGTATTCACAGAAGTTAGGATTTTGTCTTAAGTCTGTCTTAAGTCTGTCTTAAGACAAACTTAAGACAAAATCCTAACTTCTGTGAATACCAAAAGTAGTAAGTTCATTCTGTGAATGCCAAAAGTAGTAAGTGCATTCTGTGAATACCAAAATAGTAGTAAGTTTAGGATTGAGTCTTAAGTTAATTCTGTGAATCGGGCCCCATCTTTTTAGGTTTTCTTCTTCAAATGAAATCTCCAAACTTCACTGTTTTTTTGCTTCACTCTGCGTCTTTTGTCCTTTGTGTAGCAAAGTATTTTTCTCATAGGAAAGAGGTTTTTTCCAATTTAAAATGCCATCTCTTTTCGACAAGTGCTCTAGATGTGGCAGAAAAAAAGTTAAAACAGACCAACACGAGGTCTGCATTCTTTGTTTACGTTCCTTTCATCTTCCTGCCTCCTGTGACATCTGTAAAACCTACTCCAGATGTACCCTGCGTGACAGGGAGAAGATTTGCCTGCAGGGAAGGGAACAGAGGAGAAAACAGCAAGTAGCCAGTGGGACCTCTGAGCGAATGTGGCATAAATCTTCCAACATAGCTCTTCCCTCAACCTCCAGTGGACGTGGGAGGTCTGAGAGGTGTTCTTCACACAGAAAATGCTTTTGGTCCCCGCTGACGTCGAGGCAGTCGACGTCGAGAGGAAGTACAGCCCCGATATGCTCGCCGTCATTGACTGGCTCGATGTCGCGTAAACGTTGATGCTCAACGTCTAGAACCCCTCCAGCAACATCAAGATCCACTTCGCCCTGTCGACTGATGCCGAGACAGGTGTTGATGTCAAGGGATACTGACTCACCATCGCCGAGAGGTAGAAGATTGACATTGACCGCAAAACGTTGACGACAAGATTGGTTGATGTTGAGGAGCCAATCTTTGTCAAGTGGGCTACGTGGACGGGGGTCGACGACAAGGAGCAGGTCATCATCAAAGTCCAGTCGATGATGGAGATCGACATCGAGGAGATCATTGACGCTGAGGAAAGGAAAAGTCTCCAAGAGAAGGAGAATCTCCTCCTCATCTGACTCTCAATCCAAATCTCCTTCACTGGTTAAGATACCTACATCTCCCACTACAGTTTCTCCTGCAGCAGACCCAGTATCCCCAACAGTGCCACTTCCTCCGGCATTACCAGCTCCTCCTCAGCCAGTGCGTCCGCTTCCTGATCTTCCAACATTACCAGCACCGGTTCCGCATGCTCCTGGGGTGCCTCAGATCACACCAACCCATAGGATATCACGTTCCAGGACACGCCATTGATCTCGACATGGACGCTCATGGTCCTCCACGAGATCACAACACTCATGTAACCACTCTTACTGCAGGTCGAGATCATGCTCACGCTCATGCCGTCAGCACCATAAAGATACGTCTTCGTCTACTAGAGACTATTCTCCTACATTGTCGGATTCGCCTCAACCTAGGTCCTCCCCTATTGATATACTTTTCAGGAGGTCTTGGTTCGCCGTGCAATTAAACTAAACATACCTATGGAGACACCTACTCCATCAACTTGTGTCATTTTTTAGACGCTCCACCAACCCACGGACTCTAGACCTTTGCTTCTGCTAGTGCAAGGCCTGCTGGACCCAGCTATGGAATTATTCCTTACGCCTGCGGTGGCAAAATCAGCACCATCAAGGCTCCAAAAGCAATATCGGCCACCGGAGCAAGATCCGCTGTTCTTCCTCCTGATTCAGTGGTGATTCTAGCGGCACGAAAATCTAACACCACCTAGCCATCTGCTTCTTCTCCCCCTGATAAAGAGAGCAAAAAGGTGGATCCATCAGGCCGCAAGATCTGCAGCACGGCTGCTACGTCCATGAAAACAGCTAGTGCCACTTCCCTCCTAGCACAGGATGACCAAAGCTGATTGCTTTTCCACACAGGGAGCTGCATGTCAGCAACTCCCTATGTGGAAAAGCAATGCCGGCTCCCGCAGGATGCAGGGAGCAGGCGGGACCATGGGGGCAATGGGGCTCCCCTGTCATGTTGCGGTTTTCCGCCGTTCCAGGCACCACAACACACATACAGGAATACTCACTTCTGGCCGGAAGTGGTGTCCCGGTCTAGTCCTCTGGCCAATGCTTTCACTTCCGGGGACTACGCATAAAGGAGTAAAGCACCTCCGGATCGGTGCTTCTGATTCCAGATTTGTGCACGGAGCCCAGCAGACGGCAGCGGATTGTTCTGCCCTTCTTGATTCCTGGATGTTCCACGGCACGACGAGTCACGGTAACGCCTTCCCCAAGCCTGCAAGCGTTACGTGACTTTTTCTGGCCGCTTGTTTCTCAACAGCGTGTGTTGCGCTGGCCTGTGCTTCCCCGAGCCCCCAGAGCTCAGACTACCTTGCAGGGTTTTCATTGCCGCTTGCACCGGTTGCTGAGCGCTAAGAGCGCTGTGTTCCGTTTTCCATTGGGACCAGGATTAACCCTTTCCCTGGCAGTCGCGCAGGAGCGCTGCTGTTTCACTTTCCTTGAGTTGCTCTTTATATGGCAGTGGCGCAGGAGCGCTGCTGCATTCTCTGTTAGTAAGCGCAGGAGCGCTGTGACAGTCATTGCTTGTTTTTTCCTTTGCTTTTGGCAGTTGCACAGGAGCGCTACTACAAGTGACCTGACGCGAGAAGCGTAGGAACACTGCTGAACTATTGCATGTGCCGCAGGAACATTGCTCAAACATGCACTGGGCCGCGCTATAGCGCTTACCCTGGAGTCCTAGTATTGGTCACTTACGCGCAGGAGCGCCTTCTTTTGTTTATTTGTACTTGGTGGTTCTTGTGCAGGAGCGCTTTCTTTCATTTCTACTCCAAGGCACCAAGGCACCTGGACGCTACGTGCTGACCGTATCCTTGGTTTGGCACAAGTGTGTCTTGGTAAGTACCAGAGCCAGGGGCTCCTTCCTGCATGTGTGTTGTGGGGGGTTCTGCTGCAGGAATAGTACCACGTCCTAACCTGGTCTTCTCTTATTTTCTCAGCTGTGCCAAGTCCCTACCCTACGTCCCATCCACCAAGGCCACTCCTCTTGCTTAATTGGCTTCATCCCTGGATCCATCCAATCTGTGACAGGTGTTATTCCCCGCGGGGGTTGTTTGGGAACAGGGGCGGTGGTCCCTGTCGTCTCTGCAGAATCGCTTCACAAGCCCAGGTGAGTCTTGTGGGGCGCCTGACATCCCCCCACGGTCCCCAACGGTGAGGCCAGGCCCCGGGGGATGGGGTCCTTATGCAGGAATTGGCCAAGGGAGGGGGGCCGAGGTGGCCCTCTTCTTGTTTTTTTTTTTTCTAAATAATGAACATGTCGGCATGCTTTGGGGGATGGGTTCCCCGAGGCGAATGTAAATTAGTGAAAGTAGATGTTTAAAAAAAATGGAGTCACAACTCTAGCACGGCTCTCAGCATGGCCCCCGTTTGAAAGCGATGGGTACGCAGCTCTCAGTGCGGCACTGGAGCATTTCTAAAGTCTTTCAAAACACCGAGGAATATATTCTCAAGGACACATCGCCAAGTTACCGGCACTTTATCACAACCAAAATGGTGATAAATTTAACGCACCATTCACAAGCTGGAGCAAACAGCCCATATCACCAGTTTATCCAGCGATAGCAGCCTTAAAAAGCATCGTCACGGATGACCCAGGCAAATATTGCTAATGAGATGTAGAGTAGGCGTTTCCGTGCAAAAAGCAATGAACACGTCACTTCGTAAGTTTCTCAACCACCAGCAAGATCGTCGAAGAGAGTACAATACAGGCGATAAGGTGCGTTAGTAGCAGGAAGTTTATACCTGCTCTGAGCTGGAGTAAAGTTGGACTACAACCTGCAACATGAAAGGGAGCCCAGCCCAGAGCCACACCTGAACAACAACAGATACAATGGAGCCAACGATCATGCAGCTCGGGCACCAAACACTGCTCCGACATCCCCCGCCACCAGCCCCTTGTCCGCCATCCCCACTCACCCCCCCCCCCCCAAAAAAACTAATATGACAGCAACCTTAGGAAATCTGGAACATAACAAATTGGATCATGTCACACAATTAAGAAGATGCATGTGAGGTTGGACAAATAAGAATCTCAGTCATCTATGGATTGACATATAAAACATTTTATTTAAACAAAACAACAAAATAAAAGTAGGTACAGGCATGTTAAAACTTAGGCTGCAGCATCAACATTATCGGCGCCATCTTGCCCCCTTTTCGAGCCCATTCGTGCGCGTAAGCGGCAGCCATTTTGAGTACCATGGCCTCTCTGCCCATCGTTGATAGCCAGCGCGTCTCTCTCTCTCTCTCCTGACCTCGCAAAGCATCCCCCGCACGCTGACAGCCCCCGCTCTCACATGCCTTGGGTCATAAACCCCTCTTCAGCGCAGCTCTGCCTCGGAACCCCATCCTGTTCCCAGCGCGACACCTCCCTCCATTCCTTTCATGGTCCCGGATCCTTGATAAAATCCCCTTTCCTTTGTGCCCGTTTTACTCGTTCCCAGGCCGCCACCTGGCCCTGCGGATACTGTTTATTGCCCCCTCCTTGTACAGTAGGAAGCTTCTCCCATCAAAGGATCCATGAGTTGATCAAAGCCCCCACCCCATGAGATCCGATCAACCACATACATTCCGTGAATCGGCGGAATGTCCAGCCGCGCGATAATCATCACCTGTTGTGACCGGGGTGGGGACTTCAACTGTAAATGTGTGTGGGAACGGGCCTGAAGCGGGGATTCCGAGGATGTCTTTCCTTACATCAAAGTAGTGACAGAGATGTGTTTAACGTAATAAAACAATAAACTTGTGTATAAGAGGCCAGGCCTCAGAGATGCGGGTAGAGCACCTCGAGAAGATACCCTGTTGTCTGATTTGATGTGTTCTGCTCCGTTGGAATAAAACTTCTGTTTCCTGCCTTCCAGTCTCCAGCGCCTGCCTCTTTGTTTGGTAACTTGAGTGGGTATAGAGGCGGTTAACGCCGGGCAACTCTGAAAAAGGTCATCAGCCCTACCTTTTTCCACAATTGGAGTCCCAAACGTGGGGCCCATCAGCGACTCGTGGATCCAGTGGGAGAGGTCCCGACGACAGAGTGAACGACTGCAACGATCGGGAGAGCTCCTGTCCGATAGACCCTCGTCTGACAGCCGATCATCCGAACTTCACTGGTTCCGAACAGACCTCTCTCGAGTGATCTACGGTCCTGACTGGGAACCATCAGGAGTGCCGCGAGGATCACGAAGAATAGAGGACGATCGGGCGCTGGATTCGGAAGACAAGAAACTGTCCATGCGGTCCGGGTAAGGTCGTGTAAACACGACGAATTGCGAAATGATTGTTTGATTGTTTGGAAAATACTAGTATTACTCTTTTGTTGATTTGTTTGGAGATTCACTGTCCCCATTGTAATCCGTCGTGCCTATCTTTTCTCCCCCACTGATTGATTGTTTGACCCGAACTATTGTTCGCGGATTGTTTTCTGGAGATTCTCTGTCTGCAAACAGGAAAGAACAGGTTCTCTCTTTGCAGGTAGTGAAAGGGTAGGTAACGCAGACTTTTGTCCCCGTTGTAACCCGTCGTGCCTACTTATTCTCCCCATTGATTGTTTGATTGACCGAACATTGACTGTTCGATATTGGTTCTTTTGAGGTATTCACCGCCTGCAAACAACGAAGAATAGAAATATTCTGTCTAGTCTTTGCACGCAGTGATAAGATAGGTAGTGCAGACTTTTGTCCCTATTGTAATCCGTCATGCCTGTCTTCTCCCCACTGATTGGTAGCCTGTTTAGCCCGGACCGCTTATTAGAGATGAACCATCCGGCTCCACTGGAAGGCACCCCTGATAAGGACATGTTCATGAAGCATGGATTGACCGCTATAGCGTATAGCAAGCTGTGGCACAAATATACGAAAAAGGATCGAGAAAGTCAGTGGCCACTGATAGGGTCCTTTGATGAGGATAAAATAAGCGCGCTAGAAACAGCCCTTGGGAAACACAAGACAACGCCCACTATGCTTGATAGTCTTGGCATGTGGCGCAAAGAAACCGAACAGCGTAAAAAGAGAAATGAGAGTAGGTTGGGAAAAGAGCTGCGAAAGGCAGCCCACCTAGCTGCTAAGAAACTAGAAGAAGAGATTAAGGAAAGAGAGGAAGCCAAACAGAAACCAGAGGTAGAAACATCAAACCAGTGTCCGGTTAGAACGCCCTCTACGCTCTATCCTGAATTGCCCTTGAAACAACGGGCCAACGATTATCTTTTGTTAGGTCCTCCGATCATCTACATGCCCCCTCCATACGCCCCTTCCCAACCCTTAGCACAGCACCCGCTACCCCCAAGCACAAACGAGAGTAGCGCCACAGCTTCGGCCCCCATGGCCTCTGTGCCGGCCGAACTCCTTGTATTAGATACTACACAAACGACAACGTTAGGCGACCCTGAGACCCGAAAGGCTGGTTCCGCAAGAACAAACAGATTAAGCAAGGATGAGCGAGCAGGGATTGACAAGATAGCGAGGACATTGGTAGAAAGAAAGAAAGGTGAAGAGTACATCACGGATATGTTCAACTCGTATGCAGGGAGTCACAGACGACATTTTACCGTACAACTGTGTTATCATGTCTTGAACGCATACGAGGACCGATATCGAGACAAAGGTCCCGAGAGCCTAACGACTCTGTACAGGAAGGTCGATATCGGGGATGAGGGCGAGTGTGATGTGACGGACCTCCTTACGCGTACGCTTGAGGTTTTCCGCCACCTCACTGAACAGGAATCGGAAGCTAAACCCACAAAACCCGTAACAACTGAACCACAGACTGAGCAAGCTAACGCCATGATGCCAATAAGAGAGGCTGCCCCTTACTGGGTTCCTCCACGAGGTGAAGGAACTAACGATGACGTCAACCACAAAGATGCAAGAGGGAGGGTAGTGTACAACTGGGTCTACCAGCCATGGGATCGGCAAGATATTCTGACGTTCCGGAAATCTCTGCCTGATCTACGTAAAAACCCCACTGCCTTCTATACTGAATTAGGTACAGCCCTATCCTTCAGATGGCCCAATATTACGAACACCAGAAAAATGAAAACAATAGAGCAACAGAGAAAAAGAAGAAAGACTTGAAAGAGAGGGTGATGATTGCACAACTGCAAGGGGTGACTATAGGACGAGACCAATACAAAGGAAACCATCAGACGAATGTCCCTAAGACCGCACCTCCCAAAGACCGCACTTCGACTCCCCACATTGGACGTACAGACATTAGAGAGGACCAGTGTGCTTTCTGTAAAGGATCCGGCCATTGGAAATCCCAGTGCCCGGTTCTTTTGGAAATAATCAGAAATAGGGACCCCAAGGACGTAGCAAGCGGACCGAGAAATAGGGGACAGCAACGAGGGCCCGCAAATGACACGACTAACGATAGATTAAGCAGACCAAATACATTTGACCGACCCAGACAGAACCAGTGCCAGCAATCTGACTACGACGATGCCCACGACTTTGCATAGGACTGCCAAGGGCAAGGGAGGGATCCAGTCGAGCTCTATGTTGACCAGCAAGGCCCTTATGTCACTGCTAAGGTCCTGGGTACAAAGTCTCCATTTCTGGTAGACACTGGCGCAACACGTAGTGCGTTATCTAAACGACTGATTCCAAGGGCACCCTTGTCTGGCTCACTTATAACATCGACAGGTTTCGATGGAACGCCCTCCACTAACCCTTTGTCCGCTCCGATCCTCTTCGACTTAGAAAACAACACCACTGACACCACGTTTTTGCTTTCCTCCAATAGTCCTGACGCCATTATGGGACTTGACTTACTGAAACACTTCCGAGCGACCATTAGATGTTCCCAAAACGGAGTTCGAGTTTTCCTATACGACAACCCCGTTCTGCTTAGACATTGCCCTTCCCGGCGCATGTTTTCCATCACTGACGCTGACACATCCCTGCTTGACACTCTGCCTCCGTATCTGTGGGCCAAGACAGATTCGGACGTAGGGCGCATGATGATTGACCCAGTGCACATTACTGTTCGACCGGACGCGATACTCCCAAAACTTCCACAATATCGGATATCGCCCGAGGGCGAGAAGGCATTGGTAAAAATTATTCAGTCACTGATAGACGCAGGAGTGGTAGAGGAAGTGGTTAGCAACGTTTGCAACAGCCCTATCTTGCCCATCATCAAGAAACAAGGAGAGGGAGATGAGAAAGCATACCGCTTTATCATTGACCTTCGAGAGATCAACAAAGTGGTTGTACCCCAGTACCCCGTGATCTCAGACATCACCACTATCCTGACTTTGATTCCCTCTACTGCCACCACCTTCACTGACCTCAAAAATGCATTTTTCTCTATCCCCATCCACCCAGACAGCCGATATCTCTTCGGCTTCACCCTAAAAGCCCGCTCATATAGGTTCTGCCGAGCACCCCAAGGCTACACGGAAAGCCCCAGCATCTACAGCCAGGCCCTCAAGAGACAGCTGGATCAAGTCCAGTTACCCGATGGAGTGGTGTTAGTACAATACGTCGATGACATCCTTTTGGCAGCTGACACCACTCCACTAGCAGTCACAGCCACCATTCAACTCCTGCACTTCCTTGCGGAAAATGGCCACAAGGTTTCCAAAAAGAAGTTGCAATTCTGCCAACCCCAGGTCACTTACTTAGGCCACCTCCTGTCCAAAGACGGAAGGAAACTGACTCCCGACCGGATCCAAACCATTCTTGACACCCCTGTCCCTAAGACTCAGAAACAGGTTCGCTCCCTACTAGGCCTCACCTCCTTCTGTCGACAGTGGTTACCAAACTTCAGTCTCATTGTAAAACCGTTGCTTTCTCTGCTAGCCAAAGATGTCCCTTCCCCCCTCCCTTGGACCACTGAATGCCAATCCTCCTTCACGGAATTACGAGATGTCCTTTGTTCGGCCCCTGTCCTAGGTACCCCTGATTACACTAAGCCCTTCTCCCTTTACACTCACAAAAGGGAGGGGTGCGCATTATCTGTCCTGACCCAGTCCATTGGCCCAAAGCAACGACTGTGCGCTTACTTCTCTGCCACTCTTGACCCTGTAGCCAGAGCCTTACCTGCCTGCCTTCGAGCTGTAGCTGCCACTGCTATCTCTATCCGACAGAGTGAGGGGATCGTACTCTCGAATTCCCTCACGGTACTAGTACCCCATGCAGTTGACACCCTCCTGAACCAGACCAAAACACAACACCTGACGAGTGCACGACTGACTGGATATGAACTGACTCTGCTTGCACCCCATATCACCCTGAAAAGATGCACCACCCTGAACCCAGCAACTCTGTTACCCCTACCAGAGAATGATCCCGATGCGCCCCCTGTACATGACTGTGTGACCCTCACGGACGAACAGACTAGAAGTAGAATTGACCTCAGAGACACGGCTTTTCCTGACCCCGACGGAGAGCTGTGGGTGGACGGCTCTTGGATCAAACTCCCCGATGGCACCACTTCAGCTGCCTATGCAGTCACCACGGCTCGAACTGTAGTCGAGACAGCCCGCATCACGCAACGATCTGCTCAGGCAGCGGAACTGATTGCCCTGACACGAGCCTGCATCCTAGCAGCAGGAACGACAGCGAACATTTACACCGACAGCCAGTACGCCTTCGGGGTGGTTCACCATTTTGGGCTCCTTTGGAAGGAAAGGGGATTCTTGACCTCTCACGGCACTCCCATCTTACATGGAGATCTAGTCTCCGCCTTGATCGAAGCTGTCCTTCTCCCCAAAAGACTTGCGGTCATCAAATGCCAGACACACAAGAAGGTGACAGACATTATTGGACAGGGAAATGCACTAGCCGACATCACTGCTCGGACGACAGCTGAAAATAGGACGACAACACGTATGTACTTGACCAGGTCGCAAGCAGAAAAATGGACCGACGCTAGGGACACTATTAGAGACATTCAAATGGCTAGCACACAACACGAATTGACTGAATGGGCACGGGTGGGAGTAAAAGACGACAAAGGCTGCTGGCGGACAAAAGACACAAACAAATGGTTACTACCTGACTCATACCTGATTCCCATACTGACTATGGCACACTCCCCTGCTCACATAGGATCAGCCCCCATGATTGAACTTGTCTCCAGAGTTTGGCACAATGATAAAATCACAGACTCCGCCAAACGTCTGGTCCAACAATGCTTGATATGCCTGCAACATAACCCCGGGAAGGAAACTGTGGTACCCCGGGGAGGGTTTGGGGTCCCAAATCACCGGTTTGAAGTCCTGCAGATGGACTACATCCAGCTAGACAGATGCCAAGGCCTGAAATATGTACTTGTTGTGGTATGTGCATTTAGCAAGTGGGTGGAGGCATACCCAACCCGTGACAACACTCCTATGGCCACTGCAAAAGTACTGTTAAAAGAATTCTTCCCTCGCTACGGCCTTTGTCGAATTTTATGGAGCGACAACGGCCCCCACTTCATAGCCGAAGTCATCCAGCTCATCTTAAAGGGGCTGGGTATCAAGCCGAAGTTCCACGCAGTCTTCCACCCCCAGTCTGCTGGACTTGTCGAACGACACAATGCCACATTAAAACTAAAATTGGCCAAGATAGTGGCTACCACAGGACTGAAATGGCCAGACGCTCTCCCCCTGGCATTGCTATCGATGCGTTCCACCCCCACCAAACACCACTTGACACCTTACGAGGTTGTTTTCGGCCGACCCATGAGCGTCTGGTCTGCACCAAAACCGACTTCCATTCATGACGTCCCGGACGTCCTAATGTCTGATTATCTGTATAAGTTGACTGAAACTCTGTCTGTCATTCATCAGCAGGTGCAGCAGGCCATCCCCGATGCTTCCAGGGGTCCGGGCCACGACATCCAACCGGGGGATTATGTACTAATCCGAAATTTTCAACGGGCGAAGAGTTTGGAACCCCGGTGGACGGGCCCCTGGCAAGTACTGATCACCACCCGGACGGCTCTTCGAGGGGAGGGGAAACTGCACTGGCTGCACGCACACCACTGCAAGAAGGTCTCCTCGACCTTGGCCACATCAGAAAGCATCGACAACCAGGAAGAGCTCCTGAACAAGGACCGACCATCACTGAACTGCTATCCTGATACCGAGGCACTTGAACTTGCAAAATTCCCTGATCCCACTGTGCCATCCAGAGAAGGGTATTTCCTGCGTCGAAAGTAGGGAGCTTCGGCTAAGTAGACCACGGACTAAGTTAAATCTCAGAACGGTGACCTAAACGCCACCAAGGGTCACCCGGAGAGAAGCTAAACGAAGTCTGTGGTTCTGCCCGCTACCGAGCACCTTGAAGATGATGGAAGCGCCAGATAAGAAGATGATGGAAGCGCCAAATAAGAAGATGATGGAAGCAACTGGAAATACCCACTACAGAAACCCAAAAACAGACAGACTCCACAGCTCAAAGACAATTGCACTTTTCATCACAATCCTTTTCTGCTTTCTCCTCATGACCATACTCTGGATTGTGGAAGAGAATGCACCTGCTCATGAAACATTCCTGACCACTGCTCAGCCTACCACCATGAAGGAACATCATCTGATTTCGCTCTCTCCTCAACTCAGAGAGAGACAAAAGGAGTTTTGGAATAACTCCTTTGTACAGCTGCTGCACCAGCACAATCTTGCCACCAATGCCACCAACTGCTGGATCTGTGGGTTGATACCCCATGCCACTGGACATTCAATACCTTTCATCCCTTCACCCTTCTCAATTCACGGCTCCTGCCTTGCTTGGCTGATCCTCCTGCAAGAAAGCTATAAGGACAATGCCACCTCCAGCAAAACCATGACGCATTTCTTTCATGAGGTCTGGCGAAACAAAACCAAGACTCACTCCTGCCCGCAGACCTCCAACGACTCTATCCACATGGACATCCCTGCTAAAGAACAAATTGAAATGCAGGTGTTCAACAATCCAACCAGACCCACCTTCTCCTACCTACGGAAACGAACGGCTGCCACCCTGACTGTGGCTCTATCTGTCATCAACGTCACAGGCCACATGTGCATAGAAGGGCTTGGGACACAGTTGGTAGGCTGCAGTGCTTGCCGTTTTACCAGAACTTTGGACTCCACCGATCCACCTTCCTTCGTATCGTCTCCAAACATGTACTTCGTCTGCGGCACAAAGGCTTACACCTGGCTCCCCAAAGACTGGGGGGGCACTTGTTTCATCTCCTTCATCCTTCCTCCGACTTATGTGGCTCCAGAAAATCACCATAGACAAAAACGAGCCAAGGATATTGAACAAGCCGACTCAACAGGAGCACAGTTCCTCGATGCTATGAAGGGACTTGTTCTGCTCTGGGGCCCGATGGCAAACAGCCGTGCCATCCGACATCTGACTCAGGCAGTTGAGACAACAATGAACATCACAGCTGGTATCCTTGCTAACAACACCGCCGAGCTTCAAGCAGTCCGCTTGGTGGCTCTCCAGAACCGCCTTGTTCTAGATGTGGTTCTTGCGGACCGTGGTGGAGCATGCCGCATTATTGGGTCCAGCTGCTGTACATATATACCGGACAATTCACCCTCAGTGTACAAGGCCATCGAACATCTCCACAGACTCTCTTCAGAAGTCCACCAGGAGCAGGAAGAATGGTCACTTGGTGGATGGTTCTGGAGTACTATTAAGAACTGGGGCTGGAGACTGTTTTCCATTATCCTGATTCCTGTAATTGTAATATGTGGACTATGCTTAGGAATTCAATGCCTGCCCCCTCTGTGTTCATTATGTACGAATTGTATTTGCCCTAAGACTGTGGACTTTGGAAATGAACGCATGGGAGCATTGTATGATACCGAGGTCAGGAATTTAATGAAGATCGATATCGAGTAGGCAAGCTGGCTAGATATGTTGAAAAGGGAGGACTGTTAAAACTTAGGCTGCAGCATCAACATTATCGGCGCCATCTTGCCCCCTTTTCGAGCCCATTCGTGCGCGTAAGCGGCAGCCATTTTGAGTACCATGGCCTCTCTGCCCATCGTTGATAGCCAGCGCGTCTCTCTCTCTCTCTCCTGACCTCGCAAAGCATCCCCCGCACGCTGACAGCCCCCGCTCTCACATGCCTTGGGTCATAAACCCCTCTTCAGCGCAGCTCTGCCTCGGAACCCCATCCTGTTCCCAGCGCGACACCTCCCTCCATTCCTTTCATGGTCCCGGATCCTTGATAAAACCCCCTTTCCTTTGTGCCCGTTTTACTCGTTCCCAGGCCGCCACCTGGCCCTGCGGATACTGTTTATTGCCCCCCCCCCCCTGTACAGTAGGAAGCTTCTCCCATCAAAGGATCCATGAGTTGATCAAAGCCCCCACCCCATGAGATCCGATCAACCACATACATTCTGTGAATCTGCGGAATGTCCAGCCATGCGATAATCATCACCTGTTGTGACCGTGGTGGGGACTTCAACTGTAAATGTGTGTGGGAACGGGCCTGAAGCGGGGATTCCGAGGATGTCTTTCCTTACATCAAAGTAGTGACAGAGATGTGTTTAACGTAATAAAACAATAAACTTGTGTATAAGAGGCCAGGCCTCAGAGATGCGGGTAGAGCACCTCGAGAAGATACCCTGTTGTCTGATTTGATGTGTTCTGCTCCGTCGGAATAAAACTTCTGTTTCCTGCCTTCCAGTCTCCAGCGCCTGCCTCTTTGTTTGGTAACTTGAGTGGGTATAGAGGCGGTTAACGCCGGGCAACTCTGAAAAAGGTCATCAGCCCTACCTTTTTCCACAGGCATGGGGTGTCATCCCTAGGCATGGCGTGTCATCCCTCGACAATTTGTGAATCACAGCCTGAAAGACAAATAGAAAGATAAGATTGTGAGTCATGCGTACATAAAATTTAGAGAGAGAAAGAGTAAGAGAGAGAAGATGAGAGAGAGAGAGAAAGAAACTGTGAGAAAGAGAGGAAGACATAGAAAGAGAGAAAGAGTGAGAAAGAGAAAGAGTGAGATACAAGGAAGAGGGAGAAAAACAGTGTGAGAGAGAGAGGAAGAGAGAGAAAAAGAGTGAGACAGAGAGGAAGAGGGAGAGAAAGAGAAAGAATGAGAGAGAGAGGAAGAGACAGAGAAAGAGAGAAAGAGTGTAGAGAGAAAAAGGAAGAGACAGAGTGAGAGAGCGAGAAAGAGTGTGAGTGACAGAAAGGAAGAGATGGAGATGGAGAGGGAGAGGGAGTGTTGACACTGTGGAGAGAACCCTCACATCTCACCTTTCTGCCACCGGTGTGTCTCCAACCACCTGCCGGGACATAGTGCGGCCCTCCAGATAAGTCATCTGAAACACAGTATAGAATCAGTAATGGCAGAGTACATACACCTGCACATGCCTAATTCTCTGTTTCGCCCTTGTGCACCCAGGCTGCTGCACCCCATCGACTCCCGCCGCCCAGAATTGTCTACCCGCCTCTGCCTACCCAGGCTGCTGTACCCCATCCACTCCCACTGCCCAGAGGTGTCTGCCTGCTGCTGTGCACCCAGGCTGCTGCACCCCATCCACTCTCACTGCCCGGAGGTGACTGCCTGTTTCCGCGCACCCAGACTGCTGCACCCCATCCACTCCCACTGCCTAGGGGTGTGTGCCCGCTCCTGTGCACCCAAGCTGCTGCACCCCATCCACTCCCACTGCTCGGAGGTGTCTGCCGGCTCTTGTGCACCCAGGCTGCTGCACACTATCCACTCCCACCGCCCAGCGGTGACTTCCAGCTGCTGCGGAAACAAGCCTCTCTGCTCACCTTCTGCCACCAGCGTATGTCTAAGAGGGTCCACCACGTGCCAAAGCAACCTCCTCAGCCGTTGCGTACACGTTGTCAAGCCGAGCTCACAATTCAAAGTGGGTGTTGATTGCCAGGATGGCCACACATCATCGCAGGCTGCACACGTGCTCAGCTATTGTGGCACTAACTCAGTGGAACTGAAGTCATCGCCTCATGGCGGGAGGTCCGTGTCGGAGGTCGTCAATCTGTGTATCACAGCCTGCTAGGCAAAAAGCAAGATAAGATTGTGCATCATGCATCCATCAAAGAAGAGAGAGTGAAATAGTGAGAGAGAAGAAGAGAGAGAGAAAGAAATAGTGAGAGGAAAACAGAACAAAAGAGAGAAAGAGGAAGAGAGAGAAACAGTGAGAGAGAGGAAGAGAGAGAGAAAGAGAGAAACATTGTGAGAAAGAGGAAGAGAGAAACAGACGAAGAGTGAGAGAGAAAGAGAGAGAGAAAGTGAGAGAGAAAAAGTTAGAGAGAGAGGAAGAGAGAAACAGTGTGAGAGATAGAGGAAGAGATAGAGTGAGATAAAGAAGAAGAAAGAGAGAAAGAGTGAGGGAGAGAAAGGAAGAGATGGAGAGGGACAGTGACAGTGAATGCCCACACTGTAGAAAAAACCCTCACAGCTCACCTTTACACCACCGGTGTGTCTCCAACCACGTGCTGGGACATAGTGAAGCCCTCAAGCTTACTCATCTGAAATGTAGTATGGAATCAGTAATGGCAGAGTACATGTAACCAATTCTGAGAAGAAGTTCCCTTGAATGAGATATTCAATAAAACAACTTAATTAACAAATCAATTAGGACAATAAAGTTAAGAAAATTGTACACAATTTATTAACATTACAAAATATATTAAGAAACATAAGTGGGCAAGAGCGCCACTGTACACAAATAAAAACAAATAAATTGGAGGAAAAATTGTTAAAACGGTTTTTTGACATACATGGAGATCAAAATCGACCAGCAATATTGATACAAGGAAAGGGGAACAGACAACAGTACGACATCCAATTGTTACAGTACTAGGTGTACATTCAAACTCAATGTGATACCCATGTGCTGTGCACAGTTTTTATATTGTATCAACACAGGTATCCGAGTCTAGGAATTGTACTTGAAAATGCGTCGACGCGTTTCGGTGGTTGAAATAGTTTTGGACCACCTTTATCAAGACTCTATCTTTTGTCTGTCGTGTATCTGGGGTCAAGAACGATCACCCTTTAAATTCTTGTTTGGATAAACTCCCTGTACGTTCAGTTGTTGAAATGTGCGCTTAAGGATAAGTGAGTTGACATCAGTTTTCCTTCACACTTTTGTATGTCTGACTTCGGTTTAAAAGTCCTGCAGATAAACGTGGTGCGCTTGGCGATACTGCTCGTTAAAGAGCGTCTTTTTCTGTTTAAAAGAAGTTGTAACCAGGGGCGCTTTCGTCTTGTCCTCCCGGCGAAAACAATTGTTTCCCTATTCGGCCGAAGAGAACTGCCTGCTTCTCTGGTTTCAGTCTCAGTATTGGTTGTTTAACCCTACTTCCCTTGAATTTTTTTAAGGGGTACCTCTCACTTTGTTTCATTAGAGTACATGTAACTGCACACGCCTAAATCGCTGTCCCGCCTTTGTGCATCCAGGCTGCTGCACTCCATCCACTTCCACTGCCCAGAGATGTCTGCCCACTGCTGCGCAACCAGGCTGCACCCCATCCACTTCCACTGCCCAGAGGTGTCTGCCCACAGCTGCGCACCAAGGCTGCTGCTCCCCATCCACTCCCACTGCTCGGAGGTGACTGCCCGCTGCTGTGCACCCAGGCTGCTGCACCCCATCCACTCCCACTGTCCAGAGGTGACTGCCCACCGCTACGTAAACAATCCTCTCTGCTCACCTTTCGCAACCTGCGTGTAGAAAAGAGCGCCTACCACGTGCCGCTGCAAGCCCCAAGCCCAGGGCCCAAGGACAGGGCACGATGCATATCATGCATCCCCACTCTGCAGGCCACCAGGTCTCACATTTGGTGCTAGGTCTTGTTTTCGCCATGGCAGAGGACATACCAGTGCACCCGGTTTTTCATTGCAGACTGCACACCCACTCAGCCCTTGCTGTGCCACTAAATCTGTGACCAGCAAGGCGACGCCACGTGGCGGTAGGCCTGCGCTGTCTGATGGCTCAGGCCTACACTGCGGTCCAGCAGGGCACACAAAACCTGAGCTGTCCAGACTGCCGGGACGGGCCATCACAGCAGGCTGCACACCCGCTCAGCAGTTACGGTAACCGTACCTCAGTGGGCCGAAAAACATCGTCCGATGCCGGTTTGCATGTGCCGGTCACCGTGCATCCGGTGCAAGCAACTCTGAAATGGAGTAGAGCACCTGCGCCTGGTCTTTTTTATTGGCAGGGTCACATGTCCTGTTAGGCCTGTGCTGGATGGGTGTGGTGTGGGTGTATACCAGCCGTGAGAGAGTGGCTGTGGGGTACTGACAACTAGGCTGTGACCAGCAGATCACTGCAATGAGAACCTGGGCCATGTAGCGTTGTTGTCCTTCACTGTAAGCATACATGTATGCCAGTCCTGCGTGAGGCTGTAAAGAATGACTCCGGAGCTATGGGCGTGGCTCCGTCCTGGGTTGTATGAGGAATCAACTGATGCGGATGTCCCTGTTGTAGAGCTGCCCTCACCCGGGTCTCAAGCGCCAATGTGTCACTCTGTGAGCCAAGTTCCACAACATGGACAACATGGAAGGTACCCGGAATCAATGACCCTACATTCATCAATAGTTCCACACATGAAAGATAGTGGACATGACACATCTGTGTGGATATGAATGTTTATTGCACATTCAGTGGAGTGTTGCAGCTGTAGCAATACAGGGCCATGCAAGGTTCAAGTTTCAGTTTTTGGCACATAGAGGGCAGCCAATTAGAGCCAAGCTTGTGTTCGGGGTTAGGCTGCGCGAACATATGTACTTATACAATCACTCCACCAATCCCCAAGTACTTATAAATTCCCTAGACACTCTCCTTTCAGTACTCTAATGATCCAGTCTCTACATACATACTTGTACAATGGCGAGACAAAGTTACATAACCGAAGTTTTCCCCACTGCCAGGGGTAACATGGGTGCATAAGCTGTCCACAGCACAATTTATTGTGGTAGGGCCCAGGGGCAGCATCTTGCATCCATAATGAACACACAGACACAGATAGATAGTGGAACTGGGTGTGGGCACGTGCGCTCAACTCCTTTTTATTACCAGGATCACATGTCCAGTGACGTCTGTGCTAGATACGTGTGGGGTGAGTGTAAGCCAGCCCTCCGGGAATGGTAGGTGCTGGCAGCAAGTACAACAGTAATCATTGGCTCAGACACAGAGATTCAATCATAAACGGTCAATGATTTGTGCTGCACTAAGGTAGGGGCAGCAGATGTGAAATAATACACAAAAGATTCTATCGTAAAGGGTCCATGACTTGTGGTACACTGACGTAGGGACAGCAGATGTGAAATTAGACACAAAACATTGTATCATAAAGGGTCCATGAGTTTTGATGCACTGAAATGGGGGCATCAGAAGCATTTAGCGTGTGCGCAGTCAGCAATGATGCGTGGTATCGGGGAGCCGCACTGGGAGCAATGTCTGTTGCCTACAGGACTGAGTCATCTGCAATCGCAACTCAATGTGAATTGTGAGCTCTGTTATCCGCAGTGTAGATCGAAGGCAGTAGTGAGCACAGACATCAAGGAATGCTTTTAGTCACTTCCTCTTGACAAAATTTGAGGACATAGAGTACAATTCTCTCTGCAATAAATAAATCATGTCTCAATTTAAATTGTGAGCTCTGCTGACCACACTGTAGGTGTATGGAACAAAAGATGAAACATTTATGGAATACACTGTCGAAATATATAGGTTTCAGGGACGTTATAGTTAGTTGCCTACTGGACTCTGAAATTAATGAATGAAGACTGAATTTGAATTGTGAGCCCTGCTGAGCCCAGTGTAGGCAGCGGTGAGGAAGGGCCCAAAGCCATGTGGCGTTAACTTGAGATGCATAGAGTTAGTGGTAGGTGTGGCGATCAGCGTGTGTGCAGCCAGCGATGATGCAATGTCTCTTGCATACTGTTAGATTTGGAGGTCTCTAGTTGGCATAAGTAGGGACTTGTGACGAATAGGGACCAGTGCCTCTAGTCAGGATAAGGGGATTACACTCCTAAAATAACCCCTTGGTAGATTGGCATGAGCAGACAGGCTTATCTCAGAGGTAGTGTGTAAAGCATTTGTGACCACATACACTAACCCAGTGACAACACTACAGATGGACACCACACAAGGTTTTTATATAAAAAATAAGTATATTTTATAAAGAGTTACCACAAGACCATAAATGACAAAAATACACAATACTATTACTTTAAGATGGTAGATTTAGCTTAGTTAAGTTCAGTTCTTAAATTGCGACACTTTGCGTCAATGTACCTTATGTTGTGTTACGCTTCCATGACAAGGAATGTCGCAGCGAGGGAAATGCGGCACAGTTCAAGTACAAAGAAATAAAGACGTGAAGATCTTCCAGATGCGGCACGCTTCTCCGGGGATGCGAGAAGGTCTCAATTCGATGCGTGTACTGCAGGGGCAACACCCTTGTTCCGCGATGCGACAGCAGCAGTTCGACCTGCAACACCCTTCTCCCACGATACGTGAAGCTTCCGCACGATGCGACAACTACAGCAGCAACATCCACGATGCGATGGCAGCAGCTCCGATGGCGGCGCGCTTCTCGGAGATGCGAGGCGCTTTTCTTCGATGCGGTGCAGTGCGACAGTTCCAGCGATGACACCCTCCTTCGGAGTTGCGACGGCAGGCACAGCGACGGCGACAAGCTCCGACCTCATTGCGAGACTCTTCTCATGAACGGTTCCAATACGACAGCTACAGTGGCGACACCCTCCTTCGGAGTTGCGACGGCAGCAGCAGCGACGGCGACACGCTTCCTCTTTGTTGCGAGACTCTTCTCTCGATGCGGTGCAATGCGACAGTTACAGCACCGACATTCACAATGCGACAGCAACAGCAGTGACGGCGACACGCTTCTTCAATGAGTCGCGCTTCCAGCTCCTTGCGACACGCAGTACCTCAGAATGCCCAAAACAGCAGCAGGCACTTCCACAAGAACTCTGGGGAGCTGGGGTTTGAAGTCTGTTGTCCCTGAGACTTCAGCAGGAGGCCAGCTCTTTTCCAAGCTCTTAGAGATCATTCACAAGTTGAAAGCAAAGTAGACAAAGTTCCTTTCTCCTTCCTTTGGCAGTAAGGCAACCACTGCAGGCCATTCCCCCAAGCAGCACTTCAGCTTGGGAATAGTCTGTCCTCAGTTTCTTCAGGTTCCTCTCCTCAATAAAGGTTTCATCTTGTAGTCCAAAGTGATCTAATTTCACAGGATCAGGGTCCCAATATTTATACCCCAAAATCCTTTGTTCTCTGAGGGGAGAGGGGCCTTTGCCTAGTCCAAACCAGTTCTGAAGCACTCTGTTTACCAGACTTCTCCTTTCCTTTCACAGTGCAGGGCAGAAACATCAGACGCCCCACAGGAGGTGGAGCCAGCATTGTGGAAGGGAAGTACAGTCCTGGGGCACTTTGTTGACAGGACTCCTTCTCTTCTTTCAGTGCGCAGGGCAGGGACATCAGCCGCTCCCCAGGAGGTGGGGCCTGCATTGTGGAAGGCAGGCACAGCCCTATTCAAGGTTCAGGTGCAACTTCTCCATCCCATCTAGATGCAGATCCCTCTATTCACCACTGGGCTGACTCATCCTGTCTCTTGGAATCCTCCAGACCTGTCACTCACAAAACTAGACAAAGGAATACACAACCAGAGGCAGGCTTGAAAGGTTAGACAAGCAAATACCTACTTTCTAAAAGTGGTATTTGCAAACACAGAATGTTAAAAACCAACTTCAGTAAAAGATGCGTTTTATCATTCTGAGTCCAGGCATACTAAACTCGAATTTCTACCATGTTCTCTGAGTCACTTAGGATTATAAAATGTAATAATTCTAACAGCCCATTCTGGCCTATGGAGAACAGGTAGCCTTACAATAGTGAAAAATGAAAATGGCTGTAATTCACTATTAGGACATGCCACACACATCAGGGCTTGTCCTACCTTATACTTACAATGCACCCTGCCCTTGGGCCTACCATAGGGGTGACTGATATGAAGAAAAGGCAAGATGTAGGGACTGGCAAGTTGGTACAGGTATGGTCTCAGCTTCTTCAGTGCCCAGACCACAGCAAATGTTGCACGCTCATTAGCACTCCACCTCTGTGCCCGAGAAAGTACCCTCCTACTGATGAAGGCTACAGGTTGATCCAGGTCCTCCTCTTTCATCTGTGACACAACAGTCCCCACACCATGCTCTGAAGCGTCGATCTGAACGATAAACTCCCTTGAAAAGTTGGGTGCCCGGAGCACGGGCGTCGTGCACATGGCAGCTTTCACGGACTCTAAAGCTTTCCGACAGGTGTCAGTCCAAATCACTTTCTTGGGCTTCTTCCTGGAAGTCAGCTCTGTCAAGGGTGCAACAATGTTGCCATATCCCTTGACTAACCTCTTGTAATACCCTGTGAGTCCTAAAAAGACCCTCACCTCTGTCTCGGTTTTGGGTGGCTCCCAAGCCAGAATGGTTTCAATCTTGGGTTGTAGGGGCGCCACCTGGCCGCTCCCAACTTGGTGTCCCAAGTACACCACGGAACCCTGCCCGATTTGGCACTTACTCGCCTTGATCGTAAGGCCTGCCTTCCGCAGCGCCAACAACACTTCCCAGAGTTGGCACAGATGTTCCTCCCAACTGACACGGAACACTGCAATGTCATCCAGGTAGGTGGCACTGAACACATCCAGTCCAACCAACACCTGGTTGACCAACCTCTGAAAGGTGGCAGGGGCATTCTTCATCCCAAAGGGCATAACACAGAACTGGAAATGCCCACCTGGTGTGGAGAATGCTGACCTCTCCTTTGCCCCATCAGTCAAGGCGATCTACCAGTACCCAGACGTTAAGTCA
This sequence comes from Lissotriton vulgaris, assembly GCF_964263255.1. Lineage (NCBI taxonomy): Eukaryota > Metazoa > Chordata > Amphibia > Caudata > Salamandridae > Lissotriton > Lissotriton vulgaris. The sequence goes on along the minus strand of NC_141698.1, from coordinate 505,717,382 downwards.
AACATGCTGAGGTACCATGCAGCCCCTAGCTGATCAATTAGCTCATCAGTTCTGGGGATGGGGTGCGCGTCAGTCTTCGAGACTGAATTGAGCCCTCTGTAGTACACACAAAACTGGAGTTCGGGTGTGGCACCCGGCACTGCAGCCTTCGGGACCAAGACCACTGGGCTGGCCCAAGGACTGCTGGAGGACTCAATCACCCCTAGTGCAAGCATCTTTGAGACCTCCTCTTTGATGCAAGCCCTCACCCTGTCAGTTACCCTGTAAGTTTTATGCTTCACAGGTAAGCTGTCTCCTGTGTCCACATCATGGATGCACCAATCTGTGACACCAGGAACCAGGGAGAACAGATAAACTGTCCCAGCAACTGGCGGCAGTCATTCTGTTGCTCATGGGTCAGAGTGGAAGAGAGGTTAACACCATCCACTGACCCATCTTGCTCTGAGGCTGACAGGAGGTCAGGAAGAGGCTCAGTCTCCTCCTCCATCCCAGCATCTGTTGCCAAGAGCATGCCCACTTCAGACCTCTCTAAGTGGAGCTTAAGGCAGTTGACATATAGGACCCTCAAGGGGTTCCTAGGAGACTGCAAGTCCACCAAGTAGGCAACTGGACTCTTGCGCTCCACAACCTCAAATGGTCCAGTCCACTTATCCTGGAGTGCGCAAGGCTCTACGTGGGCCATGACCTACACTTTCTGGCCAGGTTGAAGCTCTACCAGTGCAGCATTCTAGTCATACCATCACTTCATCTCCTCCTGGCTGGCTTCCAGATTCGCCTCAGCAAGTTGCCTGAAACACCTAGTCAGGATCCTGAAGGCCAGCACGTAGCTATATACATCCTGGGGAGGTTTCCTGGGAGATTGCTCCCAGCCTTCTTTGACCAGACTCAGAGGTCCTCTGACTGGGTGTCCATAGAGCAGCTCAAAGGGACGGAACCCTAGAGATTTTTGTGGCACCTCCCGGTATGCAAAGAGTAGGCACTGTAAGAGGACATCCCACTTACGCCTCAAGGGTTCCTCAAGACCCATTATCATGCCCTTCAGGGACCGGTTGAACCTTTCAACCAACCTGTTTCCTTGGGGGTGGTAAGGAGTGGTGAACTTGTAAGTTACACCACACTCCTGCCACATGGACTTCATATACTTGAAAATGAAGTCGGTTCCCCGGTCAGACACTACCTCGCAAGGGAATCCCACTCGGGAGAAAATTCCCATCAGTGCTTGTCTCACCACGGGGGCCATCACTGTCCTCAGAGGTATGGTGTCCGGGTACCTGGTGGTATGGACCACCAAGACCAGGATGAACCTGTTGCTCATGGCTGTCTTGGGGTCCAGTGGCCCCACAATGTCAATCCCCACTCACTCAAAAGGGATACTGGCCACAGGGAATGTCTGGGGAGGAGGCTTGTGCTTCCTCCCACTCTTTCCACTTGCCTGGCAAGTCTGGCAAGTCCTGTGATGAGTGTCTGAACTCTTGCGCATTTGGGGCCAATGAAAGTGGGTGACAATCCTCTCAAAGGCCTTGTTCTGCCCCAAATGTCCTGCTAATGGCACTTCATGAGCCAGCCCCAGTAGGGAGGCTCTGAACTTCTGGGGTACCACCAGTACACGGGCTGACCCAGGTTCAGCAACCTGAGGCTCACTATACAGGAGGCCATTCTCCAAGTAAATCAAATGTGATCCTGACAGATCACCTGCTGCCTGGCTTGCAGCCTGTTGCCCCAAGCCCTCAAGAGAAGGGCATTCTCTCTGCTTCCTGCAGAATTCTTCCCTGGAGGGGCCTCTTTCTTGCTGCCAATGGGTCAGCTCAGGCAGGTCCCCCAGTTCAGCTACTTGTTCCCTGGTAGGCGGCTCCAGGGCATCCCCCTCAGGGCCTACCTCCTCCTGGGCCGTGGGAACTTCGGGGTCCGGTTTCCCGCACCCCTCGCCACTTCTATCCAAGGCAGGTTCCTAGGCCTCCCTCTCAGGCTTCAGGTCCTCTTGAGAACCCCTACTGGCTGATATTGACCTGGTGGCCACGCACGCCCAGTCAGGCAGTCCCACCATCTTCTATTGAATACTCTTCTCCACCTTTTCCCAAGGCGAGCTCTCCAAATCGTTCCCCAACAAACAGTCAACAGGCATGGTGGGCTTCACAGCTACCTGAAGAGTACCAGAGACCCCCCCCACTCAAAGGGAACCTGAGCCATTGGACATAGGCTCTCTGTGTTGTCAGCGGCAACAACTCAGCAAAATGAATGAGGGACAATCTGCTCTTAAGGCACCAGGTGACACCTGACAGCTGTCACGCTGGCTCCAGTATCTCTAAGAGCCTCCACCTTTTGGCCATTGATGGTCACCCACTGTCCACGTTCCTGGGCAGCTGAGCTTCTGAGACCATCTCACAGTCTCCTAAAGAACCAAGGGTCATCTGTGTGGGACCCCACCCACCTTGGACATCAATCTCCTCCCCCAAGACTACACTAGCCATCAGCCGGGGTGGAACACCAGTGGGTGCAGGTTTACCAAACAGGAGGCACCTGATATCATTCGCCTTATGACCCAGGTCACCACACTTATAACATTTCAGGGGTCCCTGGGGAACAGGACTTCTTGTCAGTACCCCTTGCTTTCTCTCAGGGGGAGGCTGGGAACCTTTCCCTTGGGGACTACTTTGGGGCCCTTTGCGGAACTCCTTTTGTTTACCCTTGTCCCCCCACTCTTCTGCTAGCAGGGGCGGCCTTAGGCATGTGCAAGCTGTGCACCTGCACAGGGCCACCGAACCCCAGGGGCCACCATGCCAATATATATCCTTAATATAATAATCTTCTGAGGATGGATACATATTTGCGTGGCGGCCCAAGGCAGGGATTTGGTGGCCTCCGGCTCTGTTCCACTTCCAAACACCCTGACCCCCCGCCGCCCCGCCCGGACCCCTTCTTCTGGGGCCCCCTACCTACGCTCTCTGCACAGGGTCACCATGAGCCTAGAACCGCCCCTGCTGCTAGGGATCCTGCCCACCTTTGGCTGAGTCTCCCATGTGACCCTTGTGGACCCGGGTGCGCACCCAGTGGTCCGCCTCCTCAGCAAGATCCTAGGGTTAGTCAGCTTGCTATCTATCAGATGCTGGCACAGCTCTTCAAAACAATTATCAGACAAGTGCTCCCATGCAATCAAATCAAAGAGACCTTGAAAATCATTAACCTTGCTGCCCTTCACCCAACCATCCAATGCTCTGCAAAAGAAAGTGACATATTCAACACAGGTACTGTTTTCTAACTGTTTGCATTTCCTGAACTTCTGTCTATAGAGTTCAAGGGTCAACCCATATCTAGACATCAATGCATCTTTTGTGTGGCTGTATGAATTGTGGACTTCAGAAGGCAAGTCTAACAGTGTGTCACTAAGGAAAATTCCCCACAACTCTGCTCCCCAATCTCTCTCAGGGACCCAGTGGGAAGACATGGCTACCTCATAGGCTCTGAACCACTGACCAAGATCATAATTTTTGTACAACTCTTTCACCGCATCTTTGGGAATATACACTCTACTTTCCACAGACACTGACGGTACACTGCCACCAGAGGAAATAACCTTCAAACTTTTGGTTTTAAACTCCAACTCCCTCAAAACTGTTCCTCTATATCTAATCTCCTATTTTCTATTTCCAGTTGCCTATTCACCTTGAACTTGGTCATCTCCATTTCATGCCTTCTTGATCTCTTTCTGTCCTCCAACACCTCTGGAGACAGACTCTTGTTAGAAGTATTGCTACATGCAGGGGAGGGTACTCTCCTTCCTCCTAAGCCCAATGGCTCTTCCTGTTGTACAACTGCCTGGTCATCCTCTTCCTTATTCTCAGGAGTTTTCCTTGCTTCTACCCAGGCCCTCAGCACCTTGTAGAACTCCTCCTTTACTTTAAATCCAGAAGTGGAAACATTGAATTTCTTGCAAAAGTACTTCAGGTGCTTTACTTTGTAGCTTTCCAACCTTTCTTCTTCCCATTCAGGATCAATGGAGGCTATGGATTATGCTCTCTCTACTACAACTGAACCAGGCATCGTTTGAAAATAGAAAAAATCCAAATAATAATCTACCTAAAAGTATGTGGTTGCGTTATGGTCTGTACTTACTAAGTAGTGTTCACCAATCCCTGTACATGAGTCACAAATGCAAGTCCTGAATCCCACTGCTGCCACCAATGTTAGATTTGGGGGTCTCTATTTGGCACAGGTAGGTACTTCTGACAAATAGGGACCCTTGCCTCTAGTCAGGATAAGGGGATTACACTCCTAAAATAACCCCTGCTCATCCCCTTGGTAGCTTGGCACGAGCAGACAGGCTTATCCCAGAGGTAAGGTGTAAAGCATTTGTGACCACATACAGTAATCCAGTGACAACACTACAGATGGACACTACACAAGGGGGCATTTTATCATTGCTGGCGATATGCTATTTAATACTATCGCCCAATTAGCAAGCTGTCGCTAACTGATGTTAGCGACAGCTTTGAGGCGATAGGGAGCGGTTTGGGGCCCGCTTTGCATGTTAGCGATAATTATCGCTAATGACATGTAAAGTGGGCGTTCCCAACCCGTTAGCGACTGAAAGCAGTCGCTAACGTCGCTAACGCCTATTAGCAAGGCAGGCTTAGCGATGGCAATATTCACGCTAAGCTTGAATATTGCCAAAAACTAACACCTGCCCAGACCAGTTCTTAGCCATGTTATCCAATGGAAGGTGGATAACATGGCTAAGAGCATTTAGTTGCTAATGCGTGAATATCGCTGTATTATCAGCGATATTCACGCTATCGCCGGAAAAATTATCGCTTTGGAGATAAATGTAGCTATTAACATGGTATCTCAGCAATAATTTCCGGCGATGCTTAGCGATAAAAAAATCGTTGCTAAGCCTAGTTAGCAATAAATATCGCTAATCGTTGGTAATATGCCCCAAGGTTTTAATATAAAAAATAAGTATACTTTATATAGTTACTACAAGACCATAAATGACAAAAATACACAATACTATTACTTTAAGATGGTAGATTTAGCTTAGTTAAGTTCAGTTCTTAAGATGAGAAATTTTGTGTGAATGTACCTTATGTTGCCCACAACAAGCAATGTCGCAGCGAGGGAAATGCAGCAAAGTTAAGTACAAAGAAATAAAGACGTGAAGATCTTCCAGATCCGGCACGCTTCTCCGGGATGTGAGAAGTTCTCGATTCGATGCATGGACTACAGCGGCAACACCCTTGTTCCGTGATGTGACAGCAGCAGTTCCACCTGCGACACTCTTCTCCCACGATACGTGAAGCTTCCGCACGATGTGATAACTACAGCGGCGACATCCACGTGCGACGGCAGCAGCTCCAATGGCGGCGCGCTTCTCGGGGATACGAGGTGCTTTTCTTCGATGCGGTGAAGTGCGACAGTTCCAGTGGCGTCACCCTCCTTCGGAGTTGCGACGGCAGGCACAGCGACGGCGACACGCTTCCTCTTCGTTGTGAGACACTTCTCTCGATGCGGTGCAATGCGACAGCTACAGCGCCGACATTCACGATGCGACGGCAGCAGCTGTGACGGCGACACACTACTTCTTCGATGAGTCGCGCTTCCAGATCCTTGCGACACCCAGTTCCTCATAAGGTACAAAACAGCAGCAGGCACTTGCACAAGAACTTTGGGGAGCTGGGGTTTGAAGTTAGTTGTCCCAGAGACTTCAGCAGGAGGCAAGCTCTTTTCCAAGCCCTTGGAGATCCTTCACAAGTTGAAAGCAAAGTACACAAAGTTCCTTTCTCCTTCCTTTGGCGGTAAGGCAACCACTGCAGGCCAATCCCCCAAGCAGCACTTCAGCTTGGGAATAGTCTCTCCTCATTCTTTTCAGGTTCCTGTCCTCAGTAAAGGTTTCTTCTTGTAGTCCAAAGTGATCTAATTTAATGGGATCAGGGTCCCAATATTTATACCCCCAAATCCTTTGTTCTCTGCGGGGAGAGGGGCCTTTGCCTAGTCCAAACTAGGTCTCAAGCACTCTGTTTACCAGACTTCTCCTTTCCTTTCACAGTGCAGGGCAGAAACATTCAGGCGCCCCACAGGAGGTGGAGCCAGCATTGTGGAAGGCAAGTAAAGTCCTGGAGCACTTTGTTGACAGGACTCCTTCTCTTCTTTCAGTGTGCAGGGCAGAGACATCAATCACTCCCCAGGAGGTGGAGCGAGCATTGTGGAAGGCAGGCACAGCCCTATGCAAGGTTCAGGTGCAACTCCTCCGTCCCATCTAGATGCAGATCTCTCTATTCACCACTGGGCTGACCCATTCTGTCTCTTGGAATCCCTCAACCACCTCACTCACAAAACCAGACAGAGGAATACACAACCTAGCAGAGGCAGACTTGAAAGGTTAGAAAAGCAAATACCTACTTTCTAAAAGTGGTATTTGCAAACACAGAATGTTAAAACAAACTTCACTAAAAGATGCATTTTATCATTCTGAGTCCAGGCATACTAAACTCGAATTTCTACCATGTTCTCTGAGTCAGTTAGGATTATAAAATGTAATAATTCTAACAGCTCATTCTGGCCTATGGAGAACAGGTAGCCTTGCAATAGTGAAAATCGAAAATGGCGGTAATTCACTATTAGGACATGCCACACACATCAGGGCTTGTCCTACCTTATACTTACAATGCACCCTGCCCTAGGGCCTACCATAGGGGTGACTGATATGAAGAAAAGGGAAGGTTTAGGGACTGGCAAGTGGGTGCACTTGCCCAGTCAACATGACAGTACCAGACTGCACGCAGGCTCTGTAATGGCAGACCTTAGACACATTTACACGCCCTAGGCACACTCAGTGCACTAGATTAGGGCCTGACAAGTAAACCAAATAGCCAAACATGGAACCAATGATTAATACATCAAGTTACAATAAGGAGCACTTGCACTGTGGCACTGAACAGCAGTGGCACAGTTCCCAAAGCATCCAACACCAGCAAAAGTACATGAGGCAACAGCAAAAATGGAAGGGAGATCCACGCCAATGGTGCCAGGTCTAACACCTACTAGACTGTGTCATCTGCAATCGCGACTCAATCTGAATTGTGCGCCCTGCTGACCGCAGTGTAGGCCGGAGGCAGTGGTCAGGAAGGGCCCACAGCCACGTGGCGTTGATTTGAGCTGCATAGACTTAGTGGTAGGTGTGGCGCTCAGCGTGTGCGCAGCCAGCGATGATGGAATGTCTCTTGCCTAATGGACTGCGTCATCTGCAATCGCGACTCGATCTAAATTGTGAGCCATGCTGTCTGCAGTGTAGATCAAAGGCAGTAGTCAATACAGACATCAAGGAATGGTTTTTGTCACTTCCTCTTAACAAAATCCAAGGACATAGAGTACAATTCTGTCTTCAAGTAACAAATCAAGACTGAATTCAAATTGTGAGCTCTGCTGTCGCAGTGTAGACTGTCATTCAGTGTTCCTTTGGACTTGCAAGATGAATTTGGTCATTGTAGTAAAGCTATAACTAATATAACACAAGTTCTTGAAGCAAGGATACTAAAAGGATATTATGTAGGTGTTAGGGATGTTATACTTAGTTGCCTACTGGACTCTGCAATTAATGAATCAAGACTCAATTTCAAATGTGAACTCTGATGACCACAGTGTAGGCCGGAGGCAGCGGTCAGCAAGGGCCCACAGCCACGTGGCGTTGAGTTGAGCTGCACAGTAAGTGTCACCTGTATCAACCAGCGAGTGTGGAGCCTACAATGTCTTTTGCCTAATGAATTGTGCCCTAATAAGTCCACGTGGCATTGACTTGTGGTGCATTGAGTTAATCGGACCTGAGCACTCAGTGTGTGCGCCGTCTGCGATGATGCGTGGTCCGGGCGGGCCGCACTGGGGCAAAGTCTCTTGCCTACTGGACTGCGTCATCTGCAATCACGACTCGATCTAAATTGTGAACCCTGCTGTCCGCAGTGTAGATCGAAGGCATTAGTCTGTACAGACATAAGTCTGTGGTGTTGTGCTGCTGGGTTCGCAGGGGGTCTGTGTCAAGGAGGCCGGTGGTAATGGCGGAGGCTTCATGGCAGGGTGAGGGCTGCTGCCCTGGGCGACGATTTGCCCTTCCCACAAGTGAACCACGCCCAGAGCCCCAGCCTATTTATTCATACTCCTACGCTGGAGTGGCAGACGTTGGACCAGCCCACTTCACTTCCGCTTCCAGGGGGGACAACACAGCTACAAGACCGATATCTTCCCCACTGCCTGAGGTAACATAGTTGCATCTATTGTCCACAATACTACAAGCACCAGCTATATATACACAAGGAGAGGTTTGTGCTCTGCATAGTGAGGTCTGTCCAGCACATCACCGCTACACTTGGTATTGTGTGTATTTTTATTGATGGGTGACTTGCGTCCTTCACACATACTTGGTCGCCACCTCTCCCAACATTCAGCTATTGTGTGGCTGAGGGACCATGCAGTTTTTGGAAGGTCAGCTGTACTGTTCTACACTGCCTCTGTAGTAGTAGGGAGGGGCGTGGTCCGGGGGAGGTCCTGAGGGTGGTGGCAGTGGGTGTTGTGGCCTTATTGGATGTCGAAGCTGCATGATCATTAACTCTATGGCATGTGTTGGTCTTTATATGTGATTCTGGGCTGGTCTCCCTTTCACACTGTAGATAGTCCTCCTGCTTTACACCAGTAAAAGGCAGATGTTAAATTCCTACTGCTAACGCAGCTTATCGCCTGTTTTTGGATCGCACCTCAGATTTGGCTGCTACTTAAAAATATCGGGAAGTGGTGTTTTTGTGTTATTTTTCCTACTCTTCATATTATTAGCGTTAGTTGTTGCTCTCATTTGTGTCAAATATATTTGCGAAAGCTATTTCTGGAAAACTGGCAATATCGGCTGTTTTCACTAGGTTAAGAATGGAATGATAATTTTAAATCACTGAAAAAACATAGGTTTAATGAACATTATAATTAGAAATTAGCATTTAAAAAAACGTTTGAAATTCACTGAAAAAAACATGGGTTTCAGGCGCGTTATGGTTAGAAATTAGCATTTAAAAAACCTTAGAAATTCACTTAAAATACCATAGGTTTCAGGGACGTTATAGTTAGAAATTACCATTTAAAACACCTTTAAAATTCTCTGAAAAAACCATAGGTTTCAGGGATGTTATAGATAGTTGGACATTTCACTCGTACAAAACCATAGCAATTCCGCCGTTATAGTTAGTTGTGTTAACTATAACTCGCGCCCGCAATGCACTGCTGATGACGTCACAATTACATCATTCATGACATGGTCAGTGACATCTCTGATGACATCACTGATGACATCTCAAATGGCATCACTGATGACATCACTGATGACATCATCCATGTGAAAATCTGATGCACCTCCTCACACCTTAATAAAACCTTTGATACACCCACTCTAAAATACAGACTACCATTTTCTAAACAATAGAGACCCCAATACCATTTACTACGTACGCACTCACTGATTCCTAGGTATACACACACATCCACACATTCACCCATACAGTCACTCATACATGCAGTGACTCATCAATACAACACTATTATAGGCACTCATACACCTATACAAACACTCACACACTGCCACTCATCCAGAGTTACTCACACATCTAGTCAGTCATGCAAAGAATCAATCACACTTCTATTTACTCACCTATACAGTTATACACACACAACCTCACTTATTCATACAGATACTAACATATACTTACTCTCATATATTCTTACTCTCTTATACAATCACTGATACAAGTACATACTCATCCAGACAGCCACTCTCACAATCACTGACTCTCACCTATAGTCATTTATATACTCCAACTCTCACATTAACTGTCTACTTGGACATGTAGCACTGAGATATCCATTCACTCACCAAAACACCCATACACACACTCGCCCACCCATACAGCTGTTTCTACATGCACTCTTGAACCCATACGCCCAGTGAATGTAGCACTCACACATCTATGCACAGATTCACACACCTTACACCCACCCACCCACCCACACACTCAGGCACCCATACAAAAAGTCAGGCAACCAATCAATAACCCATATAGACACTCATGTAGCTACTCACCAACCGATGCCGCACCGTTCACAGCAATAGACAGACTGATACAGACATTCACACAGTTTAGTCACTAACCCATGCATTCAGTAAGACACATTTAATCACTCACATATACTGTCAGTCACCAGCTACTAAATCCCCCTTCCAGACACGTATACACCCACTCATTCTTCAATACACTTTGGCCAATATATATATATAAAACATGTTTAAACTGTACAGAAACACACAGTCGCTGGATGATGTCCCCTGTGATGTCATCAGTGATGTCATTTGAGATGTCATCAGGGATGTCACTGACCATGTCATGAATTATGTAATATGTGACGTCATCAGCAGTGCAGAATTTCTATGGTTTTGTATGAGTGAAATGTCCAACTAACTATAACGTCCCTGAAACCTATGTTTTTTTTTCAGTGAAAATATATATTTTGACAAAGACTGTGCGTGGAAACGCGTCGTCAATAAATACTTTTCCTTTAACAAAAGATTCTGAGTGCGAACTTTCCTTGCGTTGCCTGCAGCGCGAGATATTTATATAAATATATATATTCCAAATGTATTTGCCCCGCAAATGAAGATACCCTCGTAGTGTTTGTTTTGTGCTTTTATTGCAGGGTAGCAGCAGCGTGCGAGGATTCGCCTTCAAACAGTGTATGCCAATAATGCCTACGCGTTTCAAAAAAGTCTTCCTTAATCATGGCTTGGCTGATTCAATGTGGGAAGAAAGCAGCTGTAGCTTTTCAAGTATTTTCAGGTGAGTGTTCTCCTGCCCCAATGGGCGTGTCATCAACTCAGCATTCTGGTATATGAAGTCCCTGTTGGTATTGCATCCATGGTAGGTGCGGCTTCCAACTCCCCTCATACAGTATTTTCGATAAGGTCACTGATGGGATTAGTCCTGGCCAGCTGCTCTTTTTCACACTATTCCCTACAAGGCACGCTGCTCCGCAGGTCGCGTTTCACTTGAAACACCCGGACCCGCCTCACAGCGGTGGGGTGATCTTTGTGACCCAGGCTGGCCACAACATATTCCAAATTTACTTTACCCGAAAATGAAGACACCCTCGTAGCGTTTGTTTTGTCCTTTTATTGCAGGGTAGCAGCAGCTTGCGAGGATTCGCCTTCAAACAGTGTATGCCAATAATGCCTACGTGTTTCAGAAAAGGTCTTCCTTAATCATGGCTTGGCTGATTCAATGTGGGAAGAAAGTGGCCATGGCTTTTCAAGTATTTTCAGGTGAGTGTTCTCCCGCCCCAATGGGCGTGTCATCAACTCTGCATTCTGGTATATGAAGTCCCTGTTGGTATTGCATCCATGGTAGGTGTCGCTTCCAATTCCCCTCATACAGTATTTTCCATAAGGTCACTGATGGGATGAGTCCTGGCCAGCTGCTCTTTTTTGCGCTATTCCCCACAAGGCACGCTGATCCACACGTCGCGTTTCACTTGAAACACTCGGACCCGCCTCACAGCGGTGGGATGATCTGCATGACCCAGGCTGGCCACAACATATTCCAAATGTACTTGCCCCGCAAATGAAGACACCCTTGTAGCGTTCGTTTTTTCCTTTCATTGCAGGGTAGCAGCAGCGTGCGAGAATTCGCCCTCAAACAGTGTATGCCAATAATGCCTACGCGTTTCAGAAAAGTCTTCCTTAATCATGGCTTGGCTGATTCAATGTGGGAAGAAAGCGGCCATAGCTTTTCAAGTATTTTCAGGTGAGTGTTCTCCCGCCCCAATGGGCGTGTCATCAACTCGGTATTCTGGTATATGAAGTCCCTGTTGGTATTGCATCCATGGTAGGTGCCGCTTCCAATTCCCCTCATACAGTATTTTCCATAAGGTCACTGATGGTATGAGTCCTGGCCAACTGCTCTTTTTCGTGCTATTCCCCACAAGGCAAGCTGCTCTGTACGTCGCGTTTCACTTGAAACACCCGAACCCGCCTCACAGCGGTGGGGTGATCTTCGTGACCCAGGCTGGCCACAACATATTCCAAATGTACTTGCCCCGCAAATAAAGACACAATCGTAGCGTTCGTTTTGTCCTTTTATTGCAGGTTAGCAGCAGCGTGCGAGGATTCGCCCTCAAACAGTGTATGCCAATAATGCCTACGCGTTTCAAAAAAGTCTTCCTTAATCATGGCTTGGCTGATTCAATGTGGGAAGAAAGCAGCTGTAGCTTTTCAAGTATTTTCAGGTGAGTGTTCTCCCGCCCCAATGGGCGTGTCATCAACTCGGCATTCTGGTATATGAAGTCCCTGTTGGTATTGCATCCATGGTAGGTGCCGCTTCCAATTCTCCTCATACAGTATTTTCCATAAGGTCACTGATGGGATTAGTCCTGGCCAGCTGCTCTTTTTCACGCTTTTCCCTACAAGGCACGCTGCTCCGCAGGTCGCGTTTCACTTGAAACACCCGGACCCGCCTCACAGCGGTGGGGTGATCTTCGTGACCCAGGCTGGCCACAACGTATTCCAAATGTACTTGTCCGGCAAGGGAAGACACCCTTGTAGCGTTCGTTTTGTCCTTTTATAGCAGGGTAGCAGCAGCGTGTGAGGATTCGCCCTCAAACAGTATATGCCAATAATGCCTACGCGTTTCAGAAAAGTCTTCCTTAATCATGGCTTGGCTGGTTCAATGTGGGAAGAAAGCGGCCGTAGCTTTTCAAGTATTTTCAGGTGAGTGTTCTCCCGCCCCAATGGGTGTGTCATCAAGTCCGCATTCTGGTATATGAAGTCCCTGTTGGTATTGCATCCATGGTAGGTGCAGCTTCCAATTCCCCTCCTACAGTATTTTACGTATGGTCACTGATGGGCTGAGTCCTGGCCAGCTGCTCATTTCTTGCGCTATTCCCCACAAGGCACGCTGCTCCGCATGTCGCGTTTCACTTGAAACACCCGGACCCGCCTCACAGCGGTGGGGTGATCTTTGTGACCTAGGCTGGCCACAACATATTCCAAATTTACTTTACCCGCAAATGAAGACACCCTTGTAGCGTTTGTTTTGTCCTTTTATTGCAGGGTAGCAGCAGCTTGCGAGGATTCGCCTTCAAACAGTGTATGCCAATAATGTCTACGTGTTTCAGAAAAGTCTTCCTTAATCATGGCTTGGCTGATTCAATGTGGGAAGAAAGTGGCCGTGGCTTTTCAAGTATTTTCAGGTGAATGTTCTCCCTCCCCAATGGGCATGTCATCAACTCAAGCAAAGGAATGTAGGCGTGGCGCACTGCAATGTTGATTGAAAAATTGGTTGAGACGAAGTTAAGATGGGTGTAGCTAAGTTTAAGGTGCTCCTACAGGTGACGTAACTGTTTCTGGTGCGTCCTGAAAGGTTGATAGGTTGAGTGCGCTACTGGGGTGTAGGTGCATCCCTGTGGTTGGGCACACTTGTGTGGTTCTCAGTGTTAAACAACACGATAGATTCCAGTAAGTTCAAACTACTACTCTGTCTATTTCTTCCCGGAACTCCGCGTCCACTCCGCGAAGTTACCGCACTTTGAACCCGATCACTACAGACACGTCTTCGACGTCACTCCAGTAAATTTCAGCGCGACCTTTTCTCGCGTGTTACCTGCTTTCCCTTCGACATTTTTTCTTAATGATGTCCCCATTTTTATGTCTTCCAGAGAATTTACCCATAATCTTGAAGATGATTACGTAAGACTCGACAAATTCGAGCAGTTTGTTTTCCCTCTCTTCACTTTGTTCATAGTCCCCACACTCCCCGACCTTACTTCACATTTTTTAAGGCACGCTACCCTCCGCTTTTCTTGCATGATCTGTTCAACCTTCCAGCACGTCCACCCCAATTCCCGACACTGCCCAAACCCCCCCTGAAGTTTCACAATATTAGCTTGTTGTATTGGATGCATGTGGTTGACCCACTCATACATGTTTTGTAACATTGTTTAGTTTATGCATTTTCGCATTTCATTGTACAAAAACTGATTTGGGTCATTTTATGTTCTTTGTTGCAGCGCTCCTTGAGAAAGGACTTCTTAGTCCGAAATGCATTGGAGCATCAATCTAATGTCGTTTGATGATGTTTATCAAGAACTTTGATGATTTGTAAAAAAAAGCGTTAAAAACGTTACAACTATAACCTTCAATAAATCCTACAACTATACTTATGTGGAACTTTGTTTGAACTTAATGGAATCTATTGTGTTGTTTAACACTGAGAACCACACAAGTGTGCCCAACCACAGGGATGCGCCTACACCCCAGTAGCGCACTCAACCTATCAACCTTTCAGGACGCACCAGAACAGTTACGTCACCTGTAGGAGCACCTTAAACTTAGCTACACCCATCTTAACTTCGTCTCAACCAATTTTTCAATCAACATTGCAGTGCGCCACGCCTACATTCCTTTGCTTGCATTACCCTTTCACTGTTCTCCAGTGTGGCAGCATGCCGTTACCCCTCAATTCAAAATGGAATATGAAGAAATTTCAAAGTCGACAGAAGCTCGAGTGGAAACCCTAGCATTCGACACAGAAGCAACAGAGAGAATTTATGGACTCATCCATGAGGATTTGACCCAAACCACAACCAACAGAACTAAAGAACAATGTATCAAACAACTCTTATATCTATCAAAACGCTGCATCAATCAAAAACTCCACGCCAACACACTAATTAAGTACCACAAGGTACTCCGCATTCCCCGAGGCCTACGGATCGCCCTAAAACCGTCGTTATGTAAGAATTCCAAAGCGTTCGTAAAAAGATGGAACGCGATTCTAAACAAGTGCAGTCTGGACCTAATATTACTAATCATTGAGGAATTATCCGGCATCCTAACTGAATTAACACATGAGATCAACACTATCGAAACTGAACTAAAAGAATCAATCACCCCGGAAGAACTCACCGAAACCCTTATTGACATCAACAAACAACTGGACAGACATACGAAAGAAATCAATGAGCGCAAAATTCGCAAATTTCGCCGGGACACCCTGGACTACAAATTAGGAGAGGTTTATACGTGGGCGGACGTCTACGCCCAACGCCGAAGGAACAAACCGTTCAATCCCAACACCGACACCTCATCCTCCGGGAGCGATACCTCCAATTTCCCACCAAGAAGAACTCAAACAGGAGTACCGACCCCCACTGCTTCGTCCAGCGGAACACCTTCAACACACAACACAGATCCAACCATCAGTGAGCCTTTTTTAGAGGTAGGCCCAGACAGAATCGACGACCCAGACGGGGCAAAAGGGCAGGAAAAAGCAAACGAAGAAACTCAATAACCCTTGAAGAACAAACAAAAGACCAGGAAACATCGCTAGTAATCAACATCTCGGATACCAATGTTACAAACCACGAAACCAAGATTCTCCAAAAGGGCATGTCATTTGTCCCCACTAGCAACACCAACCTTCTTGAGCTTGAAGTCAGCACTTTTAAACTCACAAGAAAATTACGGTTAAAACATTTATTCGAGAAAGTACTAGAAACCCCCAAGGACACCAAACCAGATTTACTTATGGGTCTACGACCTCCCAGTACCTTCATGCCACCCAGCAGCCATAAAAGCATCGACACCTTCGAGACTCTGGTCAGACAGGACATCTCCAAAATCAGTTGCAGAAAAAAGATTCGCAAAAATCTAACCAATAAAGATTTGGATGCGTTAAAGAACATCGCTAACAACAATTCAATCAAATGTGTGAAAGCCGACAAGGGGGGCGCCCTAGTCATTCTCAACACAGAACTGTATAATCGACGGATAACGGAACACGTCATGGATTCCAACATTTACCTGCCACTAGATGGGAACCCCACCAGTGAATACAAAACTGAACTATCCCAAATCGTTGAGAAAGCAACAGTGGATGGCACAATTGACGACAGAACCAAAAAATATTTGATAGTAGAACATCCTAGGAGCCCTTCTATCACCATGCTGCCGAAAATACACAAGAATCTCATGGACCCTCCTTTCCGCCTGATCGTCTCCACTAGAGGCTCTATACACGAAAGAACTGGCAAACTCATTGACCGGTATTTACAACCCATGGTTTCAAAACTGGATAGCTACATCAAAGATACCACAGAGTTTTTGAACAAACTTGCATGTTTCCAAATCAATGAAAATGAGAAATTGATTTTATGCACAGCTGACGTAAAAAGCTTGTACACCTCCATCCCCCACGAAGGAGGGATTTATGCTGTAGAACAAGCTCTACTCCAATCTGACATTAGCGATCATTTAAAATCGTTCATCCTGGAACTTATGATATTTACCTTGTATCATAGTTATTTCACATTTGAACAGAAATGGTACTTACAAATGTCCGGAATGGCTATGGGCAATTGTGCGGCTCCCACTTACGCTAATCTTTACATGGGCAACTTCGAATACAATCACATCTATTCCAACTGGACGGAGAACATAAAACTCTATGTACATTATATCGACAACTTGTTCTTCATTTGGAAGGACTCTCAAGAGAACCTTGAACTTGCATTAACAGATTTGAACACTAAGGACGATCGAATCGAATTCACGTGGAACATCAACCACCAGGAGATAGCATTTCTAGACGTCCTCATCAAAATCACCTCTCCGGGCATTCAGACAGACCTTTTCCGTAAACCTACGGACCGTAATAATGCCTTACTATTCAGTAGTTTCCACCAAAACTCTCTGAAAAGACACCTACCATACAGCCAGATGTTAAGAGTAACCCGCATAGTTTCAGATCCGGCCAACAGAAATGCACAAATCAAATCTATGGCTACACGATTCCACAACAGAGGATACCCCGACGAAATACTCAATGAGGCCATCAACAGAACTTCTGTAATCTCCCGTTCTGAAGCTCTTCAGAGCAGCATTAAAACAGACAACCAAAGGATGGTTCTGGTCTCAAGATACTCTACTGTCAACAAATCCTACAAGAACATTATTCTGAAACATTGGCACATCCTCTCATCTGAACCAGACTTTGGGGATCTTTTCAAGGATTCTCCAATCTTTGCATATACCCGTTCCATGAACATTAAGGAAATTCTAACAAAACCCAGCATCACTCAGGTGGAACACACTAGCACACGTCCAGGTCATCATTGCAACAATTGCAATAACATCATAAAAGGCAATCACATCAGTCACCCGATGAGAGGTTTTAACATCAAACTAAGTGTCGATGCAACATGTGACTCTTCAAACTTGATTTATCTCCTCAAATGCCCTTCTGGGAAAATCTATGTGGGCAAGACCAGCAGGAAGATTAAGGTTCGCGTCAACGAACACAAGTCAAACATACGAACAAAAAACACAAAATCCAACGTGGCCATTCACTTCAATGAATCCAACCACAACGTGGCCCAATTGAAATACATGGTCCTTGAAGTTGTTCCAAAGACTGAAGGGAGAGACAATAACAAAACTCTCTTACAAAGACAGACAGCTTGGATATACAGGCTCCAATCACAGAAGCCTTTTGGTCTTAATGACCGGACTGAATTAAGTTGCTACCTGTAAAGCCTATGGGCCTTTTTTGATACATTGTATCCGCATTCTGTTGATTGTTTTTTTACAATGTTACTTGCATCCACAATCCCCACCACGTTACCCTTTCCCCACTCCAATATGTCCTCCCCATTGATTCCGTCATTTGAGTAGTCCTCCACCTGTTTCTACTACTCTGTCTATTTCTTCCCGGAACTCCGCGTCCACTCCGCGAAGTTACCGCACTTTGAACCCGATCACTACAGACACGTCTTCGACGTCACTCCAGTAAGTTTCAGCGCGACCTTTTCTCGCGTGTTACCTGCTTTCCCTTCGACATTTTTTCTTAATGATGTCCCCATTTTTATGTCTTCCAGAGAATTTACCCATAATCTTGAAGATGATTATGTAAGACTCGACCACTTCGAGCAGTTTGTTTTCCCTCTCTTCACTTTGTTCATAGTCCCCACACTCCCCGACCTTACTTCGCATTTTTTAAGGCACGCTACCCTCCGCTTTTCTTGCATGATCTGTTCAACCTTCCAGCACGTCCACCCCAATTCCCGACACTGCCCAAACCCCCCCTGAAGTTTCACAATATTAGCTTGTTGTTTTGGATGCATGTGGTTGACCAGCTCATACATGTTTTGTAACATTGTTTAGTTTATGCATTTTCGCATTTCATTGTACAAAAACTGATTTGGGTCATTTTATGTTCTTTGTTGCAGCGCTCCTTGAGAAAGGACTTCTTAGTCCGAAATGCATTGGAGCATCAATCTAATGTCGTTTGATGATGTTTATCAAGAACTTTGATGATTTGTAAAAAAAAGCGTTAAAAACGTTACAACAATAACCTTCAATAAATCCTACAACTATACTTATGTGGAACTTTGTTTGAACTTAATGGAATCTATCGTGTTGTTTAACACTGAGAACCACACAAGTATGCCCAACCACAGGGATGCGCCTACACCCCAGTAGCACACTCAACCTATCATGTCATCAACTCTGCATTCTGGTATATGAAGTCCCTGTTGGTATTGCATCCATGGTAGGTGTCGCTTCCAATTCCCCTCATACAGTATTTTCCATAAGGTCACTGATGGGATGAGTCCTGGCCACCTGCTCTTTTTTGCGCTATTCCCCACACGGCACGCTGATCCACACGTCGCGTTTCACTTGAAACACTCGGACCCGCCTCACAGCGGTGGGTTGATCTGCATGACCCAGGCTGGCCACAACATATTCCAAATGTACTTGCCCCGCAAATGAAGACACCCTTGTAGCGTTCGTTTTTTCCTTTCATTGCAGGGTAGCAGCAGCGTGCGAGAATTCGCCCTCAAACAGTGTATGCCAATAATGCCTACGCGTTTCAGAAAAGTCTTCCTTAATCATGGCTTGGCTGATTCAATGTGGGAAGAAAGCGGCCATAGCTTTTCAAGTATTTTCAGGTGAGTGTTCTCCCGCCCCAATGGGCGTGTCATCAACTCGGCATTCTGGTATATGAAGTCCCTGTTGGAATTGCATCCATGGTAGGTGCCGCTTTCAATTCCCCTCATACAGTATTTTTCATAAGGTCACTGATGGGATGAGTCCTGGCCAGCTGCTCTTTTTTGCGCTATTCCCCACAAGCCAAGCTGCTCTGCACGTTGCGTTTTACTTGAAACACCCGGACCCGCCTCACAGCGGTGGGGTGATCTTCGTGACCCAGGCTGGCCACAACATATTCCAAATGTTCTTGCCCCGCAAATGAAGACACCCTCGTAGCGTTCGTTTTGTCCTTTTATTGCAGGGTGGCAGCAGCGTGCGAGGCGGCACCTACCATAGATGCAATACCAACAGGGACTTCATATACCAGAATGCCGAGTTGATGACATTCTCTCTCTCTCTCTCTATATACATATTTATATCTATATATATATATATATATATAAATATATATATATATATATATATATATATATATATATCCAAAAGAAAACAGCGTTCATTCAGAAACGCAGCACGGGCCACACCAAACATGCTTAAAATGAGATTCTTTATTTCAAGACTGGCATTACGCGTTTCGAGTCCTACGACCCTTAATCATATGCTCCTTGCTGTTTCATCAGTGGGTTCGTTTGTTCTTAAATGCCGTAACTCATAGGACATCAAAGAAGGACACCGTCCATTCTCCCAGTTAAAGGTGCAGTTCATTTTTGTTCTTTAAATCACCATTTATCGATAGTGCAGCAAAGGTGAGTACAGTTTTTTGTCTAAGGTTACCTTTTAACCCCCAAGATGTTACTATATCCATGTGTTCCTTCGTTGCAAGTTATATGTTAATCCATCGCCTCGCATGTGGGGACTTCAACTCCCAAAATACATCATAATAGCACCTTTCACTTTTCATACTGGTCTTTGAGGTCGATTTTGGCAAAACCGCACTTATATAATTCCAGCCAAGTGCAACATTTGCTTCAAAGGATAATACCATAACTCTGTTGCAATATACCTAAGTAATGTCTCTCTACCAATGAAGTTTAAAAACAGCCATAATTCGTCTTTCCACGTCATTATCCAAAGCATGAAGTGCACAGGAAAATTCCTTACGCAAATCCTATCTGCTGACAAGTCCATTCCCCAAGTTTGAGGCAGGCCTCACACGGTGGCCTCTTCCATCGAAAGCTTTGTTCCTGAAAAAGTATCGCAGGCAGCCGGAGGGCACTCTTTGCATAAGCTCCAAGCTTCCATTACATCGTCCTGACAAAATGGCGTGCCACTTCCTCGCGGCCCGTTTTGAAGTGTGTCAGACACCTCTATGAAATCCAAAAGAAAACAGCGTTAATTCAGAAACGCAGCACGGGCCACACCAAACATGCTTAAAAAGAGATTCTTTATTTCAAGACTGGC